>NC_134514.1:18888526-19511807 GCF_027942865.1 Odontesthes bonariensis | reverse complement strand
TTCATGGCCGTGGCTGTAGTACTCTTTAGGTTTTGTCAAACCAGCAGACACACAAAAAGCCTGGCTGTGGTGAACTTGCGTGTATTACACCCCTCAGGAGTGGAAAACGAGAGAGCCAATCCTTCACTCGTACTCCTCTTATTGTGGGCTCTTGAAGGTCATAGAACAGTTTGAATTTTAGGGAACCCAATCTGCAGCAGGGCTTGACTGCGCAGGTGTATCATCATTCAGGTAGCACCTAGAAAGAAGGCAAAGAAAGGGAGAGAGATAAGCATACATAACAACATGAACACTGAGGGGAGAAAAGGAAGAAAGTGAAGAAATCACCTCCAAGATTATTTTAAGACGGCAGAAGGAACGTCTGCATTGGTCATGCTGTGACTGGTATGACTGACAGTGTTGGGTGGGTGATGGTGCCTTCTCTTATTCCACGTGATCTCATACTAAGCCAATTTTAACCCCCTACGGTCATGAGCCACAGGGGTTAAAGTTAAAGGTCATGGATTATGGGGAGGGAGAAATACAAGAAGGGGAAGAAAGTGAATGTTTGACATAGTTGTGGAGACATAACCATGGTTAAAGTGAGGAAGACATGAAGAAAAAAGAAAGTGACCCTGGAGTGTATTCAAGTGGTCTTTGCAGAATAATGAATGATACACACAGGGAAATGGGAAGGCCCTCTGGCTCCCACATGAACCACGTCACTAAAACTTAAAATAACTTAAAGATCAAGGGCAGAATATTTGTTAACGCATGAATCCAGGGCTGGTTTCTGCTATATTATTAGTTCACTCAGTTGATGGATGAAAAGGATGTCTTATAATATTTAATGCCCTCAGTGGTAAATAAGGCTGACGCAAAAACCAGACATGGAGCGCTTCAAAGAAAGGGCGACTTCAATGAAAACAAGATTACCAAAAGGATTTCCTTTGATCTGCACTAGAATGAACATGCACTCAATTTATTAGCTCCTCAACATTTGAATCAATAAAGAAAAACTTTACCAAAATCTGGAGGGAGCTTAATTGCATTAATATTTTAAGTTTAAAAACGCACTCAATAAAAACAAGGAGATCCTGGAGACTATGTGCACACAGATAAAAACCCTTTGATTCAGTAGATTATGGTATGTAATTCCTTCGTCCTCCTCTTCCATTCAGAGCCATCAGCTTCATAAAGTTGCCCACAACTTGACAGGGATAAAGGGGCAGATTGATGCACATGTATTTATGGGAGTTTCCCCTCTTTTAAGAGCCAGCTGTGCCATTATTTGCTTCCAAAAAGAAAAGAAAAATTTGCGTTGGACTCATGGGGGAAGCTCAGGTGTTGTGCAGCACAGATGGGAGGAGACACTGTGCACTAAAATGATTATGCATTTACGTAAAATGTCTTTAAAATGGCAGAGGAAGACGTTGAGGGGATTAATAGCAAGCCAACATTAGTCTCAATTAACTGGAAAAAAATATAGTATGGCCTGGATTTTAAGTAGAAACAGCCTTCATGTTTTGTTCATTGCTTTATATGAGTTTATTTTGTTTTAATGGAGGCACTATAGCTTCTGTAGCTGGGAAGTCATTCACATGTTCTCCAGCATTGCGCCTCAATGATAAGGAATCATGTTTTTGTTTCGTTTTTTAAGAACAACATTTGGATCCATTCATTCTGACCGAGTAGATGTGTTGAAGGTTGACTGCTGTTCTATGTGTAGAAAATCAGTTTAAAGCCTTTTTTGGCCATGAGCGATATCACTTGAGACATGGTTAGGGATAAAGAATCCATCTTCCCTTTTTTATAAACTGTAATCCAAAATCAGGAAACAGAAAAACGATTAATTCTTCTATTGTGCCTTAGATCAGCACTAAAACAGCTCTTTTTTGTTCCGTATGTTAGAAGATTTGGTAAAAAATGTGAAATTCATTTGAATGAAGATTGATTTTGATCTTGAATCTCAAGTGTATTGACTTTGTCGTGTACAACCTGTCATCAACACTTTCCTCTACGCTTGAGCTAAGCGACTACTTTTCCCATCTCCCAAAGTGAGCACCATTGAAACCTCTCTTCTCCTCTTCTCCCACCCATCACAGATGCGAGCTGAAGAGGCAAAAACAAACATGAGGAGAGAGGAGGCGAGGTAACAGACACATCTTGGCTTCAGTCATCATTTTAAACTGACATCAATTAAAAATGACATGATAAAACTGTATTCTCTAACCACTGTTTTGCTGCTGTGTACAGCTTTGTTGCATTATCTTTGTCAGATGGGCCTTAAAGCTGCAGTCGGCAGGTTTTCAAAATTGCGAGTCTAAGGGCGTATTCAGACCAGGAAAGTCCGATAGTTCACTTGCTTTGGTCCGAACCTTTTTTTTTCATTTTGGTGCGGTTTGCTTTCAGACTGTACATTTCATTAAACGGACCAAAATATGTCAACAAAGCCACGCGCCCTGAAGTCGTTCGGCTATTGGTCAGAATCGACACGCGCAACACAAAGTGCTAAGTTCAAAAGTGAATGTATTCATGGACGCTTTCCGTGCCGTTATTGCTTTTAATATAATCAACGTTTTTCAACGTTTTGCTATTTTCACAACTGTGTAATTACTATGCTGCTGTACAAGTAATTTATCAACAACGACGACAAAGGGCAAGGCGGCTACGGAGGAGAACGCTGATTCGGTCTTTCGTTAGCTTTACCACAGCCGGTCTAGTAATTAGAAGAACGACGCTCTGTTACCTAGCAGCAGACAAACGACGGATGCTCCCGAGGTACAAAAAAGCAAAAAGTCTGGGATTAGGTCCGGTCTGCTTTCACACCTCCAAAAGATCCGCACCAGGGTTCGTTTGATCCGGACCGAGTCCGACCTTTCAGCTCGGTCTCGGTCCGCTTGTTTGGTCCGGACCAGAGTTCGGTGGTTTGTATTCAGACCATCCCAAAAGGTCCGAACCAACGAAAATCTGGTCCGTTTGGTCGTTTGGTCCGGACCAAACGAGGTAGGTGTGAATACGCCCTAAAGTCGGAAGATTCGAACTGATACAACTTTCAGGTCCCTCCCCCAACCTCTTAACAAGCTCCGAATCCCCCCCCAACCCCTCCCCCTCTGTGGACGAGGTTGTGCACGTGAGTTCACACCAGTGTGAGCCCACACAAGCTGGGGCAGACTCACGCTCAGCAGCGTGTGCACAAGCTGTGATTGACAGGTAGGATTCCTCCACCCTAACTTGATTGGTTAAAAACAGCCGGGAGCGCTCGGTTTTTGCAAGCATGATTACAGGCTTCAGAGGGAGCTACAGAATTCGTTATTTTTCCTAAACAGCCTATTTAATATTCTACTTCCAGAATCCCATGACAGTTCAAGCTAATATGACTAAAAAAAAGTTGGCGACCGCAGCTTTAAACCTGTCTCTTACAGTATGTTTGTTCTCTCTGAGTTCCTCTGTCTCCTTCAGTTGAATTAAAGGAATTGAGACACCCTTCAAAAGGTTTTGCCGAGATTGATATCTGGGTCACAGGCTGGAGGACAGAGGAGAGAAAGGACGTGGAGGCATAAATTAGACAAATGAGACGAGCTTATGATTTAATGTAATAAACAAAAAGAAGCCTAAACAAGAGCTCCTTTGTCTTGCTCTTCAAGACTCTTCACTTGTGTGAGCAGGTATGAACTTTTACAAGAGGTCTAATGTTGCTGCTGACACAATCAATGTCCCAAGTGTTAGATTCCATCTGACGTGTTTTTATTGGCTTTTCTTTATTTACTTTTAAGACTATTGTAAAATCCAAATGATGCTCCGTCAGATTCAAACAGAATGTAGAAAATGGAAAAGATTGCAGAAACTTAAAAGCTTTACTGTGTCTTGGGTAGATTTGGCTGTGTTATGTCATGTTTACTATGAACAGAGCAACAGAATGGTGCTTCGTGTAAGTGCTACCGACCACTCGCCGAGAACAGATGAGGAGCGTGCGACTGGAACGCTTGTCTTGAAGCGATGACGGTGCTTCACGGCGTTATTTCATTGTTTGAACTCTGAAATCGTGCAAACGTGACGTAAAAAAAGAAGCACGTGGGGGGGGGGGTGACCAAAGAACACGAGAGACACAGGCAGCATTTATAAATCTTATTATTCAACAATAGTCACAATACGACATCAACAATGCTTTGCTAGTGACAGGTTCTAATAATCCCAGTATATTGTATAGTTACTTTGTAATACATTATCGAGAGGCACTTCCAGTAAGTCTGGCAATAGAGGAGCTACAGTATTGTGTCTAAATTACAAAACAGTAAAAATAAATATTTTTCTAAAATTTTTTTGTCATTATGTACTTTTGAATCTGTACAGTATATATATATTTTTTTATACAAAGTCAAACAATATCTAGAAATAAAATGTCATATTCCACTTAAATACTGGTGAGTCACACAATTTCCCCATCCTGTAGGTATTGCTACATAATGTTAAGTGCAAGATACTGGAGAGAAGAAAATAATTGAGTCTGTGAAGCGCCTGCAACTGTGGATAAAAACATACCAGCCTTGTTAGTCTTGCTTTAAAGGTGGTGGAAAAGGAAAACTTGTTTTGGTTTTTTTCTTTTGTGACAAACGAGGAAAGCAGAAGAGCAAAGCATTTAGACAATGTCCACATACGTATGTGTGGAAAATGGTATGGCACAGGAGCATAGGCCCGTTCTGAATGGGCTGGAACAGCAAGCAATACAAAATACAAATGTTTTTGGTTTACAAGGGCTTGAATCTGAGATCAAAACAGTTGGTGAGTTACATTACGCTTCCTCCGGTGCCCGCTGACATGGCAGTGAAAGAATAACAAACAGTAAAGACGTGGACAACACTGTGAGCTGCAGTCCGTTCAATGAGCGCGGACGAGCTTTCATTTGTTTTATTCTGCCTTATTTTCACACGAGAACAAGATCTATCCAGAAATCTTTGCAAGGTTCTGAATAACACTGACAAAAAGAAACAAACAACAAAAACTTGCTCCGTTTAGGGCTCATTTCTGTGCAAATCACCAAAAACTGTAAAGTTGAAAAAGTTTCTTTGGTTTGCACAAGTTATTCCAGCGTGCAACAATCCCCTTCTTCTCATTACTTAAGAGACGGCATTCATACTAACTTTGATATAATGAAATAGTTTTTCTTGTTCTTGTTTTCTCGCCAGGCTTTTAACGTATTGTGAACCACTGAAAAGCAAAGTTAAGAATGTCACGTGACCGCCAACCAATGACAGGCTCGGCATCATGTCCAAAACAGAGAAAAGAAAACTGACCTCAAGAACTTAGAGGTTAACGTTTGAATATTTAATCAATCTCTTCCTCCGTTTCGAATTTTAAGGTGAGACATGACAGGCAAAAGGTCAAACTTTTAAATCAATATGAGTACTTTTATTATCATCTATTTTCAACTTTTACAAATATTATGAAAGTATAAAGAGAATGTTTTGCGTCTGGTGTCTCTCTTTAAAAAAATATTTGGACTGTAAAAATTAGCTCAGCCTCTCAGGAGAAGTTGTTGAACTTTGAAGACCATGTCAGTGGTTTCCCATCAACGTTAGGGTTCCATTTACTGAAAATTTGTGTGCATCTGTGTACTTTATATCAAAGAAATGACCTCGCTAACAACGCAGTTGAGTTTTCTTAATGAGGGTGTGTAATTAGGTCCCAACATCAAATGGTGTTCATTACTTGAATAAGTTTTCATTTCTACCTGTGAACGCGGGGTGTGTGTTTGGTTTGTCCACTCGTTCCCACAAACTCTTCCTATCGTGTTCACTTTATGGAGAACTCACTAGAGAACAGAGATCCCAATTCTAATCAATTTTATAATTGTATGCCAGATATCTACAGTTATGTGTTGCAGAAATATATGCCAGCAGGATTGGTGCACAGGCACGAGATTGCTCTTTTTAAAGAAGAGCTTTTTAAAATATTGTAATTGGCATCTTAATCCACAACACCGACTTCAAACTTTATTTCACACATCTGTGCGCTCTCGTTAAAAAAGACTGGTATCTTCATGGTTGAAACGTCGCCGGAGTATCATTTTCTCACCAAGCAATCTCTACGGGGTTAGAAAATCCCAATTAAGCACTGCCTGCACTAAGCAGTCTTACGAGGCTTGAATAATGTTTTCTTCTTCTTGATTCTTAAAGCAGTTCACTTCTCATCCAAAAGGCTTCCTTAGTTCTAAACTAGTTGGTTGGGGTGTTTCGGCTTATAATGAGTAAAGGCCGCTCCCGCTTTGTGGGTTGTTAAAGGATAAGACCGGTTTTTTGACATTGGGCCCTTGATTTCACATTATAACATGATGTTCTACTCACCCCTGCTTGTTGTTGAACATTTGGAGCTGTTCCGAAGATATTCGCGAGGCGTCTGGCTGCTCTCTTGAGATATTCGGCCATGAAACGGTTTCCTATGGGCAAGTTTATACAGGCACAAACTATGCTGTTTATAATTTATTAATTACTCTACACCAGCACTGATAACGTGGAGGTGCGTCGCTTACTTAAAAAAATCCGGGTTACTAATTTTGAATTTTAGCCGAATGAATAAACAGGCAGCAGGTCTGTGGGCTGCCTGTGGCAGTAGCACGACGATGACGTCAGTAACACCCACTTTACGACAAAAAAATCAAAATTACAATAACCCGGATTTTTTTAAGTAAGCGACGCACCTCCACGTTATCAGTGCTAGTGTAGAGTAATTAATAAATTATAAACAGCATAGTTTGTGCCTGTATGAGCTTGCCCATAGGAAACCGTTTCATGGCCGAATATCTCAAGAGAGCAGCCAGACGCCTCGCGAATATCTTCGGAACAGCTCCAAATGACAAACAACAAGCAGGGGTGAGTAGAACATCATGCTATAATGTGAAATCAAGGGCCCAATGTCAAAAAACCGGTCTTATCCTTTAAGGTCCAAAAGAAGTCCAGTTGCCTTTATTTCAGGGTTTTTAGGATGACCGTGATCTGGATGACTGAGAATCTAGACAGAAAAAGATTAGCAGTCGCTCATGTTAGCACTGCAGACTCAATGCACGATGGTCCCCGTCGAAAGATAGTGTAGCTACGGCTTCTGCTACTGCTTTTTGTGCAGCATGTAGTAAGTTTGCAGTACACCATATGGGATTTGAAGACTTGTAGTTAAAAATTCAAACAGCACTGTGAAAGGACTGATTCACTGTATGGTGGTCTACAGCTAGTAGTGAACGAGTGGACATGTCAAGCACTGCTTCATCCCGCATTCATTTCTTAGCCAAATTAATGAATTTGCACAAAGCTTTTAAAACATTCCAGCAAATATAAAATGTAGCTTGAGTTTCCAAAAGTCTGCTGATTCATTTGCTGCCTGTAAAAAAAAATCCAAACTTTTCTGAATGAAAGCAACCATGTCAAGAACACAAAATTTGCTATAAGACTACAAAAATACTTGAAAGCTAGAAAATAAAATAAAGAAAAAGTAAGAAAATTGACCAGTAAATCTCTCTCCTCCATTTTTCCCAAAACCTTCTAAAAAGTTACACACGTCCAGGCCTTGAAATGTACGTTACATGTTTTTTCTTCCAGCCACACATAACACAAATAATCAGCCGCATATTGGCATAATAGTCAATGCGTTGGCTATTCCACGAGGAGCTACAGCCTTGGAGAGCTTACGGATCTGCAGGATGTAAACAATAAACGTTGTGACAATAAAGAAAATTAGCATTTGGTTGATGGTTGAAGGATTACAGCAGGAAAAAGGAACAGCAGTATCGTCGATGGGTCCTAAAACAGTATGTAAAGTATATGAATCAACATGCAGCAGAAATGACACATCATAAACATGTGGATGATTAAGTGTTCTGTGACTTTAGCTTAAAAACTTCCCGCCATTTTTTTTTAAACTTCTGCTGACGTTGTGACCCGAGACATCTGCTTACACTTCCCCTCGTGATCACCTGCATGATGCTTATTGTGAATGAGAAGTATTGATTTTTGAGGATGTGCACAAACAATTCTCCAAACAGACACAGAACCTGCAAGGCAACGATCCGGAGACGCATATTCAAAGGCGAGGATATCTTTGGCCTGGCACGCGTTCATGTTTTGGGTTGCTTGCAATGAAAATAGTCACCCCAAATTAGATCACAGCTTTGATTTCTTCAAGTCTCTTTGATTGTTGCACAGCAGTGTAGACAGTTAGAGGCTGCGCTGAGAGAAAAGAGAAGAGTCTCTTTTGACTGATTTAATCCCAAATGAGCTTTGAACTGTTAGATCATGTAAAATTCAAGCAAATGATGTGGAGGGAGTCTAGGAAAGTTGCCCAAACAATGCTGACGAGTATGAGTTAGTCCAAGTGTGAGACATGAAAAATTCATTGGAATTCCATTAGTCGCAATTGAGGTAATGATATAATGTATAGTGCCTGGGTTATTTACAGTGAGTGGAGCTCAAGCTTGTATACTCAAATTCTTTTTATTTTTTCAGTGATTTGATTATTTTTAAAATAACTTATGTTCTAAAGCTACCTTGCTGTACAGGGGTTCAAATATGCCCAAACCACTGACACCAGTCGATACCCCAACCCACAGCTGGTTATATCAGTGGGAGCATTTTTATTTGCTATCTGCAGACTTAGCATGACAAGCAAATGGAAGGTGAGGCCACTGGAAGACGATCGGGTCCAGGAGGGGACGTAAAATCCAAATGTGTCTTGCTGCATATGCACACTTTGTGACAGAGGGTCACATTTAACTTTAGCCTTTCGTTTAATTTGGTCCGCAATGAGATCTTTTACGCTAGACTACATTTGTCCAAGACTTCTTGTACGATTGACGTTAATGCTCTTTGCTTTTGCCTGTGTTTTATACTGGCTTAAAGTCTGTAAATTAATACCCTGTTGAGTTTTTCAAAAGCAGTGCCTTCTTTGAATGTATGTAATAGCTATCGTAAAAAAAAAAAAAAGGAAACACCCAAATGCTTGAAAGTAAAAGTGAAACATGAAGTTCACGGAAGCTTCCTATTTCATATTATTACAAACAAGCTGAACTACTGCATCAGTAAAGGCAATAAGTCCCAAAGGTATTACTATGCTGCACAGTTTAGCCGTCCTTTGCACAATGGGCATTTTGATAGCAGTGTAATTGATACAGATGAGGATTTATACAGTATTACAACAGTATTAGCAAACTGTAATTGAGTGAAGAAATTGGGTCACAACAAGGCAAGTCCCACCAATAAGTACTGTATAAGCAAACGTGCTTGTTTAAATAGATTCACTAGCCTGATTTCATCCAGCTCATGTGAACACGTTCTGCTTTTTCGCTTAGTGGACGCTTGTATGCCTATATCATGTTGCTTTATCTGTATGTGTGTGAGTTTGTGCGAAAGTTACTCACTGGAGTTATCAATTGTCACCCATCAACCCACCTGTGACTTGTGACTTGCATGGCTTAAAATTGTCAATACTTGTGGTCATTTTGGCTCATCTTGCATCTCAGCTAATCTTTGAAGGATTTACAAGCATGTTGTTTAAAATTCCCTGCCTGCTACAGAGCTGAATCATACATCGATGCAATTTAATTGCTTTAGACATCCATACCCATGCTTGTATAACTACACCCTACTTTGCTTTGCCTATCTAAGTCTTCTCAACAGCCAGCTTCAGGTCTCAGGCAGTTACTATAAAAAGTGCAGAGAGTAACTGTACATTAATAAATTTAAATCACATTGGGTCCCTGTTGCTTTTCTGATGTAACATCAAATATGGTGTAATGTCTGTCTCCTAATACGTTTTGCATCGTGGGAAACAGATCATCACATGATTATGATTTCTACCAAACTGGCTAATCTTCAAAGAGTTACATCTGGAAGAATCTGCTGCGTTGTTAGAGAGCTCTGAGACCCCTCGTACCTTTCAGAAGCAGCTACATTGAAAGCTAAAAGACTCTCATTTCTAAGCCTCATTACTAAGATTGTTCTCCTTGTTCAAACTGTCCTCCATCAGCACCAATCTGAATCTCTGACGACATCAAAGGAGAGCGCTCTGTTATCAGAAATGATTTCTTGGAACTGCCCCTACTTAACTGGACTTTTTGCCAAATCACGCAGAGTGAGAGCGCCAGTGGCAGCTTTTGACAAAGCTATTATCACCTTTCCCTCTCTGACTGTTTTTTACGTGAAGTGTTTGCACAACTCATTCACCTTTTTCTGTTGCCTATCATTGAGAACTGACTATGAGCAGACTATGAATGCAGCATCACATAAATCCTACATTTTTATGTTATTGTTTCTACATTTTCATTTTGTGGTTAGAATAAAAATCGGACTCACTTTGCTCTGACTGTGACGTCCACATGGTTTCTTGGTGGCATCTGGGGGATGTCAACAGGCTCTGGGGGTGGTAAGGTCTTATTGATATAAATTTTCTCAGGTGATATGGAGTTATGACTCAGCTGAGGCCTGGCCCACTATAGTGGATTATTTTGCATTCTGATGCGTTTGACCTAAATACCACATTTTGAATTAAATGGAAAGAAAAACATTTTGCTTCATTGCTGACTATATTAACTGTTGGGATAATACAAATAAGAAATGTGGAGAAAAATATAATTTTCTTGATCGAGCATATTGCCTTATTAAAGCAAAGAAAGTAAAGCAATAGAAGTGACAAGCAAATGCACAAGGACACTGGAAGTCCTTTGTGTGTTTCTGTTTTGCTACAGATTTCTGCTTTCCTGAGCTGTGTAGCCTGGAAAAATGTAGGTGTGCCGTGCTGACTGAGTAACAAGAGACAGGGAGAAAAGATCTGCCAACTTGTTTGACATGGGCAAAATATTGTTTTGTATGTTTTCTCCTTGAATGAGAAGGTTTTTGAGCAACAGGGTTGTTTGATAAACTGTTTAGAGTGTGGACTGAGTTTCTGCTGTAGCGCTGCATTGTGTTGGTTGAGTGGGTGTATGTACACACAGTGCACTACTACTGCCTCTATCTTCCATCCTCTTATATAATCTACACGGCCGAGCCTTTGTGGACACAGCTTTTTCCCTGGCTTTCATCCCATTGTCCTCAAGAAGGGGCTTGTTGCACATCCTTGACCAGCTGGGTGGCTCCACAGAGTGTTGATGCTTGAGAGCAGCAAGGACAGCGGCGAGCTGTGACAGAACGTGAGTGACTGGTCCAGCGAATCTGTGAATGAGTGTGGTTAGCCCATAGTGCAGGATGGGCAGTCTGGGTACAGGCAGGGTGCCAGATCCACACAAAAACAAACACTTCAGTTAAAACAAACACAGTCCATGTCCTATATTCATCAACTTTTTCTTTTTCTTCTTTAGTCACTTCTTCTTCTTTTGCTTATGTCACATATCTCTCCATGTCAGACGCACTGGTTAATGCGTCATCCCGGTCCTCAGTCCTGTTTTTGTTAGGCACATTTTACCAAAAACATCTTCTACAGTGTTGTGTCAAAGTGATGTGCTGGCTACCATAATCAAGAGTTTAGTTAGGAAAGAAACAAACATTTTTTAAACAATGTTCAAATTCCTGGTTTAAGAGGAGTTTGAAATTCAGAATCTCACTCTGGTTCTTGCTCATTTTCTCCTGAAGTCTCTGATTGTGGAGGGATTCCCTCCTCCATAGGCAACGCTTCTTCCCTTTCATCAAGGTCATCAGTTGATTCCTCCTCTTTGCTTGCCTGCTCCTCCTCCTCCTCGCGAATTGCCGTGATTGGATCGGCTGGGCTGCCGATGCAGTTGGGCTTCTCTTCCTGGGCCTCCTCCGGGGCTTCCGCAGCAATCAAACATTTCCACATTTCATGGTTTTCCAAAAGATGCTGCATGATCTGGCAAAACACTTTCCTCCGGTGTGCCTTTTTGGTTTCTTCTTGTTCTGTGAGAAAAAGAGCAAACGGTTACACAAGCTTCTGGGAAGGAAGCAGATTTTAAAAGAAAAGTTTGACATTTTGGGATGCATTCTTGTTTGCTTCAGAGTTACATGAAAGATTTTAATACACTTGTATGCAAAACATAGCAGAGGGGCAGGGGGTGGGCAAAGAGCTCATCAAGCTCATCAAGAGTTTAAAAATGCCCATCTAAAGCTCATTAATTAATAAATATATATGTATAACATATGAGAAAACCTCAACAAGGTTTGTTTTCATAGGAAGTTATATGCCTGTGTAGGCTGGGTTAGTGGGTGCTTCTATCAATGATTTTAAGCACCTGAAAAAATTTTAATGGGCGGACCAAAATGTGCCTTTTTTATGTTGAAATGCTCAGTTGGAGACGGGATCGCCTCTTTTGAATTAACGCTCATTTAATTCATACATAAGTCAAGCAACCTATCAGCTATTCTGCTTCAAAATACAATAGACCAACATGGTTGTTTCAGTATGAGGAGGAGTTGTAACGAGGAAGTGAAGACATCTCCCAAACATAAACTCTTTGTTTAGAGGGGCAATTAATTAATTATGTTTAGTTTGTAATAAAACAGTGCTTTTTTTCTTTTTTTAATGATGTTAATCTCTTGCTCGAGGTAAGCTCAGTGGCAAAAAGGACTTTCAATAAATGAAGCGAAAAGAAAAACCTATTAAAGAAACATCAAATACATTATGTTAAATAAAATATTTATACATCAGCAACTCTTAAAATCTTTTTCTTGGAAATGATATCCCCCCATCAGACAACAGGACAGTAATCTAAGATGTCACTGAGGCGGTTATTATTATGAAAGGCTCCATAAAACGTAAGTGATATATTTCCTTCAAAAAAAGGAGGCAGTTTAGAGTCTGACATACGGGAGGTGTCAGAGCCCGTCGATGCCTCCTCATCTGCTGTGTCCTCCTCTTCTGTATCTTGTCCTTCCTTCCCCACTTCTGGTTCCATTTCTCCCTCTGACGTTTCAACCCAGCGTCCTGGCATGAGAGCAGCAGAGTCGTAGGAAGAGCACAGTGGTCCCACTATGTGAGTGATAAAAGACTCCTGCAGTTTTGCGAGTTGTGGCGCGGACCGGTCCATGAATGGACTGATGGGAAGGCCCAGGTTTGCTTCTTCATCACCCTGGGAACAAAACATTATGCATATGTGAGAGGCCTCATGTAGTAAGGGAGTTTAATGAGAGACAACCTCTTACCTTGGAAGAAAAAAAATGGCCTTGATTAACATATCTTTAGGTCTAATGTATGAATTGCAAATTTCTGCTGGTTTCACCCATTACACACATTAAGTAATTTGGGGATAAATCAGGCAGGATTCTGTTTGTGAAAAGTTAAAGTCACGGCCATCGACCATAATTTCATCTGAGCAATCACCTATAGAGATATTTTCTGTCAGTGATACAGAAGAAAGTATGGAAAGACAACACTGTATGTCGAATATAAAATAAATAAATCTTTTCAGGCAATCGTGGGTAAACTCCACCACTCCAATGGCAAAAACACAGCTGTCAAGCAGTGAGAGTCCCAGATACTCAGCCTCTGGCTACAGTCTTGTGAAAGTAGGTCAACAGGACTATAAATAGAAAAACATTGGTTCAAACTATGGTTATCTGTAGGTATAAGTTAATCAAATAACACTGTCTGAGGAGATTTGCTGTAGTTTATGATGACTACAATCTGTTTATTTGTGCCCAAACAAAGATAAAGAACAGTGACAGACATACTCTGACTAATCATCTTAATAATGCATAGACTCTCTACATTTTATCAGATAAGTTTTAATCACATTCCCTGAAGAAGCCATTTGTGTGACCGTCAACTAGTGTAAATGTGGGGCAGATCAAGTTGTACCCTAAGTGGAGCCACTCTTTTCCCTTCTTGTCCTTGGGACAGTTGTAGGTTTTGTGTTTCCCATTTTCAATCCACAAAGAAGGATGAACGCGTATCTCACATATTTGAAATCTAATCTGCTCAAAGAATTCCAGGTACCTCTGATTGTCTTAAATCAAACCGAATTTTGATCACCGCCTCCGCGTTCACTTCCAAATGCTGCCCGCTTACTTTGTGGTGTACATTGCACAATCTACAAACAAAATGGTTGCATTGTTGTTTTTCAAATGTTACCACAGTCTAGGATTGTGCTGTTATGTTTTTCTTTTGATGTTGGGGCTTTCAAATACGTTCAAAAAGAGGACAGAGGGGCAAGAGCTCCAAATTGCTATGGCAACCAGAAACCAGGATGGCGTCAGTGCGCATCACAAGCGGTTAGTGTGAGAGGGGTGTGTGTGTATGTTGAGTCACAGCCTGATCAGAGAGGAGAAAAAAATTATTTTCGCCAGATATTGGTAATGTGTAGGATGTTAAAGTGGTGCATTGCAGAGCATAAAGTAAAGATGCGTGTTTACATCGGTGCTGACTCTGTTGCCACTGAAAGCCTTCTTTGAGATCCTCCGCAGTGACTGTGAATGAGTGCTGTCAAGGATGGCACATTTAGGTCATCCGTCTCCCCTCTGAAAAAGGAAACCACATGCAAACCCTCTATCTCTCGACACCCCTTGCCCCTCCCCCACTGCTGAACAGTGTTTTGATATCCTTGCAACACAAGTTCCCTTCATTAACACTGACTTAACACATATCGCATACGCTTATACCCAGTTTGCGGATTTTCAAAGTAACCTTGGGATAACAAATTTCTGTTGCAGCCTGAACGTCGCTGTGCAACTCTAAAGACTGTTGTCGTTATATTTTGAAAATATGCACAAGATGAATAATTTCAAATCGGATTTGTCTGCTTACATTACAGTTGCTAGGAAATTTGTTCTATCGCTGCGGCTGATCAGATTTTATCTTTATGGTCTCGGTAGTTCAGAGCGGGATTTGTTGCCAGGCATCTGTCTTCAATGGTCAAATTTATGAGCTACTAAGGGTTTTGAGTATTCAAAACAGTCATAGGGAAACATGCAGTTACACAAAGAAAACCCTGGCCATGTTTGTCTATCCTACATAAAGCACATTACTGTCATACACTGTGATACATGTTTTGCATTTATCCCTGACCCCCCACTCCACCCTCTGGAGGCATGCCAAATATTAATCGATCATTGCAGAATTAATGCTACATTTCGCCTGTACAAATAGTATAATTTTCCAAAGAATGAATATACTTGTTCTTCTTGTTTGGGAAATTTCAAAGAGGCTACAAGTAGCAGTCTTTTTACATACAATAGACTTGCACTTTCATGTACTTTCTATTGACTCATGCTTCAGGCTTGATGTGAAAGCATGTCTGTTCAAACTCACAACAATCTATAAAGAACAAGTCATAAATGCAGCTATTTATGGGCTTGTTTTCATCGTAAACATGATTTTCAGAAACAATTTCTAAAATCCAACATTTGAACACTTGAACATATAACTTTTTTATTCATTTGAACCTTTATTTAACAAACGCAAGTACAAAGAAATTATTTCCTGTATCTTTATGACCAGCTTCATTGAGGAATAGAGTCCAATATACGAGTAACATTGTTTTGAGAGATTCTTCAGTTAGGTGAGGGTGTCAGGATTAGTTAAAAAAAAAAAAGAGGAACATCTACTGATGGCTCAGTCTTTTCAAATAATGATGCATCATGGGTCACTACTAGTAGTGATTGCACTGAAAGAGTTAGTGACAGGCTTTCATTCCAAAGGGGTTTGAATATATATACTAATGAATAGTGTATTCATTAGTATATGTATTCAAACCCCTCTGGACTGAAAGCCTGTCACAAGCTAATGAATGAATAGTGTATTCATCAGTAACGAACATAGTATGCGATCCGTGTGCCCAGAAATGTATGATTTATGTAGTAAATTCGGCAGACGCCGAACTTTCAAACGACTTTATGGAACGAGACGGCGTGTGTTGTGTGTGTGCGGCTGTAGAGACGTTGTTCATGCCCACAGGTGACGATCATCTCTGATTACCAGAGCCCTGCTGTGCTTCACGTCACTTTACAGTATTGGCTCGGCTGGCTTGAAACCTCAACTGAGGTGGCACCAAAAAAAGAGTAACAGTATGTTACAATTATGTGGTGCTCTTACAATGGAACACCAAATTCAAGCAATGATTTGATCCTATCGGAGTGCAAACCTTTTCATAAACTTACTTGTTCATAGAACTCATTGACAATTCCCTCTGTCCATTTCAGGTGCAGCTCTTTACACTTCAGTGGTCCATTGACATCAGCCAGCTTTATGCACATCTGGCACACCAGCAATCGGTCGTTCTCATTGGTCCAATCAATAACAGATACTCCTTCATCACCCACCTGATGAGATAAAAAGATAGCGAAAGAAATGTCTATTGATTTGGACAGTCTGGAAGAAAAGAGCTTTCCTATTATTGTTATTAATTTCCCCTCGGGGATTTATAAAGTATAATTGATTGATTGATTGATTGATTGATTGATTGATTAGCGAAACAAGAAAAAATACTTAACAACAAGTGAGGAGAGATGACCAGTGACCCAACAGGTATTACAAATGGATCATGGATGGTCACTCTTCCAACTGTCTATGTAGCTGATCCAAATTTTTACCTTTGCATTAAACTCTGCGAGGAAGTCAAAGTGCTTTTTGAGATCAGTGGCCAGGATAGCTTCAATGACAAGGAAGCGGAAGCGTTTGAACTCCACGTGCTCAAGGTTAACAAGGAAGTTGTACTCGGGTCGAGACATGAAAAGGTTCCAGGCTGAAGCCGCATGGTGGTTTTCCAAGACTGATCTATCGTTGTACAGAAGAGCCTACAGTGGAGTCGAAGAAAGTGAAAATAACATGCAGCATTAGTATTCAATAGGTTATCCATAGGAGCTTCTTTGGCCTTACTGCGTATGTCATGGCATACTTTAGAGTCCTTGAGATCTCACAGTGAACAATATGAATTCTGCTGCCGGCTTCTTTTTACTGAAATCCTGCTTGTGCACAAAAGTGTTATTGATAATGAAATCCTATTGTGTAGCAGCTGCTGTTGGCTGCTGGTCTGCATTGTTTTTGTTTTCTGACATATGACTACTTGTTTCTTTCCCAGCATTACTAATTAGTAATGGAAATAAAAGGACACATAGACTCATTCATGTTAAATTTCAATGCTTAGAAAAAAAAAACCTAGAAAATTACGCTGTGTCTTCCTAAGAGCAGCCAAATCTGAGTCTCCAAATTGGACACCAAAAAAAAAAAAAAATACCAATGTGGTCTCAGATAGAATCTTTCACTTTGTGGGAGAATTTTTTAACTGAAGAGGATGGGTCATTCAGCGGCGTAAAACATAGTACTGTGTTAGCTCAGACAAAGACTCCCGCACGAACATGCAGATACGGATGTCCTTGCTTCAAGAACAAAGAGCTTAAGAGCAGGAAGGGGCTACAGAAGCTGCACACTCTGGTGAGAGCATCAACACAATGCAAGCTGTTTTTAGCTGCTGTAATAAGGATAGAAATACACACACACACACACACCACTTATTTACCTGTGGTGCACTGGTGGCTACCAAAAAAGCATTGGTTCTTCCAGGGTGATCATAGTCGTGCATGGCGGCCGCTACATACAGGGCCATCAGCTCAAGGCCGGGGATCAGACCAGCAAGGGAGCCATAGCCTTCCTCCTGCACAGAGTTCATCTTGGACACCAGGAACCTTGTTGCTCTCGGTGTGATGCCGTTTGCAGAGTCTGTGAACAGAAAGAGAAATGTTATGCATACGGCTGAATATAGAGGTAGGAGAAACATATACTTAAGCTGAAAATGATGGATCAATTTGTCTAAAAAAAATTGCTGTAGAAGGAATGCATGTTATTCTTAATTCTCTGTTTACACACTTTTACCCCCTGAATGAACGCTTGATTGTCTGCCATGCTTGTGTGTGTGGGAGTTAAATTAGGTGTTTTTGCCTCTTCGGGCATCTGAGCTTGAGATCAAAGCCCGAGATGTTGATTGAATAAAACATGAGGGTGAAAAAAGAAAAAAAGAAAACCAATACTGAGGTTCAATTATAAGAAATGAATGAATGTATGAAGAAAGAAATCCGTACCAGTGTGTATTCCGTTCTCAGTCACCAGGGTGGGCAGGCCTGGCACAGGCTGAGTGGTGAGATACCAGACAGCATGCAGCACATCAGTAGCATGGATCCGGTTGTGATCTGGGGAGATGGAAAATAAAACGCTAACTCTCATAGGAGCAGAGAGAATGCAGTGATGACATTCAATAGAGAGTGTGGTGCAATGATACGAGCACTCTGTCCTTCTCAAATATAATTGCATTAGGGTTAAACTGGTGCAGTACATATAGCCGCCAGTGCTTTTCTGAAAGAGTTTGATCTTGACTGATTTCAGTCAGCTGAAATAGTATCACTATCGATGACAGAGAGAACAGTGACAGACATGCTGAGATGAACCAACGTATGATACGGATAAAGATCTATTAAAAGTTTCCCTGTTTAAGGAGAAGTTCGTTTTTTTTTTTTTTAAACCTGGACCTTATTTCTGGTGTAAAATACGTTCATCTACTCACCGATAACAGTTTGGGGAAAGTCTATCTAAATAGCGTCTCTCGGACGCTATTTAGATCTGCATATATCCATATAATGGGAGTGAATGGGGAGTCAACTGATGCCCCTATATACAGATTTAAATAGCGTCCAAAGGACGCCGGCTTTCACCAAACTGTTATCTGTGAGTAGATGAACATATTTTATGCCAGAAATAAGGTATATATATATATTTTTTAATAAATTATTGATTTCTTATTTATATATCTCAAGAACAGTACTTAATTCAGACACTCTCTTTTTTTTCTGTCCAGAATTTAGAATATGATCAACACAGTTTGAAGGCTGTCAAACACAAGCAAAACCGTGGGCCAAAAGCAGGCAACCACACTCATATTTTCTGGTCATGCTTCATGTTCACAAATTATAGGATGAATTCTGATGCTCGGCTTCGAAGTACGTCCTCCAATTTTCCCAAAGATCTAAAAGCAGACCCTCTAGGTGTACTTATAGAAGGCTTTGAAGGATGAGCCAAAAATGCACTTGTTACTAATCTGATGAGGGGTCACCATATCGTGTACAGTCTGTTTACTGAAACCTGTTCCACTTTAGGCAGCATTTGGATCTAAAAATATGGGGATCCAAAAAGAGATGTTCACATATGATTCAAAGCTCCATGAGATCAATTATTCACGCAGAGGTGGGGTCATGTAAATTCACTGTTATTGCAAATATGTTCTATATAAATATGACCTGGTCTCTGAATCTACATGCAGTACATCTGTTGAAACGCTTTTCTCAATGCAAAAGGGCCACAGATGGGTCACTACATGTCACAGAGTCCTACCATCACCTTTTTATGTGCTATGGTTTGATAAGAAATGGCCAGAAACACTGAGGCTTTCCAGTCAGTTGTGTTGGAAAACTGCTTCATTTCTCAACGCTTTGAATGCTCAGTAGTGCCCCCTGCTGATCAACTTTGATTAACATTTTGAAAAATAGACCTTTTTTTATTTGCACCCTTTTCAGCTACACTAATGAAAACTTTACAATAAAGCTGTCCAAGAAAATGAAATGTTGGTTAAAGGAAAAAAAAATGGGAAAGGGAAAAAGAGTAAGCGACACATATCTAAGCCCGTATCGTCAGACGAACTAATCGAGTGTCTGTGTTGGAAGTGAGGCTTTATATGTCGTTGATAACCTGATTTCTGGGATAACAATACAGGCCTCAATTCAGGGTATTGTCTGAAATAGCCTTACCTTCTTGCCACATGCTTCAGAGCCCCAGTTTAAGTGTCCCATAATTAGTTGGACTACTGCGGTTTGTTCTGTAATCAACATTTTTATTGTAAAAACGGACATATGTCAAGAAACCTGAAATCTGCCAAAAAAAAAAAAAAAAACCTGCTTGATTAAAGATTATACAGCTTTGTATAAAGTCCTGATGTTATAACTGACAAAAATAAAAGTTTCTGCTGCCACATGGTATCAGCACATTTTCATTAATTTACCAAAACATCACAGGAAACTGGACATAATTATATTCTTCTATTGTAGTCATTAATGTTCTATCCAATTGTGCTGTAGCAGCATGTCACCGAGTCCTTTTTATTTACAACACCACCATCTTGTGGCATCTAAAGGAATTGCTACATGCAAATATTTTCTTTTTTATCAATTTGTGGACCATCTACTCACAAGGTATATCCCTGTATCCGTTCTCCAAAGCGTGGAAGTAGTTCATGAACTCTTTAATGGGAATCTTGAAGGTTTCAAACAGACCAGTGTCCACAAAGAGCCTATAAGAAACCTGGGACATAATAACACGGTCACTGAATCTGTGAGGAGGATCACAATCGTATTTCCAAAGAAGCAGAGACCCAGTGTGAAATGTACAATTTGGAACTCCTTTAAACCCCATATTTACTCCTAATAGGGAAAAGACTACATGTCAAACCGTGAAATGATGAAGACTAATATGGTCATGTTTGACAATTAAGCATCAAAAAAATATATTGTGGATCATTAGTAGTTTTTATTTATACTTCTACTTTCTTTTGACATTTTTCTATCTACATTCCTTTATTAGATTTGCTGTTATTTTATAGATTTATTATGTTTTGTGGCAATTGTATCATTCCATAAGGGTGTTGTTTTTTGTTTTTTTTAATTGTATGTATCTAATCTAACTACATACACTTCCAGCTAATGCCACCAACTCATTAAACTGCTGATTTCATACTGCACATGTGGACATTTTTGTTACTTTGGGGGTTTTAATTAGTCTGAGTTGCTGCCAGACAGTCATATAGGCTGCAAAATGTCCTCAATAGCAAGTGTTTACCTGGCTGAGGATGCAGCCTGCCTTGCCGTGGGTTCTCTCCACAAGACTGAAAATGGGAAAGTTCCAGTTGTTGACTTGACAAATCAAATGCTCCAGCCCTGGCATTACCAGAGCCTCTGGGATTGAGATGGGCTCATCTTTCTGCCACGTAACGGTAAAAAGACAAAGGTGATGTTGGAAAGACGCAGAAAAGTTCTTGCAGAGATATATAAAATAATACCTACTCTGTTTTTTACAAAGTTACCAGATACCAACAACTACGAAGAATTAAATGACATTTATTTTTTAAAACTTGAGTAAATGAATGAGAAAATTGTTCAAAATCTTAATTCTCTTATATTGACAAAGAAATCTGTCCCCTTTGTTTTTAATTGCCTAACTTGTTTTATTCTTGTCAAATGAAGCCTGTCAGATTGCCGACCTCTGGCGATGACAGAAGTGGATGGAGAATGATGCCCTCTGTCGGACACTCCCTGCAACCTTCCCTTGCTTCAGGCGGCTTCTTGCCTCCTTCTCCATCCTCCTCATTCTGTGCAAAGTCGCTGCTGTCACTGTGGTTGGTCTCATAGGTGCTGTCGTAGGTGCTGTCGTAGTCTGATGAAGCTACTGCGCGCTCATCTGGGAAAACATTGCACACGTTAGACATGCGCTAACTTTTGGGTAACATTTTTCATTTAACTGACTCTGTGAAGAGAATTTTCTGCGCAAAAAGAAAAAAAAATCTCTTTTCCCATCGGGGGCTGATGGGTGAGAATCATGCTGAGCAGAAGCAGGAAATCTTGCAGACTGCAGTTTACCTGGATGGGGTATTCTTTCTCCTTTGCCGCCAGATTCTACCCCGTGGTTTAGTCGACTGCTGAACGGCCTACCACAGCTGACAGAAAGTTGAGACACACCAACACATTCAGAGGTTACACACCGGTGCATCCTGATCATTCTCCTCAATCTGATTATTAAGCGTTAAGTTCCTTTCCTGTCAAAGCACTGAAAGAAAGTGACAGATTGCTTTCGTTTCCATACAAACAAACATTCATGCATACGTTGTGAATTTCTACTCTCTTCACTTACAATTGCTCATCAGAACGTAAGAAGAGTGTGATTGTATGTGCGTTACCTGCCACAGAGTGATGGAGGCCGCCAGTGAATGGTGGTAGAGCTCGGGGCGCTCTGGCTGTGAGTTAAGGCTCTGTGATGGCTTTTGGGGGCCACAGAGACAGGTGCCCGCTCTGTGAGTGGCCCGGCCGGTTCGGGAAGCTGCACTGAACATGTCTTTACCGTGGGGCTGGAGACAGGTGTTCCCTGGACGGGAGGAGAGGGGCACGGAGAGCCAAGAGGTGATATGTTGGATGGAGTGAAACCTGAAAAAGATTTTGAATATAGTCATTTAAAACAAGAGCTTGCTCAATGTGCACAACACTGTGTGTGAGGTAAATGTGCAAACACACACACACACACACTCACACACCTGGTCTTTCTAGTGGTTTGCTGTTGAGGTGGTTGGAGGAGACGGAGGCAGCACAGGAGGCAGACATGGAGCAGCTCTTTGAGATGGTCATCATCAATGAGTTGTTCCACGAATCACTGCTTTGATGCAAGATACTATAAGATACAAGAAATGACAGTAATCCCAGTGTTTGAGACGATGGATGAGTGATGTCACCTGTCTGGAGTGTGTTTGATGCTGGCTGAGCGATCTCTGCGTACAGGGCCTGGCTCAATGGTAGGCAGCCCTGTAGCTGAGGTGGTCGTGGTCCAAGTTGACGAAATTCTTCTCAGCAATCCTGGAGGCAGACTCCTCCTCAGACGCTGCAGTGCAGATTAACAAATACATAGAAACACACAGTTATAGGCTCAAATCTTTTTTCTGTTACGCAATTTTATTATAAGTTTCTTCAGGAACACCACAGGCACAGCCCTGCCCCTAATTATTGACGGTCCCTTTAAACATTTTGTCACTTTTGCGTTATAGATCCATGAATGGCAACATGTCTCGATACAACTGTGTAATCATGTGAGGGCCTTGGAGGTTGTGATGTGAATTTGTTAATTCTGCAAAAATTGAAGACGTCAAACGAGATGTATCATCAGATTTTTGTTCATTATAAGATGCACATGTGATGAATACACACACACACAAAAAAAAACAGTTCAACATGTAAAAGAAAGTGGGAAACAAAAGGAAAATCCACAAAAGAAAACATCTAATTATTGTCAAAGAAAAAAAAACACAGCAGGCAGAAGCAGGAAACAGGACTGCGAAGTTAGAAGGAGGTCCCTTAACTCATTTACAGTCTGCACATACTCAGCTCCCCTCGATTTGTATCCTTTTCAAGAGGAATTGAGGTAGCAGTACTTCAACAAAAATGAGACTTTGGAGCTGACATTTTAAACTTAACTTGATTCAATCTGAAGTGTGACACGGCTGCATCATCTGTCTGTCTACCGGGTGCTGCTGTATGATTTCTGTCACTCTATTCAGTGTTTTAAACTTTGTTGCAAAGCCATGCACGTGCACATGCACATGTTTGTCCTGTTGCCCGTTTCTTAAAGCCACCCCCAAACTCATATACACAATGGAATATAGAGGGCAGCAGAGGATCAAATTTCATGTTCTCCAGAAAATGTACATCTTATCTCCTCAACTAAGTATGGATCTCACACAAACACACCTACATGTACACATGCACTCTCATGATTCTCTGTGGCTGTTCTCCCAACAGTGAAGGCAATCTGTGCATTTCTGAACATCTAAAGTGTATAACTGTGCAACAATAAACTCGCTGACAAAAATAATGTTCATTAGGTCTGCATTTGACCTAGTTATCCAATATTTCTGTTCAGGAGTAAAGTTTTTCATGGTCATCTTATTGTTTAACTTAATTCATCTAATAAAATACGGTGCACTGTGGAGGTAGTAAGAGGAAAAGTGTAGTGAGGTCTGGAAATGCTTGGAGACAGATTCAGTCTTTATTTTTCATTTGTTAACCAAAACATTTTACATTTACAGTTATATGATTAATGGCCTTAAAGTCTAGACTCTGAGCTTTAATTTGATAGAATTGGCATCTAAATTAGCAAAAGATTTCAGTAATCAAATATGTTTTATTTGCTGAATACGGATGATCTGTGTAATTGGACAATTTGTCACAGATCCTGTTTATGGCCAGCTTTTAGCTTTTCCTCATTTATTTCCTCATCAATTAAGCATCTCAATGGTTTTAGCATTTGGGAGCTGTTGCTGTGAACTGACAACATGGAGTCAAAGATGGTGAAGAACAGAAGGGCCAGAAAGCCAGAGCAGTTCTAAACCAGCAGTCTTGGAGAGATTCGTTTAAGATGAACCTTTATCCAAATAGTGAGAGAAACAACAAGAAAGAAGACGCTGAATGGCTCATGATGTAAAGAATATCATCATTATGTAAAACGTGTAGAGACAATGTGACAATAAGGAAAAGCATTCCTTTAAATGGTATATGGAGTAACCCACTTGACTCCAAGGAGCACATTATTACAGTATGAGAGCATCCAGTAAGGAGCCTGAGAGCACAGACCACACACCCAACTGAAATAAAACAAGTTGGACCACGGAAAGCTGGTCGGATACTGATCCCTTCTCAAAGCATCCTTCTTGTCGAAAAATGTGTTTTGTATTGAGCCGCCCCAAGTTGTTGAAGCACACACTGCAGAAAGTAATGGCCGCTGGCAGGGTAATAACAAGTGTCAGAGCTCACATATTAATTCCTCTGTCAGATATTAGTTAAATAAACTCTGGACTTCACTGTTGCTTCATTCCTTTGTTTGTTTGTTTACTTTTAGCAGCTAACATTAGGAACTGTTGCTAATATGGACGATATTCTACTGATGTTTGTTTTTGTAATGGTAATTACCAAACTGTACCGATGGTGATTCAGTGATAATTGGGAAATCAGAATGTCTGACATCTGATTGATGAGTGCGTATTAGAAGTCACGTTTCCTTGTCGGGAAATAAAACAATAAGCACAGAACTGGAGGAGCATTATTAGCGCTCAGTTATTTCTTCAGTTAGGTAATCTATGAAACCAATGATAATATTTGATGTTAAAAGCAAAGCAAAACGCAAGACCAAAGAGTGTAAACTACCCACTGCTGAGGTGAAGCTAATACAGCATCAGCAGCTGAAATTTAAGAAATGAATTAAAGGGCTGTGATTCTTAAACCCAAATAAGAATCTGCAGTTCAAGCTCATATTCATTATAGAACTGTGACTTGAATTTTTTGTGCTGCAGCTTAACTGTCAGCGTACACATTATTCTAGTTCTAACTGTAAGTACTGGTACATCTTTGAACAACAGCAGGTGAAAGTCTGGGATCAGCTGTAAATTTGTCAGTTACCCTGACATTCTGGAGCTGAATTATGGGGAAAGGATAATAAATGTACTGTTTTGCTAAGGAAATTGCAACCTTAAGTATACGAAATGACCTTTAGACAACAGCACGGCTGATTACCTTTAAGTAACTCCTCCTTCTGTTTTTAGTTCAAAGCCCTACAATAGGGCAGTGTCAGTGAGATGAATCACAAACTTTATCAACTGACACGCATGCAAACGCACAAATCCCCAATGAGCTGAATCCAGGCAGCAAATCATTGAGATTTTATACATGCATCGAACATTTAAGTGCACTCAGGCGGCTTTAAAGTGGCAGGTCACTTTCCAGGTAGGCTATCCTGCATTGCATCACACGCTTTATTTAGTTTCCTTGCTGTCTTGAGTGCCTGCATACATTTTGAAGCACTGGCCTTGTAAAAGATTAAAAAGCCCTCTAGAAGCTTTTGCGTCATTAGAGCCACACTATGCCTGCTGTGAGGGAGGAGATGAAGGTACCCCTGCGTACGTCGTGCAGCATACAAACAAAACCTAACTTTGACACAGCTGGTTCTGTTGTTATGATCACAGTTCAGGTATTCCAATTAAGGTATTCTGAAATCATTTACTCCACTAATCATAAAGTACGTTTTTCTTCTTGTGGCCCATTTTAAATGGTTTTGTATCTTAAAGGAACCATTCACTCCCCATTCAAATATGCTTTTCTTGTGGCCTGTGCTATCTATCCATCTAGACTGTTTTGGTGTGAGCTGTTGAGCTTTGGATATCTGGTTTGTAGGTCTGTCCTCTTTCTGATTTAATGTTACTTGATGACTCGCTTGTGGTGCTTAAAGTGCCAATAAACACGACGAAAAAAAGCCAACAGCAATATTTTTGTCCACGAATCATCGTCCAGTTATTCAAGAAAATCCATACCCCTTCTGATGAAGAGCTTTAAGTGTGAACTAGTGTATTTTTTTTTTTTTTATCAAACTGCACCCACCAAGTAAATCCCATGTAGACAGATGCATACATCTACTATTTACGAGAAGCTTGTGTGTGTGCACAGGTGACACGAGCTGTGTCCGAAATCACGCACTCACTCATGGATCACTACTCACTGCTTAGATAGTTGTACTGAGAAGACAACACAGTAAGAAAGAACACTTTTGGAGAATACATGGCTCAAGTCAATGCTGGAGTGCATTGTTTGTCTACATGCTTTTTTTTTTTTTTTTTTTTATTCAGGGCAATGCACAATAGTGTGCATTTGGTGGATTGGTGACCAAAGATTCTACCCTACTTTTCACAGTGAATTGTGGGAAACTCTGAGTATAAAGGTTAGACTGTATAAAATATACACAATAAAGGGAATATAGTCACGATACATACAAGACTGCACAATCAAATGTCAGCTCACTATCTAGTCCAGGAAATAGTGAGAGGGGAAGAATTTCGGAGACAGTAAGGCTCTTGATGCAACCATATGCAACGATTCTGCGAATGTGTACTTGGTTTAGATAAGTATGGCGACATGTTTATAGCTGACAGACACTGCTAACTTACCAGGCGGTAGAAATGCTTCTCTTCTCTTGCAAATAATTAAACTAGATGGAACACAGCTTGTGGCTTTCGAAGCTCAAAAAATTAAATAAATCCAACAAAAAAGAGAAAAACTCAACAGCAAGAAGCGTGCATCTACTCTCAATAAGAGGCTTATGCTTGTAATGAATGTAAACATGAATGTAAACCTGAATAAGACAGCCCAACTCAGAAGGTTTGCTCGCTGATGGGTTGCTAAGTGGCTTTGAACCTATCGCTCCATAAGTTAGCAAAGTCAAACAATAAGTAATGTTGTCAATCTGTATTTATTTCAATCAGAACAAACAAAAGGATTGCAACACTTTTGTTAGTGAAGCAATTAGCCTCAAAAGAGAAAACATATGAATCAAACATGTTTCCATAAACTGGTTAGAAGCAAATATATTGGCATAAACAGTGTTGTCAGAGGGAGGCGGTAGAGGTGGTTGTAACTGTGTAGAAGTAACTGACCTAACAAACCAGGAGGAAAAAAAAAACTAAATTAAACAACCGCCCAGGATATTTACAAAAAGAAAATGGAAATTACTAATGAGAAATATCTTTAATCTCTTAGAATATTTTGAATATTATATCAAATCTGTGAGGTCATTATTATTAGGTTATTGTCAGCTGAGACTAAAAACAGCTTTTGAGTCACATCATTTGAATTTTTGCCAAGTCAGACGCAAAAGGGTTTCTTCAAAGCCACCTCATGCAGACGTGGCATGCTTTTATAAGCAGTTGATGATTTGTGGACAGGGATGTTGTTGTTGAGGTTTTAAAATGTACCTTTTGGCACTTTGAGTATCACAAGACTACTCCCATCTACAGTATTCGATGGAATGCAGATATCTTTTGAACTTAGCAGCCCACGCCAAAACAACCTACATGTGTAAAGATTTTACACATCTTGACAAATCTTTGCCCATTAATACAATCTTAGTACATACCAGTTCACAAAAAGCTGTTCATAGCATGCTCCAGACAGTTCAAAACCAAAAACGCAGAGGTTGCTTCTTCTTTAGGCTCAAATGTCAAATAAACTGCACAGCAACTGCTGGAGGACTTTTTTTTCTTGCTTTGCTTACTGTTTTTGTCATTGGCGTTGTCAGTAATTACATATGTATTGATTTTCCAATTTACATGATTCTGCTCTGTACAACAGATTTAGCAGTGTGTGAAGGCAATTCATGTCATTCTTATAATAAATGCCAATGTTTCCAAGTCATCCTATTTAAACCTTCAGTTTAGTTCTTAATATCCTCTGATAATATCACAAAGTCCAAAGATACAGGAATAAACAAAAAATGCTGAAATGCTAACCTTGGGAATGGCCAATTTCTCAGATTTTTCAGGCCCATCCTCCGAATCAGAGCAGGTGTGTGTGTCTATGGGGATGCGAGGTCTGTGGAGCGGCTGGAGGGTGATCTGGGTGCTGAGGAGGTTGCTGACAGCCTTCAGAGAGCTCCAGGTGTTAGGAGGCAGTGAGGGGTCTGCCAGCAGGTCTGAGATCAAGCCATGGGCCTCTCCCATCACAGAGATGTCAACTACCATACTGGTGCCTGAAGACTGGGTGGCAAAATGAGAGGAAAGGAAATCAAAAATAAGGAAATACGGTGAGATGAGCACTCTTTATCTATAATTTTTTATGTAATACAAGGATGATGCATGGAACAATTGTTACTCCACGTTGGTATACACAGCTATTTTATCCAAGAGAAATAAAACATGTGTGTGTGTACTGGAGACAGAACAAGACCACATCTTACTGACTGTGAGCTCAGTTTTGTGTCTTTATATGACAGACATAACCACATTACACTTCCGTACAAATATTCCACAGAACTTTACAGCAAAGCTATGATTGCTGTTGAACTGTACAACAACAGTAGTTTAGTGGGGAGTAATTAATGACAACATAGGAAAGACATCCAGCAATAGATAAAGAATAGCATGCCCCACTCCCACAGCACTGCCTCGTGTCTAAATTTAGCTGTTGCTCATTCCACATATTGACTGATAAGCTCAGAGACTCATCTGTGTCAAAGGTCAACCTGGTGTTGTTTCCGTAATGGAATCCATCATTCATGTTAGCATCTGCTAATTAGCTACTCTTTAGATTCTAATGAATTTCCTCTCGCTATAAAATACAAGAGGCCTCATGCATACACAAGACTTTGTAGTTTGCCAAAAAGGTCCATAAAAAAATAAGCTGACATTTCTGAATTTGGACATAATTCATAAACCCTGCAAACAATGCTATTCTGTTTAAAAATAAACAGCTATGTTGAAACTATTTTCAACTATTAAAGTCAGCCTTTAAAAAAACTGAGACAATGCATGAAGAATATATCCAGAGGAGAATCATTTTTGGTTTCTTCTCTTTTTCTGCATCATGTCATTGACATTGTTCTAAATTTTAGATCAGGATTGTAGTGATGTCACTGATCATTATGTTTGAGCATCATTACAATGGCAAGACTTTGCACACGTTCCAACTTTTTTTTCATATGAGAGGCCCATTTTGAGCAACTTGTTTTGACTGGACAGAAGAATAGACCTGAAACATCTGGTAAAATTTGATTAGGACTCCTCTAAAAACCTTGCTACAACTGTACTCGATTAAAAAAAAAAGTGTTTTCAAAAAAATTACTTTGTTTTACACGTCTGCTGTTTTTCTGGAAGCAGTGAAGAGATTAAGATACAGACAATATTTTGTTCAACGGGACAATGGCAAGTGTACCGTCCATTGTAACGTGTGATTAACATAATTGTCACAAGGTGTATTTCAAACCGAACCACAATGTTTTCCTACACCTACACAAAAACACTGTTTGCTCTCATAAAGCAGTCTAACATATGATTATGTTGTAATTGTAAAACACAACAGCAATAACATAGCATTCTTTTTATGCAATATACCTTTAAATGTGAGATGAACTAGAATATTCATTCATTCATCAGGTCTGAAGGGGAAGAATAGCCAACCTTATGAAACAGCTGATTAGTGCAGCTGAATCAAAGCATGTTGTTTTCCTCTCTCCACTTCTGCTCCCCTCTTGCATCTCTCTCTGCCCCACTGTGCCAGCACTTGAAGCAAATGAGCTCACATGATCACTCCATCCATAAGCCTCCGATCTCCCATCTGCCTGCTCCCCCGAGGCTACAAGGCTTGACAACTGGCAGCAACCTCTGCTTTTGCCACTTTGCTTTTAAATGTGCCAAACTTCTTCACTGTGGTTGTCTTTTCTTTGTACTCTTTTAAATATCCTGAGCTTGTGAGTTGTGCACATTTTTACATATTCCACGGGTCACTTACACACATACATGAGTTTGCAGGAAAAAGTCGGGATATACAAAGTAACATGAGAAACGTCCCTTCTGTATTGAGACAGAGTGACTGATGATTCCCATTATTTGCTTCTTTAAACAGATTGTATTAGCTCTTCAAACATGTAAAGGCTTAGGGCAGTGATGTGATGAGTAAACGTATCAAGCACAAAGAACGACAGTTTCCTGGAAGAGCATGTGTCTTTATGTGTGCATGTAAGAGGGTGCATGTGTCACCTCAACCTGAACAAAACCCATTAGACCACTCCAGAGCTTTATGACATCCTGCTATTGTGACATTCACCTATTACCTGGCAGTAATGGACTCTGTTTAGCTAATGTCAGGGAGTGAGCGGGATAGTAGGAGCACGAATCTGTGTGTCTATAGTCACCCGCCCACCCACACATACACACATAGATGTGAGCATTGCACCTGTATTATGGTTTTACCCTTGTTATTCTCAGATATTATACTTCCCAGATTTATACTACGGCTTTTAAAGATCATCTGCGATAATGTTTCACTTTAAAGTTTAAAACGCAGCATGTACTATGTGTGTACTTTAGATATAACATGCAGCACATGGTGTGCCACTGAGCGCCAGAGACAGTGGAGAGGCAAAGGTTGAGGGAGAAGGTTATTGATTCCTCCCAGCATAAAGGCCCACAGGATACAGCAGGGGGAGTGATGGTCAATGAGTAAATCAACAGTGGGCACAGGCGAACGTGTGTGTATGTGTATATACACACAAACAGGCATCAATGTACCAGAAGTGCCCCGTGGGATCAGTCTATCAGGCTTTCAGGGTAATACAGTGCATGGTGCACACAGAAAGATGGGTCGTAATCCTTCAACAAATGCAGTGCACTGTAACAGAAGACAATATCAAAGTCTGACCCTCTGATGTAAGCAGATAAATGAAATAAGATTTGTGTATATCAGGCTCCTAAGAATAGAAAAAGCTGATTTGTATCACTTGTCAAGCCACAGCAGCAAAGTCAAAAGGTAAACTAATGCCAATTTACAGTTGAGATAGGGTTTCACTTTTAAACTGGCACACACTGAGGGTGGTCAAAACAACGATAACCAGATGTTTTGACTCTAACCACAAAGCTTAGTCAGTCTGATACACTACCAATAAAAACACCTTAATATTTGGGATAATTTGATGTACTCTCCAGTAAATTGAACTTGAACTCTGAAGTTAAATTCAGATCTCCTTGATCACTTTTAACTTTAAAGCAGCCAGTAGTGCAAGAAACTCAAAGTCTACTGTAAAAGCTACAATTTGATTTTAAGAAAATATGTTAATATTGTGGCTATGTTCTTTTCACACTAATGGGAGATATAACTGATACTGAAGCAAATTTTCACAGTTGACACTTGCTGAAAAAAACGTAACCAACAATCCACCCTTATTCTCCTCTCGTTGAGGCAATTATTTTTCCTCTGGTTTCCCCTGCTTATCTGCCATTGCCCCCCGATCTCAGTTTTCCCTCTCCAACCCGGGCGCTCTCCTGAGAGACAGTTAGGAAACATGGAGGCAGATCAGGCATAAAGGCAGATGGTGAGAGCAGAGAGGGAGAGATAAAGAGAGGCAGTGACAGACACACAAGAAAAGAGGGAGCTGAGTCCACAGGCAGGCCATGGCCAGTCAAGTGAAAAAGAGAACAGCTCACTCTGGCAGACCAGCTGAGCTTCTCGACAGTCGAGTCTACAGTACATCTACTGTAAATACGACACTGCAGCAGAGAGTTGCCTGTTCTTGTATCCCTTTCCGCTTTAAGAACCATTTTTGAAGCTGTCAACACAGCATGCCAGGGGCTAAGCTCATGTGCTATTATATATCACACTTAACAGACTAAGTAATTGATTTATTAATAATGACTGGCAAAGTATGGAGGAACCACATGGCATGTGAGTCATGCATCTTTGAGCTGGATAAGATTAAGGAACACAATACTTCATTTATGCTCGGTTTTCGTTTTTTTTAAAAAACATATTCAACTCAGACTCACAATGGGCAAAATTGTCGCTAACGCCAAATCAATGACTATTAATCATTCACTTCTGAGTCAAATATGAAATAAGTATGCAAATCATTGTGCTAGAGTGAGATAAGGCTCAAATAACACACCCACCTTCATATGACATACCTCACGAGAAATAGTAAGCTACCCAACCTGAGAAACATAGTAACACTGACTCTCTTCACAGTGTCGTCACTGGTCTCCCACATGCGTAATTGACCTAAAAACTACGAGCTGAATTTAGACATTGCTTCAAGTTGTCCTATTTAAACCATCTCATCATCACTGATTAAATTAGGCTTGCACACACTCCTTTTTGTGCACGCAAACACACAAGAGTATAAACTCAGCTCGAATCAAACCAATACTGAACCTGTTTGGGAAGATGCGCGTTATCCTGATGTCTACCCGTGGTATTTTCTGAGTGCCTTCTCTGCATCCTTTGCGCTGACTTTAAACTTCTCAACCGCGAAACTGCAATCTAGATTCCTGTAGATACGCGCAGTCTTACGTGCTCATTCCCTACTTTAAACCTGGTTCAATAAGTAACACACAAAAGTCTCAGTTCAAAGCCGCTGACATTTAAAGTAGCACTTCCTCGCCTGCTCTCCTCCTTTCTCTCCTCCTCTCCTCTGCTGCTTCATGAACCTCCCTCCATCCTCTCACCCGCCCCTGCCGCCGCGTCTGCCAATTGCAAATGTTCAGCAGTGGCTCAGAGATGAGAAGACCTGTAGTACTTCGACATCAATTGTATCGAAAATACCTGGTTGCCAGGATACCGCAGGACAAAGATCAAAGCGACTTGTCTCTGGACCATAAAATAGTTGTTTGGGGCTCCGTTGACCACAGTTATCCCACGCCTACAACTTGTCGAGTGTTTCCTGTGATAGCAGCTGATGCATGACAACCAAGCAGTGAGTGAGGTATATTATCGGAAAAGCACCATCAGGAAACTGAGATGCACATTGATTCAGTACAAGTCTGCGAAGGCAGGTTTGTTGTTAGCTGAAGCAGCAGTTTCATGTAGAGCATTTAGAAAAAATAGTGTGTTTGTATGATTTGATATAAACTGTGGTAAAGAAGCAAAATATGAGGAGTCAGTCAAACCAAGAACATCTATGGTGAAAATATTTTCTGATACTTTGGCCGTTGCTTTAAGTCATGAGGGGTTCTCCCCAAATACCAATCTAATGGGACCTGATGGCATCTGTGGAAAGCAAACATAATCCACAAAGCGCCCACCTCACAACACACAAGGCCCAAAGGATCTATAGCTGACATCCAGGTATAATACACTGCAGGACACCCTAAGAGGCTTTTTGTACACGCCATGACCACTCAGGGGTGCTTTGGTAGCAACAGGAGGACCTATTCAAAATGAGTTAAGTGGTGCTTCATTCACCTCAAGAAATGCAGAAAAGGACATTTATACGTTTATTTTTTTTCTTCTCAACAAAAAATTGGTTTATTTAATTTTTGAAACCTTAATTCTAGCAAACCCGACTCTTGCAAAGCTCACGAGCATGAGCTCATTTCTCATTTGTGATGGCTCCTCTTCCCACCCTAAAATTTAAAATTTTGAAAAATAAGATATTATTCATAACGTATGTAAATACGGTACCAATGCTGAGAAAATCAAAATCCAACCTTGCTGTTTTATGCATATTTTAGTAGTTCTCAGTTCATTATTTCAGTTATCTGGATAAGATAAATCCAAGTTAGATAGCAGGCACATTTGAGCCTAATCTGTGCTACTATTGGAACTAATTTCAATATTGTACTGGAAGGTGTTTTAAGTAAGTCAATTGTATTTATATGGTACCTTTCTAGAAAAGGATCACAAAATAAAATTTGCAAATATTAAAACACAACAACAATATCCACGACTTAAAAGCAAGCCTTTACAACTAAGTATTGAACTGCTCTTTAAAAGTTTCAATAGAGTCCACAGATCACAAATGTAATGATAGTGCATTCCATAGTTTAGGAGGTGCAACCTCGAAGGAATGAGGAACCACCAACAGGTTTTGGTCAGAGCACCTCAATGACCTGCACGTTATACTGTATATGGATGCAAAAGTTCACTAATGTAAACAAGTATTTGACCATGCAGAGCTCTGAAAGTGCTCAATAAGATCTTAGACTGAAATCTGAACTTTATGTGGAGCCAGCGCAAAGTCAACAAAATAGGCGTCATATGAGACCACTTAGAAGACCTAGTAGGTAGCCTCGACTCAGGCGGGCAATGTCTGGAAGCTAAGGGCAAAGCAGGATCGCACAAGACTATTATTATGATTATCAAAACTAAGAGCCTGGTCAAATGTAACACCAAACATTTTGACTTTCGATTGAAACAACGATAATAAAGAGCCAAGATTGTTTATCACAGTGGTTACAAAGCTAACAGGAGCACAAACAAGAACTTCCGTTTTCCCAGTATTAAGTGAAATTAGTAGCCATTCCGTTCTTTATGGCTTCAATGCAGTCCTGAAGGATAGATATTTTTGCCACATTCCATGAAGAAAAGGAAACATACAATTGGATATCATCTGCATAAAACAATGATATGACCCCTAACCCTAGCAGCACTTCCAAGAACATAACCACAATCTTCTCTCCTTATCCATTTCCACTTCTCTCCCTCTCTCTCTCCACACCACATATCACACAGAAACAGGGGCCTGAGCCCACCTGCACGCACCAAATACCAGCACATCCGAATCACTTTACACCACTCACCACAAGGGGAGCTTCAGTAACCCATTGCGCCACCATCTTCTACATTTTTTTATATATAAGCAACTTTGAAACTGGTCTGAAGTTCTGAGAAAGAGAAGGATCAGCGTTAGACTTCTTGAAAAGAGGGTGAACAACAGCCTGTTTAAAATATTAGGGGACACAGCCAGTAATCAACGAATTGTTTATTATTTTAACACACATGACCCAATGTTTTGGAAAACCTTCTTGAATAAAGAAGTCAGAACAATATCATGTGGGCAACAGGAAGGTTACATGCAATCAACCGCTCTAATGAGATCTTTTAATGATATCTGTGAGAATTTCTCCAGGATTGATGGCCAGCTGAGACACGGGAAAGATTAATAACAGCTCTGACATCATTCATTTTTCCAATAAAATTGGACGAAAAGTTTTCACGGTCTTCATTAGACTGAGTGGCTGTGGCAGGAGAGGCAGGTGTAACAATATCTTTGATTGTGTCTAAATATATTTTTGGATTTTACTGTTAAAAGAAAATTGTCTGACCCAGTGAGGAAAAAATCCTCTAAATGAAGGAGGTGGATTTTGAGCTTTGTTGTTTACCATAAACACTTTCCAACAGGTCCGCTTCAATTAGCTAATACTGTCATTCATCCATGGGAAGGAACTGTAAAAAGTAGACTTTCTTGTTTTAAAAGGAGCTACTCTGTCTAGAGTAGACAAACACTGATGATTAAAAGAATCTACTAAAATATATACATCATTTGATGTCGCAAGTGCGAATCACATGTGGAACAGAAAGACAATCCAAATTAAGAGACAAGTGAAACAGAATACAAACATGATCAGAAATACAAAATGTCTTCGGAATGAAGGAAAACCAATTTTTAAGCTGAGAGTAAAAACAAGATCTAAAACATGTCTTTCGTCATGTGTGGGGAACTCACAAAAGAGTCCATCAGTTTTATGAATTTTGCAGCATATTTATCTGACAAAACATCTATGTGAAAGTTAAAATCTCCAATAATAATGTTGTTTTTATGGCATTTTGGCACGAGTCGTATAGCAAAATCTGGCCCAAATGTCCTAACTGGCTTTGATGTTGGTTGCAGCAAGTGTTGCCAGGGTCAGGTGTTGCCTAAAGGTTCAAAGAAAATGTAGATTTGGGTCATGTTTAGTTGATATTTGGTTAGTATGGGCAGCAGCGCTCACCCTGGGTCAATTTGGTGATATAAGGTCGAACATGACCCGAAGAAAGCTGCAGATGTGGACTTTACTGTGGCAAAAACGTTTCTTTGGTATCAGGGGGAAAATAAATAAACATACCATCTTGCTTTATTATAAATCCTGAACAGGCCACTGATAACACACCGGTGTTACTTAACCAGTCATTCACAACAAAATGTGTTATGTCCACATTAAACTGGCTTTGTGGATTTTTCATATTCAAAAAGAATTAAAACTTTCAGGTAGATGATGAGAACACAGACAGATGAACATATATAGCCCATCATTTTACTGCCTTCAGTGTGATGTTAATTTACTTTACCTTGTTGACTTATGTATGTTATAGGGAGTAAATAATGTGACTTGTGAAAGAAGACAAGCAATCACTGTCAATTTCTTAAAATATGCTGCGCAAATATAAATAATTCACTCTTTCCTGTTTGGAGAGTCAGTGGGAGAGCAGGGAATAAAAATATTGTGACCTTAATTTCGCCAATTAAACAGAAAACCTACATCTCCGCCACTTAGACATTTAGCCAATAATCAAATTAGAGGCTACAAATTATGCCAAAGGCACACACATGCCTCCTGCTCTTTCACTATGATGCGCACTGACCTGAGATCTGCTTATAGGTCTCTTGTAGTCCCACTCTGGCTGGCCCATTATCTAGAGATAGAAGCACACAAACAGAAGCCACTGTCAAAGGTCTGTCCACCTCATGACACTATAAACTGCTGACTGAGCACAGAACCTCTTTTCTCTTCTTCTATTGGTTCTCCTTGTCGTACCCCTCCTCTATGCCTCTCTACATCAATTCATCTAAAAATAAAACAAGAACAGGCGCTGCTGATGAAGAAACAGAGAAAGACGCATCGCCCTCAATGCTGGAGGGCTGATCCACATATGCCTCTCCTCACCCCTCTGCCACCATAACCTTTATCTCTGCCTTCTCTGTGGTGATTTTTGTATTTATTTAGTATGAGAGAAGTGTAATTCAGAGTCACATTCAGGTGGCTTTCAAGTGATTTTAAATTACCCTAAAAACAACAGTAAATCTGTTGTCTAACAGAAGGATGAATTGATATCAATAGCTAAACGAGTAAAAAACTCAAATCCTCCAGAAAGACATTTTATTTAAAGATAAATTAGAGGTAATTCTTGAAGTTAATTGACATTTGAAGACTTGAGTGCTGCACGAAATGATGTAATGCGACAACAGTAGCGTAAAGTGTTCTCCCCTGACCTACATCTCACATTGCTAACAGCTGGTGTAGTGACGAAGACCTGATATTTCATATCCTTTTGTACCTCACAATGACTAGAGTTTAGCTTTTATGGTTCCCATTTGCTTTAGAGGGCATCACACTAGTAATGATAATACATTAAAGCAAAATGACACTATGCCACTATGCCACCCTGAGATAGAAAAAGAGAAAAGATTGAAATAAAAGTGAAATAAGTGAAATAAAAATCTGAAGCAAAATCCTAATAAACATAAAATACAAAACCACAAACTTTAAGTTCATAGCTATTATTTTTATTTAAAAAAGAAAAAGTCTGTTAGCACACTGACTGCATCTTTTTTGATTCTCAGGTTGTTCCACAGTTGTGAAGCCCTTATGTCTCAAGCCCTGGGGACCGAGAGCAACAGATGGTCTGCAGATCTGAGAGCACAAGCAGGAGTGTAAGGGGCGAGGAGGCCGATGATGTCAGATGGAGCACGGGCGCTCAGTGATTCAGAAACAAGCTATGAAATTTTAAAGTCAGTGCTCAATACAACAGGTAAACAGAGCAGTGAGGTGAGACAAGCTCCCACATGCTGCTTGTCCACACTGGTCCAACTGGTCCATCAACCTTCCTCCTGCGTTCTATGATGTTCAGGAAATATTGTGCTTCCCTCTGAATCTGGAGTAGCTCTGCATTCAACACACTGTAGAGGTTGGAAGTCAGAACTCGTCATTTTCAAAGGTTTTTTTTTCAAAGGGGCAACACTGGATGAACCTAACAGGATAAAAACAAGGCTTTGCAATAAAAAACACTAGTCAACATTTTTTTTTTTTAAAAGAAGAAACAGCTTCAAATGTGGGATAGGTACCCCATCAAATGTTTTTAGTTGATAAATAACTAATGAAATATATGTAATTTACTGTGTCCGTTGCCTTTTTGGGTAATGGCATGAAATACAACCGACTTACCAAAAGCAAATCAGGCATTTTAACTTTTTTCCTACTTGGAAATTGCACATTTTTTTCTAAATGCTGAATGATCGTCTAGAAAGTGGTGGAGCGAGACAACAGAAGTAGTGTTAAAAAATAAGAGCAGCGTCAAACATTTTTTCAGCAGAGAAAAACTCAAAGACAAAGGCTGACAAAACAAATCTTCCATCTTTTTCTTTCCGCTCTGGCATGGTTCAGTGATGCTGCTCCCTGGGTATGAAGAAGCCAACTTTGAGCTAATACTTTAGAAAGTTACATGTCTTCCTGAGATAATAAATAATACAACTAAGAGAAAAGTAGATGGTATTACTTTTATGCTTATTTATAAATTAACCTGGAATCACATGATTGTAAAAATTGTAGACACAAATCTACTCAGCTTCTTATTTTACCAAATCATTTGGCCTAACATCAACAATTATCAACGAAAGAACAAGATACAGATTGAGTTGTTTTAAAGAGCACTGTCCAAGAGCTTATTCTTTCTATCCCGCCATGAATAATCAAAATGGCAACAAAATGACCATTAGTTGTAGCTGTAACTTATCATTTGCGTGAAACGTGGCCTTTAGGGTGATGTCACAAAATGGTATGACATGACAGAGCTACCATCACCCACTGAAGATGAGTTTGCACCTTGAATGGCAGATGAGATACTTTGTCTAATACAGCGGATTTGTGTTTTTAATGTGAATCATCACGGACAGGATCAACGGCTGTTTGGAAGAATTAAAAAACGATTGCTGAATAACACGTAACTCTTTCATTGAGTATACTTGAAATATGATACATAGATAAAAAAAATTTATTAAAAATCCAAACTTGTAGTTTAAGATAATAGGAGCAATGTTAAAGCAAGGATGCACAGGTCCAGTGTTCCACCATGGTAGTGATCAAATGTGAAAAAACCCTGCTCTCTCAACACTTAAGCTTCCATCTCCTCCACAGGCTATTAAATCTTCTTCTGTGCTGTGCTGTCCCTTGACAGCCTCCATTACTGCCCAAATACAGTTCTCTTGTCAAGGCTGAGAAATCTGTGGCCTAATGTACTTCAGAGCCACATAATCTTTGACAGCTCCATCATTCAGTCTTAATTAGACTGCCCCTAATTTCACTCATACAGTTTGTGCTGCAAAAAAATAAAAGTAAATAGAGGCAGCATCACGTGGAAGCAGGGATGTTCCACTCACACAGCAGAGTTCCTTTTTATTGCTGGGATGGCAGACACACACATGCAAGAGCAAACTGTACGCTGCAGAGGGAGCTCTTTAAGCTGACTTGAGCTGTTTTAGTCTTATGGGTGTTTGTGGTGTGCAGAGTGTTAACAGGGATTTGGGCTTCTTTTGAGCAGTTTCCTAACTTCTTAAGGACACACAACAAACCATGCTGAAATATGCCAAGTGTTCGGCAAATAGTTCTTTTGGAATGTTCCGACTGATGCAAAAGCACTGTTCCCAGATCCAAAAGATTCTTTCCTTCGTTGTCTTGTGTAGAAACAAACCTGATTCATCCATCCATTCAAAAGTAGGATGAACTGAGTGAAAAGGCAGAAACTGGACAAAAAAAAAAACCTGTTGCTCAAGTTGTCATATATCACATGAAAGTCTGGCTTCTTAGTAGCAAAATATAATGAGGGTTGGCTCAACCCTTTTGCACACTACAGTGCAACTGTGCAGTGATCGCTTCAACCAACATGCGGAGAATCTAGTCCTTGTCACTCGAGATAAACTATATGCTGCCCTTTAAAAGTAGAGGTATGCACTTATATAGCACTTTTGAAAATATGTTGAGGGTTGACAAAGCTCTTTACAGTGTTCACCCACTCACACATATGCTCATACAGCACTTCTTATAACATACAGTACAATATGTGCTGTGATTTGTTTGCTTTGTTCTTGGGTTTTTTTCTACAACCACACACCACTGCGCAAATTGAGGCAATATGGGGTTCAGTATCTCGCCCAAGGACACGTTGACACTTAGAAGAACTAGCAAGTAAACTCTCAACCTTCCAGCTGGAGGACGGCCGCTACCCACTGAGCCACAGTAACCCCAAATGATCGAAAAACAAAAAGAAATTGTACCCACAACAAGCACAAACAATAGGAAGCTTTCACTGTTCACAGATTGCGGGATTTGCATTGAAAAGGGCCAACAAACATGAATAAAGGGCCTGAAAAAAAAAAAAAAGCACAAACAAACAGTAATTAGAAATGAGAACTTAGAGTAAAATCTTTACGTGTCACACACGTAATTTTATCCATCAACAATAAGTCACACTGAAACAAACAGGCGTCAATGAGGTCCAATTCCACTGAGTCCCAATGTAATCCCCAGTGATTAGATGTGCCCTTCTAGTACAATTTGTACAATTCCAGAACAAGAATTAATTTATTTCTAACTGTTAAAAATGTCAGTTACATAGCTTTGATTGAGAAAAGCATCTCTTGATAAAATTGGATAAAGAACTGATGCAGTTTATTAGGTAAAGTGTATAATAAATGGCTTATGTTCATATTGATTAGTTGTTAGTGAAGTGACTCATATTCATAAGTCACAATCTCATAATTGTGACTTATGAATATGAGCATCATTCAAAACCACAATCTTGCAACTTTTAAGTGACTCTGACACACTTCTTTAAAAGAAGAGGCAGCCCAAGATAAGAAGATACATTTCTTCAGCAGCCCAGCAGGCTGCTTGTTTTGCAATGTAAAATTCCTGGTTTTGTCAACATGGTACAACATGGCACTACAAAGTGCTTGATATAATCCCCACTTTTCTCTAACCTTACGATGAATTGAATCCCTTTGGAATTGTTTCCGGTTAAAAACGCATTAAACCTTAAATCAACAGTGGGGTGTGTTTGACTGTGCGTGTTGTAGTGCGCTGCAGTGTAACAAATGTAAGTCCTAAACCAACAAAAAAAAAAACACGGCAAATGAATGTATGTGAGTCTATCTTCACACATACACACCTACACACACAAACGCCCACAGAGCCAAAGGCACACACTGTGCACACACATTGACACACATGGTTTGTGTCACGACTCAGACACTCGAGTCCCGAAAAACCCAGCAAGCCAGACCAAAACCCCTACAGGCTTGCAACTGTTCTTTACTTGATACCAGCTGAGCCAGATAAAAGGAAGTATGGAGAGACTTCTCACACAGAAGCATGTGTACTAGATGAAAGCATAAATAATTCTTCTCTGATATTCTCAAACAGCAATATGAACTCCTGCAGAATGTGAATAACTACAGTGAAACGAAATGAATGGAACTAAAGGAGCATATACGTTAAAGTATCAGCAAAGATACAGTGTTGCAGCTCATCTCACTCCAGCTCATCTGAAGAAACGGTGGTATTGGCACAAGTAAAGAATAAGAATAATTTTTAAAGAAAACTCTGTAGTTCTGTGACATTTTTCCATGAGAAGAGCTTAATGTTTTAATGACGAGCACTTAACTACCACTTCTGCAGCAGGCGGACCAGTACAGTGCAGACTGGACCACTGGTGTAGGCTAGATGTTGCTCAATGCGGCTTGTACACCACATCAAACTACATGAGAAATTTAAAAAAACTGAAACAGTTTAGTGAATCTAACTTAACTTCTTTTGCTTTAGCGACTAAATCTGAACTTTAGAGACTTGAAAATATTGAACGTAAACAATATTACAAGAATTACATCACTCCAAAACACCCAACCCTCACTCACAAGACCAGTGAGGACTGAGGCAGTCACAAATATTATCAAAATTGTGAATTTGAACATTTTTAATGTAATCCTTTAAATCTTTAAAACTATGTCCCTAAACAAAAGCATTGGTTATTTTTTTTTAAAAGCTCCTTAAAACTGAGGATTAGCTTGAAATAAAACTAAATAGAACTGACATTGCATAATAAAACCTTTATTTCTCGTCCTTTAAAGAAGCCACAAAGGTGAAGTATGAAACATTGAAGAGATTAAAGCTTCACTTATTTTTACTTTCAGCTTCACTCGCTGGTACACTCGCTGTTTTGGTCAGCTACCTGGTTTGGGGAAGGCACAAAAAAAGGGTTTAGGAAAAGACGATGGTGAGGTGAAAATATTCTGAATGAACAACTAGGTTACTTTGTTTACCCAAAAACCATCAAGACACTTGTCAGTTGAGAACTGACTGATATAAATCTGAATAGTGAGTGTGTAATCTGTCAGTAGTATTGAATCAATCGGCACTGACAGCATCCAGTGGTTTAAGTAAAAGGGCTACAAACAAGGGCACAGACATTCTTAATCCAATATAGATAGTATGACTGATTGTATCACTTTTTTTTTTCTCTTTACTTTAAAGGCTGAAATAAGCTCAGTTTTAGAGTTCATCAAGAGGTTTATAGGACAATCTCTGGTCAGATTTGTGACTCATCAAAATCATAGACTCTTAAATCTTTATTTATATCATGAGTATTATGCATTGTGCGTGCTCGAGTTTTACATTAAACAGACCGGTAGCCTGGTTTATGAGGTGGGGGGAGTACAATGCGAGTACAGTATTTAGTGCCCAAATAAATAAATAAACTAAGAGTAGATGCAGTTTTGTTCAAATTTTGGATGATGTGTAAAATGTAAATTAAGACAAAAAAACAATGACTTCTGAATATTTTAAACTAAAGCATCATGTTTGAAAAAAGGTTGTTTTTGAAACAACTTTCTGTCACAGCACAGGCTCTAACAGCTGTAGTGTTCAAAGCAAAATGCTCTTTTATTCTTCCTTGATATCGGTTTTAAGCTGCTTTGGGATTCTTTTGTTTCAGAATGCAAATGCAGACTTTTTTTTTTACATGCAGATAGGCAGATGTAGAGCTCAGTCCTTTCTAATACTGAGCCATGTTGTTGTAATACATGCAGAGTGCAGTTTGGCATTGTCTTGCTGACATAACCTCTACATATCATTCAGTCTTTATGGCTCCTTCACAGATGTGCCAGTTGCCCGTGCCATGTACACTACTGCATCCCCATACTATCATGAAGGCTGGTATTTGAACTGTGAGCTGATGACAACCCAAATGGTTCCTCGCCTTTTCGTGCAGGGGAACATGATGTCAATGATTTCCAAAAAGAATTTCAAATTTTGATGTGTCAGACCAGTTTTTCACTTCACCTCCGTCCAACCTAAATTAGCTCAAGCCAAAAGATGTGTTTCTGATTGTTTTTTAGATACAGTATTTTTTTCTTTTCATGGCAGCTTAAACTTCATTCTCAATTTTTTTTTTCATTATTTTATGTATCATATATCATTAAAGATTGTTCTTATTGCTAACCTACTTACCAACACAATACTTCACAGAGTAGTGAACCTTTTACTGTCTCTTCTTCTTCCAAATCCTGTTATTGACCAGTTGACAGTTAGATGTTTCAACCAGTTTTTTTAATTATTTTTTTTATTAAATAATTTTTTCAGAAAGCAATGAAACCGTTTTATGTCCATCTAACACAGCACACCAGCTGTTTTAGAAGTAAGTTCATTCATCTCCTTTTTATCTCATCTTACTTGAAAATTCAGTTTTCCGGGATCTGTTTAAAGGTCATCATTAAGCTCTTTTTTCCCCCCCTGTGCTGTTCATTATCCTAATTTCACTGCATCCTGCACTGTCCAGTTAAAGCAGATGGTACTTTCTGCACAGACCAGTTCATTTGGACGGTGAGGATCATCGTTTACCCACTCAACAGAGCTAGCTCACCAGATGGATTTGGAAAATCTGCATGTGCATGAATGGTTTACATGTGTGTGTTTATGACAGAGTGAGTGAGGGTGTGAGCATGGGGGAGAGATGGGACTCCTGTGGTTGGATGATGATGACTCACCCACCCACACACACACACACTTGAATTCAGACATCCAGTCATTACCGTCATCACTCAAAACCCTGTTAGCGCTGCTTACTGATGCTAATTGTTCCCAGTCAGCACATCAGGGGTCTTGTCAATGCACGGTGAAACCAGACCACACCAGCGATTGCCTATTGATCTCGTTACAAGCTAACGTCACTCCATCTAGCAAGCACTTGTGTGTCTGTAGATGCTCGATGGACTGAAACATCCATTCAATAATGGAGCACAATGCCGCAACTATTCAAGTGGTCAAAAAGGACTAAAAATGACGTTCTAACATCTGACTAAATGTGTAAAATCAGTTTTAACTTTTGGATAATTCATGAAGGACATAATGCCTTTTCTTCAGATTTTACACAAGTCTTTATGCTTCAACCTTTAGACAAACACAGGTCAGAAGCATCACATACTTACAGTCACAATGAAAAGTTTCGATCAGCCCTGCTGAAATGGTGTGGCAGTACCATAAGAGAGCTGCGCACATATAAATGTCCCCAAAACCTCAATAAACTAAAGCAACGCCGTAAACACAAGCAGCACAAAGCTATAGCTAAAGCTATAAGAAGTTGAAGCACTTTCAGATTCATGATGTAATTGAGAAAAGACTAATGAAAAATTGAGGTCAAGCTGAGGTGTGGAAGATCAAGACATCTCTCTTTCTTAATTCTTGGATCTACAGTCTGTGCAAGGTGGCACTGATGCACGTTTATCTGCTTTGGTTTCTTGCGTCTAAGCACAGAGGCAGAACGGGACGTAAAAGTTAAAGCACCCCAATACGCCTCTGAGCCAGTGTCTGATGGCGATATCTTATGAAGATATACTGTCAGTTACTGACCCACATGGAGAGTCATCAATAGAAAACATATTCAAAATTCTTTTTTCTAGGTTTATAAATTCACATCTAAACAAGCCTGATGTATGTTAGAAGCAACACATTGTTTGCCCTAACTTTTGTTTATTTTCACCTTGATTCCCTATGTGTTATGCCTTTTAGAAATTAGGTCACTTTTTTATTAGCTTAGATATATACAGAAATTTTGACTTTCGGTGCCAAAACCTTGGCATTTTACCAGGTAAAGACAGAGGGATAAATATGAGTACCTAATACTAGTAAACACTAATAAGTACCTAATAAATAATCCATTCTATCGTCTAAGTGTAACCTTAAAACCACAAGTCAAAGAAAGTTGACTTGTTCAGATTTCTGTAAATGTAAAAGTAGGCCAGGAAGCTTCAGGGAAATGAGTCTGCAAAAGATTTGCTCAGTGTAATATGCGATGGGTGCTAAAAAGATCATTCTTAAAATGCTGACTATGTATTAAAACAGTCCTACAGTTTTTGGGCTTTAAATGTAAAAAAAGAAAAAAATCTTTCTTTCCCTTTGTATGGCTTGTGTTGATGGCAGCCAAAGTGGAGTTGCATGACTCCACTCCAAGCCTCTGCATGTACTGTCAAGTGAACACATGCGTGCATCTGTCAGAAAGTGTATATGTATACATCTAATATTTGTATTCCCTTTTCATGTTTGATGCATGAACTGCCACGTGTGGTTTGAAAGTTGCATGTGATCATGTGTACTGTAGCAGGAGGCCTTTTATCCAGCTTCAGCTTTGAGGTATAGTACAACTGCACCTCGAGTAAATTCGACATAAAAAATGTTGTGGTCGAGTCTGTCCAAAACAACATTTTTCCACAAATCTTGGGGTTTGTTCAAATGCAACGTTGCAAACATAAGCTGTGCTACCATGCTCTTTTTAGAGAGAAGAGTCCTTCCTCTGCAGCACTTCCAAATAAGCCATACTTGTTCAGTCATTTTTACATTTGTATTCTAATGAACTTTAACAGTTAACATGCTGACTGAGGCCTGTAGAGTCTAAGATGTAGCTCTTGGGTATTTTTTACATTCTCTCAGAGCATTGCACAGTCTGACCTCAAAGTGAACTTGCTTGGACGTCCATGAAATGAATAACTCCAAATTGTTTGGAAATGGACTTATAACCCTTCCCAGATTGATGGGAAGAAACAGTAGCTTCTCTATTATCACTGCTAATGTCTTTCCTAATGCTCCAGACCAGACCAGACCAAAACTTCACTTTCTGTGTGGAGTTTGCATGTTCTCACAGTGTATGTGTGGGTTCTCCCTGGGTACTCCGGCTTCCTCCCACCGTCCAAAAACATGCATGTTAGGTTAACTCTAAAATTGTCCCTAGGAGTGAGTGTGAGCGTGTGTCCAGCCGTTTGTCTCTGTGTGGCCCTGTGATGGACTGGCGACCTGTCTAGGGTGTACCCCGCCTCTCACCCAATGACCGCTGGGATAGGCTCCAGCCCCCCCACGACCCGACCGACGGATTAAGCGGATATAGAAAATGGATGGATGGATAGCTGCCCTGGCTGCGACTTACCTGTGATGTCATCTGACATGTTACTGTTCTTGGGTTTCACCCACTGAGAGGCTCAGTGACTGCCGACTGTTTGACTCGCTCAAAAACACTTAAAGGGACACTGTGTAATTTCTTCCCCCATCTAGTGGTGCAATTTTATTTTGCAAAGTCGAATGAATTTGCTCCCTAGCGCCTCGCGTTTTCAAATGTGCGTTGCAACTTCTTGAACTACGGCAGGCGGAATGTGTCAAGATTCAAGAAGCTATAGCTTCAGACTCAAGGTCTATACAAACAAAAAGACATCAAGACACACAGTACAAAGGATTACATAACACACATACAATAACACTATAAATACAGATGACAGATAACATGTCAGATAACATAAGTTGACATAGCCTTTGGTGTGCAAGCAATGCCATTGGTCATATTCCGGGAGTTACCGGAAGTGACGTCGACGCAGCGGTAGCGTTAGCAGCAGTGTGTAGTTGCTGGAAAGTGTTCTTTTAAATAAACTCCCGGTAAACTTACAAACTTTCTAATGCCTCGTTTTGTGAGTTAAGAGCCTATGTGTACTACGGCAGAAGTTTGGTTACAATCAATGCATTATTAGTGGGATAATTTACGAGATAAAATCTATTTACCATTAGCGGCTGTAATAAGCCATTCGGCGGAAATGACGTCACAATGACGACATTTCCGCTTGCAGGCCTGGCGGGGAAATCGCGATTCGAAGTGCTTTATGTCCCTCTCGGCACTTCGTCATTTTTCATAGACCGGAAGGACATGGCAGCCTCCATATAGCTTACCCGCTCTATGTAGATACAGACAAGTTATTCTTCACTCAGGAGGATAAGTGAGATTGTTGACAGAGATAATTTTACACCAATGAGGACTAATTTATGAATGAATATGTTGATTTGAGCTAATAAATTACTTAATTTATTACATAGTGTCCCTTTAAAGAGCTGTTGTGTAGTTGACTGTAAGTAAGATCTTTAGAAGAAGTCATTTTTGTTCATGATTTTGACAAACCTAGATTGGCCATTTCAGGTAACCTATTAATAATCTCTGTCACTGCAATGTTTCTGCATTTTATGGGAACAGTGTGTGCAGTCTCCTTTAGATCTGCATCCTGGATGAGAGCTAGATGTGAGGTCACAACTTTCATTACAAAAGTTTGATTAGAATATAAACTGTTTCCACAAACTTTTTCATATCCAACCAGAATGTTAACATTGAGATTTAAATGTTCAAACGGCACAATGTGCTGCTGAGAATAAATAAATGAATTACGACTGTGACAAAATAAGACAGAAAAACAATAAGTATCGTAATACTATTCTTGTCAAATCTTTATATTCAAATTCATATTCCAGCATCTATTTATACCTTTTTCCTTGTCATCTTTACTGCAATGTATAAGGTTAATTACACCCAAATAAGCCCTCGTGAATTAAAAAATACTCATCTGAGAAACAGTTTTTCATTCAAGCACCCTCCTCCCTCCCTTCTTCTATCCAAGGTTATCCATAGCTAAGTGAAGTGCTTTCCCCTCATGTTGTTGTAACCATGTAAGGCTACTGACGCCAGCTTGCCATTCGCTGCTCCTATTACTGAGGGAGGAGAGTGCGTCACAGCTTCCATGACCTACCCCTTTCTGTCAGCTTTCTGCTCCTACTGATTGACACTGACATTACGGGGCATTAGCATTTCCGGCTCAGTCTTGTGGGAGCAGTGTGAGCATCCAGACACCGGTCTTCCATTTGAAGCTGCATGCGTAATAACTTTCATCCCATTCTATGTCTGTACCTCCTCGAGTTATCCTCCTTCATGATTCTTTTTCAGGAAAATAGCTGATAAGAAAAATTTCTGATTGAACAAATCTTTTTGCCGTCCTTCTGAGTAACATATTTAACTGCATTGATGCTAAAGACGTGTCGATGACTGTTTTCTGTTACACTTATTACAAGACTCAAAAATGCATTGTGGAAGAAAAAGGAACATGAATAAAACAAAGAAATATAAAGAGAAATAAAGAGAAAGAACAAACAAATGAAGAAGTATGAAGGCAAATAATGATTATGACATCATTATCCTTTATTGGTGTATTTATGTGCTTTTGTCTGAATTTCAAAAGAAATGTATACTTTTTATTCATTGCAGTAAGAATGAATTTGTATAACTTCAAAAATAATTGTTTTTTTCTTAAATTCAATGCATCTATTTTTATTCCTTTTCTTAGGTTTATTCTTTTCCTTGTATATTGTAATAATTTTCCATATTTCTCATGTATATGCATTAGTTTAACTTTTGTCGACATACATTTGACTTTTTATATTTCCTAATTTTTTTCTTTTTTATCTATATAGACATTCATTTTATGGCATTCCATGTAAAAAGGCCAAAAATACAATGAATTAAACAAATAAATTTATGATTATATATTTCTTTATATCAGTTCATTGGGTTGCTCTTGATTCACCCATGCAGGCAATTACAGGCTAGTATGAGTGCAAAATCCTGAGTTTTGATGGTGCGTACGTATAGATACCAGAACAGATATAAATAGGTTCAAATGTTCTGAGAAACCAACAGAAAAATGAAGATTAAATCCGAAATAAGACTGGGGTATATCTAGTCCTGACTTCAGGCTAAATCGCAGACGGCTAATTATGTTACACACCAACTTCATCCAAGCATCTCATCATTGAAAAAAGTAGAAAAGAATGAACCGAACAAAGTGTGACGATGGGAAAGGGAAATAAAGTGAGAAACATACCAAAGACAAAGCGATCTCATGGCAGGACACAAAATTTGTATGTTGGTTCCCGTCACGCTTCAGGTAACGTTTCCACACGTTAACAAAATATAAGTGGTTATATCGACAGTTGACATGGTTACTGTTAGGATTACATGGTTAGGAATAGAATTAATGCACATGGTTAGGTTTAGGTGTTTAAAAGAAAAAGGACAAGGTTAGGGTGAGAACAATATACACAGTCATGAATCACGAAGTCTTATACTTATTGGTCGCAGTTTTCGTCACGTGACACACCACTACCCAGCACAATACTGTTAGCCAAGAAAATTGTGATCTCATCATTTTGAAGCCTGGATTGTGAAACTGCCATGTATTAGATGTGTGTGCAAACGTTCATATTTGACCATTTCTGGGCTGTTGAAGAAAGTGAGCTGAATTAAATAAAGGAAACTTGCTGCCTCACATAGGAAGAAAGCGCACAGGTCACACATATACTGCATGTTTGTGTGTGCATGTTTGTGTGATTGAGACAGAAGGCGAGACAATGGGGGTGATGGAGTGTGTGTCAATGTGTAGTTTGTGTCATCTTGAATACACATTACAGCCCAGGGCCAACTCCTTCATCTGCTCTTTGAGATGGTTCCTATGGAAATACTGGAAATCCAACTGACCTAAAACAAATTCCCCACCAGCTTAAACATACCCTGAAAAGCCAGTGAGTTTGCAAAATTACAGATATCTTCAATGATGTTCGAGCCTCATTTTGTGAAAAACACCATATTTCTTAAACAAGTAACGTTGAAATGCAGCTGAAAGATGCAGGGAAAAATGCATTGTATATTAAAAAAAAGGTTATTTTTTCTTGTCTATCTGACAAAGAATAAAATGCCAAATACCAGTCCGCACCTTAGAACTTATAAAGGGCGGTGATGTGGCCAAATAAGAACTCAAACCTTGATAATTCCAGTGTTTCTTTTTTTTGCGTTGACTCCAACAACAACAGTAGGTAAAGCAAGGATCCCAGATGACCCCCATAATAGGAAATGTTTTCCAATTCTCCTTTGCATTGTTTGAGGCCACGAATATGATATTAAGGTCCCTGGTCCACCAGTCCACACCATCGGTATGTTGAAGAATTATTCAGTATTTACCCTCCGTGAAGAGGGAAGGTTGATTGGGGTCCGACATTATCCACTATAGTCATGATGTTTCTCTATGGCCAGTCAATGAATTGGACTATAACTGGCTTGAATTGGAATACCTGTATCTTTTAAGTGCCTTGAGATGACATTTTTGACACTAAATATGAGTACAAGTATCATTTGAATAGAATTGGATTTAATCAGATCACAATGAACTGCATCACAACTGAATTGATTTGTGCTTCATTTAATTAAATGAAATAATAAAACCAGTATTGACCTCGCTTACCTTCACTGTATAGTGCACTAAGATTGCTTTTGTTGTCATTTGGCATTAAGTAATTGTAATCAATTGAAATTAATTAAATTGCCAACTAAAGCACATATCTACAGAACTCAAAACAGGCTTAAGTTTTGGTACGCTATGGTCAGTGTGACTTCAGAGAAGGCCTTTCAGAACTGAGGCAGGCAAAGACACAAGCTCACACATACACACATCAGTAGTGTCTTACATAACATAGAGAGTGATGGCAACTGAGGACACAATAATACTGCCTTTGGCATTTGTCCTGAAAGTTGGACAAAGAGAAGATTGGGTGAGTGGGAGACATAACAGAGAGGGACAGGCAGACTAAAAAAACGACAGGAAGTGAAAAAGAGAGGTACGAGAGAGGGGTGCAGAGAAAGGCTTGTGGAAAGAAATAGATTCAAAAAGAGAAAAGACCAACATTTTAACATTGTTAAAACTTTTACTGAAACCTGAAACGTATTTTTCATTAATGTTAAGTGAAGTAATTTGTATTTTGAGTTGGGGAATATTTCATAATCCTTCGTTGAAATATAAGGCAGAGCTGTCAGAAACAACCAGTAAATTGAATAAAACCAACTTGAAAACATCACCACATGAAACACATCACATTTAATAAAAACAAGTGACATTCTAAAAAAAAAATTACATTAGAATGAATCCATTAACTCTGTTTTATTCATTTTGACCAGTTCTCCGCTTAAGTTAAAAAAATTCAAACTGCCTAAAATTATTGGTTGGCACCAGCACAAATATATGAAATACACAAGTAATCCATTTCCAACATTTGTTCAATCAATACCAAATACAGAGTTTATGAGCTGAACTGAAGACTGAAGTACAGCTGTATTTATTGCATCTCTTGACATCATCTTCACAATGTAGCTCAGCGAACCACCTTCAAAGTACAACGAAACATAATGTTAAAAGAGAATATTTGGCTATTTCACTCCCACACCTGCAGAGCACATTTTTTTTCCTGTTGCAATGCACATTTAAGAACATCTGACCTCAGCTTTTAAAGGGCAGACTTCGTAGCAGAACACCCTCACAGCAATGTCTTTTAGTGTCAATTCATTGAACCATCAACTTCAACATTCACAGATCAGAACTGGCCAAAGATAACTGAACATCTAACAACTCAATCTGAGGATATTATCCTAGAGCTACCTTTGCCCCACCTGTATCAGTTCCATTAACAAGTTCTTGAAGGACTGAACAACTGCTCCCCCCTTCACACTGAACAGCTCCAAGAGCTTTGGAGTATACCCATCCAGCTGGGACATAACTGTGGATTCAAGCGTAACCGACAGCACTTCTTTGGAACTCTTTATTTTATCTGATTTATCTGTAAGACAGCAAATGCTTTGGCTGTTATATGAGACATTTTGGCAATGTTAATATTAGAAATCTTTCAATTTCATGCAGTCAAATGCTCATCATGAATCTATAAACAAATTTTAGATTAACTAAAATGATGGGTCTTCAGTATATGTTGTTGCATTGAATATCTCGAGCCGAAGTCACACTCCAATACTGTCCAAGTCAACGTATTGCAATGTAATGAGTACCAAATGGACATCGAGGTAAATTTTGAAGATAAAATCATTTAACTGCAATGGTTCAAAGAGAGCAGGCTATCTTTTCTTAAATTCTGCCTTCTCCAGCTTTAAGTCTGGGCCATTAAGTAATCTGCGCTCTTAACATTGTCCTTTTTCTTCCTGACTACAATTAGGTCCAGTCAAGCATGTTTTGCAAAAACATAAAATATTCATGTTAGTCTTAACCAACTGGGGACTGACCTGTTTGGTACCTGAATGAGACAAGTCTGTGTAGGATTAGTTAATTTGCTGTTCCGCGCGTGCTAGATCTGTTGGTGTTCTGAAGAAATATAAACAAACGCCTAATGAACGAACGAATGAAAGTAAAAGACAAGGTTCAAAATTATAAATATAAAAACTTTACTCTAAATCTGATTCTGCATCATGCAACGGTACATAGTGTACATAAATACTCTGTACTCCCAGTTTTAGAGTAAGGTTTACAGCTCTAAAACAGATCTAGTTGTGACAAAAAGTGGAATGTCTGGAGGGAAAAAAAAAGAGGAATCAAAATACTCTAGGTGCCAACTAAAAGTCTCCCCATCAACCGGCTCCTCCCCCCACCCCCAGTGATGTGTGGTACCTTTGGAAAGTCTCCAGTAAATTTCAACACTTACAACAATCTTATAATCTGAACCTTTCCGTAGAAAATACAAGCACTTCAGTGGACATATACTTCAAAGTGAGCACTAGCTGCGTTTGATTTCCACAGCAGTTGTTTATTGGTAACAAGCTACAGAGTTCATTCACATTGGACCGATTCCAAAAATGCTTGTCTTTATTAATAATATATACCATAATTTCTAGGAAACAGGCTCCAAGAAAACGTCCAATCCGACGTTTCGACACCAAGTGTGCCTGCACGTGTGGTTGTTGAGACCCAGACACTGTAAAAGAGATTTGAATTTAACTACAATGAATATCAATATTATAATTACACTTTAACATAGAAATGAAACATCTGCGCATGAATGAGGTAATAGGCAAAATGAGACAGAAATTAAAATTTTCTTAATTTGTTTAATGCTTAGTATCTTTGGCTGGAGGCTTTTATCCTGATGCTCGTCAGGCCTGAAAAGAATGACCAATTTATTTATTTATTTATTTAGTTATGTTAAAAGCGCTTTGAGTGGTAAACTAGACTAGAAAAGCGCTATACAAGTACAGTCCATTTCCCAAAAAGAAGTAAGCAAAGCATAAACAACATCATGGTAAATTTAACTAGTTCTTCAACATTACAACAGGGCTTACATTCAATAAAGGAAACAAGGTGTTGCAAATCCTATCCAACCGTGGTAATTGAGGTTAAATCGAGGTTTAAACAACACAAAAAGCTACTTACATGTTCTGTGTGAAGTAGTGATGCTCCGATCAGCATTTTTTGGACCGATCACCGATCACCAAAATCATGATCTGCCCGATTGCCGATCACTGCCGATCACGGAAGGAATCGGACATTTCCATGCCTTTCATCTAGCAGAGAGTGCACCATTTATAGAAATTAAACCGCCAGAGGTAGCTGGGGACATGTAGAACAAGAATCTGGTGGAGTTTGCAGAAAACAATTGTTTTTTTTTATTTTCTATTAATTTTTTAATCTGCCCATATACATCATCCACTGGGTATGATTTCAACATCAGATTATTAAACAATGATGCAGTGAAATGACTTGAAAATCACCACAGAGGTAGCTGGGGACATGTCGAACAAGAATCTGGTGGATTCGGCAGAGAACCTTTTGATTTGGTTCTAAATGAATTTTTCAAATCTGACTATGCAGAAATGAGTTTGAGTCTGAATATGCTTCAATAATTTTGTTCTATCATTTAGTTTTAATCATTAAAAAGAATGTAGTAAAAAAAACAACCAAGTAATGACAGGTGTATGTATTCCAACAAATGAAAGATCAACTTCGATATAGATTTCTGAGTTTACGGGGTGCACTTGAATGCACCATAAATCCGCTCACACGCTTTACCGTACGAGTGTAGCTAGCGCGACCGTGCCTCTCCGAAGTAAGTTTCACATCTTTCTGACACACTTTGAAGAAATTCCCGACAGGAGAGGTCATGTTGTCGAGATGCACTGTAGAGGTTTTGCCTGTTCGGTTCTGTACACACGTCACGTACCACATTAGAAAGTGGTCGCTAGTAATTTACGTCACGTGATCGGTTTTTTGATCGGCATATTTTTCCCATCGCCGATCAGGCTATTTTTGGGCATTATCGGCCGATCATGATCGGCAGCCGATCGATCGGAGCATCACTAGTGTGAAGTATTATCCCGAAAGACACTGTGAACACAGGGCTGGTCGTTCTTCCTGTTACAGCACGTGCAAATCAAACAGGTTGATATTTGTTCTTTCTTGCAGCCGGTGTGTGCCGCCATTTTCCGTCTGTTAAATTGGGTTTTGAGAAATTAAATTATGGTGAAGTCCAACGCAATCAATTGTACTTAAAACTTTTCAAAAGGTCTTGTAACGAAGGAGCGCTTCAGTACTCGGAATATGTAACATGTAAATATTAATAGCACTTGAGGCAATTCACTCAGGTTCTTTTGCACTCTAACACATTGCACTTGCAGTGATTTACACAAAGGTAAACATTTACACACAAGAAGTCTCGAATCATTTATTGGAATATTTATTGAACATTTTAGCATTTAATCTTTAAGAAGTTCTGTTATCCAGACACCACAAAGCTGCCTGTAAAGGAAACAGGTGTTAGAGGCAGGTTTTCCCTATGTGGTCTATAGCAAACTAAAGTTCACTCTAAGGTCACTCAAGGTTTTTAACCTTGGTGTTTCTCATTCACGCAAAGCTCTTTATTCCCTCTCTCTCCATTATACACAAATTCACATCAAAGTGCATTTTAGTGCTTGCCCAAGGACGCTTTAGTTTTTTTTTTCACACATAACTTTTCAAACTGGCAATGATGCACATTTTCTGCATCAAAGTTGATCCACCACTGATACGCCTCTGAGCCAGCAAGGGAGGTAGTTACAGAGGCAAAACAGGCCTGCATCACTGTGCGCTTACACACATTATCACTGTTGTTGGAACTGGCAGCTCTAACAATGATGTCATCACTCAGCTGATTCCAAAGCACTGGCTTAATTACCAAGGAGGAGCAGCGGCGGGTCTGCGAGGATGGATTTTTTGAGCTGATAAGCGCAACTGATATGTGAAATGGGCTTTTATTAGGCGGAAGGGCTAGGATCGAACCACCAACTGGTGGACGACCCCTCTATTTTATGGGTTACAGCTGTAAAAGGAGACACATTATGCCCTTTGTAAAGTTGACACAATTTCCTGACTTTACGATTAAATTTCAGTGACATGTTTCAGTTAAAATACCAAACAAATATAAGACAACAGCTCCTTTTTTTCACTGTGAATTTACATCTCTTCACAGTAACCCATTTTAAGATGTGGAGAGACTAACTCAGTCAACGCCATCCCTTTCTTCTTCAACAGGGTCAGCTTCTTTTTGAGATCATTAACCCTTGAACTACACTACCATAGGACAGAGTGTACATTACAGTTTTTCTCTGTTCGTTTGGCTCATTTCTTGAAACAGAAATTACATTCTCAAAACTCTAAGATCATTTGGCATAACACTCTTATAGTTCAGCACAACACCATAGCTAACCTGCAAAAGCACATAACTCTCCCAAAACTGTTCACCCATGCTTCAGACCTGATTTCTTTCCCATGTAAAGAGTCAGTGCCACCCAAATTGCAAAGATCTTTCTCAATTGCCTAGGCTCATTTCTTGAAACAGACCGAACGTTTTCAACACTCTTTAGTACTTTTTGCAAAACTAAACTGAATGGTTCAGCAAAACACCATGGTTCACCAGCAAAAGCTCATATCCCCCCCTAAACAGTTCACCCAAAATGAAGTTTCTTTCTCATTCAAATAGTCAGTGCCCCCAAAAAGCATTGTCCTTTTGGCATTGTGTGAGCACTACAAGTCAAAATGTTTAGATGTTTTGTCACTATGGCATAGGACTACCTAACAGAATACAATAGTGTATAAAACTGAAGGAAAAAAGGTTCACAGTAAGAGTAGCCTCAAAGCATACACAATACACTCATACCAACCATTTTTATTCACACAAATACTGTGAAGTACGTAACTTCCATACAGTATAGTATTGTAGAAGGAAAAGAAAAATATACATAGCACACATATAATGTAATATAAACACAAACAAAAAACAAGCAAAATCATGTGGCCTACAGTACTGTAAATAAATCTGCAGCTTACAGAAAACACTATAGCAACACTTTACTGGTCGCTGTCGTCCCCCTCCCGCTCACCCTCACCCTCCCCCGCCCCTCCCTCATGACCACTGTCCTCACCCTCCTGGCCGTCCAGACATTGCTGTCTGTCTGGCCACAGATTCTCATCAACATCACAACGTATATTTTCCCTTGCAATGCAACGCGGGAAGAAACGCTGTGCATGCCGCAACCATCCCCTACACTGATCTCCTGTAATGTCTAAACATGCAGCGTCCGTTGCATGGAGCAGGGATCTTTGGTCTTGAGCAGGATGCTCATACACTCTCCACCTCCAAGCAGAGAAAAACTCCTCAATAGGATTAAGGAAAGGGGAGTAAGGTGGGAGCAACTCCATCATCATTCTTGGATGCATAGTGAACCAAGCCCTGATGAGTGGACCACGATGGAAGTTGGCATTGTCCCACACAATCACGTAGCGTGGTAGGTGAGACTCAAGAAGACTTCGCTCATATTCAGGGACCAAATTAGTATAAAGGTGGTCCAAGAAGAAGAGGAGCTTCTGTGTGTTGTATGGGCCAAGAGTGGAGATGTGAGTGGCCACACCATTCTCAGAAATGGCAGCACACATAGTTATATTGCCCCCTCGCTGGCCTGGAACACCCAATAATTTTGCTGCCACGTCTTCGCCCCTTGGCCAGGTTGAAGCCGGCTTCATCTACAAACACGAGGATGTGAGGGATCTCATTTGCTTCCAATCCCATTATTCTCTGCAATAGTTAGAGTAAAAAAATTACATGTACCCATCATGTGCTTTTTAGCTGTTTTCACACACTGTTTTTATTTACTTCTTTTACTCTGTAAAGCACACTGAACTGCTTCTTAGCATGAAATGTGCTATATACTGTAAATACATAGGTACTGCAGGGGGTATTTGACAGAAAGGAGAGAGAAATACTGAAGATTTACTGTACTGAAATGTTGTATGTATTACAGTAGGCTACTGTACTTGGGAGACATTACAGTAATTGCAGCTCCTTGACCCCTTTCAATTAAAGGATTATAATGATAATTGTATCATACAGTAAACTGTAGTTTTCTGCTGCAGTTTTTAGCCAAAATGTTGATGTCAGATACAGTAAAGCAAATACTTGGAAATCTGAAATCAGGTAAAGGGGGAGCAGAAGCCCAAAACGTTTAGGAACCATTACTTACAGTATTTACAGTTAAGGTTATGATGACAGACAAGCACTAACTGACTTACTTCTACATACTGGTACCGTAGCTCTTTCACTCTATCAGAGTTCCTCTCAAAGGGTACCCTGTAAATTTGTTTCATGGTCATGTGATGCTTCTTCTTCTATTGTGGAGATGCTTATGGAGTTGATATTGTGGAATATGGCATTGTCTTCAATAATGGCAGTGCTGATCTGTCTCAATATGATGGCATTATTTGCCAACACCATGTTACAGATCTCTTGTTCTTGTTGATCACTGAGAAGTTTTCCTCTGCCACCTATGCGAGGTTGTCGTGCAATCCTAGATATAGAATCCAAAGGACAACTCTGTATTACTGTACTGTACAGTACAATTCGTATACGTATGCCTTGTGTTTTTCTTACAGAATGAGTTACCAATATAATTGTATTGTTGTTTTACTGTACTGTAGTGCTTACAGTAACCACAACTATAATGCATCACTGCACAGTGACTGGAATATTACTCTAAACAGTGTCCTGTACATCATACAATTCCATAATTGAGCAAGTACATACCTGTTTTCCATGCGAAAAGTTTGTATGATGGAGGAAACTGTAGAGCGAGGCACATTAGGCTGCACTCTGCGACCTGCCTCTGCCATTGTGAGGCGATGGTTGATGACATGATCTATAATTGTGGCCCGAATTTCATTTGGGACAGCACGGTGTATGGAAAGATGTGGCCAGCTGTATCCTCAGACGTGTTAACTTTCTGGGGCTGGATGCTGCTCTGTTTTTAACAAATTTTAGCTTTTTAAAGTTAAAAGGGTTGCCTCAATTTTATCAGGGTGTTTTTAAATCCTGTGCTCTTTTTAAACTGCAAAGAGCAAAAACGCATAATTCTCTGTATTGGCTTTTAAAAGAACCACTGGTGTGTGGAGCAAGGCTGGACGTCAGCGACAGCAGTGTGCCGGGTCTGTCTGAGGTTTTGTCCAGGTCCGGGACGGTGACCCTGCGGCGTCTCGTGCGGGTTGCTGGACCTGACCTCTCTGACGTCCAGGAGGTTGGCTCGCTGCTTGGAGTCCGGTCCACCAGGCTGGTACAGCGCTTCCTGGAGCGGGTGAAGGAGCGGCTGATGGCTGGGGAGAGGCGGCTCCTGGAGCTTCATGCAACAAAAAAGTGCCTGCCTGACCAAAATGACCCGTTCCCAGATGTGGTCCTGGACCCAGGTTTTGCGGAAGACGATGGTCCCCTGCTGCAGAGTGTCGTGCCAGGGATGGATTTATGTAAAACTGGACCAAAAGTACTGTACACATACTGTACAAAGATATTTAACAAAAGAACTCTCAACAAAAGACCTAGCTGTGTCTGGAGCGACAAATTTGGAGGACAAAAACCACAGTGGAGGACTTTGTACAAGCCTCCTATAAAGAAACGGACTGGTGACCTCCAGTGGAGGATTCTTCACGGCGCCATCGCCACAAACTCGTTTTTATCGGTCATCAGTCCTGGGGTTTTAAATGAGTGTCCTTTTTGTAGGTTGTCCGAGAGTGTTTTTCATGTTTTTATAGATTGTGTACGGTTGACTAGTTTTTTACAATTTTTAACAAGAGTTTTTAGCCTTTTTGGCGTGGTTTTTACCAATTCTGTTTTTATCTACGGTGTGCATTACAGTCGAGCCACTAGTTTTAAATCCCGCATTTTAAATTATTTAATCTCGGAGGCAAAAATGTCCATTTATATAACTCGCCGTGATAAATTGCAGACTGGACCTCATCTTGATGCCGTGGCTCTGTGGAAGTGCAACATCAAGGCCAGGTTGAGATTGGAGTTTTGCTTCCACAGAGCCACGGGGGATTTAAATAGTTTCTTACAAGTGTGGGGTTTTAACAATGTACTGTGCACTGTTTCGAATCAAGAACTCATATACAACAAGCTACTAATGTAAATATTCATTTATTTATTTATTTATTTATTTAGCTTATGTGACCTGATTGTGTAAAGTTGTATTGTTGGATCATTGTCAATAAATGTTTTGTTAAAAATCAAAAAAAAATCTTCTTCCTCTTCCTCGAGCAGGAACTTGCCCTTGTTCATTTGCTCTGCCTGGTGCCTCCATGTTCAGAAATTGGTCCTGGTCAAGCTCTTTATATAGGCCTACATGTTTGGCAGCACTCACAATCATGGACAGTATCTGTCAGGTAACTAACTATGCCTACCATTTGATTGGTCACCTGAGGTGCTTGAAACTCCTTCTTCGTTAGTAAAGTTCTAGTTTCACCTGATTGTCAATTATTGTCATGAATTTATCAAATGTTACATGAGATTCTATATGGTATTGATGGTATCATGTTCTTGGCCCACTTTGACAATTGAACAGATTATTGTGCATGTGATGACTTATACAATGAAATCATGCTGACATATTTTGGATAGAAGAACCATTAGACCTAGGCTGCGGCTACACGAAAACGTTTTTCACTGTAAACAATACTTTTTCTTATCGTTTCGCTGTCGCGTTCACACGGAGCCGGCGTTCCCACTACCCCAAAACGATAGTTTTTGAGAACGGGTTCCAGAGTGGGAAAGTTTGAAAACGGCCTCGTTTCGTTTCCATTGTTACAGCTAAAACGTTTTTGCATCAGTCAAACGTTGACGCTGTGAGCCAATTTTAACACTTCTCTATTGTCTCACAGCGTGGCGTGACACAGTGGCGTGTGTACTGCATCGTTTCATCGTTTTCATCCGTTTTCGTCTGGACCTGAGTCTTTACAGCAGCGCGTTGCCGTGTGGTCGCAAGAATTTTCGTACCCGTTTTAAAAAAAAACCTTGTTTCGTTTTCGTGTAGCCGTAGCCCAAGAATCAACTAATCAGTTAAGATCACCAAAATCTATTCACTTGGAAAATGTGCAAACTGTAGGCTACTTGTACTTAATCTTTTGCAGAGATGCACTGAAACAATTGACACATCTATTAAGACAATTGCAATTTGATGAAAGCAATGAGAAATGCCATTCTGTTGTGAACAATTGCGAGGTGGTTTGGAGATTTGTCCATGTTATTTTGATAATGTAATTTCTGTTTCAAGAAATGAGCCAAACCAATAGAGAAAAACTGTAAATACCCTGAAGGCTATTTAAGCACACACTGCCAACCCAGCTCAGATCACACAGAGCTGAGACAGAAAGACTTGACTGGCAGTTTTATTCTAAAATACTTAAATTTCACACAAATGCAGATCAGCCACTGACAGTTGATTCCTGTTTTTGGCACAATCTCATTTCGAATCATGCACTGAACTGGCCCAGGCTGTCAAAAACACCAAACTGCACACTGCAACGACCAGCTGGAAGGTTTATGTTCTGAGCAAAACTCATGTGGTAATTCCTCTATCACATATCGGCTCCATAACCCCTGGGCTTCCCTGTTGCATCATTCTTCTGTGTTAAGATTTACAAGCTAACATTAAGAACTTTTTCTTATACTTTCAAAACTTTCTATTTTCACCAAAGTAAAAAAAGTTTCTTGTATAAATGGCTGAGCTGCTGGTAGTGCATTCAATGAATTTCCAAATTCAAACTGGAGGGGAACAAAGTATACCAACTAGAAGGCAGATACCATGTTGGGTTATAAAACAATAGACAAACCCTTGGTAGAGCACTAGTAGCTCACATTTTTGTCTAAAACAAAGTACATAACTACTGATGACAATTTGTTATTAAAAGCCAAAACGAGAGCAAAAGATGTTTGACCTTCCACTTCCAAGCTATGGCAAATGCAGCGTCATTTAAATTTGATGTTCGGTGGCAAGAAACATAAGAAGGATCAAATTTTTTTCTCAGAGCAGACAGTTTTTTTCCCCCCTTTGGAAGCGAACCTAGCTTAAAAAAGGTTACAAAATCAACCCTTAAGAGTTTGGTCTCCATCAATCCAAATTCCAACAGATTGTCTACAAATGAAGTAAATCCAAGAGCAGAGTTCAAGACTCATCTCCAGTGTTTACCCAAGAGAGATCACCGGAGGAAAGAAATTCTTCAATTTCACAAAGGAACTCGGTCTCTCACAGTGGCTAATAGTAATGTTCATCAATCTGTCATGAGGAAAACACTGAACAACAATGGTGTGCATGGTTACAAAGAAAAAGCCTCTGCTTCTCAAAAGATAGCATTGCTATTGGAAAAATATCCTGTGGACTTTCTTCATTTAAAGTAGGAGCAACATGTTTAAAGAAAAGAACACATTACATTGCTAACAGAAGATCTTTATGCCCTTTGTGAAACACGATGGCATAAATATCATAATTTGGTCACATTTCAGCACAGATTGCCATCACAGATGGAAGAATAAATTATGAATATTACCAGTGAATTCTAAAGGAAAATGTCAGGACATCTACAAGAAAAAAACTATAAGCACACACACAAAGTCCCTCTACTTAAGAATAGTTAAGGCGAAAAAAAAAACTTGTTCCCAAACTTTAAAGCACCATTGAATAAAAATATTGAAACTTTGATACATTATATCAATGAAACAAAATGGATCACACTTTGAAAAACAGACCAATTCCAAACCAATATATCCCTTGAGCTTTGCATTTTTATGTCCAGATGAAACCATGGAGGAACTTTTAATCTCTCAACAGAGACAACCTCTGGCAATTAGCTGCTGCATGTACGTCATCACTGTGTGTCTGCAGGATGCCTGTGTGTGTGAGTGAGACATGTATGTGTGCATTATGAGGGATAATGGAAGGGAAAAACACTCCCAGATGCATGTGATGCAATTATACCCTTGATTATCTGATTGGGTAATCTACAGCCGTCCAAGACAAACATGCTGTCGGCAGACTGTTGACCGAGCATAAACCACAAGCAAGGACACGCATGCACACAGACACCTATATTTGAGCTTGTGCTCAATGATGCATAGGTATAGTGAACACCGAGCAGAGAGACTCAGATGAAGGCAGCAGTTATTTGTATTGTTCCCTAAACATTTGTATTTGTATCTCCTGTACAAACAGCAGAGCATATGCACAGTACAAATGAGGCAGAAGTAAAGGGAGCGAGTCAGTGTTACAGAAGAAACTCAGAAAACTGAGCATTTCCTGCTGCAACATTTGTTATAAACTTACATACATCTGAGGCTGTCAGATAGATAGATAGATAGATAGATAGATAGATAGATAGAATCTTAGGTGTTAATAGTAAACCTATCACTAAACCGATTGACAAAGAATTGGATCAAAATTACGTTTAAAGATGTATTCTGTTTTATTTACTATCAATCAAGACATTATATTTTTAATGCACAGCCTACTTTATTCGATCATTTCCGCACGCCAATAAAAGCACACAAGCCCAGCAGAGGCCCACTGACATATGCTTCAGTCTTACAGTTAAAATCACCCTCGAGGTAAAAAGCAGCAACATGTCACACATCTACAAGAAAATATACTAGCAGCTGTGTGACAAAATCTGGTGTGGGAGCACCACAACAGATAAAAATCCTACTTCATGACAGTGCGCGATTCAGGTGATGACAGAGCTGCTGAATGTGTCCACGTCAAGGCCAAAACAAAAACTTCAGCGGCATTAAAGGTGCTTTGCTCCGTCCACTCACTATCGACAGGAATGTTGTTACGACGTTTTGAGACAGTGTTACGCTCACTGAATGTTTGTAAAATGAAAATTGCCTCTTTCATTTAAAAATTCACAGAAAATATGAACATCCCTCATGACAGAGGCTAATGTAAGGGACAGAATTACCTTTTGTCTGTTACTCTCTGTTTTGTTTGACAAATATAGAGGATATATAATGTTACCTTAAAGCTGCTGCTTATTAAAGCTACATTATGAAGATAATGTATGTATGTAACATTTGTTAAAAAATTAACCTTCAATCACATTGGCAGCCGAAATGGATACACTAAGCGGCTGAATATTTTAAACAAATCCTTCTTCCTCACAACAAAAAGTCAAGCGGTCAAGTATGGTCAGACTTTTATGGACACAGAGTGCCATCTAAAATATATATTCCGTTAGAGGGAATACACTGTACATATATAGCATGGGCATCAAAATGCATTGTCAGTCATCAGCGTAATGAAAAAATGTAACCCAGTGTAATTGTATGCCGATTTCATGGCTCTTTATTTTTTCTATCAGTATCATACTGATGTTGTTTTTTTAACAGGTGAATTCATAAGGTCTGTTGATGGTTATACAAACAGAGACTCAAACATTCTCTTCAGCTAGTTAGCTCAGTCAGTCTCACTCCAAACTGCAGGGCTGTTCCCAGGTATGTGAGTGTGTTCACAGGCCACAGGCATAAACCAGGAGAACAGGAGTGAGAGAAATATGTAAATGCCAGAAATTCTCGCATTAATACTTTTAAAACTTAAATCTCATCCCCAAACTGACTCAAAGGGTTGTAAATCAAAGGGTTGCAAATATGAAATAACTATTCATTCACATTTACCAAAAGAAAAAAAGGACTGTTTATAATTCTCCCCTGCTGACAGTGTGTCGCAGGGTGTGAGTGTTTACTGTAAGAAGCCGACAGACATACGGACAGATGTATGGACAGATCTGGAGCCTGCTCCTCAGCCCATCCTCCCTCCCCCAATCTCACTAAACATATTTTGGAGCTAAAACACACCATTGGATCAAGTAACAAGGCAATCCTTGTCCAAGGCCACCAAACCTCATCCGGACAGCCAGCAGGGAAGCCACTGTTCGCGTATGCGTGTGCGAGCACATGTAGAGTTTACAGAAGTGGCCGGGCTAAGTTAAAATTATTTGCTGTTGCCTTTCAGCAGGAAGTTGTGCAGGCTACTCTCGCACATTATTTTTCTCTTTCTTTGCCTCTTGCCTGGCCCTGTCCTCTCTCTGTGGGTGCAGGTGGCATGGGGGCTGTATTCTTGTTATTTGGAGACGAAAACACACAGAAACACTCACATATGCAATATCTGTCGAGCACACCAGAAGCGATGGACACAAACCTGCCTTGACAGCACGTCGGTGTGTGTGCAGGAGCTCAGAGCAGTGGTGTGTTTGGAACTGCAGCAGAGAGGCTGAACGCAAGGATCAGATTGTTGTCCTTTTACCATCAACACTTCGCCTGCGCTTGGCAGCAAACCTCCTCTCACTCCCCCTTTTTCTCCTCACCCTCCTCAGCAAATCTTTCAACACTCGCTTTGCACTCCTCTCACTCCTTCCCACGTTCTTTCTCACATTGCTCCGGCATTAGGTCCCCTCCAGTGTGTTTGCCCCCCCCAATTCCTCTTTCTTACACTTACACACACACACACACACACACACACACACACACACACACACTCACTCAAACAGTAAACACACATATATTAACCCACCTTTGGCTATTTGAGTGCTGCTTATAGCTGGATGCAATGTCCAAATGCCAGTGTGCTCATTCCTTTAACCTTTTGGAAATCACTAAGCACGGTTGCATGCACAGTTGAGTCGAGCTACAGTCAGAGTTCGACCTGGCCATTTGATGAGACCACCGTATTTGTCCCAGTATACACGCACTGGTGCAGAATCGAGTTATTGACTAGAGTTGTAGTGGTGTGGAGTGTGCGATAAAATGTTCAAGAAATTCTGCTGCTTCGAACTTTCTCCGTGGGAGATCACGAAACACGTAAATATACCTACACTGACAGCGCAGAAGTTTTCCTTTAGCTATTTGAATGGGGGTTTTGTGTGGTGACACTGTGGTTATAAAATCAGGATTTTATTAAGGCAGAGTGGCAGCTTGGAATTGCTTTAGGAGATCACAAGATGACACATAATCTTGATGGGCGGATTTCAGCCACAATTTCTGAGGTGTTTTTCCATCTGACAAAAGCAGTCGAAAAAAGCATAAAAGAGAGCAGCTTTACTGGTAGCTCGTCTGTGTTTATTTACACTTACACATGACTGTTTTTACAAAAAATTATGGAATTTAGGATCATGTCTGGAGCACCGAGACCCATTTGAGTGATTTGATCCTACGTTGCATTATCTGGATGTGTTAGCTTGGTTTTGAGAAGCTCGATTTTTTATGATTTTGGTCGCACTACCACGTTTATATGCATTTTAAAAAGGTTTTGGTCTGACTAAAACAATATATTTGTGTTTTTCTATTGTCATGTAAACATGCTAACAATTCCATCTCACCACCTTCTGGCAATATGGAGCTGGTTTGTCCTCCAATTTTGCATCCCCTTTCTTCTGAACACCAGTACTTAAAGGCTCTCTTTATTTACTCACACACATTTTGCTTTACTTTCTTAAAAAACAATACAGCCTCTTAACATCTGATATTTTATCCTTTTAAGATATAATGCTTTTGGTCCCTGATTGCATTTGCATGCAGCTGTCTTTTAGTTTGTACTCATGTCCCTCATTTTACATTCATTTTTCATTAAACTTTTTTTGCTTCTTCGCACATTCAGCTGTTAAATGTGTATTTTTTTTCCTATATTTTTTTATTTTACTGTTTATGAGAAGGCATGAGATTTCCTTCAGTAAAGCCTGATTTATGGTCGGAAACCAGGTCGTCTGCGTGAGTGTCGCAGTTAACGCAGACATGCCCCCGCCCCCTACGCAGACACTACGCAGACACTCTGGTGCACCTCCTCAAAATTGTAACTCACCGCAGACAGTGTCGCAGATATCGTCGCAGGGGGGAGAGAAAGGAGGCCTCTGATTGGTCACTCCGCTCTACACTATGCGTATTTCCGGTTTGCTAACCGGCTAATGGTGACGCTAACCGTGCTAACCGTGACGATTCTTTCGCCTCTCTGCCAGCTCCAGTAGTAGCAATATTTCTTCTATTTCTAGATCGATCAGCTGCATCTCAATCAAAGTGCGCATTCGTCCAGTCGCCATTGTTGTTGAATGACCTCCGTAACCGTAACACCCACAATCCTAGCTTGTTCGTGATTGTCCCTCTTGCGTTGTGGCATGGGATTAACATAGCGCAGACAGCGCTTCAAAAGTAGGCATAAATCAAAAATAACTGCGTCGTGTCTGCGACAAGCTCACTGTGACACACTGCTGCGAAGTATACACGAGCCTTAAGGCATGAGTTCATGTGAAAGGTTTAGCTTTGCATGTGTAAACATAAAATGGGAACATCTAAATGCCGCCTTTGCAATCGCCAAATTCTAGCTGACGAGTCATTTTAATGAAAATATATACAATTAGCGGTTTCATTTAGCCTGGGAATTCCCATGCTGCTTTGCGCTCGATTTCATTCTCACTGCAAAGTCAGCCTGGAAACCACCGCCCTTATTTTTGCTAGAGTTTGGGAACCAATCACAGAACGGGGGGGGGGGCAGCAAGACGATGACGACGTCCATGCGCTACACCGAAGCTTGTAGAGCGTTAATCCAACATGACAGCGGACACAACGTTACCGTTCAATGCAGCCTTAGAAAGTGTTTCGGAGTAGATTGACCCTAGGGTCATTTGAACCGTGACATCCAGCCAAGTAGCCCACCCGAAGTTTTTCCGATATTGGCTGAACATCAGCTGAGTTACCGAGTTATCCCGAATAGCTTAGTACAAGCGCTAACGGACCCTAGCAGTATCTCCAAAATTACCACACTAAAATCACATGTCATGACACCAAACTTCTACAGTTGTACAAATATGGTCTGTACTCACAAAACGATGCATTTGGAAGTTTGTACATAGTCCAGGAGTTTATTATTATCATCAACACAAGCCTGATAGCTTTTCTGCTGCTAAAGCTTCGTTGACGTCACTTCTGGGAGCTGGGAGTTTCAAAGTAAGATGAGGGTTGATCTACTACTGTAGACAACAAAGCAAGGCTGCTCAATTTCTCCATTATTAAAATAAATTCACAACTCTACAACATAAAAATTCATGTAGAATATAGCATATAGGCCTACTTTGTTGTCAATTTGAGTAGCTTAGAGCGCAAGTTTACTTTTATTTTCCATTTTTTTCTTCTTCCTCGTCGAATTTCTGTCGTCATCTGGTAAAGAGTGATACAATTGGCTATGAATCGCGCGCAAAGCAGCATGGGAAGAACCTGACGTCATTTGATAGACATTCGTAGCGCCCAATAAACAGCTCTAGGCATTCGTAAACCACGCCTCAAATACGAGAAAATGCACACCTAGTTCCCAGACCACCATCTCATCGAGATTGTGGACGCGTCAGCCAGGCTAGGTTTCATTGGCTTTCATTGATGATTTTGTGCCTCTAACAGTCTTATAAGATTGAGAGTGATACCTTTGTTTAAAAAGAAAAATCACTGAAAAGCAAAGTTTGTAAAATATTAGAAGACAAACTCATTTTACGATGAACAGTTGGTCACACTTACACCATGGCAAACGAACGTGGCACATGACATTGAACTACTGTTGAAATACAGTCAAGTTAGCTTCATCCAGCTGTTTAGATACAGGTGGATGACAATTTTTAGAGCAAATATGAAAAAAAATACAGTGGTTAGTTTAAATATTTACAATCAGGCAATGATGTTACGAATCATAAAAAGGCTTGACAGTTATGCAAATACACCCCTACCCATTTTTTAGTGTGTAACACACATTTTCACACAAACGCACACATGCAGGCACAAGTGTCACTTTTGTATTTTGCTTGTTTGATGAATAAAACAAGCAGAGCGCATTACTCATATCAGTAGCACGTTTATTCAAATGAACTTTTCTGCCATTTAACACAAAAAAAATCCACAATTTTTGTTCTTTAATCGACTATTTTTAAAACTTTTTCTGCGTTTTCCTGCATATTTACTGAATGCCAAACAGATTCAAGGGTGTTTGTCACCGCTTTAAGACAAGAACAATAAATTAAGTTGTTTTGATGTTTAGGCATGCGAAGGAGAAAAGCAACAGATCTTTTCCCCTTTTTGTAAATGTTTTGTTCATGTTCCGCAAATTCTGAGTGAAGCTCCATAAAACCTTTTGAATAGTTTTGCACTGCATCTACTGTCATTTGTTTTACAATAACATCAAAGTGTTTAATGTTTAATTACAGTGTGTTAATTTAATTTCTTTTAATTTTAATTAAAAAAATTAAAAATTGGACGATCAATTTTAATCCTATTTTGAGGAACAACAGATGAGAAAAATACAGTATTCCTAAACCTTATGCACTAACAATGCTGATATAACTGAACCATGTCAAAGCAATATTGTTGCAGGTAAATATGCCCTGATTCAAGTCTGCGAGGCAGATTATTCTCCTCCTCAGGTGCAGATCGCCACGTTAAATGAATGAGGCCTGCCATTAATCCAGCAACTCACTGCACTCATGGTGTCGGTGAGTCTATGTGGGAAGCTGTTTGACATAAAATGCTGTTTTATGCTGCTGAATTACTGCTATCGACCGTCACTGGTTAATCAGCCGCAAATAATTTCCATGCGAGGGATTTAACTGTAATTTACAAGATATTATGTAAATCCAACATGAATTTACATCAACTCGTTATGGTGAACCTTGGAGGTCTGGTTTGTGAGTGTTTTCTTTCTGCAGACGGCAAAAACCTGTCCACTTATTACAGAGGTGGGGACATTATTTCTGCTGAAAAACAACTGAACCACATGAAAAGTAAGAGAGTAACAACTCCGAGACAAAATGAAGGACAAGAGATTAATGTTGCACATGAATAATAACCTAAAAACTATACTTTGTGTCCTGTCAGAGCTGCATGAATGTTTGCACTTCTTACTTGCCTGGCTCTGTCATAGATTATACAGTTTATTATCAATATTATCAATTACTATGTTTGCATTGCACACAATTTCCAGGAGAAAAAACACCTTTGAAAAAAGAAACACAGTTGCTGATCATAATCCTTGTTACTGTAGAATCATGTTGTATCAATGTTCCTTCTGGCAAATGCTCTGAGCTTAAAACCTTTACTGCGTCCATCCATTATAAATTAAAAAAAAAATTCTCCATTATCTTAAAAAAGATATATTAAACCTGGATCCCATTCCAAGTGCAATAGCTCTGGCGACTGGAGCAGGTTGTGTGTCTCCCTGGAAAAGTATGTGCGTCAGTGAGAGATTGTGGGCCTTCCCTCAAATAGATTTGGGAGCACATGTTTCTGCTTTAAAATCCATCTCTCTCCACTCCCCTCGAGTTTGACACAGATACTCGGTGCGCTGATGAGAAGATGATTATGCTTTGCAAGACAGAGTAGCCTTGTTCTTTGTGTGATACTGTGAAGCTCGTCGTAACTTTCAGCATTGTCGTACTGGCCTTACTTGAAACAAACGCGAGAGCATTTGTGAGTTTTTACCGTCATGTAACAGAGACGGACCGACAAACTCTGAGGTGAAGCATCAAAAATCAAAGTGCTTTTAAGTATTGCTGCTTCTTTTAGACATTCTATTTATGGCTGTTGTTATCTTGTAGACAGCAAGAGCGTCACAAATACATGTGACCCAAAAAACCACTACTTCCCAAGATCCCCAGCCAACTGAGACCCCGGCTACAAGACAACAACTTCTGTTGGAAAACACCAGGCCAAAACTCCTGTCAAATCTTTGAATATTAAGTCTCCAAGCATGTTGACTGTAGAAACACAAGCTTCTACAGAAGCAGTGCATAAATGAAACTTGAAATCCCATTCATGAAAGAGAAAAATACAGAAATAAAGCCATGAAGCTGAGTCAATGCTATTTCCCAGCTTCCAGATCAGCAGAGTGCCTGTCTTGCCTCTGGCTTGGCAGGCTGCACCAGCCTGCTTCATAAATACTGCACGACCAACGGTGGATGAAAACCCCCGCTTCTCTCAGGTACAACTGCACTCTGGAGAGCTTCATTATCTACAGTATGGACAAACTATCCTGACAAACTGTATGTGTTTGTTTCAGAGAGAAACTGTGAGACGAAGGAGGAGAACAGAAGATTAGAAAAAAAAATCGGAATCAAGTGTTTTTTAAACATGTTGGAGCAGAGTGTTCTGTAACTACTCTATACTTTAAAATCTGTGCAGGTGTGTTTGTTGATAAAGTCAGAATATGATGCTAGTTTGTCAAAAAGCAGTGACTCTGACACCCCTCAGGAGAGGTAAAATCAGTTCCTAACTTAATGTTTTATTTTATCATAATATTATGAATTAGGGCTGAGTCTCACTTTCTGTTCCTGGAGGTCTTTGTCCCACCAGCAAGAATCAAACGGACTCGGTAGCATTCAGTCACCTCATTAAGCCTTTTTACAATTACATTTAGGATCATTTAAGTTATAAGAGTTATAAGTTTCAAACATGACTTGATCCTTATCATTTTGAAGCACTGTCCTTGAAAGGCAGGTGTAGTGCTACATAACCTTTCTTTACACTTAATTAAAGTGAAAAGTTAGATCTTAACCAAACTGAGCAAACTTAAACACAATGCATAGCTAGTACACTTAACACTTCGTCCAAATGAAATTATGGAATGTTGATCGAGTGCACTTAACTGATTGCACTTGATTTAAGACAGAATGGGGTTACAGAAAAACTCCTTTTTTTTTTTGATTGCACAAGCATCCATCACTGTCAACAGGGCCTTTATCTGAAGGGAGTGCTGCTCATGTGTGGCAAAAATCAGAATCATGATTATTTTGGTTAACCTGGCAATTGTTTAACACAATGTATGGTACCACTCAGGAAAGAGGTGAGTTGGATTTAATAAAACTAGAAAAGATGAGAGCATCATTGTGTAATGGAATATGGCACAATGATCATCCAGCTTTCCATTTTCTTTACCCGCTTTGTCCAATTCAGGGTCACGGACGGGCCGCGGCCTACCCCAGCATCACTGGGTGAGAGGCAGGGCACAATAATCAATAAACATCAATAACACTGTTTTCATAACAGTTCAAAGCCAAAGTTGTAAATAAAATCTGAACAGTTGCCCAGAAATCTGTTGGTTACTCTATCAAGCCAATATCCACATTATATTAGATAAAAGTAACTACATACCAAGTCCACAGTAGAAAAACAATTATTCATGTGTGATGTATGACGTATGGCTTTGAAAAACTTTTTAGCTTCTATAAGGACTTACTGACTGTGATGACTTTGCAGACTGCACATTTATTTCTTTAAACGCTCTCTCAGATCAGACTCAACACTTCTTAAAGCTGTCTGTTAAAATCAGAACCAACAGAATAAGCAGATTTTGTGTTTTTTGTTATTTTATATATTGCACTGTGCACAATGACAATGCCGAAATGAATTATCAATCTAGGTATTTGAGCTGTTCAGAAAACTTCTTTAATTAAAGTGTATCTCACTTATATAAGCATCAATCTCTCGGTTCTGCTAACTGATCATACAGATTACTCAGTGAGGGCAGAGTACAGGAGGACAAGCTGTCCTCTGCATCTGGTCAGCTGAGAGGCTTTTTCTTTAAGTTTCGGAGTTCAATTTGTCATCATTCCTGTTCCAGGCATGATGAGGCAGAATGGGTAATGGAGCTGTTCTAATAGTACAGATAGTGCACTAAGTCAGCGTTCCCTAGATACCAATTAGCAATGAACAACCAAGCATCAAGAGTCAGACAGCTGATGGGCGAACAGCTCAAGTTTCCAAATGAGAGAGTGAAACTTGGGTCTTTAAAGGTGAGTGTGCTCTATCATAGCAGGGCATTTGTTGGCTCACCGTGACTTCTTAAATCTCTCAAAGTTAGAGGAAGTCTAACTCTGCAGAAATAGGGTATGGAAGAGAAATTTTAAATGACAATGTGATCTAAAACCTTTGGGGCTTTTTTAGTGACTCGCTGGTTAGTTTACATCAGAACAACTTAAAGTAAGTTTTCATGCGGAGTTCTCTGTGTGCCACAAGTCCCACCGCAGATCAATGGAACCCTATCACCACAAATTACCGTCGCCAATGGTGATCTTACAGAGTACTGAAGTGTAAGGGAAATTAAGCATTCACCATGTGAACTACACCACAAATCAAGCTGTTAGATTCCTGCTATTTGTGTTTACTTTCCCTCTTCAGCCTGAAAAGCTAGAGTCAGGCTGAGGTTGCATGTTAAGCAAAACCATCCATTGCGCAAGATCCAGTGGAGACTCGATATATGAGCATGAAACCCCACTTCTTTTTCCCTTTTGGGGATAACTTGAAAACAAAGGAAGGCAAAGACTACAGGAGATGAGCATTCACAGCAGCCAGGTGGCGTTCATAAGTAGGAAAGGAAGATTGGTGAACGCGTCACTTTCATAAGCAGGAAGGAAACATTCGTCGCTAAACAAAAACACATCCAAACACGATTACGCTATGTTTTTCTCAACTGTAAAAAATTTCCCTGCAGTCCTTGTTATCAAAGTCATTCATTTTGACCGGTTTTAATCAAACACATTTATTTCCCGGGATTAAAACAAGACTGGACTGTCCTTGACAGGACTTGATGTGGGACCAGGACTGCAGGGCATGTCTTTCCAAAACTGCTCTGATTTTGGTCACATATTCTTAGTACTTAACTTTCTGTCAAATACAGTAATACAAGTATACTGTGGAAAAACCATTGTTTCAGAGTAGTTGGCCTAAGTCTTGGTAGGGGCTTTGACACGGATAATGAGGTCATAGAACACAATCTTGAAGTGTCCATGAGATGCCAACGAAAGATAATTTTCCTCCAAAATTGCACTAATCGTGAAAGTATCTTCAGGAATTCAAGTCTGCAAACAGACTTCCATTTCTAAGTCAATCGCTGAGCATCTATAAAGTTATTGAATTATTCAAAGTTTTTAAGCCACGTCTTGTAAATACCTCCCTGTATCAGCACCATTCTCTTCACCTATGAGAATTTCCTTCAAAATCAGTCGATCAATGCGTCACACGAAAGCTATAATTTATTTTGATAAGCAGTTCAGGGGAAACAAAAGATTCATTTTTTAAATTTTTCATTGCAAGAATAACAACATGCAACACGACAGGCTTCATAACATGTAAAGTCTGGCACCACAGCACTGGCCAGCAACCAGGATAAGCAAAGGCTTTCAAAATATTTAGATGAGTCTTCACACCTATGCATGCGCACACACACACTCGCAGGCACTCAGAAACTTGGCATGAGAGAATGCACCATCCATTTGCTTATCAGCCGCACAAACAGCGCACAGCGCACCGATGAGAGCAAAAAATTAACAGCCAATGTGAATGTAAACACTAGTGTTTGAGAGAATGGGGGAAATGAAGAGTTAAAACAACAAAGCAAGCTTTAATTAAAATAAATAAATAAATTGTAATAATAGGTATTAATACTCTACTCTAGAAACCAGTCGGAGGTTTTTTTAGGCCTACAGATGAAGGCCTGCAGAGCACACAGACATCATCACCATGATGCCAGTGCCTTGCTTTTACAATCTGTTATTCCTGTTGTCCCGATTAAATGGAGCAAACGAGCGTAAAGCGTAAAGCTTAAAACGGAGCGTAAAGCTGCCACACATGCCATCAGTGAAGGAGAGAAGAGCGCAAATCATCACAGGCCTACAGCTGAAAGGTCATAAGCAGGACTAAAACGATACGAACTGGTCCAGATGTCCAAAGTTGGACGTGTCTTACCTGGTCCCGCGGAATGCAAGGCAGCGAAGTCCTGCGGTGGGACTTGCTGTTGCTCTGAGAGTGAGCCATCATTTCCGAGGCCGCTATGGAGCTGGACCTCCGTCTCCTCTTGAAGACAGGGATGTCCTCCTCCTTCGCCCCGGTCACAGAGCCACAGCACCCCGTCCCGCTGGTCCCTGAGGCCGGCAAGAGCCGGTCAGCATACCTTGCAAGCAAAACCCCCAGCAGCCCCAGCAGGTAGGCCAGGTAGGGTCTCCAACTGGCCCGGACTCTGCTCAGAGAGACAAGGGAGACGGCCCTGATGACGCTAATGAAGACGAGGATGGACACTCCCTGTCCCAGCCGGACGACCAGCAGAGCCCCGCTGCCTAGGCAGCCGAGGACTACCAGGGTTGCGGTTAAGGACAGCAGCTGCTCCTCGGCGCCGCGCAGGAGGGACTGTGCCGCAGCTTCGCCCAAGTGGCACACCGCTAATAAAAACAACGCGCTCCGGATCAGAACCCCACAGCGAATCAAAAAGAGCCAGACCCAGAAGAAGGCACATACGAGTGTAAAAGCAGGGGAGACGCAGTAACACGCAGTCAAAAGCAGCTCCACAGCGCAGCCCGCTGCTAAATGAAGACGAGAGCCGGAGCCGCTGCTATTTCCGCTGCTGCTGCTGCTGCTGCTGCTGCCTGCATCCCAGTTGACCAATCTGAGCAGCAGAGCGAGAATAACGGAGATGGAGCCAACGCAGACAGCAGACGACACTCTTCGGCAAGTCCATGTCACGGCGAGTCTCAGCCACGACTGGCTCCCCTCGTCCTGATACAACGGGGTGGCACATGTCCTCACGTAGCCGTTGCGCTCCAACGCTGCCCGAGGATATTTTTCATGAGCCCCGCCTGATGAGCCCCTGTCGCTGTCTGCCTCCAAGGCCATCGTTGTCACTCAAGCGGCTTGCAGCGCTGACCGTCCGGAGAAATGATAGATTTAATTTCGCGGTAAATGCTTCAGTCTACATCTCCCGATAATCTCCATGATAACGCATGTGATCAAGTTCACTCACTGGTCAGACTAAAGTTTGCACATCATTTGTTTGAAAGACTGCTAAAGTTTGGGCTGCGCAACTTTTCTGCTCAAGTTGCTTGGGTCAGAACTTCCCACTTCTACTATTGAGTTGCCGCTGGTTGTCAACCAGTGAACCAACAAAGCAACCCCTGGCGTTTCACACATTTAGGCCACGGCCTCTGCTCCTCAACACGGACTCCCTCTCAGCCTCTCTTTCCTTCTCTCCCCTCCCACTAGACATTATCCCTTTTTTGTGCCGCTCCGGTGATTACTCCATCACGTTTCAGCTCTGCTCAGTCTGCAGGCTGCAGTCCGCCGTGGATGTGACTCAGTCTGCGGTGGATGCATGCCATGTTTACATGAAGATTTCCTGGCTTGTTCTGGAAGATGGAGCAGCTCATTATGAGAATTGACTATAGTAATCCTGTAATACATTTTAGGAGGACACCACACTGTAATGACAGGCCAACAAAAATGGATATCATACTAGTGCCACGTGGCTTTAAACAATATGATTTATCAATGGAAGGTCACCCAAAAGGCACATATCAAAAACACCTCCCAATGCAGAAACCAGTGGGATTCGTTTAGTCAGTGAGTGAATAGCACCGCACACCTTTGACAGTAACCAGTCCATCACAGGATTGATTTAGTATTTGGATGATTTACTTCGCTTTTTTTTTTGGCCTGAGAACATGCAGATGTCCTTTTCAACAATGGTGGAAACTAAGTTCAATTACTAAACCATCCAATGCAGCCTACTTCAAACTTCACTGCATATTTTCCACTTTTAAGATGAAGATTGTGCCCACTTGATTAATAAAGCAACCTTTTAAAAAGAAAAAAAACACAGCTTATAGCTAAACAAGTGGTTTCCAATCTTTTTAACAGGGGGTTTATTTTGCAGCTAGCAGTATTGAGCTGTTAGCAGCAGAAGTAAAGAGGGATTTCCCCTAGACAATCATAATTTTTCAATAACCTTTCAAAAGATTCAGTATCTCAGCAGAATAAATTGATTAATAAATGCATTTAATACTGTGTTATGTCCTCTTTCTTCTCATCTTAATAATCTCTTGACCCCTCATCTCACGATTCTACAGAAGCTAAGAGAGGCCACGCTTGCTGAACAATTTTAATGTTATCTCGAGATCACAAATTAAAAGTCTCATTATCGCAAGATAAGGACGTTGTTTTTTGCTTTGACAGCGGGTTAATTATGACACTATCTCAGATAACACGGACTATTTTCTCACGGTGAGGGAGAAATATATTTTGTCAGTTCAGCCTAGTAAATTTTCCTGTCACCGCAAACAGTGGGGCCGCTTCAAGGGCAGCCACTGTCTGGAGCAGAGTTGGTTAAACCTATCTGTGCCCTTGGAGGCCACTGTGCTCAACAAGAACAGACTAAACTCACCGAAGCACACAGAATTGCACATGCATGCCTTGACTTAATGTTATAGACGTACCATGGCTGCAATGATGAATGGTGAAATCTGGCATCAACATAGGAACCACTCCTTTTCGAGCTCACCGTAATTGCCAAGTGATCTCATAATATGTCGTGGTCTGGAGAAAAGAAAAGGCCAATTTCTTGTGACAACGAGATGAATTAACGTGTGCTTTTTCAAGATAACACGTCAACTTATGGTCTCACGATAACAGCATCAAAAAAAAATTTGCAGGTAAAGCCACTCTCAGCCTCCGTATGATCCATACAAGCCCTCCATCTGATTCAGTCAAATACGTTGTTTTTTTTCCAATCTAGTCCCACAAAATAAAAGTGAAATACTCTCATGAAGAAATCCCAAAATCCTCATCAGGATGTCGGAAGGGGGGTTGGATGATGCAGTAAAGCTGCAGTTAAACACGCCTTATTGGTCACCGCAAGAGCAAACTGTGATGCCAACACAATGCCAAAGACATTTATACCGATGCTTCAGGTGTGCTGGAATCACTGTGGTGTCCTTTCTAAACAGTCGGCATCACTACTGAGAAATGGGAGCCACAACTCCCAGTCGTACACTAGGAACACTAAAAAAGTACACTATGCATACACAGCCAGCCGAAACGACCACAAAACCCCCTCCTCCAGGGGGAGAACAGCAAGTATATTAGAAACATAACGTACACTGCTTCACATCATTTCAGTGTTCTTAATGTGAAGAACCAAGAAAATAGGTTCTTGAATTCTCAATTAGCTTCAGGTACTAGCACGACAGCACATTAAAACATCTCTCTTAGTTCCCGGTAGGGTTTAGGCAATACGATTACTCGATCAGAGCCAGAAATCCAAACTACTTGGTGAAGGTAGAAGTTCTAAAATGCATTCTTATCACAACATGACCATTACCTTCATGGAGGCCATTACAATTCACATGCAGTTGCTTTCACAACCAGCAGACGTCCCATGTTTTTCAAATACTAATGTACTGTTAGTTGTTTTTGCCTGAACAAACAAACACCCCATTTGGACGGATTGAGCTAAAGACAGTTCATACAGGACTCCTTTTTCTTTCATCGGAGTACTTTCACATTGTTATATCAGTACTTTTACTTTTGTAAAGGATCAAAATATGTCTTCCATTGCTGTTTTTCACAGCTGTATGCAGTAATGCCACTACCAAATGAAAAGCACCGTCCAGCATAGAGCACACTTTTTGTCCTTATATTGATGATGTGGGTTTTATTCTTTTTAATTTTCTTTGCTTTTTTTTTTTAATTCTGGATTAAAATCTTGAATCACATCATCCTCTTCCTCCTGTGTGGCAGGGCAAATTAGCAGTCTTCACCTGTTGCCCTATATTTGTTGAGAGGATTAAAAAGAAGGCACTGCTGTCGTATAAAGCTATTCAAGTCTGTCATCTCTTTCTGTTGTATTAACAATTCAATGAGTCAAACAAATTGCTTCTCAACAGCTGGATAATCTCTGATCTCCTAAAAAGGAGGTCAAAAACATCTGTCTAATACATTACAATACATACATTTGCACACAAATGCATCAAAAATGTACAAAGGCTTTTCTTTCTCTCGTTACTTGTTTCAGTAGTGACGCAACAGGAGAAAGGTTTCGACATAAAGTGGAGTTACACAACATGAGTCAATAAGTCAAGTACAATCAGCAAATAAATCTCATGTTATTGTGCACTGATGTTCAAGCTACTTTGGATGACAGAGGGAGAGGTCAAATAATTCAGTTTTGACTTCATTTTATCATCTTATACTGGTTGAACATGTGTCAACAGCACGTGTTTGACAACCTGCTGCCATGTCAAATAAAAGAAAGACATTGTCACTTATTTGTGATATGCAGAACACTGTATTCTGTCCTGTCTTTGCTGTGCATCACCACTAATATGCTATTAATCACACTTGGCAATGGTAGCCATGATAACAACATTCATAGTCCTCTTCCCCTCAGAGAAATTGTCCAGACACACTCCGTCAGCTGTATCGAGGAAGTGGTGTAATGGTGTCATCTGTCAATGGGAAGTGTTTGAAAAGAACTGGATATGAGTGTATGTGTTGCGAGTTTGGCTGTCTTCAAGTTATCAGTATGTGGTTGCTTACACAGTCCCACTAATGTATCCTGCGATATATTTGTACTGTGATCAAATGGAAATGTCCCGCTGTATGGTTGGACCTAAAGGAAAGGATGTCTGGATTTCTTCACAAAATGTTCCTGCAAGACCGGGAGACTTTCACCACAATGCTATGATAACGGCTCGCAAAAAACTAAATACATTCGACGCATAAAGTACAGAAAAAGGTTTTGCTGTGATTCAACAGCCACTCAGTTTTATGAAATGAAAGTTTCCGTGTTCTCTTCTTGTATTCAGTTGTGTTAAATGTTTATGTGTCACATGTTGCTTCCTATAAACTCCTCTCTTTCGTCATACGTCTGTCAGACAAAAATATTTTTGGTAACTCAAATTGAACTCATGGGTGGTTATAGAAATTGTCGAATCGAGTAAGAATTAAACCGAAAGACATTTATTTTTAGTTAGAGATAAAAGAAGAATATCATAGAAGGAGGTGTGCGTGTGGCATAGTTTGGCACATAGTCTTAAGGTTGCTTTAAGGCCACGTTTTACTTTTGTTTTGAATCACATTGTGGTTAAATTTAAGCAAAAACCTCTTTGTTAGGTTTAAGCTTTAAAAATAGTGCTTCTTTGTAGGTCTATACAACCATTTACAGAAAGAACCAAGCTTGCCTGTAGTAGGTATTGCTGCAGGAGAACAGTCCTCCCCAGCTCTGCATTCTGTTACATTTGGCAAGCCATGGCAACTTTTGAGCAGAAAGACTGTCACATCTAAAGGTTTCGATCAAAAGATTTTGATCTGTGTCACTGTGACATTAACACTTGTGACATTTGCATAATTAGTTGTTGACCTCTGTCTCTTGGGACATATAATACTGTAGTTGTGTAATACCACATTGGTGACAGTTTCAGAACGTGGGCGTGTGACATTTTTTAAGCTGTTTTTGAGCGGCTACAGTAGAAAAATGTTTTAGTGTTTTCCTGTACCTCAACACTGCTTAATATGCTGTCAAAATTAGCTCAGGTATCATCATCAACTTATTACAACTGACTGGACATACCTTCCATTAAAAGAGTAGTCTTGATATTTTCTTTACAGATGGTTGCAAGACTCGTAATACAACAAAAATGCAGAAAAAAATACTCAAGCTGCAATCATAAGCACAAACAGTACCATAAAAGAGACACAGCTCTCAAACTATTACAGAGTGGCTAGCAAAGACAAGAGTTCAGTTTAATTAAGTTGTGATTAATAAGCTTCCTCTGAACTAACTTTGATATTGTAGCCATGACAATCTGGCTGAGCACAAAATGAGCACCGGTGGAAAACCTGAAACTAATCGGGAGTGGACTTTGAGTTCTCTTCTCTTCAGTAAAGAAAAAAGAAGAAAAGAATAAAGAATACAAAGCCTAAACCCATCAGCTCAAGAAATCATCTAATTGCTGCTAATGAGCTAAGGATTTCTAGCTCATTTTAATAAACACCCACACACATTCAAACATACACTGACACATCACTGTTTTATGTTAGAGCTGTGAAGATGTGAACCAAAACAGAGTGCGTCACTTCATTTGCTTTATGCCAAAGTTATATCAATGGAAGCACTGCATATGATCATACTGAATATCTTTTTGGGTACACTTCTGCATTTTAGACGTTACAGAATGTCTGTGTGAAGTCTGAACATTTTGCTTAATAGCACATAAGATCAAACATATTCTGATGCGCTGAGGTACAGAAGCATCATGGGGAGTTGTTCGGCTACCAGAGAAAACACAATATCTGTTCTTCGGCCTGTTAAAACCTGTAGACGAACCTGTGTTGGTGTTAATAAACATGTGTGCGCCTGACTCAGTGCACCTAAGTTAGTACACATATGCATATGTGAGGAAAGAGAGAGGAGCTGTGAAGGCTGGCAGCAGTGAGATGACTGCTTCTGTCTTGCTTGTTTTCTCTACCTCTCTGCATTTCGCTAACGGCCAGAAATATTATTTCCAGGTCCTGCTTTGACCCTCTCCTGCTCTGGTGGGGACACTGTAACATGTGCCACTGTACTGTTTTGGGTGCAGTGGCACAGTCATACAGTGACTGAGGAGAGGCTGTATTTCAAAGGCAAATGACTCAATGCTCTAAACAAAGCACACTAAATTAGTGATCGCCTGAGGTTGTCACAGAAAAAGCTGAGTTTTGAACATGGAAGAGCTTCAAAAAGAAGAAGACTGTAATACCTTGGAGGGTGAAAACAGAGCAGTTGTAATGAATTTCTTTGTTTGTGCATGTTGAATAAAAGCCTCAAAGACATACAAGAGTAGAAGGCTGTCGTACCTATTGTATGTGGAATTTATTCTGTATATCTCTTTAGCGTTACTTTGAAATAATAACGGAAAATTACATTTTTTGAGGGCTGATGACCATTCAAACAATCACGAAGACCATTTGCTGCCCAGTTTCATGAGAAACAGTCCAATCTGAAAATTTCTCCATATATCCAGTACATGGTAATTTCCCAATCCAGGCTTCAAAACTGTAAGATGAGAATGTTTTTTTTTTCTGTAGTACTACCTTGCCAATTTTTGATTTCTTCTTTTTTTTTTTTGCAGTCTAGTGGCACATCGAGTGACAGAAACTACAGCCAATGAGTATAAAACTTATTATATAACTTCTTGCATAACGTATCCCATTCATTCATTCATGTTCCATACCCACTTTATCCAAGTCAGGGTCACAGGAGGGCTGGAGTCTATCCCAGTTGCCGTTTGATGAGAGGCAGGGTTTAGCCAGGACAGGTCGCCAGTCCATCATAAGGCCAACACAGAGACAAATGAGACAAACAACCATTTGTGCTCACTCTTACTCCGATGGTCAATGCAGAATAACCAATCAACCAAATATGCATATTTTTGGACAGTGGGTGGAAGCTGAGGTATCCATGTAAAAACCCACACATGCATGGTGTATGTATACAGAACCACAAATTCTAACTACTAACTATGTACTTTTAACTCCTTATTGTTACTCCAAACAGCAGGAGAAAATAAGGTAGAAATACAGGGAATTGCAGAAAAACAAAAGTGAATGGACTGAGAAAAAGGTTGTGAAGGAAGAGATTTGAACCACTGACTTCTCCCTTTGAAACAGGGACTCCTGAAACGTGTAATAGCTACATTGGTTCACAGCACAGAACGTAGCAGGTAAACGACTAACGAAACCTCTAAATTTGCAACATGCCTACCTTTTACATTATGTGAAATTACCAAAACAGTAACATTTACTACTTTTAAGATGCTCAATGTCGAATGAAAAAAAAAAGATTAAATTTGAAAGTGTTTATTAAAAAACTAGATGTTGCAACTTTTCAAATGGCTTGGCTAAATGTTACATGAAACAACATGTTGTGTTTTATGTTTAGTCAGTGATTATTTGAGCATTGCAAATGATGAACACCACCTGGCATCAAACCCAGAAAAACAATAGATATGATAAATAGATACATTATTATTACAGGTGGAGCTCATAACATCACTGCTTTGTCATACACACAGACCAAAAGCACAGTCTTCATGGCAAAATAGGTAATTATTCAGCTATTAGGCTGTTGAATTGGTCCCTTATCGCTTTCTGAAAATGGACTGCATTCATGTTCTAAAATAAAGAACCTTTTATTTTATTTTCCACTCCTCTTCACAATTTTCCCCAACATTAAATGAGAGATCTACAATTATGTGGTAGTGTCTGAAATGGTAAATGGTGTAAAACCGCAGTGGGACATCACTTGCAAACTTTGTGATATATTTTGTAAAATTCTATTCAGTGCAACTGTTTTGCTAAACAGGACATATCAAAGCTACACTATACAATGATAATGTACCGAAACCTGCACCCCAGAGTTTCATGCATGCACACACACACACACACCTCATTCAGGCCCCCTCAGTCTCTCCGTAACTGTTTCCATATGATGGATTAGGAGTTGTTTATGAGTCAGTGCAGCAGAAAATGCACCATATCCTGTTTGTTTCTCTCCAACAGGCATAAATCTTAAACAGTGGCCTGTTCTCACCACTAATGACTTGGAACATAGAGCTTAAATATCCTTGTGTTTATAGGTTTGTGTGGGTGTGGGTGTGGGTGTGCGTGGATGTGTGTGTGTGTGTATGTGGTAGCAGAGAGGAGAAATTATGAATTACCAGCAAGCATTTAAATATTCTCATACATTACATGTAGGAAAAAAATGTATTTTAAATTTGTGTCACGAGCAGAAAGTTCCTTAAAATACTGAGCTTGTTCAGTCTGCATCAGAAGCATGATAAGCTGTGGCTGCTAACTCTTCAGGAACACACAGATGAACAAAAAGCCTATCAGGACTATGATAACAGTCCTATAAGTGTGTGCATTCATGTGTTTATCACTTTCAGGATAAATGTGCTTTATTTCATTCTGGTGTATTCCCAATAAACATGACCATTGTGGCCCTTTGGATTGTTTTAACTTTGTGGTTTGAGTATTCATCTATTCCTTTATCTGTATGCATGGCCTGGGTTGACCCTACTGAATAGAGAGAACAGAGAAAAGGAAAGATGTGTTTGACTGGGTTTGTACCTGTGTTTCACCACCAGTCTCAGTGCAATTTATTCGCACGCAGTCCCTGTATTCTCACCCGCTCTTCACTGCGTGTTATCTGTAAACCTCTGTGATCCTCTGGGATAACACACACTTACACCCACACGCAGAAGGGCTACTCATCCCATTGTGCCTCATAAATCCTGCTTAAACAGAATAAATAGAAAAGCTAAATTGGTGTGACTGTATTAGTGGTTTGAGGTGAGGAGTTGTTAGATCTGAAAATACCAATGAATTATATAGAATAGCTCCATGTCAGGAATATTTAACAGCATGCCACTCTTTATGTACTTGACCAGACTATTAATGCTACAAAATAAAAATTCTGCAGTTTTTTCCACAGCAGAGGTGGGTGATATTATTCCTTTAGGGCCGATGGATGGAAATGTATGGAAGATGCATAACAAAAAAAAACACAAGACCTCAGTTTGAGACCAACATGGGACAGCTGTTTTTTTTTTATTATTCCAAGTTTTTATTCACTAACTGTTTACTTTGTTTTGTTAGTTTAGAACATTAATACTAGATTAGACAATGGAAAAGAATGCTGTCAAGATGAAAATGCCCAACTTTTTGAGGTTCATATTGAAGCAGAATGATACAGGATTAAAACAACTCGAAAATTGTTTAGAATTGATTAAGATGAAAGACAGTCAAAAGATATGCATGGGCTTCATGTTTTATGAACAATAAAAAGCTAAACTCAGCTAAAATCGATGCTGAGTTAGTGCTTCAGTTTTTTTTCCTCTTGCTTTGTTTGTTTTGGTTCTGCGCAACGGGCTCATCATACAAAATGGTGACCACCACCCAGCATGGAATGCGTCAAAACGTCATTGCTAATTTTCTATCATGGATATGATTCACAGTGAAATATGTTTTTGCACATGCTAACAGTTATTTTTTTTTCTTTCTGTCTTTCTTTCTTTCTTTCTTTCTTTCTTTCTTTCTTTCTTTCTTTCGTCTCCAACCAAGTAATATTCGCAAAGAAAACTAATATAATATTAATATTTCCCGGAAGCACTGTAACCTTTAAAAATAATCCTTCCAGTTATTAAAACCTTTTATTAACTATTGTCGTAGTGGTCCTAGTGAGTGATGGGGACTGTGACATATGAACTTCAAAAAGAAAAGAAAAAGAAAGAAAAAGGACAAGCTTTGTTGTTATAATGTGGTGTTCGGGGTGCTGATATTATTCATTCAGCCGTCCATACAGAAAGGGCTGCACTGGAGAAAACAACAACAACAAAAAAAAAGCGTTATTGTGAATTGCAAACAGGTATAAAGACACAATTTGCATAAAGTTCAAAGGCAAAGAACGTCAATGGGATACTTGTCTGGAGGACAAGAGGCCTGTGGAGTTGTGCACATAAACACACACTGTATTGATACGCTTCTTTGACCCCTTAGCACCACCACTGTGTCATCTCTTTTTTTCAGCCCAAATTGACCACATTTGCGATTTCTTTTTTCTTTTTTTTTTTATTCAAGACCACTTCAACACATGTTCCACACAGATGCAAAAATTTTAATTTACATATTAATGGTGGTCGTGGACGTGCAATGACTTGTTTATGGGATTTTGTTGTACTAATGAATCATGCTGCTCAGTGATTTTTGTCACGATACCCAGCTGGACAGCTTGGTGACATAATGAGCTACATGTGTATCTCAAACTGATCTGTGTAAAAAACTACATTAAAGAATGAATAAAAAGTGATTTTTTTTTACACCAGATTCTTTCTTCTTTTGCTGAAGCTGAAGGTTCCACACTTCATCTTCAGCAGTATGTTTAAGGAAGTATTAATATTACTATAATAGAGCAGTACATTTGCCTACATTCGATTGATTATTTCTTTAGTCGAAATGGAAGAACATGAAGAGTAAAGAAAGAAAAATAAATAAAATGAATTCAAAAATAGCACTAGTTTAAGGTTTTTCAGGGAGAAATGGTGACAACCGGATGAGAGTTGTTTGCATGAGATGAGAATGGTTTGCAGAGTAAAAGGGCAGTATGAACGAGAGATGTGGCGAGAAAGAAAAGGAAAAAGCACCAAAGAAAAAAAAATATGAACTGAGTAGGGAATGAAATCCATCCAGTAATAAAATGTCGCCCTCCTAAAGTTAAAAAACTTTTGTTCACATAACTCCATTCTTAGTTATAAACCTACCAACTGGATAGGTTTTAAATGAGAATTTTGAATGGTTTTGTTTTTAGTTTGATGTCACACATCACATGCATGTGCGTATACGATCTTAATTACAGCACTTACTCAGACCACTGTATATTCTGTTCTGCCGAACTTTGGGCCATAAAATGGTAATATATATCCTTTTCGCTTAGCCATGAAAACCTATTTATTGTCACCAATCATTGTTTTAACAGTCCCCTAACAAGGTGCAGAAATCCTTGAAAAATTGATGAAACTGCTGTACTTCCCCTAACCTGACTAAAATCTGACCATCCACACAGTGAAACACTATAGTCATCTATCTCAAGCACTTCCCTACAAATACAGAATACTCAAAGGAAGATGCATTCAGGCAGACAGTTACTCGAAGGTACTCGTTCATGCATGGTTGCACAGGCTTGAACTGTAACACCAGCACGTACAGGTACATACTTAGACACACACAGATGTGGACATAAAAGTAAATACACACATTAGGAAAAATAAGTCAAAATCCTTATTTTGAGGGTCCTGAGTCCTCAGTGAGACACTCAAGACTTACTATATTTGACAGAAATTGTCTGTTTAGCACAGTTCTCCTTTCTTAACATTAGATCCTTCCCCTTATTGTTCCTGCTTAAGCTCTGGTCCGCTTTGGTGAGCTGTCCAAGCTTTGTTTATGATGCTGACCCCTCTACGTCCCCATCTGTCTTTCCTGATGACTTGAGCTCCCTCGTCATCACACACACTTACAGCATGTTACTGCACACTGCCCTCATTTCACTAACGCTGTTAGCTCACACTCTTGTAGATACCCATGAGTTTCTCACTGTACAAACTGAAGATACAAAATGCTGGAATCCACATCTGTGTCGGTAAAGTGATGTCATCAGTTCCCATAACAAATCCTATTGCTAGATTTTTTTTTAATATATTCTGAATAGAAGACAGCAGGAAATGTAATCATATGTAATCCCGGCTGCCACAGTCCCTGAGTAAATACAGAAGTTGAGGTATGCTACAAGCCGTCAAGGGAAATCTACCTTCCGCCGCATCTCCAAGAGATTTCTAGTGTGGTGGCCAAGGAGATATGCAGGACTTTCTTTCTTTTTAGTGAGCCAATTCCTGGAAAATGTCCTGAACCAAAGGAATTCCTTTTTTCTACTTTTTCTTTCATTGTCCCTGATGCTTTGAAAATGACTATACAGTCCCACACATATTGAATATGATAACACAGCAATGTGAAAAGTGAATAAATTAAGTCAAAAGATATCTATGGTGTGTCCCCTCAAACTGTAAAACAGAAATCGGAGACTGAAAATATCATGGCATGGTGTTGATAGCAGTTATGTTGAACCTCTGCAGTCGCCTTTGACATGAATTGAAGTAACAGCTTGAACATAAGGATGTGATAGGAAGCAGGTGTGAGAAGTGACATCAAAACAGACTGAAGCTTGTTTAACATTATTGACTGTCTGTAATAATTGCAGATCTACAGAGCCTGCGGCACAGTGTTTAATCTTGTGAATGTCTAATATTAAATATTATAAATGTTATTGATAGCATCAGATGCAACAGGAGACCTGTAAAGTATAAATGATTCTGGATTGGCGAGATAAGCTAGGTTTCGCTCTGGGTTTTAAGTGTCAAAAAGGAATTTGCTTCTTAGCAGGGTGCATCACCATGGTAACTTATGCTGGATCTCTTTGGAATAAGATATCATGCTTAGATAAGAACCACCAAGAGTCCAATCAAATCTTGTGGAAAATAGATTTATAATAATCTTTGGTGCATTACAGAGGTAATTATTAGTCAAATGCATGCATCCCTCTGGGATCCTAACATTAGTTTTGATTTTATCTATAAGCCTATTATTCTGTAGTCATACAGTCATTGCTGGGCCTGGATGCTTCAAATTTGCTGCTTTGGCTTGTGTCTTTAAATTCCTCATATTAGTTTTAGCTTTATAGTTTTTTTTTTGTGAGAGATAATTAGCTCCAGATCCATGTCTATGACTTAAAATAACTGAATGAATAACACTTTATTACTCCCAAAGAAAAATGACCTTGTTCATCTGGTGCCAACATCAGTCCTTTTATATCAGCACATTTATCCAGATTAAAAATTTCTGTTGACCCACTGAGTTGATAGACAACACGGGGAAAGAGCATGATCTTAATTGTTAGGGTTATTCAGCCTGTTAAGCCAAAAGACTGTGGGTATAGTAAACATGCTTCAGTGTACAGTGTTGCTACTTTCACTCAAAGACCTCATCATCCTCCAGGTAGCTGCAAAGTTGTGATCTGACTAATGGTTTGAGGATTCTAGACAAACAGTGTGGACGTAGGTCAGTGTTGTTAACATCTGAGCATATTCAACCAATAATTTCATTGTTAAAGAATATCCAATCTGTTCAACTCTAAGCATTCCAATTAAAATATACAACATCATCTTCACAGCCAGAAGGACTTGCCAAAACTGATTTACTCTGGGATGAAATACTCCCATCTCTCTCCTCTACAAGCCTCCTCTAATCACCTTATACATATCCAGTAGCTGATAGTGTACTTACACTGAAATAGAAAGCATCCCTCAGGCCCAGTGAAGTACTGTAGTTAGGCTTCTGCAGCAATTTTTTGTTCTGGATTGGTACCAATATTACGCTACCACCCTTCAAAGGATTTAATCAAGTTGATTTCCAAACACATGAAATGCTGCCACCGTGGGCCAGATTTTGAGCAATTTTACGATGGCACAGCTTAGAAGGAACACTACATATATCCAAAAAAGAGTGTTAGTGGTGAACATATACACATTAGGAGCAGACTAGTCCATTTAGTTATCATCCCTATGGGCTCCTTGCCTAGCAGGAGAGCCACAATCTCCCCATTGTACCAGTATCCCACTGCTTCACATTGAGTAGGTTCACTAAGAAGTCATTTTCAAGTAATTTTCTTTATTTGTAAAGCCACAAACCCAGTGTTATGCACCCATAACAGTGAAGAGAAAAGTTCCTTGAAAACTATATGTGGACCAATTTGAGGGTGCTCTAATCCGAAATAATCAATACAGAATGAATAACAGGGCAGAAAATGTGTAACTTCACAATGCTCAGAAAATAAATGGAAGAAAAAAACAACCGATCTACATCTATTCACTCAAAACCATTTTAATTTAAAAATATGATTATAATCAATAAGAATCAAGTAAATAATGTAGTAATCTATTTTATTTTTTAAAATGCAGTCAAATTAAACCTCTGTGAGACAATGAGTTAAAAAGGCCTGCTACTACTATTCAGATGTACCCACTCTGTCTTATGTTGGCTCATTCCATAGGTGCACTTCTATGTAAATGCTGTGCTTGTTATGTTCTTAGTTACTGAATAGATGAATTTTGATCGGGCAGTAAGCTCTCAAAACGAACACGTCAAGCTGTGTGTTTTCTGGAAATGTTTCCCAACAAGTGCCTGCAGTTGTCATCTCCGTTGCCACATGAACATTAAACAGGAAACATTTGATACAAAAGATATTCAAAACGCTCAAAGACTAAAAGAAACCATGACACTTGCAGCCAACCTTGAAATGTATGCATGATGAGAAATGAGATGTAAAGAGAGCTGCCGAAAAGGTTGTCCAGAGGTTAGCAGGGGTATGGATTCATGTGACCCCTGACAAAGTGGAGAAGAAGGAGAAGAAGAAGACTGCACAAGGAGAGCAGTCTAGTAAAGTAGAAGAGGACGAGTAAAGATAAAGATATGGTGACATATGTAATTTAGTTGATCTGTGACCCCAACAGAACCTTCATGGGTGAAAATGCTCTCAGTAGTTGAGGCCCAGGTTTACCACATGGTTGTGTGGCCTTTAGCTGCATGTCATTCCCATCATTTCCTGCTTTTTCTCTCTATCTCAGCTGAAACTATGCAGTCCAGGCCAGAAAAGTACAACTCTTGCATAAATCTAGAGAATGCAAGTAGGGAAAACACATGCATCACAACCACAGTGCACAAATTAGTGTATAATTCTACAAACTATATACATTTTTTTAGCATAATTTCTAAGTGCTTAATTGTTCATGTTTTCCATCTTGTGTCTATAATCATTCCATGATGTCTGACAAAACAAATTGCTGCAATGTAAGGTCTGTTACACAGTTTTTAATGAATAAATAAATAAATTCAGCATATTGTATACGTATGTATTGTATAGGAACGTTGCAGTACGTACGCGCCCTTAAACAAAGGCACATTCAAAAAAGACCAAGGACGGTATGTGCTCCAGTTGTGAATGTAAGAAGTTACTGCAGATGGTTGTTTGTTTGAGTCCACAGAGCAACAGCAGCAAGTACAGAAGAGAAAGTAAATGAGCAACACACCCTGCTGCCTCACTGCTACCGTCACAGTGACGCTGACTAAACAGGAAAAAAATGTGGCTGTGCTGAGCAGATTTCAGGTCATGTTTAACAATATTATTTCCAGCTTGGAAAGATATTGCAAAGTCTCCGGTGATGTCATTACCTGATAGGCTCCTTCCTGAGTCCCTGTAATGTGCCTCCTGTTTCAGTCCCTCTGCTTCCTTTCTGTGTAAAATAATCAGAGAAGAAAAGAGTCGTGCAAGAAAATGCACCACCTGGTGATAAGACTCTCCAGCAACCGCGGAAACGCAGTCCTGACACATTCAGCCATTCATCTTGGCATTGCTTGTGCATTGTGTGTCTGTGCACATGAGTTCACGTGTGTTCTTCCACTAAAACAGGATTTGTCTTACAAACATGTGGAAATCATGAATAGAATGCGAATAAACTATTAGATGCAGCTGTAAAGGCCTCATCACTCTACTCCTCCGCTCCCTTCCTGCCTCTCCCTGCTTTCTGTCTGTTTATTATCGTCCCAACACCTTCCCATAGGAGCTGCGGGCTCAAGCCAACAGCGAGCAGAGGGAGGGTGAGAAAGCAAGAAAGAAAACAGACAGAAATGTAGATTTACTTACAGCTAAATCTTTGGTTTGTTTAAACAAGTAACCATGAAAAATCCCCCATTGTTATTGTACATTTTGATGCCAGTCTTGGCCTGTTGTTTTTTTTTCCCAGCATCATCGGGTGGGGGATGATGCTGGGACAACACTTAAAATCAATTTTGTTTTGAATTATTCATAGAAAAGTAAGTGATCTTATGTGGCCTACTTCTCTCCGAAAGTACAAGATTAAGAAAGGGCCAGCTCTTTATGGATCATACATAAAAATATAAGAGCAGAACTAAAGAAGACGACATGTTCCTCATTAAATCCGTAAACTACGCCTCACTCTCACTCAGCAAGTCCCTTCTTGAAGAGAATGACTGGTTCACATCAGTCCATCATGACGTCATAAATTTCCCACATTTCCCAGAGGTGTTCCTATAGTAAGTCTGAGAATCTCTCTCGTTGCTGTTTCCAGAGTCACAGCCGCCTGTTGTTGAATGTCGAGCTCTTCCTGTGAGGCCTTTCACTGACCACACTTTTCAATACGGTCCAAAAAGTTGAAACCCTCTATAAGACGGGAAGAGAGATGAAAACAGTGATTATGCAGGCCACTTACACTGCCTTTGCCAAGTGCCAAGAGCCAAGAGTGTCTCTGCACAATTTGCATGTGCAACTTGTTTTTTTTTTTTAAAGGCAACTCATAATCTACCAACCAGTAAGGGTTTGTGGATACAATATATATCGGGTACATTGCTTTCACTTTGGAAAACATGTTCCGTTTTTAGCGTGAAAACAAATAAATTAACTGAAGATGGACAGTATTTCTTAAATATGTTAACAATAAAATTCATATAGATATATAGTACAGCCAACCCATAAATATATAGTATGAATATTGTAAATAACTTAAAAGATAAAATAAACTTGGTGAGTTATGAAATACACATAACCATGGGTTTTTTATTTGTACAACTATGCATGCATTGTGTCTACATTTTGTTTTTGTTTTTTTCATACAAATGTAGCATGTAATGCTGTATCCTTATTTTTCAATGAATGTTTTCTTTGAAATACACAATTTAAAAATTGTCCAACAGGAAGAGAGACATATGAATGTTAATAATACAGGTATATGCATTTAAATAGATATTTAAAAGTTAGTGAACTAAATACTACCCCAATTCCAAAAGAAATTGTGAGGCTGTGTAAAATGTAAATTAAAAAACTGCGCAATGATTTGTAAATTTCAAAAACTGATATTAAGTGAGGCTTATTACCATTTCATGAAGAAGAAGAAAAAGAAGCCTATCTTGAATATAATTGCACCAACACATCTTGAAAAGGTTGGAACAGGGCAGAAAAAGGTTGGGAAAGTATCAAAAAGTTCATTGGCAACAAGTCAGTGATATGATTGGGTATGAAAAGAGCTTCTTAGAAAGGGTGAGTCAGAAAAAGATGGGCAGGGATTCAGCAGCAAAATACATGCATCTACAAATTTTAACTTTTTTAAAGAGTATTGGAATAATGCTCCCATTTTTAAAATTCCGTCGTCTAGAAAATTCAAAGAATCTGTTGTTAAGGGCTGGATGGGATTTCTGACCCACAAGGTAGAACAGAGGACCAGAAGAGGGAGATAGTGCCAGTGAATAATTGTCTTTATTGTAGATGGGTAGAGTGGTGTTCTGGAACAGGCGAGTGAGCAGGCAGAGTTTCCAGACCTGGGCCGGATGGGGAGGCTGAGCCGAGCGATGTAATTCCTTGACCGGTGGGAGTCTAAAGCAGACGGAGATAGAATTAAGGAAGCAATACAAAACATACAGATGCCGGATGTAGCAGCCAACTGGTGTTACCACGGTAGGTGAACAGACGAACTGGCGAGGAGTGGAGATCTGAACCAGGCTTTATTGCAGCAGGAGAGGTGGCTTGATTGGTAATGAGAACCAGGTGAGGTGTGGAGATTGCAGGCCCAGCCCAGCTCCAGACTCCCAGGCAGGCAGACAAACAGACACACACAGACACAAGAGGGCGGGGACACACCAGACAACAAGGAAGTGGGAAGACGGCCTAGCACCCTGACATCTGTAGACACTTCTTTGTACAAAAGACACAGAAAAAAATCAGTACAGGATTCCTGGGATCTGAGATGGAAATCCCTGCTTACGCATTTTGCTGTGCAACCAATAAATACAGATTAAAGCTCAATCATGGAAAGAAGAAGCCATATGTCATCCAAAATGCTGACATCTTCTATGGACCAAAGATTATTTTAAATGGAAACTGGTAAACTCTTTTGAGGTCAGACGAAATCTGATAAATCTAAATCTGTAAATATTCTTGGAAATCATAAATACTCTTTATTAAAGAATAGAGGGGGCATCATGTTTTGCTGTTGGCATTCTTTTCAAAAGCTTGCATCTCTGGTGGTACAGGGGTGCATTAGTGCCTATTGAACTTGCACATTAGGAAAGGCACCTTCAATGCTGAAAGGTATCCACAGGTTTAAAAGCAACATATCATGCACCCATAGGTCATGCAGATTGTCTCTTTAGTTCTTTAGTCTTACTTTCAACCCTCGATATCTTGCTTAAATTCTGTTGTGAATAGAATATTAGTTTATGAGAATTGCAAATCATTATTTACATTTTACACAGCTTCCTACCACTGAATTAGGGTTGTCATAGCCCTCTCATATATCATATATTGCATTGTGTACAGGATAAAGCTTTGTATTTTTACATGAGGGATTTTTACCAGAAACTCTTACTTTTGCCTCTGATGTGATATAAAAAGTCATTTCAGCCACCATCAGCATATTTACCAGGCTTACATATCCACAGGATGGAAGGTTTTTGCTAGAACAACAATCTGCTGATGTATTTCCAGCTCTGAGCATCCAGCAGCCGCTTGTACGCACAACTGAAGGTGACAAGCGCAGAAAGCTTATGAGGTTAGGTTTCTGTATCACTGATGTCTTGAGTATCACTCTGCTCCCTCCGTCTGTCTACTCAATGGAAAGTTGCCTCATGCAGCTAGCTCTCATCCCAAGCCAGCACTGATGTCATAAGTGGCCCCATTTCTCTGCCTCCTATTGGTCGTTCCACTGTGACACTGCTCTCCTGTTTGACGTACCATTAATAAATTCACGTCACTGTAGTAAGTGGCCTCATCTCTCTTCCCCCTCTCTCACATACACCTTTGAGCCTTTCATCTGAACTGCTCTGCGTCCCTCCTGCTGCAGTAAAAGGAAACACCCAGTGAGCCATTTGCTGATTGGCCAAGACAAAACCGGTCAGTGATGTGTGTAGCTGTCAGAAACAGGAATAGAACTCATGTGCGTATGTGTCTGACTGCGCTCGCCATGTTTATATCCCGCTTCTCATCACAGAGGAGAGCCTGCTATGAGCACAGATGGTGATAAGTGCATACATCACTCCTCACAGTCTGAGTGTTTGTTCACATGAGTTTACTGGTGCTTACCCTCTCACATGGTCTTGATTCACTGACGAGTCTAGATCAATCTGATCAGTCTCTGGTTTCATTTCAAGAAGTCCATTTCTCAAAATGTGATTATAATGCTTTAGGGGCGAAAGGAGTTAAAAGAAAAAAATGACCAATGAACAGATTTACAACAAAATAATCACAATAACCTGCCTGAGAGTATTACATTTTTAGCTGGTTATTTTGCAGAATAAATAAATAAATAAATAAATAAGAATAGAAATTTTAAATCTGGAAGTTCAAGTAATAACATGAAATTTGAAACTGTAAAAATGGAGAGTAACAAAACTGCAAAAGTCTTGGATGGAAAGGCAAGAACATTTCACACTGGGAGATTTTGCAAAGTTATTTGCTTGGAAATAAAACAACTGATAAATGTAACATGGTCAAATTTAGTGGTCATAATTCTGGATTTAAAGAATGCAGGTTATTCAGCAGCCTTGTGGTAGTTTGCACAAAATCTATGCATTCGCGATCTTGGACACAAGCATCTTTTTTTAAGTATATGAAAACAACAATGCAACATATTGGCATAGAATCTCAAAGTGATCTGTGCTTTAGCAGACTGGAAGGGATTCATGTTGGAGTGACAGAGATGCTGGTCATTGAGGTGACTAAAGTTTGTCTTCCATCCAGTACTTATTCACTTTCAAAGACGCATATTTGATGTAATGTAAGTGAATGTTCTGGATCAGACTTTTAAGATTTCAGGATTACGATCCTTTTGAACTCAGATGAATCACTGCATTATGTATCAGTATAGTGTGCATTATAGATGTGCAAAGTTTATAGATTTGCAGCAAAGTCACAGAGAGAAACTCCTCTACGATTGACTGCGTTTCCAAAAACAGTGTTTTGTAGAGGCATTTGCCGATCTAAACACTGCTGTATCGTGGTTCCACAAAGCAGAACAGAAACAGCTGGTGATGTTGCCTTCAGCCATTAAGCTCCAAACTGGTGGATCAACCTTACAGATGATATAAGAGGAGCTGAAATATTATTACATTTAAAAGTAAGCAAACAAACTAAGATAGTGAGTTTGCAGAGTCTTATGATTTTATGATTTTTGGTATATTCATCTATTCTAATATTAAAGTCTTCAAGCTTATACATAATCTCATTCTGTTTTATTTTATCTTTATATCTCATATTCAATTTAATGTTATAACCATGCACTGCACAGTTTTACTTTAAACAATTCTTGTTTTGCGTTATATTCGATCAATTAATTTTCACGCTTATGCTTGTCTTGTGATTTATCTTTATTATCATAATGAGCAGCCTAATTGTTTTATGTGTGTATTAGTGTCTACAATCATACATACCTGCTTATACCTTCAGGTATCCACCACAATGGAAAAAAAATGAAATGGTTCAAGTTAATTGCAATGTTCAAACATAACCAGACAGACGTAGTATTTTTTTATTTTCACCGACCGCAAATTTTCAGGCTACTTAATTTACAAATGGCCATTCAAACCAGCTGACTGCCTTCAAATGGGGCACAGTGGTGGTAGCTGTGGCTTGTGGAACTGCAGTTCATGCTTCCCTTGCAGGTAAAAACATATTTATCACATCATTCCATTTGTCTGTGTGTAACAGTGGGAGCTATTTTGTCAAGAAACATGTGGCTGCTTTGTAAAAGAATCAGCGCTCTGAGACGTTGTAACATTTCTCCAATGAAAAGCACTTAATTTGTTAACATTAGGCCTAATCCGTCTGTAAGTGAGTGCAGTATTGTTAGGACCCACTGTAAATGGCCCGGTTCATGTTATGGCAGTGTTACATACGAGATAATTAAAGTAATAACTGAGATAATTAAAGTTTTTAATTTGATTCATATTTATGTGTGTGTTCTCAGATCAAATGATCCGACCCAGTGTCATAGTTCAGTTACCATAGTTTTCAAATGGTAATGAGGAAAACCAGGTCACTTAGTATCTGTGGTCTTTCACATGGTTTAACACTTACACTGAGCAGGTGTGTGCTGTTGGTGCTGGTGCTTTTGCGTGTATGAATGCTGGAGCTTGCATGAGAGATGCGCTGCATGTGTGTTGGCTTCGGCAGCCATACATAAGTGAGTAAATGTTTGGATGCCACATGGTGAGGACACCCTCCAAGGACCAAACACCTGCCAAATGTAGGCTATATGTAATGAAAGTTGTTTATTTATTATTTACAATTTTTTTTTATTTATTTATTTTTTTTACAAATTATCTGATTATGTCGTGATTTCCTTACAAGTGGGAAGTAGCGTGGCTGTCTTTAAAAATGCTCTTGTTTCCTGGTGGGAAGGAATAGCAGCCATGCAACAAATAATTGTTTCCCATAATAGTTTGATAGTCTAATAATAATTAGACTATCAAATTGTGTAATCACAATTTTTTTGCTTGTTTTGACCCGCCCTGGCTCCAATGTAACATAAAGAGATATGGGAAGTCCTTCCTGCCAGCAGCAATGAAAGCTTGTGATGATTGTTTAAAGATAAATTTAAAAAATGATAATAAATTACAGCAACAGCATCATTTCCCTTTGGTATAAAGCATTTTTAAAATTTCATTTCATTTTCAATAAATGGCTTCATGAAATGGTTGTTTTTTTTTTAATAAGGGAGGTTAGTTGATTTAGTGAATCATTACAGAACTTGTAGTATAATTATAGCACAGAAATGAACAGAGATGTTTAAATCTTTAATTAATTTATTTAACTGTTTATATGACAAATAGTAAAAAAAAAAAAAAATCAGAATCACAACAGACCTACTCAAAGGTGACTTGCAAGTCTGGTGGCTGACCCTTTTATTTTTTATTCTAACTTGTTAAACAAGCAATCTTGGGGCTGCTGGGCTGATATTTAGAATATTATGGATGCCTTCATTGGACCAAAGTCGCATCCTGGCAACTAGCTGAACAACGTTAGAAATGTTGTGAAAAATGCACAAACAGCTGAGTGCACTTAAAATTTCTCAAACTTTGCAGCAGATATAAAAGTGCTTTATAACCAGCCACACGATGGCACTGTTGGTGTCATTTAAAGAAAAAGTGTAAATCACAATTTCTCTTCCATGCAGAGTTCATACAGAGAAGCCCATGTAAACATGGTTGACAGATATCTAAATCTGAACATGGGTAAATAATGTAGTCATTATAGTGGGAAGGAATCAGGAAAATGCAGAGAAAATGAAGCACTGTGTGATGCACACAATAAAACAATAAAGAGCAAAAAGAACACAGTGTACTATACAATTATTATGTATGTAAAGGAAACACTGTTGCTTCTGTTTATGATTTAAATTTGATTTTGGATCAACATCTAATTGCTGCTTCGGCCAGAGAGAAGGTAATGAGCTGCCTCAAGGCTGCTCGCTGTTGGAAAGGATTGTGCTTCCCTCTAATGGCAAACTGAAGGAAATATCAAAACCTTCCAGTCAAACCAGTCCATTTTTACCAACTTATCAGTCAATGATTATGGCTCGTTCTGCCTAATTTGCCTAAATCTGTAAAAAAAAAAAATACTGTGGCTATATGCTTTAAAAAGCAGAAATTTCAACGAGAAGAGGCTAATTGTTTTTAATGTTTTTTTAAATTTATTTATGTTTTTACTTTTCTGTCCTTAACTTATTTTTTGCAGTCAAAGCGTCACCCAAGAACACAGCGACATTCTCCTGGGTCAGAGAACGTCTAACTGAAGAAAATGTCACTGCATTAATCTCTGATGACAACTCTTCTCAAAGCCTTAAAGTCGTACACACTTTATCAAGAATGCATGCGATAAACATAATTTAGAGTTGACTTGAGTAACAGTTAGGTCCATAGCTTATATAGTATTCTGATTTATCTATGATATGCATTTGTGTATTTAATCGAGCCAATTAAAGCATTGAGAACAGCGTCTATGGTATGAAACTCACCTAGTAGTTTCAGGATACTCGAAGTGTAATCAAATTCACGCCATAGCATCACAACATACACCTACAATGTGTGCTCTTACTTTGCAATTCACAAACCATACTCATAATTTACTTAAAGGCAAAGACATTTATCTGCAGTGGCAATACTTCCACTCCCCACTTTTTGATATCACAGTACAAAAAGCACAGGTTTCAGTGAGTCATTTGAACTTCATTCATTCATATTCCGTACCACCTCTTGTTGGGGGCTGGAGCCTATCCGCTATTGGGCAGATCCTTTGTTAATCCTGGACAGATTGTACAGACAGGCAATTTGACACCCTGTACACATCAGCAGTCCATTGGCAACAAATGAGACAACACATTCATTCCTAAGGTCAGAACAGGGAAAACATCCAAACAGAAAGGTCTCAGCCAAGATCCGAAGTGGGACCCTTGAACTTCATTATAATAAAACAAAGCCCCTGATAACACTTCCCATTATGAAATGAACATAATAGACAAATAATGGTCTGCAGAGCTGATATTAAACAAAATAAAGCAACCACCAGACCCCCTGCTGCCATATACCCTTTTCCTTTTATTTGAGCATCAAAAATGTGAAATACATGTAGGTCAAAAGCTGTCAGTTTCCTTAGATCATTTGAGGATGATCATTTGATTGATTGATTTGTTCCCTCAAACAAAAGATTTACAGTGAGTTCCATCCACTTCACTTGACAGAGTATTTGAGATTTTTTTATAATAAGATTTTTTTTTTGTTACATATTGATATAAAGTCTTTAAATGTCTTTTATCATTGAAATGTTCTGTGGTGCTCTTTTTGAACCCTTTAAGTTTAAACATAGTACATAGTCCATATAGCTTTATTTACAATGTTGTATCTTAGAGAGTGACAGCTTATATTTGCTCTCATCAGCACACCGTTGGAAATTTTTACTTTGGAGCAGTCTTCAACATGTATGACCTAAATGTAACTATTGTTATGGTAACAAATTGGCCATCTTTTCATTTCATACAGTTAACTTCCCTCCTCTCTGTTTATGTGTGTGTGTGTGTGCGTGTGTGCGTGTGTGTGTGTGTATTTGCTTGTCAAATGTGCAGATCAATCAGTGGCCCTGTTGTTCAGCAGTTCAGCTGTTGCTTGATGTCCACCTCTGCTAATTGACACATGAGAGTATTAAAACCCCTCTGAAATAGATATGAAAACAACAAGCCCTGACGCACAAAACAGTGGCACCGTAAACACCTAGATAGATTGCTTTGATAGCATCATAATTACAAGGCAATTTTCATCTAGCCTTTATTTAACACAACAAAAGCAGGTGGCTGACTCTGTGCTTATAATTGCTTGTTTGGCTGCAGATGGGATCCTCCCTCCCACCCTGAGTCCCTCAGTGCAGCCCACCTGCTGTCAATGCTGCTCAGGGACACTAATGAAGTTACGCCAAACCTCATTCAAGCTCTTAAAAGCCCCAGCAGCCACCCTGATGGCAGGCCAAAGTGCTCCCCATTGCTTTGCCTTTGCACTCTCTTGCCTCAGTAAACAGCCTGTCATTTTACATCAGCCTGTAAACTCACCGCACACAGGGCCTCAACTGTGTCTATCGGTCATGGATTTCATCTCACCTTTTTTTGGCCATTGATTTAAATCAAGTTTTCACCGACCTCTCTCTCTAAATTTAGTTCAAATACTTCTGGGTTCTAGTTATCCTATCATGCTGATTGTCAGGGCTATTCTGCTCAATGATCTCCCGCACCTGCCTGATTGCTGCACCATGCTACCTGGAGATCTGAGTAGTGACTGCTTGCTTGATTGTCTGTGTTTCATAGTCTTCTCTGCAGTTCTCTGTTTGACGCCGGGGGTTTAGTCCATTTTCTTTTTTTACTCCTTAAAGTCACATCTGTATTCATGTTTGTGTGTATGAATTACATCAAAACCAAAGGACTGGTTTACATCATAGAAGTTTTAAGTTCTACTGTAACAGCAACTGTAAACCACAGTTTATACACAAGTGGATGTTATTAAAGCGATACTCCGGAATTTTCGACATTGGACCTCATTTCCGAGTCAACCACAGTGTAAGAAATGTGTACAGATGTTTTTTGTTTTTGTTTTTTTTTAATTCCATGCAGCCCTTGTGAAATCACTGGTCGCTGTTGCTAAGCTAGCGCAAGTGATCCACTTTTGGTAGCCTGCCACAAAAAAACAGTCTTGCCCGATTCAGTAAAGCACATCAATTGTCTTGCCAGGCTATCGATGCAAATATTGATTGATGTGCTTTGAGTGTTTATTGAATCGGGCAAGACTGTTTTCTTGTGGCAGGCTACCAAAAGTGGATCACTTGCGCTAGCTTAGCAACAGCGACCAGTGATTTCACAAGGGCTGCATGGAATTAAAAAAAAAAAAAAAAAACATCTGTACACATTTCTTACACTCTGGTTGACTCGGAAATGAGGTCCAATGTCGAAAATTCCGGAGTATCGCTTTAATATATCTTATATGGAAATGAGTTTCTCAAAAGCCTGACTCAATTATCATGAAAGCAAGATTCAAAGTATGTTTTTATAGTTCTCAATGCTTTACATATCATCTGCTGGATATTTTCTGTGAAAACATTGACAACATCTACAGACCTATTTGCTTTTTCAAAATGACCTGCAATGCTCCATCACAGTCCAAATCCCTCCAAAGGCCTGTTAATGGATGTCAGTTTGGTCCATTAGTTTTTACAATCTATGGCTCATGCTATACCTATCTATCTTACAAATTATAGAGCCTTATCATGTTGTTTGGAGATGCAGGAGAGAGGATGTCTGGCCCATTTGTCGATGGCATATAGAGCTCTTAGTGAACTATTGCCCCTTTCCAATTCATTACCCTGACTTCTGTAGCACTAACTAACCAGAGGTTTGTTGCTGCATCACCGTGAGAGGTAGGTTTGTGAAAGAACTCATCCATGAACTACATTGCAAAAACCATGTGTACAGTAACCTCTTCATTATAGATTCAAAATATATATATGTTTGGCCTTGTTTAGAAAAAAGAATGTTATCTAGGGCTTTTAAGAAAGATCCTTTGACATAAGTTAAATATTGATTTGCCTGGGACGACAGATCTATTGTTAGGCTTCTTTTGCATTATCTCGACATCATTGTGCATGATGTCAGAAGAACTAAACATCCAATCTGTCCAGGAAGCTCACGCTCAACCTATTTTATTCTCGATTAGATCTGTGGCTGCTCCATTAAACGAGTAACAGAGCTTAGCAGTATTACTGTTACGCTATAAATGGAGGCTTTCTGTTTGATATTATACAAAACTAATGTACCAAAGTGTATAATCTGAGCTATGCAAATACCATAGTTAATTAAGGTAATATAAATCAAGCAACGTGCATTGTAAACTGAAAGAGTGGATTTTCCTGCTAGATGCTGAGGATTTCTTTATTTTTCACAAATAATAATTTGGTGTTGTTAAAAATAATTAAATAGCAGCCATGGCAAAAAGATGTGCTAGTGTTTTTATTTGATAACATAATATATTTGTTTGAATCCATGAATATGAATCTGTTTCTGTATTGCACATAAGTATCTGCAACACAAGCGCATTAAAGTGAGTTTTTATAGCAACGTAATATGTGCGATATTCCCCAAGCTTTTAATTTGGATGAATGTTTCTTTTAGTCTCCCATGAGTTCAATGTTTATCTCCTTCACTCTCAGTCTCTCTCACTTCAGATGATTTTAGTTTCTATTTATAGAAATTGATCTAGTCAGCCTGCAGTCTCACTGTAACGTTACAAAGTACATCAGTCTGATGCAGAGGCTCTTAAACGTCATTTACTGACAGGAGACTCGTCTAAAAAAAAGAACTGAACTGAGATTCTGTATCAGAACTTGACTATTCAAAGTACAATGACAAAGAATCACATCATCTTACAAACAAAAAGGCTGATTTATAAGGAAAGAAGATATTTCTCGCTGTTCTCCGTACAGTCATGGGTTCCGCTGCCACAGCCTTACTCGTTAGAGGCTTATGATGGCCAATGTTGGTAGATTTTTCTGTGCTTCACAATGACACTTTTCTACCACTTATGCAGAGAGTTGCTTGAAAGTTTAATTGAATTTTTTTGTTTAATTAACAATTTTTACATCACTCACTCAGTTCATTTTTCCTTATATAATTATAGTATATAGTATAGCCACCATTTAACAATCACTACATTCTCTCTGTTGAGGATGGGCTCCTGTGTGTCGTTTTCACACCAAAACAAGGCAAAATGTGGCAATAAATAGGTTCTTTTATACACATTGGTGTCACGTTTTTTGAGTCTTATTCAGGTTTTGATTACATTTCGGACACAGCGTCAACATAGAACATGAGAAAGCTGGTTATACATATCCCATATGCCCATTTAGTGTTTGTACATGCAGGCGGATACAGCCAGTGATTACAAGAAAAGAATACGTGACCCTGGTTGTGAGAGTAGCTGCACGTGAAGGGTAAAGATGCTATCCATGACGGTGCGGTCATATTGTTAAAAAGAAAAAGAAAAAGCCTACTCAACCACCCATTTTGATTTCCAATCTAAACCAAGTTATGTTGTAAACTAAACCCAACCCAGAAGTGTTTTAGTTAAGTGATTTTGTGTTATCTTTTTGTGTGTGTGTGTGTGTGTGTGTGTGTGTGTGGTCTCATGCCACAAGGGCCCATGGTTGAGAGCGCTGCTATTCACTGTGCATCTACTCCCTTCCTTCCTTCTCATGAGCATCCGACATACTTTGGCCAATAACTCAGTTTTCATTCCCTGAGAAAATGTATAACATGTGATACTGGGCTGGAGTACTCATCATCTCATGAATTAAGGAAAAAATGCATCATCAGACTCTTCTTAGAGTGTATGAACAAAAAAACTATTGTGCTGTAGTTTTCAAATCATGTTCCTCTTCAAATACCTCCCAAAAGTCCATCTGATGTGTTTATCTCAGGAAATTCAAGTCTGTTTTAGCATAGAACCATCATCTAATATAATGATGTAATGCTCCTCAAGGTTTGCCAGCATTTACTGGTAAAACAAGGTGAAGTTGACTGAAATCTGAAAAATGGTTCACTTGAATGGAGTTTCCACTCAATCCATGTTCATACAAATTCAGTTTTCTCACTTTTGTTCATCTTCTTCCTCATGGATTTTGTTCTATGTTGCTTGAAAGAGGCCCACCGGTTGGTTAGAGAACCTCTGCCATGATGTGACTTAGTTTCTTAACTTAGAATCAGCTGTTTTGAATTGTCGCTCATAGCATGTTCACACTGACATTACAAAAAGAGGGAGCTGTAATCTAATCTGTTACAGTCTTGTTTAGTTGGGTTTTTTTTCTGTTATACTATACCTTAACAGTTTTTTCCCTTTTTGTGATGTTATTGTTCCAATTTTATACTTTTCAGAAGGTTTTTCCAAGTAAAAACTTTCCATGTTCTTATGTGGATGGCAGTATGTTTACTTTCACTTGAGTGATCTTAATTTAAAAACTATGTTTTTGAGGTTTTACACTGTGAAGAAAGCTGTTCTCCTAAACTGTATGATAAGGTCAATGAAAGCATTGTGACATTAATGCAATTTGTATAAGATACATTAACCACAAGGTTCCACTTGCCATGTTTTCCAGGGTCACACTCAGAACACTTAAATAAAACATTGGGTGACAAACATGACATTTGTCAGTTTCCTTTCATTATTCATATCTTCAGCCTTGAGTGGCTTCCTTTTATACAAACAATATCATGCTTACTGGAAACATTTGCTGCTGTGTCCCTGAGCTGAACACATGGAGTCCAGTGACTATTGAGATGATAGACTATTTATGGGTTTTTTCTAACTGTGCTTACATGTATGCTTACATTTTTTTCTCAATTTGAAGGGGGTTTTTTTGCACACAGAAATCCCGACCTGTCCTTTTATCTTTTACCTCTTTGTCACACATGATAGCTGACCAAAGTTCTATGACATGTTGATGTGTCATTCTTCCACCCCAAAATTTCCTTAACTGCATCAAAGTGGACAGTAGGGTGACAAACATCCACGATCCCGAATTTGTGCTCTCTTTTGCATTACTTTTAAGTACCTTTTTTTTTTCTTCTAGAAAAGATACAAGAATAAATATACGAAAAATATTGATAAAATTACAACTAGCATCAAACAGAGGGAGGAAGTCCAAATTGTTGTTAGACCCCCAACTTTAGGTGTAATTAAACATCTAAACAACAAAGAACTCACTTGATGCAAAAACAGAACTCTATATTTATAGAAAATATTTGATTTAATTTCTGTTTAGCTTTTATTGAAAGGCTTTTAACATTTTCAGGTTTTTTTCTGTATTGCCCATTTGTGATCAATGAAGTTTTCTGACCTGAACTGAATCAATATACTATGGAATGTGTCAAATGGCATCTAAATCCTATAATGGCGTGTCAAAATGAAGTAACTTTAAATCATCAGTGTGTGGAGCTCTATTCCCCCTCACCCCAACACTCTGAATGTGGACTTCGTCGTCTCTTAAATGTGATGCAACAGTTGTTTTGCACGAGAAAACTGTTAAAATTGTGTCCGTGGAAACTACTTAGTAGATTAACTTTTCATGACCAGTAGATGCTTATGCTTAGCCACCCTCTAGTCTCAGCTCTTGATTCTGCTTTCTTTTTCCTTTTGTTCTCTATTTCTTTCCCTTTTTTTCTCTTTGGACAAAAAGACAAACTTGCAAGTACACATCACATGTGAACAGTATGGACTCGGTGGAAGAGATCAAAAAGAAAAGAGATGAAGAGAGTAGAGATGAGGAGTTGCTTTAAGTTTTCTGTTTCCATACAGGATTTATATTTGTGTTCTGTAACATCTGCTAAAAAGCGCCAGTAAGTTTGAATCTCAAACTATTTAACAAAGACTGACCTATGAGAATTAGTTTAGATATTTCCAATTAAGCTATCTTTGAGATAGTTGGAAGATATTTTACATGCATCCCTTATTAATAATCTATCGGTGTTCAGTTATTTTTCAAGGTTGAAAAGTGACAAGCTGTTTTTTTTAATGACATCTGTTTTGAATGATCTCCAAGAATAGCAATATATCTACCATACACTGCAGTTTTCATGTGTGGACAAACAGATAATCCTGCCCTTTCTGTAAGCTTGAGCATGAATGCATATGGAGACTGTTTAAAGATGAAAACAGCTGCGCAGAGAACTCATGTCACTAAGTCGATAAAACCCTGTAGTGTTCATCATTCTAATGTACAATAAACCATCTTATTATCACAACAAGTTCTTAATTCCCAGTATGACCTTCACTGATTTGTGCAATGCATGAATGTTTATTCATGGCCTTCAACAGGATAAAATCCTAATGGGTGCTAAGTGACATAAACAGTGTATCCAGAGGCAGGACGCGTGTATGTAAATAAAAGATGAGAAGACAAAATGTGCATTGTAGAAAGCCCGTGAGAATTTGTTTACAGAGGCAGGATGCCAAAAAGGACAGAGTAAACCCTCATGACTGTTTCACTGGACTTAGTGTATATTTGAGCTGTTATGTTTCTATCCACAAATACAAAATGATTTTTGGACTTTTATGTGACCCTAATTTGGAAATATAAATCAAGCTCCAGAATAGATGCTTTAATTTGCTTTAATTCTGGAGATTTCCAAATAAACTGCTACCAGACGTACTAAATATAGTAAGCATTCATAGAACAGCCCAGCTGCCAGATTAAAATGTGGTCAACCACAGATATATACAATATCAACGCGTCTTGAAAAAATGCTATCTTAGTATTTCTTAGCCAAAATTATCCAGGAGTCTTTTCCAACTTGTGACATGATGCTTTATCAGAAATTTACAGATTACTGAAAGACAAGAAGTTATTTCATCCGTAACTCAAGATCAGTCCGCAAGTCACTGTGATTTACGAGAGCAATCTTTACCACAGCAAATGCTTTTAAGATAGTTTGTATCAGGAAAAGTGAAACTCTTATCTTACAGATGATATCGCTGCTCTTTTCTTTTTTAATTCAGCAACGAGACAACAAATAGTTTAAGATGAGCCGGCTTGATCAGTTACAGCTGTGGTGTCAATCATTAACTTAGAAAGCTGAAATGTAGAAGAGTCTGTAAGTGGAATTTTTTTCCTGGCTCGACATAATAAGCCATCATTTTTGTTGTTGTTGTTGTTGTTGTCTTTTCCCACCAAAATAGAAGAAAATAGAAAAGAAAAATGCTTTCACAAGACAGAGCTGTGATGTCTATCAAAACACATGTAAAATTAGTGGTCTCCCACAAGAGTCTAATTCGGCTCAAAGGTCTGCTTAGTGAAACCAGTGTTATCATGGATGATAAAATATTTATGTTGGTCCATGGAAAAGTACATTGTAATTTCCAATGAAACATAAAAGATTGCTGAATAGCTCCCACCACAGTTGTGGGTTTCCACTCTTGTCGCCACGTTGCATTGCTTTCGCTTGTGACATAATGATGTTGACAGATGCCGACAGTCAATACTGATGAGGTCAAATATTCCAAACAAGGCGGACGGAGGGGTTGGTGGGTTCTTTTTAACATTTGCTCTTCAAGGGAACGCTCACTTGTTCGAATCCTGTCCTGTACACAGTCTTTTCATGTCTCTACTACCACAATTACTGACCTTACTACTTTGCTCCCACTCACTAATGATTTATATCAGGAGTTAAAAGTACATGGTTACTTTTAGATGTTCAAAAATAGAAGATTATACATTGTCACAGACTCCACAGTTGGTTTTCCATTACGTGACATAATGCCACCAGACACATACAAAAACAAAAAAAAAGAAATGCCTACCAAAAGGGTGTTATCTCAGCCTTTTAAACCTGAACTGTGAAACTATTACACATTAGATGTATGGACACACATTCCTCTTTCACAGTTTCTGGTGAGACTGGGCTGGCTCAGTAATCCCACTGGCACCCCTCTAACCTCATTTAAGGCATGTGCTTGCTCCTGTTGCCTGAATGGTTTCTGGACATGAGGAAATTACAAGGTTCAACACAGTCTTACAACAGCTTGTGTCACAAAACACAATTTGTTGATATGTGGTCAACGGCGCTCTCCTTTTTTTTTCATGTACAGAGACAAAAACTACATAAGAACACGATCACAGTCAAGATGTCACAAGAGAAAAGTGTACCAGCTTTAACAGGCAGACGGGTCTGTGTCACAGACAAAAGATCAGTCGTGTCCATCAGTACGAAAGAAATTAATTTTCCATTGCTCTTTATTACAAAGAAGTCATGCATCTAATTCCATTAATAGGATTTTAGAAATATAGTTCTATTTTGCACATAAATCTTACGTTTTGTGTATAAAATCTAAATGTAATGTACATAATCTATTGGATTAACTTCCTTTAAGATATAATGCAGTTCTATGAATTCAACTAACATGAAGCCTTTTAAAAAAGCATTTACAGCATACAGTAAAAAACTGTAAAGACTTATCTTACATTATAGTATTGGACCTTTAATTCATATAAAAGATGGAGGTTTCATCATTTTCTCAACTTAAATGTTCTTTAAGACTTCGATTAAACTTTTCATCTTACAAAAACGATTCCCATTCTAGTAATAAAATAAGAGTCAAGAAGTTTTGATTCATCTAAGAAAACATGAGAAAATAAATTGTCGGAAAGGCTGTGCAGTTGATATCCCAGTTTTTATGTGTTCTCACGCTCCTAAAGGCGAACATCATTTATTCATCAAGAGTATTACCTAACATGTCAAAAGACTGTTTTTGTTTCATATAAGCTCCAGTGAGACCTGTCAGTGGAACAACCATGTAACCATCAAAGTGCTCTCAAAGATTCTCTACAGCAGAAAAAAAAAAAAAACCTTTTTCTTGTACGTCAAATCTCATGTGAATGTCTGGCAGGCTGACCAGCGCTGACCGGGTTCTTCTATTGTTGTTTTTCTTTATCACGTCATGGATGGGCTGGGCTCATGTGACTTTATTGCTGTGTGGGACTCTGTCAAAGGCCATTTTCTGTGTGCATTCATCCCGCCATGTTTGAACTTCCTTCCTACCATTCACTGTTGATGTCACTGGTGCTATTTCAAGAGCACATCACACACTGTCATTATTGTGCTACTGACAGGAGCTCTGTAAATACTGTTCTGTAAAGACTGGATTGTTTGGTGATTGTGAATTGGATGAAGGCTCCTCTGGTGGATTTATATAAGAAAATAACATTATGAAAAACAGGAAGAGAATTACATCAAAGAAAATGCCATTTAAACATTGTAAAAACAAATAGATTCCACAGATCAAAAAACATTGTGAAATAAAAACATGACCCCTTTCCATGTTACCTCTGGAGAATTTTGAGTAACTGAAAGATTGAATTTAAAGGTGTGTCAATGTGAGTGTCAATAATGGCTGCTTGCGTTTATTCTGAGCTCACTGTTATGACTCATGGGCAAATGTCGGATTATGTCAAATCCAATATGATGGTGCTACAAATGCTTTTATCATGCACTTTATCTGCAAACCTGCGGTTATCTTGGCACTTTGTTTGCACAAGCAGCTGTGATCAAATCATAAAACAAGTGTAAATCCAGCGCCATGGTTTCACGAGTTGCTTACTATCCCAGGACCCATCATCGGCCAATAAAATTTGAAAAAGTGAGCATGTATGAATAGTTGTAGATAATTCACAAAAATGAAAAGGAAGTCAAATATCAATTTCTTTTATTTCTCCGCTGTGGTGATTGCATCTTGGTTTAACATGAATGTAATGTTTGACTTTGGTGCTTCAGAATTTAATGGATTCTCTTGAGGAAATTAGTGTCTTATGTTGAACGCTGGGAACCTGAAAGGCAGTCCTGCTTTTCTTGCTTCATGCTTAGCCTTCCCTGTCAAGATAACAGTTCAGTGACTGCAATTAAATTTATGTGCACTGAGTGGATTAAGAGGGGAAAGTTCCCACAACAAAAGGAGCTGTGAACTCTCTTTAATTAAATGGAGAATGGTGTGACACAAGTGTGACTCTTTCTGTGTGAGGGCGTGAAACTGAGTTGTGTGAGTTATGAGTTTTATGCAGTATACTGTGGGGAGTTCTGGCATTACTTGAGAACTTAACTTTGAAAAAATTTGAAAAAATTGTTTGACTTCTGTAAATTCAACAATCATGGCCTGGGATCTAGAAGAATATTTCCTGTTTTAAAGTCCATTTGTGGTGTATTTCTATATTTAACGTCATATAAGGTATATACAAATATATATATACTTTTATTTTAATTAACTATTTCTGGGCGGCAGAAAAAAAACAAGAAATAAGAGATAACAAGGACAAGTATAAAATGCATCAAGCCTTCAGTAGACTTAATGAGCTGACCCTTTGACAGCACTGTAAGTTCCCAAACTGTGTAGCTGTCCAGCTGGCACATCTTCAACTGCAAATCATCTATTTCCCATCCTTTCTTTTCAGCTTTAGTTTGTTCCTCAGATCTACGGGCACGTGGATAGTTGGAATCAATTTTGTCTGATTGCTCAAGATTTTGTGTCGATGTGCTGCTGCAAGCCTCGGTGGCTCGATGAAGTAAAAGGGCCCCAGGCTCTGATGATGTTCTTATGGGTTTTTTTGTTGTTTTTTTTACGAGGGTTCCAGTTTTCAGTCACGATAAGACTAAATTTATACTCTCACTTTGAAACTCAGATCCCTCCATTCCACCACTATCAGCTAGAATTCCTCCCCTGTTTGCATTTATATGGTCTGACCATTCTATCAAGAGACCCATGAAATATCTGCCAAAGTTGCAGATCCCACACTACCTTCTCAGGCGCATCCAGCTCACTGGGGCTGAGGGGTCATGTACGGTTTACTGTACATCAAGTGCTGGCAGAAAGAACACAACATAAAGAAAGAAATGTAAACACCACGCAGCACTTTTAGAGTGAACCCGCTCAACTGTGTGGCAAAAAAAGAAGGCGAGCGAGCTGTTTCTCAAACTGATCAAAATTACTCTGACAGCTCTGAATTTTAGGGAGGAAAGTAGTTGGAACAACATCTTTCAGTTTTTCTCTGTTTATCATTTGTTCGTGTGACTCACTGGCTAATCCTCTTTCAAGCTTTATTTGAACAATGGCAAAAAGCTGTCCTCACTAAGAGAGCAAACCCCAAATATGAGGTCTTGATTTTCAAACTCATTCAAAATGAAACAGCGACCTCACTTATGAACTAGGTTAGCTAAATAAGCTTTGCAGACTCTGAGTCTAACTTAAAGTTAGTTTTGGTGCTCCCTGCTCCCTGTTGAGTCGATAATTCAATTCGGGAGCCAACCAAACATTAGTTCTACGCTAATTCCTTAGAAAACAATCTATTCCTCCTAAATCTCTGAAGGTATTATCATCATAACAATACAACAAAACATGTTAAATTATGTGAATGTTGGCTTCTAGCTGTTGCATGCCATTTTGTATAATGAAAATCTGGTCCCTCTGCAGGACAAGTGGTTCACACATCAGTGTTTATCACAGTTTTTGCCTGAACGACCATGTGGCTGCCTGTCTGACTACATCCCACACTTACTGACTGAAAGGCCTTTTAAAGGCATTCAAACGGTTTTTCTGTACTAAGTCAATAGTGAGTGATGGTCGCCAGATCACTGTGACGCTGTGAGAATAGAAATTCAGAGCTGGTCCTTATCCAAACCTACAGTATAGGAATACCATCAAGAAGTAGTTGGTGGGTGAAAACTTCTTAAACACTCGAGCCAAGTTTGAAGAGACGAGGGTTGAACCTTAAACCAGGAACAGAACTGCAGTTAAAGTCTTTATGCATTGCATAGATGTTTGGCAACTAGAAACTACCAGTTTGAATGCCAAGGAAGGATGACTGTCCTACCACATGTTTGCCATCACAGACTTCCTCCCAGGCTTCTGTAGTGTGAAATTGTAAAGAAAATGCTCATCAGAGCGAATTTTGACAGAGCTATCTGTTTTTGACTAAACAGCTCTGTTGCTAAGCTGGAACTCAAACTACAGAACTTTTACGAGAAAAAGCTCTGAGCCGAGGGCCCCACATAGCAGACATCTGATATTTTATGAGCTCATGTTGTTCCCTCATAGTTCACCCCAGCTGTATTTCCCCTGGTATGTTCTGACTCAGAATCTCAACCAAGCAGTTAAGGCAATATCAACATAGTAATGAGACTTTATGAAACTTAAGTGAAAATAGACGTTGAAACTAAATCTGAGACTCTTTTTTTTCTTCTTTTAGACTGGTATTACTTTTTACTGCAAATGAAAATACTAGTACACAAGCCACAAATCCACAACGTTAAAGCTGCCGTCGGCAACTTTTTTTTAGTCATATTAGCTTGAACTGTCATGGGATTCTGGAAGTAGAATATTAAATAGGCTGTTTAGGAAAAATCCCGAATTCTGTAGCTCCCTCTAAAGCCTGTAATCGTGCTTGCAAAAATGGAGCGCTCCCAGCTGTTTTTAACCAATTACATTAGGGTGGAGGAATCCTACCTGTCAATCACAGCTTGTGCACACGCTGCTGAGCGTGAGTCTGACCCAGCTTGTGTGCGCGCACACTGGTGTGAACTCACGTGCACAACCTCGTCCACAGAGGGGGAGGGGTTTGGGGGGCGATTTGGAGCTTGGTAGAGTTTGGGGGAGGGACCTGAAAGTTGTATCAGTTCGAATTTTCCGACTTTAGACTCGCAATTTTGAAAACCTGCCGACGGCAGCTTTAAACATAGATTTTTAAATGTGCAAGAAAAATCTGAAAATGATTGATCATAATTTATTTGATAACTTGGGCTTGAAAATGGGCTAATTTCCTTTATCAATGTTGTGAGATTTTATGATTAGACTGGATTTAAAGTTGATAACATAAAGATGAAATAAATACAGAACATGAATTGGAAATGAAAACACATTTTGTAAATAAGTTCTGATCCAGTCGTATTTTTCCGCACATGTAGGATCATCTCTCTCTGCTTCTACAGAATTTGAATAACCAGAGGCGACTTACACTGAAGAAAAATCACAACTGAAGCTACTTCCTGAGGGCAGCTCTCTTTTCTCCTCTCTCATAAAGCAAAGAAGTCTCTTTTTTAACACTCTCTTCTCAAAGTTTAATGTACCACTCCTGATGACACTGCACTCAGTTCATTTACAGTTATAAATTCATAGTTTATTCACACCTCTATGAAGCTAATTTTCAAGAGTTTGATTCAGATTTGCTGGTCAGTTGGATGGAAACTCAGCGGTCGTGAAATTTTGAAACCTGTGAATATTCAACATGTATGTTCACGCTGGAATAAACAGAACATTTACAGTAACCTATCGATAGACTGACCATTCTTAACAATAAGATCTTAACACTTAATCCCAAAGAGACGTCCAGTAGCAGTACGTTTCACAACAGTATCTCATAATTTCTCTTCTAATACATGGATGAAGTACTAGCCTGGTTAAGCACAATGGAGGACAGCCAAATCGATGAATAATACACTTTACATACACCAGCTATGAATAATTTAATGTTAGCCTGGACCGGCTGTGTTTTTCTGTAACTTTGTAGCTGGCTTGTGCAGGCTTCCTTGGTCAGTTAGAATATATTACGGATGCAAGTTGTGGTACAAAATATGAATGTAAGTTTTAGTGTTGAATATTTGGACATTCTTCTTTTTCTGTTGCTGTACATTTGGGTCAGTTGTCAGAGACACCTCTGTATGACAACTCTTGGAAATAATTCTTTCTTTCTTCTTGCTATCTTGTTCATATTTGGCTATCATTTTGAAAGAAAAATGAAAGTATTTCTGGAAACTTTTTTTTTGTCTGATGAAGACCGTTTATGCTAGGAACACCACCATGATGTGCCAGCTGAATAAATATTCTTGGAAGTATAATTACTTGTGTGCAGACTTTATGTTTTCAGTTGGTGAAACAGAAGGAAATATAAGGACCACTAATAAAGGTATGTAAGTTCTCCTAATCATTAAACAGTAATGAAAGAAAATTACATCCATTAGTGCATTTACCATAATAAGCTATTAACGCTCTATAGGTTGGTGGGGTTTCTCAAAATCATATGTGGCTTGCAGTTTGTTTGAGAAGACAAGACCACTTGAATTCCAGGAGAGACTCACTAATCTCCATCTAATCTCTTTTCAATGAGGCAACTCACTTGGCACAACAGAGAAGGTCAAAGAATGAAAAAAGCAGTCAGGGTACATCTGTATTATTCTGCATATTTTCCTGTCACTGTCATTTGTACAACCTCAACGCTCTCTTTGTATATCACTTTCTTTGTTCATCCCCCTCCTTTTTCCTCTTTTTGTTTTACTTCACCCTCAGTCACCCCTCCTTTCCTTCTTTGGCTTTCCACCAGTTTCTCTTTGTCCCTCAATCAATTTCTCATCTTTTCTTTAATTTGAAGTCCCACTCTTGAGGGAATGATTATGTCGGAGAATAAGACTCAGATTGGCTTTCCTGTTGATGGGCTTTAAAATTAGGACAGGGCTTTGGTGGTTGCCTTGATATAGCTGGGAGTCTGCTTTTGCTGCTCTCACACTGCTAATATCTCACACAGAGCTGGGTATCAAACAAGAGTCAAAGTCAAACCTCAACTGTAGGCAATCAAAAAGTCAACTTCAAGGTTCAGAATCCCAGCATTTTTAAAATGCATTTCCCAAAAGACTTTTATTAGATCTCACTTTCTGCTCAGTCTTTATTCTGACAAGATAGCACTGTGGATTTCATCATACACCTTCAGCTTGGAAGATTTTGACAGCTTGAAATGTTTTATGCTTTCGGTAAAGTGTTAAATTTCATGTAACCGGAAATGTAAATGGGACAGGAAGGCCGCTAGAGGATGTGGTCATGTACTGACATGTGTTAGTAGGGAAGATGGCAACACTGTGGCTGGATGGGCTGCAGTGCTGCATTTTAGAAAACACATACACTGTTCACAAAATGTTTTTCTCTTTGACTCTTGTAATAATTATTAACACTCTTCACGTCTGATTTATTAATCTTATCAAGAGGATTATGTGAATGGGGACGCAATTATTTGGACTGGTTTATCCAACATACATACAGAATGCAGCACATTAAGTTTTCACCAATAGAAGGGACCACATTTGTTTGATTACAGATATGAGTCAGTCTACACAAGACTGACGTCACAGTTAGGGTTCAGGAGAGGGACACGTACTGCATCACCACATAAAGAGATGCTCATGTTTGAAAAAGCATGAATTCTGCATATGGTTGCCATTAAGCAGGCTGACTGAGAGGGGACTGTAATATTTCTCCATCTTAAGTTACCCCTAAAACAGTCAGACATCGGTCTTGAGGAAAGCAAACCAGATCTGGGGAAAGATGTTGCCCAAGTTCTCCTGAATTTCTGTAATTTGTGTCAAACTGGTGCACAGTCACTGCACTGTTTGTTTTGATGTTAAAGGTTGTGGCTGTGCCATGGCGACACTGCACAAAGGGCTGAGCCAAGAGAGGAGGAGGAAGAGGAGCCAGGGAGACACGGGCAAGGATACTCTGTGAGGCCGACACATCAGTATTCTGTCTGAGAAAATCAATGCATAAAGGCACAAAATGGCAGATCTCCAAAATGACAGTATATCATTTAAATCTGAAGCAAGACAGGAAGAATCAGGATTCCAAATCTGACCCCACACATGAAATGTAAGAATGTATAATACAAACCAGGACTCATCTTGTCTTCTTGTATATTCATGTAGTTAAAGCTAATGTTGGCATAACAGACAGAAAGTGACTTTTTTGACAATTTTTCCAAATAATCACTTTATTAATCCTAAAATGTTATATCAGTCAATGTTCCTTTGGTTACCACAGAGAAAAAGGAGAAAATTCCAGACTCATTTTTACTGTTTATTGGGTTTTTTTTCCTACTCCTTGGCAGGTGTGTTGTAGAAGGGCTCCAGTCCTTTGTATCAAAGCTACATAGATGGCAGATGGAGAGCAAAGGCTTCCACAATGTGAAATGATTTGCATTATCTTGAATTTGTGGGTTAGAAGTACAAGAATAACACTGAAGAGAAATGCAGTTTGAGCCTGAGTGACAAGTAGTGTTTGCAAGCTGTGAGGGTCTCAATGTTCATTGAGGAGTGCAGAGCAATGCTGGTGCTGAAAAAGCAATGGCTTGTTTTTAGTTCAGGTAAAGATGCAGATTCACGGGACGTCACTGAGCATGGTTACATGGTGGAGAAAAAGCTATTACGTACTAGCTTTTAATGACTAAATACCACCCAAGCTCTTAATAGGCTTTTTGTGGAATAACTCTCCGGCTTCTCTAGTTTCACAGCAGCAAATCTCCATCACCGGTTAGTGTGAGTGTAGTCAGATTGTCATTGCAGTGTAGTCATCTTTGGCTAAGGCCTCATGAATCTCTCCTGCCAACTTTTCTTTACTTACTTGGGTTTTCTGACAAGGGAGGAGGAAGCGTTCTTTTGAGAAGACTGGGAAGTATTTGTTTGACTATTCCATCGCAGCCTAAATGCTAATGATGGTTAGCAGCTGACTGTTAGCAGCTGACTTAGACTTCAGATGAGATTCCTTGGGGCAACATGTTGAGATGGGGAGTCTGGGGAGAGAACAAATGCGAAAGATGGATCATCAGCTGAATATTGAAAGATAGACGCATCTGGTCTAATGTGCATCATGTTCAGCAGTGTGCTGATTTTCCTTTTTTTTTGTTGTTGTCCTGAGAAAACAAAGACACGGTCTGCATGTCTATGCTTCTCTGTGGCTGGAGCGAGTTGCCGTCATTGGAGGAGTTGATTATTTTTTATCTAACTTTAAAAAAGCAGGACAGAGATAAAGACAGAATATCCGCCGCTCCAAGGCCCACCATATCACTGGGAATCAGGCTGATTGGCTCTAAAAAGAAAAAAGGGAGGTATGAAGAGCATTTGATCAGAGGAGTGATGTAATAATTTAGAGGGAAGTGAGTTTGACTGCATGGGGAAACAGAGGTGATAAAGAGAATAGCAAGTAAAGGCCCATATTTCCAGAGATTAAAATAGATGTGATGGAACAATCTTCTTCATTGAATTTACACCAAAAGCTTTCTATAAACCAGCTTCGTATGATCACAATATTCAAAATGATTTAAATGGTTTAAAGATGTGGTAGGTAGGCAGACCTGGACAGAGCCAGGTTTACTTTCATAATATCTGCCATATTCTATATTTAAATCATCATATTCTTTCAAAACAAATGCACAAGCAAGAGTCTAACTTGAGTCCAATTTTCATAATTGGATTGTAAGGTCACTCGTCTGTGGATGTAAAACATTTGTCTTGCCTTATTTACATCTTTGTGCTGACTGTATTTACTCTTCAAAAGTAAAAATGTGTAAATGTCAGCAGAAGCCTCAGCCTGGCGACCTGATTTATTTAATGTGTATAATGCATCCTCTAGGCAGTGTCTTCATTTTGGCCTAGTAGCCTACTTTTTCTATTATGTCAGCACTCCTGGGGAGAACGCCCGACATTCTGCAAAGCACAGTGTCTGATTGTACTTTTTTATGTGCATGCGCATGTGTGGGTTTCTGATTACGTTTTCCATCTGAATTTAATAGTTGAAGCTTTATTGCCCCACTGAGTGAAAAAAACCTCAAAGAATCCTTTTCAACTGTGGAGGAGTGTGTGTATCATTTTGTCACTGTCAATTATTAGCACTATGGCTCCAATTTTGTAAATACAAAATTGTTACATCAACTTCCGGAGATTAAATTCACCTCTATACAGTTTACTTTAGATTTGTCGGCTCAAATATCAGTTCACTCCCTCAAAATAATGACCGAGCTACATCACGAGCCTCCAATGTCTCCAGTATTTACTTCTCTTACAAACGAATCGTTTTCTCAGTTGTCAGTAAACCTAAAGATGAGGGTCACGGTCTTCAAAGGCAGCACCGCCTGTTTGTTTCGTGACAACCTTAATGAAAATTTCCAGGGGCTTTACACACGGCACAGGTCTTTGATCCAACGAACAACCAGTACATGGACAGTTCAAACCTTATCTAATCAAGTCATTTCTGTTATCTGCTCCTAAAGTTCAAGTTGATTTGTTGATCTTTTTCCTCTTGTCTCCTCTCATCGATGCAAAATGTATTACTGTTGTCCAGATGTCTTATCTCTCGTGACATTTGTGTCATTATTGACTTGATTTGAAAGGAGACAAAAGAGGGAACTGGATGACTTCAACATCATCTCATATGATTCTCCCATTTCATTTTCTCTCTCATGTTCGCAAAACTGGGGATGAATCTGAATGAAAATAGCTTTGGTACAAATGTTGAAAAAAAAATGTTTGGTTTGATTTGATGTACAGCTAAGAAGTGGTACATGGCGTCATTTCCATACTGTTCCTTAATTGGAGAAGTGGGAGGGATACTTACTGATCAGGATTGCAAAAGTCAACAGCCCTTTCTGGGTGAAAACTAGGGACATGTGTTATAGATTTTTATTCAAAGTAGAATTACAAAATAAAACTAAATTTTATAACAACTAAAAAAACTGAACTTAATTCATTCATAAAACCATGAATCAAAGACACAGTGTCCAGTAAATATATGACCACTATGTCCGCAAAATACAAAATAAAATACACAAAATACAACAAAGAGCTCAATTTGATGTTTGTGTAGGGAACTTAAGGACTCTTTTAACTCTTCCCCAAAAGCCTCTACCAAGATGATGAGCAACCCCTTGCCATACTGACTGTGTGTTGTAGCTTTCAAGACTGTTTTCCTGTGTGTATTATCTCTTTAAGTTTTGACCTCAGCTTGTTTAGTTAGCCAGATTGCTTCTGAATCTTTGACCAGTGGTCTGTTATTGGACTTTGTTTCCACCCAAACCAAACCTGGAAAGTTTGCCACGCTAACTGTGTACCTGGCTTGGACTCTTCCGTTTCTCTTTCTGTTTCAGCTATCGTACCTTTATTGTGAAACTGATGTGCTATGTGGTGTGGAACAGCAAAGCTATCACATGTTCAGGAGTGACACTGCACCAATATTCAACATTTTCCATCATGGTGTAGCTTAGCTTTTTTTCTCTTGGGGTGGCTTCAGTCTAGTGAAGCTTGATTTGATGTAGAATAACCGTGAGCTTAGTTTCCCACATTAACCAAGTAATCTGCCCAACACTATATAGGGGTTTAAAACTGATGTCCCACTGGCCGACCAATGAGTGAAACAAATAAAAAACAAAGCTAAAACTTTACTTGTTATCTTACAAGTGGAAAAAAGTCTCAATCTGGCATTGTAACTGCAAAGCTGAGTAAATTAGCACGATAGAAACTTCCCCCTCACAGATCTTCAGAGTACCAGCTGCAAGCTGTTCTGCTCTGGCATTCAGAGATGCTATCATGATCCCTGCAGCCACTCATTTGTCTTTATCCTCTACTCATTGGCTTGGCTTCAGCTATTTGTTTTCATTTACCATCAGCTAATTCACTTGAATGACGTAGCCCTGAAAACTGGAACAAATACACAATGATCTACTATATTGTCAGTTTCTGTTTAGGTTTGTTTACTGATGTTGGCACACACTGTGAGCCTGCACCACCGTTTATTTATGGTCAGGACAAATGACTCTGTCATTCTGCCATTGGTTAAATTAGTGTTGAAAACAACATGAGCCTACCTGACAGTCTACTGAGCTGCTGCTTTTCATCAAATCCGTCAGTGTGACATACACAGTAGCACTAAATGCTATTTGTTACTGTCAAAGTTGCAAACTGAACATTACATCAATGTGGTAAATGATATTTGAAAGCAACTGTTGGATAATCTTGGGTTCAGTTGTTTTGCCAAATAAAATAAAGCTTACCAATAAAAAATTTAACTTAAGATACTGACCCCTTTTATCTTTCTTATTCGTTCCATTGGTCATTAATAACTATTCCATTTAAACTGCTATTTGATGTCTGAATTTCAAATCGCAGAGAGTATTAGTTGGAAACAGGGATATTCTTGCAAATAGATAAATGTTCTGAGTCTGAATCAAAACGTCTCTTTGCAGAAGGGCATTGTGCATGAGAGGCTATAAGAACACAGCCCGTCTTCAGCCTTTCCCTAAACAAAAGTTTCAAAATTTGGACACTCAGCACAAAGTGGAGCTGAAATGTATATTAAAAAAAAATTACTCAATAGGTTACACAGTCTACACCAAGTATGCCCAAGGTTTACTTAATTAATTTTGTCCTCTTAATGGATTAAAAGTACAAGGTCACTATTGACACTCTTTGCCAAATTATCTCAAAAGGAATGTAAATCTGATAGTGTACTGACAAAGCGCTTTTCACTTCTAGAGGCAGACCTGCCCATATGTCGTTTGCGTCTGAAAACAAAGACTAGGGCGGCTTTTCCTCCTTTCTCTCATCTCTGAGAGAGGTGGAAAGGCAAAAAACAAACACTCAAGAGGCACCTCTTTGCACAAGGTTCATGGAAAAAAATTAGTAGGAAGGAGCATCATCAAGCGTACGGAGTACCTGTTCAATCAGACTTGTGGACGTGATGGGGGGCGTTTCCAGCGTTGGCTACTCATCGATCTACTCTCGCGCTTCAAGCTGTTGAGTAGAAGCGTTCCAGTCTCTCCGAACGTATCACACGTGAGTAGACTCGCCCCATCTTAAAGTATACTACACGCAGAGAAGCAAAAGTGTGTTCGGCTTTGGGCTGAGCTGAAATGAAACACCGCGTAACAGAGACGGCTGCATGCAGGGGCTGGTGCGCGTTGGCACTGGAGGGAAGCAGAGATCTTCACTGACAGACAAAGCTACAGTTGAGACAAAACCAGAAAAGTGTAAGAGTGAGCGTCTTTCCATTAACTGCCGTTCATAATGTAAATAGATATAAATATCAACTTCAGCTCCGGAATTAACAGCAGAAGTGTTCGTGTTGTTTTGCTCCCCTCCCGCCGTGCCAATGCTGGAATGGCTTGTGGCTCTGTGCATTCTGATCCTGGTGGTCTTTATATGGCCGGGCTCCAAATATTTTGGTACCGGGCACCAGCCGGATACCTTGCTCCATGGATTGGGGATTTCACAGCGGGCAGCCAAAGACAGGACCGGCGGGCGGTGCGTCTCAGACCGAGATGCTCAGCCGGTCTGTGCGGGAGCTGTGACCGACGAGAAAGCTCGCAGCGCGGCACTTGTATGCAAACCGTCTGCATTGGCCAACTACCTTCAGAAACACTGCAGGACTTTCAGTAACTACTCGCCGTGCGTCGGCTGGACCTGGCGGGCCAGCGCCTTTCTTCAGAGTGTGTACGAGGCGTGCTGGCCGTACGAAAAGCCGATCCAGTTTGTGCGGGACAACCTGCAGCTCAGCGATGATGGGCTGGTGTCGTTGGACTGGGTAGTCCCAATTTACCAGAAAAGACGCAGGACTTCTAGTCACTCCACCAGCCCGGTTCTTCTCATCATTCCCAACTCTTTTGGGAAGATCACAAGAAATGTGTTAAAGGTAATCTGTGCGTTTGCGCCTTTCTTACAGACTTTGATGTGGAAAAGAAACCACAACTTCACATTCTCAAAAGGCTAATTCTATTTAGGCAGACACTTAACACAAAATATCAAAACAAGGAGCAAAGAGATTCACTTGAAATATTTCACAAAACTGATTAGGCTACGATTAAAAACAGGTTGTTAATCCAAATAGCCTACTGTCTGCCATTTATCTCAGTTGTATCCACATGCATGTTTGGAACTGTCAGGAACTCTCTGCGTCTCAATTATAACATGTGTCAGCATGGGGAAAAATTCAGAAGCAGCATAGATCTGCAGTCTGTCAAATATTTCATTGTAAGTACAGTAGCGTTTTACACTTTAAAACAGAGCTGAAGAGAGCAGTTCCAAAGCTGAAATGGAGAGTAATGGCAAACACCAACAGAGTCAACCTTTTTTCAAATTCAGAAACCGTTTTACACGTGCACACGCTCTGCTGTCAAATTGTGTTTCATCGAGTTGCTTCACTAACTTAAAAGAGATGCTGAAAGATGCCAGCGCAAATCAACAATTGCCGTTTGTTCAAGGCCAGCCTCTTGAGCTCATTCCACGGGAAGCTCATTTAGAAAAGAGCAGAGCAGTAAAAAGAAAAAGGGAGAGCAGATGCAGCGGCAGCACCAGTCTTTAACTGCTCTTTCAATAGACTGACAGAGGTAATTGAGTGAGGGATTACAAAGCATCACTTGACTGGTGAAGCCTTTGAGTGTATTGCTGTGCCACATCAACGTCCGCTAGCTTTTTCACCATTTGAGGCATCTTGCGTCACGCTTAATTTCATACTGTTAACCTTTGTGTCTGTCACAGGCACACTGTCAGCTTCATGGCAGAAGTATCAGCTCTGCAAGAATAGCCTTATCAAACAAAAATGTGTTTCATGATAAATGAGACTGATCAATTTCCTTCTGTGTTGATGTAGATTTAAAAAGAGTGGCTGAGATGATTGCAAAATAAATGTCAAGAAGTAATGAAAGTGAAACAAAAGCAGGAAAATAAAACTGTCTCATTCAGACAAATTAGTGACTTATGTTTTTTTTCAGTCATCATTAGACTAGAGAGTATTTGTGATGCTGTCAGCCAGTTCCGCTTCAAAGGGCTTGAAGCTGAGGCACCATAAGGGATATACACCAATTAAGATTGCCCCTGTCACTGGTGAGACTCGCCATGCAGAAACTGGTTACAGTCTCAACGAGCGAATGAGGGACCTGTGAAAAGAGCTCATGTTTGCGCGTGCATACACAGAGACACAGAGAGGAAACCAGAGAGGGACATGTGGAGGCTTTTTTGAAGTCTGTGACTTATGGTTCTGTAGTTCTCTGTTTAGAACAGCCCATTTCAAGAATTTATGAATTAATGAATGAGTCATCTCTTCTTAAATTATTCACAATTTTACACCCAGTTTTTCTTGTGCTTGTGTGTCTCACTTTTTTTGGCACGGTTGATGTCCATTCACAAAGCGACCTACGTAGATCACGTACAGTCAGCAGTTTCATATTCAGGTTAGAGTTTGAAACCACACAAAATACACACATATTACTTTATGCAACAGGCCAGTTCTCAGTGTCTTGTTCTTTTAGTGTCTGTGCTTCTCACCGCCATGCATCGTCTTTTTGTACAGTCTGAAAGCAATAACACAACATTTTGGAGAATGTGTTTATTTGCTTCCAGCTAGTTTCTGACAGTTAGTGAAAAGAATGATATAGCACTCTCGTGCCTGCTGGTAATTGTGAAGCAGCCTCATATTCGCCACTGTAAGGAAAAAGATCTGGCTCTGCAACATATTTTCATATGTTCTGCTCTTGCACATGCTACACTTGTCTCCATTGAATCTGACAGAGTTTGAATTCTTAGCTTTTTTTTATGTAATCTTGCTGACATACAAAGTAACAAACAGTAAATTTGCAGTAGTTATCCACGCTCGCTCTTCTGCCATATTGTCAGGACCCCTCGACAATACAAATCAATGCAGAAGGAAGCCTTCAGCCTCTGCTTTTAACACAGTAGGTAGACATTGTGAAATCCTGTGTTTCTGCATCCAATGGACCGGATTAACATTGTGAGGCAATGTATTTTAATCTTAACTCTGATAAAACACCAACATCCCTGTAAGCTGTTTTTCATTTGTTTATGAATAGATACCCCTGAATGACATTTGCTGCATTAGCCGTCTAATATTGCCTCCTAAATTGCTACAGCCCAAGTGTCAGTGCGCCACGCATCAGGACATTTTGTGCAGATATCATGGACACCATAGGCTTTTTACCAAGTGACGCTAATTAATATCCTGGCATGAAAACAGGTCCTTAGACTTAAATGCACAGTTTGCATGTCTGTGTAGCAGGGTGGATCAAAGAATGGTGAAAATTGTAGAATATTTCCCTGGTGATTTTGAATGGTATTGAGCCTTGATGACCTTTTGAAGGCCTTTTGACAGCAAAACAATCAATTATGACATAGTTCAGCGTCATTCTGACTGATCTTGCACTAACCAACGTTAAAGCTTAAAACAGTTATTTAAAACAATCTTTTTTTTTGGCTTTTGTTAAGACAGCTGGCATCTTATTTTCAGTCCTGGTGTGTGAGGCTAAGGTCCATTAAAAAAACAGGGTTATACCATCGCTTCATGTTGTCATGTGACACACTTGTCCCCTGGGAATAGCTAGTATACGGAAGCATCAAATGTAGCCCTCATAGTATAATGATAAAGTGCCACTACTGCCGGGGGGTTAATCAGCTGGTTTAAGCAGATGTACCTGTGTTTTTAGAAAAAATCTCTTTAAAACGCTTATTCAGGAGTGAGATATATCCTGTGTGTAAGACAAGTTTTTATAAAATCTTTTAGTTTCCTTAGCTACGCAAGTGTTTTTTTTCATGGCTCTGTATGAATTGGAATAATTTGGAATTCATTTATTTGGATTTGATTGGATTATAAAGAATTGGATTGTAATTAGCTTGAATTGAACTGTATGTTCAAAGCACCTTGAGATTACTTTAGTTGTGATTTGGCACTATATAAATAAAAACTTAATCAAATTTCATAGAATACTACTTAACTGTACTCTGCAATTACTACCACTTAATCTTTATCTTCAATTTGGCCACGTCGGTGCCAAAGCAATTGTAATATAATGGTGTGTATAGACCTATAGAAATGAGCTCCTTATTCACAGATACTTTCAGAAGCCATAAATATCCCTGCAGGCAGACATCTTTTTCCTGAGAGAGTAGATTCATTTGTGTGAATAATGTCATGACCCAGTTCCAGTGAGTTCCTGCTCATTGTTTAGGCTGTAAAGACTCATTTTTAAGTATTCTCCATTCATTAAAGTGTGTTATAATGTGGTCTTTATGTGTAATTTACCCTCAACAATCAAATATTTGTCCTCTCTTGGTCTAGCTGCAGAGAGAGCTGCTTTGTGTCTTGTTAAAAGCTGGAGTGCAATAAAGAATGGAAAATGTCACTGTTAAAAGTCACAGTTTTATCAGTGACTTAATTATATCAGAGAACACATTAATTTGACCAAATATTAAATTGTCTTTATCATAGATATTACCTGCAGTGCGAGATGTGTCTCATCACAAATGATGCATATTATGAATATACTCATGTCTCTATAGCTACAAAGCATTCAGTTCATCGAACATTACCTGCGATTACCACGCCTGGTCTCTCTACATAGTTCACAGTTTGGTGTTGACAGACCGGGGGCAGAAAAATTCACACTTAATAAAATTTTTACTATAGAAAGTCAAAAGATGTTACAGTCCGACTTACAGCGTTGTTGTGAAGTTCTTTACACTCAAAGTGTGTTAATGCTGCATGAAATTTTAAGAATTGGTGAGTATGTCTGTTGGACAGGAGGGAAATGATTTCCATGTATTCATAAAGTTATTTCACAAAAGTCTAGACCTTTTCCTTTCATGAAATATGCAGTTACTCGGGAGGATTTGATTGTTTGTCTGTCAGTGACTCAAAAGAGTTGCTTTTTCATGACACAATTACACGTTACCACACAGTTTAGTGATGAATACTTGTTTATTTAAGGGTGTAGACCAAGCACCCTAATATTGTGTTCAACAAGCCCTCTATATTAAAATGAATCTTAGTGAAGGCTTGTGAAACAAAGAACATAGCTTGAAAAATGGTTTGATTTTAGGTCTTTCTTTAATTTCCAGTTTGCTTAAGTCAGTTTGAGTCAGAGGCACAAACTGTTTTGGAAAGCTCATTATTTTGCCAACCTTTGTAAAACAGCACAACTGTATTCTCTATGCTGTCCGTTTATGCTTCTATTACAAAGAATCATCTGATAAGTCGCCGGCTGAAAGTATCACGGAAATGGGAGGGACTTTTCAAAAAATTCTGGGCATTTGATTGGATGAAGCGTCTATCTGTCACTGCCTAACACATGTTGGTAACAACCAAACAGATGGATGGAGAGTAGCCAGTTAATTAAAAGAAAAAAAGAAAAAACTTGTTTTCCTTCAAGATGATTTCAGTTTTACTGTTTTTTTTTTGTTTTTTTTTTTTTACAGATTCTGCTATAATTGATGCTTTAGCCGCATACAATCACATCATTGAGAGCATCATTCTTGTTTGTCCTAACTACGATGCCTTAGCCACAAATATGTAACTTTGAGTCTAGCAAGACCAATTTTCTTGTGATCTTGTGAGAATCTAGCTTTCTAAAATGATGATTGATGACCTGTAGTTGAATCCCCATGACTGTGGAAGAGCATTTAGATAGGCTCCTAGTCTGAAAAAGAGAACGGGGTTTTGTAATGAGATGCTTTTCTGCTCCTAAAAGACTTTAAATGAAATAACATCCAAATTGAACTTATGTTAAGACCTGTATACATACTCCTGCGGTGGTCTTCAGTCTGAAATGAAGGGAATATTACGGGAGTGCAGAGCCTTTTTTGCTGATATGTCAGTTGTACTGCCAGGGCAGGGGGGTGTTGTCCAGTGTGGAGCCTGCACTTAAGGAATTTGTCACTGAGCTGACATTTAATCAGCTCTGACAGAAAACAGCGCTGGCGTCTGCCGCTTGTTGTCTCTGTCTCTGCAGTAAAACCAGCATCTCTAACAAAAATCAAATCCAAACTTCCAGCATCATGAATTTGCAAATCTAGTGGATGCAAATTTGATCTGAAGCAAAGTTTTTTTTATCCATGTAAAACTAGATTCTAAAAGTAGAATCTTGGTGGAAGTTGTTCTCTGGGCTGCATATGTCCCTGCAGTTTGACAGTAACTTCTACAAATTCACCTTTGAACTTGAGTCATAGTGTATGCCTTGAACAAAAAGTAGGTTTCAATGATGTAACATGGGATCTCAAATTTCTTTGGATTCAGTAAAAGCTGACCCATAATAGTGCTGCCATTGCTACCTAAAATATCCTGCATGCCCAGAATTTTAACACTGAGCTGTGGTTGCTCATCCCCTCATTGTGCCCATTTTGCTGTCGATGTCTGATTTTGTCTTCCTCTGTGAGGCTGGATGAATACCTGAGCTGGCAGGTACGAGCAAGGTCAAACAAGTTCACACTCAGATCACCTCATTTCATCTCAGCTGCCAGATTCATCACTCAGTCCCAGCTCTCACAGGCAGTTCAAGTTGTGGAACATCTAGTGGTGTAGCTCTTTATCTTTGTGAATTAAGCTGAACTCTGAAGTGATTCATATTCATATGAGTCTTCCACTCATGTGCTCTAATTTAATCAAAATGATATTGAACTTCATGGAGTGCTCTGAGGATGAAGCTTATGAATGAGTAAATGGATGATGTTGTGGTGTATAAGCCCACCATTGGACTGCCCAGACTCTGTCTTGTTGAGTAGCTGGCCTGGCACAGTAAAACCTCTTACACACAAACAGAAATGGGTTAACTTTGCTGCAGTATCTCTCAGCTGGTAAATATTTTATGCAGTAATTCTGCCGCCTCCCCTGCATTCCAGTGGGATTTCCTCAGATTTAAAGCAAAAATGTAACTTATTCCAAATGGAATAGTTAGATGTTATGGGATGGGAATAGCGCCCACCGGTGATCAAAGACAGTTTGTATGACAAAAAGATAAGCACACTCATCTCCCTTTGTATAGAGATCAAACACACACTTTTACGAAGAAAGCATATCTTCCAATGATTTCTCACTCTGTGTTACGATTAGTAATTCATTCTAAAGTTAGATTTCAGAGCCTAGACTGGATCAGTGTCTCATTTCCATTCACCATTTGCATTGAGAGCTTTTCCGTGTAATCTTTTAACTTCCTCATCTGTTGATTTATGCTCTGAAACCAAACTTTGCAGCCTTTCCAGATTAATCTTAAGTATATTTTTCCTAGTTTGGAGTGTTTAGTGGAAAACTTGGTGGGAAATTGGGGTAGACAACACAACCACTCCCAATAATACTGCTACTAATAAAGGACAAATGTTATTTGATGTAATGTTAATGTGGAGTCTGCGCTTTTGTCATATGGCCAAATATAGCAGCTTCTTGTGTTGTTTTCTTGTTCATCTTGCTTGATCTAAAATGTCTTTCAGTCTCCATCTCCTAACCTGCAGCAGTTTGTCGCTCTGAGCCATGATTGGTCACACGTTGGCTGTCAGTCATTGCAGCAACACGAACTCTTTCTCTTCACAAAGAGTTTTCTAAATCAAATCATCAAATCAAATCAAACTTTATTTATATAGCACCTTTCATACTAAAAAAAAGCAGCACAAAGTGCTTTACAAAATAAAATCAATAATCAAATCAATTCATGCATAAACTCACACACAACATCACACCGACAACCACACTGCACACATACTACCCCCCCACCACCCCCAATATGAGCAACATCAATATCAACAACAATCAACATTAAAATCAACATTAAAATCTGGCTTGACGCTTGATCCCGCTTGATCCAATTCAGGATCGCCTGTCCCAGCTGCCATCGGGCGTGAGGCTCGACAACATTTATGCAACAGTAGAATGTTTTTTGTGGGCTGATTTAAAGGTAGGGTAGGAGATCCTGGATTTTGAGTCCAGCGAAGCTGCATTTTGAAAATACACAGGTCAAAAGTCCCAACCCTTTTCTTCACTTTCCCCCCGAAGGCACGCCTCTAGAGTACATGAACGCGCACGAGTACGAAGGTGCACGAGCGCTGTTCTGACAGCAAGCATCGATCGTTGCCGTATTTAGTATTTAGTATATGCTAACTATACGTTTAATAATGCTAGGTGCTAGCCAAGCTGGCTCTAGTTTAGCTTCCTGCCAAGCTTCTGGATACATAATTCGTTCACGGAGCAGGGTACGAGCACAGGGGTAAGGAGGGGGAGGGAGGAGCAGATTGCAGTTTGATAGACGGCATCAGAATCCAATCATTGTTAACGGTCCGTTCAGTATGATTGGATAGTGTTTTTCCTAGATTGTACGTTCTAGAGGCCACTAAAACTTTTCATATTTGTGTCAAAACCTTTAATTAATTGGTTGCAATGGGGGTGTGAAGAGTATTTCAAGCAATATGTAAAAAAATGTTCCAGAAAAAGATCCCCTACCCCACCTTTAAGCTCATATTGAACTAACCCTAATTTGCACTTGTGAAAATTTGAATATGTGTCAGCAGAATATAGAGTACATGACTACACTTATAGATGTGTACCATTTACTCACATTCTGTCAATCAACGTTTGCTCCACAATTGAAATGTCTCAAAATGCCACATTTGTATTAAAGCCGCAAATAAGAGTTAACCGAAAGAAGAAGAAAAAAAGAGTTTGAATATTTCTTCTCCGTGCAGCTGACTGAACAGAGCAGAGCTGTGATGTCACGTCTCTGGCAGGAAGTCTTTCCATATTCATTCCCTTTCAGCTCTCCTGTGCCAGTTCAGCTCTCAGCCTTGTTCAAGGACAGCTACAGAGACGGCTTTCTGTGTACTTCCCTGGCATCCTCTCAGCTGAAGCAGTGCCTAAGATGGGCCTTCATCAAGGTCACCAAAGAGTCTGAGAACTGCCACAAACACTTGTATGTTCTCCAGCTTCTCATTCTGACACATGGCCACCTGTCGGTACTGTGGGAATGAGCTTCTTGTGTGTCAGTGTTCCTGTGAACTACAAGCAAATCAAAACGTTTTAAGTTGAGAATGTGAACAATCAGTTTCCCTTTCATTTTTTTCACACAATAAAAAGTTGTACAATGCATGTTCAGGTGTTAAAACAGTCTTGAGATTTAGTGGTACAAAATGGAAACTGTCCTCAAAAGGGAGGTTCTGTTTAATTCTGTGGTGTTATGTCCAAGAGACGAAGCCACACAAATTCAACCATGTAGCCAACTCATAAAGACAACAGTGTATATATATCAATTTTGTGTGTATAAACTACATTCCTTATCTACCATAAACCATAAACGGACACATGGCTTTATTTATTCATTCCTGTGTCTCTCTACAGCTGTGTGAAATGGCACTGTCCCATGGCTATCTTCCAGCTGTCTTCAACCGACGCAGCCACAACGGCACGCCACTCACAACCATCAAACTCCAGCAGTTTGGCGACCCCACAGATCTGCGTGAGGCCGTGCGCTACATTCGCTACCGCCAGCCAGCAGGGAGACTGTATGCAGTGAGCGAGGGCTCCGGATCGGGCCTCCTCCTGTCTTACTTGGGGGAATGTGGATCGTCAAGCTATGTGACGGCGGCTGTCTGCCTGTCCCCTGTGTTCCGATGCCAGAACTGGTTTGAGAACGGGCTGTGTTGGCCCCTGCAATGGGTGTTGGCACTGTATCAGAAGATATGTCTCGGCAGGTAAGAAGGGGGAGGTGAACCAGAGGAAACTATGCTAATATAAATCAGGTTCCAGGTTCGATTCCCGGCTGGGGCCTTTCTGTGCGGAGTTTGCATGTTCTCCCGTGTATGCGTGGGTTCTCTCCAGGTCCTCCAACTTCCTCCCACCGTACAAAAACATGCATGTTAGGTTAATTGGTGACTTTAAATTGTCCCTAGGAATGAGTGTGAGCGTGCATGGTTGTGTGTCTCGTTTGTCTCTGTGTGGCCCTCTCGCCCAATGACAGCTGGGATAGGCTCCAGCCCCCTCACGACACTGAATTGGAATAAGCGGGGAAACTGCATGGATGGATGGGTTATTTACAGTGGTCTGGGTAAGCCTTCGATCAAAAGTAAATGTTGACTGCAGCACTTTGATATGAAATTGAAATCACCAGTCACTGGACGTGGGATTGGATGCCAATTAAACGTTGCAGTCAAAAGCTAGATTTTAGCCAGTGTTAGTGGGTTTATTGAGCAGTTTTAAAAAAAAAAAAAGGGATAGCCAATCAGCTAGTTTAAACCAAAACCCTCCTTGCTGAGGTGATAATATGTACCACTGCTCCCTAGTTGCACTTTTCAAGATTGAAAGAAATTCTATTTGAATAGTCTACAATAGATTTCTGGATGCAAACATGTTTACTTTCATGCAAACCTTATTATTATGAGACATGTTGCATTATTTTAAACAAATAGGATGAGTTTGGTAGATTGGGATAAACAACTCCCCTGGTTCTTTCATTTTCCTCATGTGAACACGGATCACAGTCTCAGGAAGATCGTATAAAGAACAGTTTCACGAGGCCATATCAGGCAGCATATTAAAATCTGTTTTTCTTTTTTCTTTTGTTAGCCAAGAGGGAGATACTGAAAAATGGTGCTTGTAAGACCAACAAATACAACTAACACACCATTTTTTTCGAGAAGCACAAATAGTTGAAGAAACAATCACGTTACCGTAGCAACAGATGGCCTGCTTGTTGTCAAGTTATTGATTCTGAGGGGCATCGTGACCTAAGTGAAGTTTCTCAAATAAAGGCCATTAGAGAAAGAGAGACTTGTGCAGCTCTAAAAATTGATTTGCCTTTTGGTTTTTAATTGTGGTCTCTGTTTTGTTGTCTTTGTTTGTTCGTCCTCTTTTGTGCACGTGTGTTTTGTATCCATACTGTAGGTACAGGACCGCGCTGGGTGAGACCATGCAAGCAGATGCCCTGTTTTCTAGCTGTTCCTTGCGTAGTGTGGAGGAAGCGCTATTCTGTCAGACTGGACGTGTGGGCTGTAAACAAGCAGTGCCAACTGGGACCAACAGCAGCAGCAATGCCTCAACTGCCTGGGATGCTTACTGGGAGCGCAATGAACCCTTAAGAGATGTGGATGAAGTGGCTATTCCTGTTCTGAGTGTGTGCGCAAAGGATGACCCTATCCGCGGAGACGCCCAAACCACGTTACCTTTGGAACTCTTTGAGACAAACCCACACTTTTTTCTCCTCCTAACTGACCATGGAGGTCACTGTGGCTTCTCCACCCAGTCAGAGAGGAGGGCCACTGGTGCATCGGGTGCACTCGGTTCTGTGGCTGCTCCAAACAGTGCCGTGGGGAGCAACGATACCAACTGGAGCCACATAGTTCTCCTGGAATTCTTCAGGGCGACCACGGACTTTTTCAACGCAGAGGAGAGAGCCAAGCAGCTCGCTGCAAAGAGGAGGGGGCTGGGCGGGGTCGGAGGAGGGAGAGCTTTCCGTCACCGCAGTGTCAGTACATGTAAACGAGTACCAGCATGTTCCCATAATATCCATGCCATTTACAATTGGCAGAGGTCCTACACACGATGAGCGAAATTTAAAGGAAGTTGTAGGTTCCTTGGGGTGTTGTAGATGCTGTCTGCATGCTTGAGGTTTAGTAAAGGTCCTCAGAAAAAGCTGGGGGTTTTGTTGAACCATGCATTGTTAATGTCAGTGTTTACTAGTATTTAGCTTTCTGCCTTGAGGGAACACAGCCATCTGTAGATCAGTTGAAAAATAAGGATCCACTCCTCATACTACGACTGAAAAACTGCTTTGTGAGCTAATTTGAATTTGGGACTCAAACTTTTCTTGTTTTTTACAAAAAAAAAAAAGACAGGTGACATGCAGTTGTTATGTTTAAACTGCTGAGAGGTCAATACACTTCAGTATGGGTGTCTATATCATATCCTGCCAGCAGATTCACACCCCTGTAATGCCAAACATAACTGTAGTTATCTGCTTCACATGTTACACAGTTTGTTACATTTATAACCACATATGTAATGTTTCCTTTACCTTATTTGATTGGTACTTGTATCTTGATTTTATTTTATGAATATTGGCCAGGAAGCATTGTGGATAGAAGAAAAGAAAAAGAAGAAAAAAACTCCACATTCCAATTAATTTGATCTAAATAATAAATGAATTTGATCAGTTTATCCAGTGTTATTGTACGGGTGAAAGAGTTTATTCTGTATATTGATAAATGTCCTGAAAAATGTCCTGTGATGCCCAGAATAGAGGAACTTGTGTGTTATTGCTATCAAGCAAGCTTTAAAAGGAAAGTCAGTGTTGTGAGCTTATGGTGTTTTAGGGGATTAGATGGAGGCATTATGTGACTTCTCCAAATTGTTTTTTTAATTTTTTTATTATTACATTTTTTTTCTTCCAGCGACAAAGTACCTGCAGGTGGTGTCAGGTTTTACTCTGAGATGGAAATATTTGGATTTTATGTTGGAAACTTTGTTCCTTAAACTTTTTGTACTTGTGTTCATTCTTGTGCCCGAATGAATAAATTATGAAACAAAGTAATAGTGTATTTTGCTATTCAGAAAATGAGTAAAGGCGGGGTTGTTATGTGACTTACTTATGAGTAGTTTGTGTCTTCTTGCAGTAGACGCCAGTCAGAGCGCCGTCAGTTTGGAGAATCCGAGTGGAGTTCTGACAGCCAAGATAATTCAACCGTTGTGTTGAATTTTACACAGTGTGACCTTTTCATTAGACAATAACACAGACTGGATTGATTTAACTTGGTGTCTACTGAAGTTGTTACAATGCTGGATGAAAGACCACATTGCAACAAAAGACTCAGGAAATGTAGTGACAAAGAATAACTCTTTAATCCTGAAGATCTGAAAATACCCAATATGGTATTCTCTTGAGCCACAATTAAATTTTTAAGGATAAGGACCCATGACACAGATGTAACAAATAATTGCAACTAAATTCAATTTGCAAAAAGAAAAAGGCCATGTAGCATGTTACATTACAGATCTTTGACACTTGGTGGTGGTACTTGAGCATTTCTTTCAGAAATGTGATCTATTTGGTCCAATCGGTCTGTCTTATATTCCCTATAATTGTTTCTTTAAGCAAAAATGACTCTGTGCTCTTATGGGTTAGACTTATTTCTAAATGGAAAAAAAAAAGAGCATCCTCTGTCGGTCTTGTTCTGAGCGGCAGTTAGCTGGGCACTCCCAGAAAACAAGAAAAAACTATATTGAAAGGCAGTGAGTTTTAGTGCCTCAGATGTCACTATTGTGGAAATCACCATATTGGCTCATGAACACTTCTACAGTTCAAGAAATAGATTTACCATACAAGGAAAACAAACAAAAAATACTATGCAGAAAACTAAAAAAGCCAGTATAGTATGGGGCTGCTGCTTTAATATCTCAACAGCATCTTTTTAACGCAAAGTCTCAACTACAGTATTTCAGCAAGATCATGTCAAACCACATTCTACAAATACATATATATATGTATATATATATACACACATATAGGCTATATATGTATATATAGCAGCAGCATTGCTATAAACCTTTAAAATTTAAATGGATGTTGAACTGAAGGGTGTCAATTATTTGCAAACTAATGAAAATGTGGGTATAAACTAATAGTTTTTTTATTCATTAAAATTGTTTATTTTAATCAATCATTATTGAAATGAATAATACAAGTCAACAAAGATGACAAATTTACATACTTTGCATGTACAATATCATGAAAAGCAGCCTTCTCCACATTACACAAAAAAGTAAATTCCCCATTAATACAAGCATGCTTCATATCTTGCTCTGTATTACAGACTAAAGTTGTGATCTGTGGTCTCGTCAAATCTCATCTCACTCAGGGCTCGCAAGCCTTCCTTATTACAGTCCCCACAGCCATTCCATGCTGAGTGGGTGTGTGTGTGTGTGTCTGTGTGACATTCACTGCAGTGTTTATCCACCCACTGAGCCTTATCCACTCAGACAGCTGGAACATAGCAGTGTACACACAGACACACACAAAAAGTGTGCCAGCAGACACACTGTCAACTCGCATCCTCCCCATCGCGCACACACACATATACAGGCATGCAAACAAGCTGTCACATGGAGGAGTTTCTTACACATTCTCATTATCTCCAGGAGTCACAGTCTCATACAAAGCATACGTGACACGCTCGTACACTGCACAGTGACTCTCTTATTTGTGAAGGGCCATTATCTTCACACAGATAATAATTCCATAAATGTAAACATGAACTCTCAATATCATTCAAAGCTATTTTAAACTTCAACAAAACTTCAAATTGTTTTATTTCCCATCTGTAAAGGCTGGATTTACACCTTCATAGCCATCACATTAAATGCTGTAAGTTGGACCTACAAAGTATAGTGGGATCACACTCACAGTACGTTTCCATTTGAAGTTCATTTGTACAACAATTATAGCTCAACTGGGCCTTTTAATTAGGCTACTTTCATCCACTCATTCTACAAGTACTGGGGGAGGATCAAATTATTGATGGAAGTATCCAGACTCCACAACAAACGGTGGTGATATTTGGCTTGTTATAATTTAACTTTTTCTTTACCTATTACATGAAAAATCAAAACAGCTAGCAAACTAGCTCATAGCTAATCAGTTCCATGTCTGGTAGTGGATCGGACAACTTTACTGCTCTGTAAATTTTGCATGTGCTGTACACTTTTTTAATTAATTTGTTCATTTGAATTCCTTATTTTGTACAAATAAGATGTATGCTATTGCTTGTAGTTATTGGCTCTTTTTACCCTTTTTCTGTGTACCATCTTCTTCTGTTTCCTCTGTGGTCAAAGCTCAGGATGGAAACTGTGGAGCGTTATAGTAAAATAATCAAAAAAATGACCTCCTTTCATCTTTCCCTTAGCTCTTTTTCCTAACCTAGTTGGAAAACGTCACAAGGTTAATGAAAATTGGTGGGAAAAATGTGTCAGGACTTCGCTGCAAAGGGACCTGACCGCACATAGCTTACACCAAGCTGTGACGGGCGTCTGTAGTAATGAAATGGTTCAATGAACATTCTATGAAAAGTGTCCAGTATACTTTGGCTCATGCCGTCTTATCATGTTGTCACAAAGAGGATATATCACATGTGCATCATATTAGTATGACAAGATATTGATAGTACTTTATTATAAAAGTTGGAAAATCCAAAAGAAAATTAAAAGGTACAAGAAAAAATAACCTCCTTTTTTTAAAAAAAAGATGGTCCAGTTTTACTTTGCTAAAGGAGAGAGGGGAGCATTGAAACGTTGAAACATTCATTCAGCTCTTCACTTCTACTAAAGATACTTCTAAACAATCTTCCTAAACCAAAATGGCAACTTGACTGAACCCTTAGGTCAGCTTGAGCTCCACTGATCATATGAATGAGAGTAATATGACTCCCAGCCGCATTATTGGGGTGTATTGGTCCAACAGAACATTTAGATTTAATACGATTTCATTCAGACTGATATGTTCACACATTTTAAAATTTTTATTCTAGTAACACAAAAATTAGATTTTCAACTTTTCAATGTGTTTTTTTTATATACTATGTAATTGTACTGTTCTCCACCTCTAACAGTAGTTGTCTCCAAAAGAGAATTCTCCACCTATCTTCTCCATGTCCAGATTCTCAGTCTTGGGGTCAAATCAAAGCCTTTTTCCTCCTAAATGAATGTATGAATCTGAAAAAAAAAACATCTAAATTAGTCACAGCCTTTAATGACAATCTGATCAGGAACACTGTTACAGGACCACAAAAGACTGACTGACATAAAAATTGTTTAAAATGTTAGTGAGAGTCTTTTTAGACACACAAGCACAAAGTGCACACATTTTGATAGTGAATCATATGCAAAGATGACAAAGACTAATGGGTAAAAGTCATGGAACCATGCAGATACTACTGCTCTTTCATGTGTGCATCTGTTATTTCTTTCACATAAAAATATTTTTGTTTGCATTACATAACATTTCTAAATATTAAATGTCAGTGCAGAATATGCTTAAATACTGTTTACAATCCTTTTGGCATGTTAAGCTTCTGCTAATGTGCACTTTCTCTTAATAACTGACACACAACCATGACTGCAAAGATATCATGAAACAAATTGAGGGCTTACTTTGCTTGCAATTTGTGCAGTACTTATCAATTGTGTAAAAAAAACCCAGAAAGACAAGTCTATTGTGCCTTTATTTCTGGAAATAAGCCCAGCTTTTACATGCTGAAAAAGTGAATAAATGACAGAGGCGGGGTTGTGTTAAAAAAAGCAAGGTTTTATACAATCGATACTCCATTGTCACTGACACTAAACCTCATTATTTATGATCAAAAGACGACAGTTTCCTCTCAATAAATGCTGGCTTTTATTGGCCTCCAGAAAATTAAACCATTTGGTAAGAATTGCCCTTTCTCACTTTGCTTATTCAATTCAGACCCAACAGTCTGCCTCGGTGATCAGAGTCTGATTTAATTAAACTGACTGATACTTAATTAACATAGAACCTGACAACCCCATAGGTTTGATAATACTAAAACCCCGGTTCTCTAAATTGAGACTCCTGCTCAAATTGTGTGTGGGGGGCAATATTAAATATCACCTCTTAAATACACTATTTTTACCGGTTACAGTGTTATAAACACAGGGTTAGATTATGTAAGTTTAAAATGCAAACATTATCTTTCTGCTGACAAAAAGAAAAAAATAGCTTTTTCCTTCCTATTTTTGTTCTTTTAAACATTTACTAAACATGAAAGCGGCTGCAGTTATCTGCACGGTATGGTTAAACTGCGCTCACAAACTGACAACATGCGGCAATATAAGAGAGAGGCTGCAAGTGAAGGAGAGCAGGTGCTCAGTGGGATATCAGCTAAATGAATCTAGAGTACAATTACTCTGGGTGTCGTAAGACCTGTTGCTTTTTGTGGCTTCTGTTAGTTTGCATTAACGGATAAAGGTTAGATATTGCTGTTTAACTCACATTACTGGGACAGTTTGTTAATTTTATGACTGTTCTCTTCATGTGATACTCTTTAACTGTCACACTTGTAAAATTTACAGTCCCAATGTCTCATCAAAGAATAATGACAGTGTTGTTGCCATTATACGTTGTTAACATATATGTTCAAATGTTGATGTCATTGGCTCTGGTTATAGTTGTATTACAACTCCCCAGTGGCTCACATTGAAGGCATCTCTGCTGCTCTCATTGTTTCTTTCAGTGTTAGAAAAGCAGCACAGCAGAGCAGGAGGGAGGATCCAGTAGGTCAGGTGAGAGGCCAGTAGAAAGTTCAGGAAATGGTGCAGTTGTGTTTCTACACCCAGTATAAAGGGAGTTCTCTCTCATTTAATTGAATGCACGCTGTTGTAGGCAAACTAAAAACGGTGCTATAAAATGCCATTGTGACCTCAAAATATGTTATAACACTTCAACAGTTCAGATCAAGTAGTGTCTGTGCTCATCGGCATAGTTTATTTGACTGCATTCAGAGGACAGCACTGGAGTACAGCAGGAGGGCAGGCAGGGACAGCAGCAGTGAGAAGCATGGTAATGCAATTATGATAGAAAGTTCAGGATAACTGACATAACTGAGGCAATGAAAAGGCGATGACTGATTGATTTTTCTTGGAAAAAGAAGGTTAATTGTTCTGCTGAATGTGAATTATGTGCACTGTGCAGGGAAAATCTGACCAGTAGCAAGTGGCACACATGTCAGGAAGCACTGTGCAGCCGGCACACTTAAGACACTGTGGATCAAAAGAGCTTTTTGTCCTCAACACATAACACACTCATGTAAGATGGATTCATAGAACATTATCTCCATGTTCTGAGTGCTCATTACCAATCTAACTCAACAAAAAAATAAAAAATTCCACTCCAGTAGTTATCAGACGCCATTTATCAAAACTCATCTGTGCAACTCATGACCACTAAATGGCTTGAATGTGACTCTACCCCCTTTTCTTCATTCAGTGGATGGGGATCTACGACTATTCTAATCTCACACCACCCACCCAAAACTTCCTGCCCGGGCAATACAACAATGTGCAATGATCAGTTCTAATACTGGAGTAATTCAACTTTACAGGCTATGAGTTTCAGATGTTGTACAGGCTCTGCTTACAGTAATAAGATAAATGATTATCCCTGAGGGCCAACCTCACTAAGGCAAAAGACACTTGCAGCTGGTCAGCATCACTATAACAAGTATTTCTACTGTATTGTATGTATACAAGAACCTCCTCCCGGGTTCTGGATTTCTTTCTGAACTTCACTACTAAAGAGGACCTAACTTATAGTTGGTGTGGTCAAAGTTTTCTTTTATTTTTTTACAGAAAATAACAGGGGTGCCTGAGATTTTGCACAGTACACTTTAAAGATATTTCAGCTAAACGCATTACGTTATTAGTCTCTTCGAAGCCAAGACAATTAAATGTGATCGGACAGAACTTAAAAACCAGCAGGCTGACAGAAACACAAAACAGATGTTTAGGTTTGGGTCAGTGACACTCTAATTGTACTTGGTTTGGATGGTAATGGCTAAGGGAGGAATGAGAGTGTTTTTGAGTCTCATTATTGGCCAGCTTCCCTGTAAGAATCCAAAGGAGTTAGACTGTACCCTGCTTTGTTTATAGTGGAGGAGTTCGAGTCTCTCTCGTGTAGATAATGCTGTGAACAGACAAAGCAGAGTTGTTGCTGGAAGCTTCGCTTTCTCTGTGTTTTTATTTTATTTTGCTTGCCAAGGGTGCTCCAGGAGTAAATTAAAAAAGCTGGATCTCCTGTAGCATAAACCGTACGCTCTGCCTTCTGTAACTCCTGTTTGACATCCTGCTGCTTCTTGGCCTCAGGGTTCAGCAGAAAAACTTTCCAATGATCTTTGACCTTTGAATTTGAGACCGCAGATCCCCCCCAAAAAAATATACAAATGAATTTACCACACACACTGTGCACTGCATTTTAACATTTATTTTTTCTATATTTTATGATTCTGAGAATATTTGAAGTCTGATACAAGTTGTACCATCTTTTATCATCAGGCAGCACAATACTCTTAATAATCCTCTTAGCATTATATCTAACACAATACACCCCATTAAGAACAGTTTAACAGGAATATTGAGTGCTTCACTGCAGTGGCGCTGCTCCACTGGTCAATTCCCCTGATCAGAATTCAACTTGAATTGGGAAATGTTAGCCAATTCACTTTTCATCAAATGGACAAAAGCATTTGTCATTTCCATTTGAAACAGCATGACATAAGCCTACATGAGCAATTAATTATTTCAAATGAAGAAGATTAAATATCATATTAATAGATATTGATAATAAGATCAAATATTTAAATGGATTCTGATTTTTCATGGTTCTGTACCTCAATATGTAAGTAGTAATAATTAATTTTTACATTCATTCATCTAATATCTTCAGTTTTTATGAGTCTGTGTTGTGGTAGAGTCATATCCAGGATGCAGAGACACTCATGGTTTTAATTTGTAAAGAGAAACCAGCACAGGTAAGATATATAAAGTAGATTTTCTTTGTACAACTTCGCCGTTTTGTGGATGTTGTGTTGAAATGGAATGGATCCGGCACTTTAAGCAGTTTTCAAATCCTCTTTATTACATTATGATCTAACTTTATTTTGTCTTAGAAATTCGCAAACCAAATGTAAATATTTAATATATGTTTTGTAAAACCCTTTATTGTCGTCATGAGTAAATATAAGGGTGTTTTTTGTATTTATCAATGATTATAGATTTACATGACAAATATGTTTTCCTACATAATCAAGAATTATCTGTTTATAAACAAACTTTAACTTGCTGTGCGTGTCACCACTGACAAGTTTGATGATGACAACTAATGTCTGCTTACAACTTACTGCTTCATGATATCAAATAGATGTTACCCTAAGGGTCTAAATTGTCTTTAAACTAATGTACAAAATTTTGTTTCTTTGATTTTATTGGTTCAGTATTACAAAAAACACAAGCTGATTGCTTGTCTTTACAGTGACTAACATATCAAAGTCTCCTCAGCTAACATTATGACAGCAAATGTTAACTGAAAAAGAAATCAAACTCAACGAAAAGTTCAGTCAGAAATATGTCCAGCTTCTGAAATTGGTTTGATGAGTAAAATGTTACCCCAAAGCTAGTCGTCATGTGACCCCTGTTAGTACTGATAGGACCTATAATCACTGAAGTGCTCTGATCACATCATCATTAAGTGCAGCTTTACATCCACAATCCTCTAAATAGGTCTGTCTGCTTCACCGTGTCCTGATTTTACAACTATGCCTTCATCCTAATTATCTAACCATGTCACCTGACATCGCTATGGAGACCTTCTCCTCATCCATACCTCCACTGACCAGCAGATGGCAGCATCTGCGAGGTTTCAAACTGGAATGTTCCAAGCTGTAACTTGTCCAGGGGTTGACTCTGCTGTGACAGACACAATGACGCAGCTATCTCTGCTTTTGGCTTGGAAACTCTCTGTATATTTAGCACCTTGTTTAAAATTAGACCTCAGCACATGGGGAATAAATTTAGCCAGCAGTTTTAATAGATATCTGCAGAGTCATACAAATTGGACACAGCACTTATAAAGTATATCCATAACAAATGTAAACGGGGGAATTACCTTTCTTGGAACCTGAATATAAAGTGACTGGTTGTCTTCAGCAGCAGAATAGTTTTATGAAATGGGTTACTTTATCTCACATGATTCCACAGTGAAGAAACGTAAAACATACAGTACAGAGCAGTTCATGGCAAACTAGCAGTGATCCAACCCACACAGTTAAGCAGATTGTAGCCACACACTCTCTGCTGTTACATGGTGGCATTTACAGTTTTTTTTTTTCACTCTGCAAAGTGGTACGGAGAAAACAAGCAGCAGCAAAAAAAAAAACAGAACAGTAGCACCTGCAGAAAAATCTGCCATATAAAAGCCATATAAAGGGTCTTTTCAATGTGAGCTCTAAAATGTTTGGGTTCTTCTTTAGTTTTTTTTTTTTTTCAGCATTTCTCATATTTTCATTTTCAGAATTTGTGTGGCGTCAATATTAGAACAAACAGCACTTTTCATTCCTAACTCAACTGCTCCATGCACTAGCACAGCTCAAGTGAAGAGTGAACCTGGGGCCCATTTGTATGTCTATGTGTCATGTGGTTCAACTCAAATGCTGTTCAGTGCTGTTACACTTTAGAATTGATCACAGACACAAAACTCATTTAGAAAAAAAAAAAAGGTAGCTGTTAGACAGTTATAACCCACTGTGTTTGCTTTTGGTCCACAAATCAATAGATAATTGATGGTGTGATCAATCAGAGAGCCGCGCGTGGCCTGTCAGAGTGTGCAGCAGAGATGTTCTTCATATTTACAAAATGCAGAAACAGACTTGGATCAATAAAAATCCTAAAAGCTCTAACAAAACATATAGAAATAAGTTATATCTGCTGAGAATCAAGACCAGAATCTGTGCAGGGCGAGAAGAGAACAACAGTGCCACAAGACTACTTATAAATTGTAAAGAATTGCACTAAACCACTATAAAATTACTTTCAAGTAGTTAGAAATTCAATGTATGTTTAGAAAACGTGCATTCAAAAATGTGTTTTCTGTTTTAATGAGCTGCAGCCTTTGGCAGGGTTAGGCTGGTAAGCCGTCCGTTTTAGTAGATTCAGTAGGTTAAGTGTTACTGTAAATCTCAGCTGATGAGAAAGTTTGAGGACACATGTTCACAGCCAGTAATGGGATAGCACGAACGAAACATATCAGTTACTCTGATAACCTTGTGAACATGAAGCATCGACTAAACAGGATACAGAAGATCGTTTCATGAGGATTATATTTGAAAAGTGATATAGACTGTGCTTATGATTTGTTGATCTGTTTTTTCTTGACTAATGTTATACTGCTTGCTGAGGTATTGCTGAGTGCATGTTTTCAAATCTTAACCCTAATGGAATATTCACACACATGAAAGGCAAAAAAATTCTAAACACTAAAAGATGTAAGCTTTATATTGTTCTTATGACCTAACTTTTTTTAATGGTATTACTGGTATCAAATTCATTGTTCAAGTTTTAAAAATGGTGAAATTCTCAGTTTCATAATTTATATATATATATATTGTTTCTGTTCTATTTTCAGTAATATAAGACAAATATAAGGTTCAAATTATTTACAAATGGGCTACACAGTGGTGTGGTGGTTGGCACCATTGCCTTACAGCAAGAGGGTTCCTCGTTCAAATTTCTGTGTGGGGTGTGTATGTTCTCCCTCTGTGTCCATGGGCTCTCTGCAGGCTCTCTCACCATTGTCTAAAATCATGCTTGTTAGGTTAAAGGAGAACTGCGGTATTTTCAACATTAAGCCTCTTTTCTGAGTCGTCTGCAATGTTTTAGAACCCCCCTCACCGCTTTTTTGATGTTTACTGCTGTCTCCGGTATTTGCCCAATTTTGATTCATCTCAACCTGCTTCAGAACGTCAAGTCATATGCATGTCCAAAAAGGTCCGTAAAAGCACCATAAACGTTCGTTTTCAAAATAATCAACTCACCGGAGTGGTTACTGGTGTGCACTGGTAATCCATATCAAATTTCGTTGCGAAAAGTTGCTTCTGTCGTTTTTTATTTGACATTTTGTACTGGATGTTCGTTGATATTACTCCGCAACCGCTAAGAAAATAATGCGAGCATGAACGAGCTGCCAAATAAAACACGACAGAAGCAACTTTTCGCCACGAAATTTGATATGGATTACCATTGCACACCAGTAACCACTCCGGTGAGTTGATTATTTTGAAAACGGACGTTTATTGTGCTTTTACGGACCTTTTTGGACATGTGCATGACTTGCCGTTCTGAAGCAGGATGAGATGAATCAAAATTAGGCAAATACCGGAGACAGCAGTAAACGTCAAAAAAGAGGTGAGGGGGGTTCTAAAACATTGCAGACGACTCAGAAAAGAGGCTTAATGTTGAAAATACCGCAGTTCTCCTTTAATTGGGGATTCTAAACTGACCCTAGGAGACAGTTTGGCATGCTTGGTTGTTTGGCCTGTGTTGGACTCGCGACCTGTCCAAGGTATACCCCACTTCTTCCCAAATGGTAGCTGGGATAGACTCCCGCCCCCCTGCAACCCCGAAAATGAATTAATGATTTACAAACCGTTGTGTTTTAATTTACATTTCAAATGTCATCACAACTTCATGGACACCAGATTTGCTCGTTTTCCCTTATTTACAAGTTTGCCAAAAATGACAAATATCTATTCAAGCACCTGCAGCAGTCGACAAGAAGCCAACATGTTAAAAACTGCTTTCAGCAAGCCTGATTTCCATACCACAATCTACTCGTCAGTCACACCACCAGTGACATACACGCACCTTAGACTCAGGCTGCAAGTATCTGTGACTTGCCTGCACTAAATTCCTCAACTGTCACATTACATGGGTCATACTGGGTGGGGCTTTTTTCTCTTGGCAAGGAGCAGCTTAGCTTAGCACATTCACCCACGAATGTGTGCTAGTTTAATTTTTGTTCAGCCTTTTAGATACAAAAGAGGAAACAGTAGACACAAAAGAGAAGGATATGTATTGAGGTTGAGAGTTACTAAGAAAGTCCCTTTGGTTTTTTTTTGGTTGTTAGTTGTACTGCTGTGTGAGTGTCTGTACATGTTGCATATATATGCATGTCCTTGTTCTGTTGCTAGTGGGTATCCACCTCACCTTTAGGCTAAACTGGAGTCAGCTGGTGCTGGATTATCTGATGCAATGTGACAGTTAGGCTGGTCTGCCCAACTGTTTCTCTGCACACAGTCTAACCAACTCAGACAACTAACACCAAAGCGTCTCTCTACAAGGACAAGCATCATTTGCGAGCTGTGTCAACTATGACTTATTTTTATCTATGTTTCAGCAATTCAAGGAAATAAAACACTGCTGCTTTTAAGAAATTCTGTTTTTGTCCTACGTGCAATTTAGACTTAAAATGATTCAAAGGCACCATGCTGCTGCGTAACTGTGACCAGTTGCAGCTCAGTTGTAATCTACACAAAATTACTTACATGTAAATGCATTTTCCCTGTATAATTACAGGACATGCATGGTACACAAATGAATAAAACCTGAGTTTTCTAGGGAGCAGCCGCTGTTGGAGATTTACATAGAAACATTTATCAGATTTTCTGATAATGTCCGATTATTGTAGTACTCATTTTCTCACTCTTGGAACAGTTTTGCTCTTTTTCTTTCTACTCTTTCTGTTTTTTCTCCCTCCCTGCGGAGTCTATGGAGTGTTGTGCAAGGCGATGTGCTGTATGACAGAGCAGCAGTTGACGAGGCCCAGAGAGCAGCAGGTGGGCCACCAGGACACAGCAGGGCTCATCTTTCCCTTCATATGCTGCACACTATAGTTCAGTATGACCCCACAGTACCTTCCCCGTCTGATTCCTTTCTTTCTGTACATTTTATCTGTCTCTAATTTTTCATTTTCTGCCTGTTTCCTCCATGTTTATACTAAATGCAGACTAAAAAGAGAAGAAAAAAACACGCCAGACATTGCTGCAATAAGGACAGGGAGTTGGTCTGCCAGTCTGTTCCTACTCTGCAGTGTTTTACAGTACAGTACTGGTTTACATAAGCAAACAGACCGAACAGTAGCTTTCAAAATGGGCTCCCTTCTGCATACAGCATGTGCAAACACACACACACACTCACATGTTGGAGGTTAGATATTACATTTCTCTTAACAGGCTCACTGACAGTACACTGCACTCGACACACAAGCAAAACTTTCCTCTTTATACATTTTTCAGTCGAACTCTGTCATATGGTGTGTGCGACAGCAAGTCTCCTTGCCCTTGGTGCCTGTCTGGGCTAGATGGCTCTGACAAGGGCCCCAGACTGAATGGGAGGTGGGGATGAGAGAGTTGGGGTGTGAGAAAGGATGGGGGCAGATAGAAAGAGGAGAAATAAATTAGAAAAGGCAGGTGAGGGAAAAGTGGCAAGGGTGCGGCATGGAAGAAGACAGAAAGGAAGGGAGTAAAGAGAGGGCAAGGAGAGGGTGGATGGATAGATGGGAAATAGGACCAAGAGATGGAGACAGGCATGGGAGATGAGAGGAGTGTGTGGTGGCAGTGTTTGGGAATGCACACACATTCAGAGTAAGCCTCCCTGGAAAAGTACCAGCCTTCTTTTTCAATTTATCACTGATGTGTCTCATCAGAGTTTATTTGACTTTACTGCTGCACCTGCCCACCCACCCAGCCAACCACCTTTAAAGCTTAGCCCATGAGAAAGTACCATAATGGATAGATGTCTGTTCATAATTTGCATCTATGAGCACCGAGGCTCATAATTATTTTATGTGTATTTAGGAAGTAAGTGCTTTGTAACTGAGATTAGTAGATTTGATAACAGCCTGCAGCTTCTGAGAGCATTAAGTAGGCTCAGTTTTTACTTCTGCCAAGGCAAAGCAGAAATGCCTCAGACTGAACCGTTTGGGCTTAAAGATTACATGTGTCCAATGCAGTTACTGGATATTAAATGTGGAAAGTACAATCTTCTCTTTTTAGTGAAATGGGAGAGAAGCAAGACTGATATTAGGATTTACAGAAAACAAGAAAACACATGTTTAGGCTCATTAATAACTGTCTATTTAAAGTAGGAGTAGGTGGGAGTCATTGCTACTTCATAATTTTCCAATTATACACACACTAAGCAGAGAGACAAAATATACAGTATACTGAGACTAGAATTAGAGTTATTGTTTGTGTATGTCAAGGAACACTCCTTGTTTTCACCATCAGGATGAGTCACGATTAAGCAGCGCAATGCTACAGCTGGCTGGTTTAGTTGTTGCTCAGAAAGATTCAAGTCGCAGTGGAGACATTTCACTGCTCAAACAATGCTTTTCACTCAGCTGCTGACAATTAACTGACAGATATACAAGATTAAGAGGAGGAGGAAGTTGCATTCAAGCAAACACTTAAATAGGACGTCTATGGTGACTTAATCAGCTTACTGTGATGCAAAGTCAGGCGGGTTAATGTGGCAAGAAACCAGGATGTTCACCTCAGTCTCAATCTGTAATACTGTCCGACTACTCAGGGACATCATGCAGGTTTGCATGGACAATGTAGTGTGCAAACTTGCTGCAGGTACTAAGTGTGTGTTTGCCGTGGCTATGTGGGGTAAAGGGAGTGTTACCCAAACACACACAAACAGTTTGATCTCTCTACTTGCCTGGAGGCACAACAAGGTTATGTTGTGTATTGAAATAGTCATCCTAGCACCAACACCTTCAGCAAAGCCTCAGAAAGTTGAGCAAGCTTCAGGTGTTATCAAATGGCCCCAGATACATAACACAAAAAATACTATTGACTTTGTGTATTCAAACACTGAACTGTGCCCATGCCACTACAGTATCTGAAAATGGGCAAACAAACACTGGCAAATACTAGCTGCTGCAATTCCACCTGCAATGAATGGAGTGGTAGGGGGGGGGGGGGGGGGGGGGTGATGTAGGAATATTCAGCTGGTTATCTGCAATTTGAAAACCACAAGAGGTTTTGCTAGAAGGGTGTTTTTGTGTTTGTTTGTGTTTGACTTTGACCTTTTAAAACATATTCCTTCTTCATTATCCCCTGCAACCCTATGCATACTCAGGACAGGTTTGGGGGAAATGAAGATTTGGTGTGATCCTAAGGTTTCCTTTGCAAAGCTACTTTTTATCAATTTGCATTTTATCAACTGGATTAAACTGAATAGGAGTGTAATTAATTAGACTTCAATTGATCTTGTTAACTTTTTCTGTGAAATCAAATGTCCACACACTTTTGAAAGTCCTATTTAAAGCAGGTGAGAATATTACTTTAATGCATTATCGCTCCAGAGACAATAAAACAAAATGTTTTCCTGCTCTTCAGTTGGTACTGAATGACCTGTCTTCCCACACCTCTCGCCATGTGACACAGCCCACTGCACAAAAAAGCAGATCAACAACTGAATAAATCAAACTCCCGCTGTTGGTTGATGTAATTGTCAAAATCCAATCTGTAACCTTTAAAAATGGCCACGGTAGAGAGGGAATGATCTCAAAATCTCAGCCAAAGCTCTCAGTTATGTATGTTTCTGGAATGCTACAGAGAGTAAAACATTTTCCATGAGTGTGCTTGCATGCTTATGTCATTTGTCCAAATAAAAGCAACTGCTTAGCCACAAGCTATCCGCCACATGTGTCTTTCATTCTGTGTGGGTGCATGTCTGGGCATGTCATGGAAACGCCTGACCCACCCAAGTCTGAGTCTGACTGCCTATATGACTGCTCTCCTGTAAGGCGTGAGGGGGTAATAGAAACATTTGGGCAAATGGAGGGAAGAGGAGCTGGACGACAGGAGAGAGGGAGGGATCTGGGGAGGAAGGGAAAATGTGGGTCAACACAGTCAAAGCCCTTTCACATGTTCCAGTCAGCTGGAATCTTGCCTCCAGTCCAAACCAGAATGTTACGTAAGAGGTTATTGATCCTTGAAAGCACATGTCAGAAAACAGAGTGCCAGCCGGTACTGAGCCTGCTCTCTGGTCTGTCTGCTGCAACACTGTCACATGGTGCAATATGGAAGGCAGACCTGTCAGAGTATTGATAGTGCTGAACTCACTTGCACAAACTGATCCAATGAATATGAGACTTTGAGTTAAAATGACTCAAGAGATTTTTATTAGAATATAAATATTTTATCTTTTGGGCAAAAAAAGGAAAGCCCTGGCACTTTGATACCGGGAAATAGAAAGTGTCTGAGAGCGGCCTGTCAGCTCTAATAGCTCCCACTTGTCACAAACGCGTCTTCTCTCTAAGTCTCCCAATTGGAGTGAAGTCATCACTTTCAGCAGCCACAGCTCCCCAAAGCTGTCTCCATGTATCAGCTTCAACAGCTCTGTCCTTTTTTTCAATTTAAAAAAAGGGGGATGAAGTTTACTTACTATCATCATTAGTCGTCTCAAGCATGAGATAAATAAGGCTATTTGGAAAGAACAGAGGTTGGATCAGACTGTCTGAGGATAATGTGTTCCTTTTCCACCAGCAAGGCTAATCATATCAGTAAGTAGGCCTTGGCCCTGGATGTGGTAACCAAGATAAACTTTGTGGAAATGCTTTTCTCCCGTAATCCAAGCACGATTGCACATTGCCATGGCCTCGTCACCCTCACGTGCAAAGGGATCAGAGTTCTCTGTCTGCTGAGGGAAATACTGGGTGAGTGGTACGATGATATAACAAATGACACATGGACTAAGTAACCCTTTGTACTTAAAGGAGAAAAAAAGCTACAACTGCAGCAAAGAGGCTAGTGCAGTCAACTGTGTATGAAAAAATCCTCCTCTATGTTGTTTCCTGGCTACAGACACTTGAATGAATAGAGCTGACATCACAGCTACAGCAAGCTTATGAAACAGCTGGATGTGGATCACATGAATCAATGAGGAAACAGCTGATTCCCTTCTGTGGCTTTGGCTGTGAAGACAGAAAGCCTCAAAGAGTTCAGGGTTTAAGTAAGAACATTTCCTGGAACAAACAAGCTAAACGTGGAGAGGTGAAGGAATCTGAAGGCAGCGGTTACAGTTCACTGACTGCAAAAGAGTACAATGAGCATAACAGCGGCAGCACTTTGGACTAATGCGTAATCTCCTGAAAGCAAAAATCTTCTTTATCAACAGTTGTCATGACTATTACACAAAGAGAGCATACATTGACCAAGTAGCATGAATAAAAATGAAATAGTGACAAGTAAATATCAACTTTAACATTCACTGCCCCCTCTGCTTTCCTTTAGTTGTCTAACAAACCTTCACAAATATAACATTTAAATGACATATTTGCCACTTTCCCAAAACGTCAGACCAGTGCTTTGACAATATGTAGTAACAAACTATGCCTTTAAAAGGCCCTGTTTCCTTTTGTGGTGGTAGCTGAGATACTGGAGATGGCTGAAGTTACTGAATTACAGCTACCCACAGTACATGTATATGCAGCCCCCATCTTGTCACAAAGGTGTGCTGTGCTATGCTAACTGTTGTGATCTTCTCCTGTGGTCTAATGGAACTTTCCACTGCTGCTCAAAGGACTGATTTCTGCACAGAGCAGCTCCGAGTTACAGTACAGAGAGAACAGAGCCTGGCCACATCATAATGTGGGTCATTCAATCCATAATAGAGCTGAAAGAGCCAACTCATTATCAGCTGCAAATCTGTACGCACCAATGAGAGGGTGACACAGATGGTCGTGTTTGGGGAAACGGATTATAGGAAGCACAGAACAGAATAGATTTTTAATGTAAGATTTGTAAATCATTTCTAGAGTTTTATGCTCCAAAGAGTGACCTAATTTACAAGTCATCCCAAGTGGACAAATTTTCTGGCATACAGAATTAAAAGTGATCACACACACATCTTATTTCAGAAAAGTTGGTATGTTCTCTAAAATCCAGCAAGCACTTAATAAATCTTTCAGTTGTTCATTAGTTTGAACCTTTGTCAAACAGATACAAGCATAAAAGAAGATATTTTCTTCACTGACCAACTTCTTTTTGTTTAGAACATTGGTAAAAAAAAAGCAGATAAAAAAAAAGATATTGCCAGCAACACACTCAAAAAAGCTGGGGTAGAGGCATGTTCACTGTTGTGTTACATCACCCTTCCTCTTTATGACACTATCTAATAATTGGGAACCAAGGACACTAATTTTCTCCACCCAAATATGTCCCCATGGGGCAATTGTTTGTTGGCCTTTAACTTGAGTTTGAGGAATAAGCAACCTCTGGTGGTTTGTGTCCCACAGCCATAAGTTTTTAGATGAGAACATTTCATCAACATTTTTCTTTTCTTTCTTTTGTTTGTGTAATATACTTTCTAAATTATTTTTTATGATCATTTACCATTTCAACTTATTTTTGCATTATATGTGGTCATAATTAACTCTCATTTTCACTTGTTGATTAGTTTCATTTTCAGGTTCAGGCAGAAAAACCTATCAGTTAGGTTTAAAAAGAAAGACACTCTGACAGTGTTTACATGTTACGAAGCTCCCTTTTAAATTCTTGACGATGGTCCAACAATTGGAAAAGGAAAAAAAAAGGTTTGCCATGTGAAACCATGTTTTGGGCTGTGGACCAAAATAGCTATAACGTTTTTTGCAACACTAAGCTGTTGGAAAAAGATGCTTTTTTCTTTTTCTCTTGAAAATATTTCTTCAGTAATTTAGAGCACCTTATATATTTCACACTTGGAAAGTAATATGATAACAGGTAAGTTTTGCATGAGACTCCTTTTATAAACACATTTTTGGTCCTGTTTGAATTGTTGTACTTTCAGCTAGAAGTACAGTTTGGTTTTGCTGGTTGATTGATGTCTCCATATCTCCTTACAGTTCCCATTCAGAGGTCTGGTTTGGATGTTCCACTGTGGGATGCGTCCCCTGTGTGTTTGTGTGAAGTATATCTTGTCATCTCAAGAACATTCCCTGACTCCGCCCATCACTCTCCTTCTCTGCTGCTGAAACCCTCATTCACGCCTTCATCACTTCCAGAATTGACAACTGCAACAGCATCCTCTACGGAAAAAACATCCAAAACTAAGCTGCAAGTCTGCTCACCCATACCCGCACCCATGATCACATCACTCCTGTCCTCCAAAACCCCCACTGGCTCCCAGTTCCACAGCGTATTCTGTTCAAAATCCTCCTCACACACAAACCAGGCCCCGTCCTACCTCACTGACTTGCTTCATCGCCACAATCCATCCCGCAGCCTCCGTTCATCTGATGCTAACCTCCTTACTCCACCATTCAGAACCAAGCACCGAACCTGGGGCAACAGAGCCTTCTCTGCAGCTGCCCCCTCCCTCTGGAACTCTCTCCCCAAACACATCCGTGACTGTACTGACTTGTCCACCTTCAAATCTCTGACAAAAACCCACCTTTTTAAGATTGCTTTTAATGTTTAACCTCAGTCTAATGTGTTTTTAGTGTACTATTTTATATTGTTTTGCTGATTTTATGGGTTTTTTATGTAAAGTGTCTTTAAGTAATGAGAAAAGCGCTTTTAAATAAAATGTATTATTATTATTATTATTATTATTATTTACGTATAACATTAAGCCAAAGCTAATCCACTGGGGATCATCATGCCCACAGTTTTAATGCACAACTTTTTGGTTTTTTTTACAACTGCCTCAAGAGTCCTCCTGGGGTGGCTGCCCAAAAATAACTAAGTTAACAAAGTCATTTTACAACAAACATATACTGTGAAGCCAGTATGTAGACAGACAGTACCCCTCAGGTGGAGAAGGTGAGTGCAGCACACCAAAGACTCCATAGTCTCTACCAGCAACCTTGCAAAGCCACATCGGCCACATACTTTCATGATTTGCCTCAGAGAGAGGGTGTAAACCCTTGGCCTGCTTCTGAAAGTGCATTTTTCACCTTCTTTTGGGGAGCTGCAAGTTTGCACTCTGGCCCTTTAAACACTGCAAAGTGTCATCTCACACACGTCCAAATTTGCTGAGTCATTGGGTTCAGACTGCTTTTGTAACCTCCACTCAGCAGAGTTTCTCATTGGCTTCAGTCTCCACACAGCACTCCACGTGGTTGACTGCCAGCACAACTAATCAGTTTCTTTTTGTCATAAACCTTTCTTAAAGCGGCAGAGGTGCTTCCCTCACTCCCTTGTGAGTGATGTCCAGCTGATGTCTGTTTGAGGACAGTTTAGCTGTAGAGTACTTGATCAGAGGTAAGTTGGGTGGTGGAAAGAATTGATGGTGAATTAGTGGAGCAGACACACATATCAGTGAATGAATACGATTCAAAATACTGAAATGCAGACAGTGGTATCGTTGCTGTGTCAGTCAGTGATTTAGAGTGGTTTTATTGAGTCACTTTATGAACCTGAAAAAATAACTCTTTGGGAACCACTGTAAAGTAAAATGACCAACGTGGATTATTCTAAAATTTGTAATCACCTGATCAGAATCTTGTGTCTCATTTATTACACCTTCATTCATATATGCAGCAAATACAATCAGCACAGTTACATGCACAGCTGAGTTGAGCTATGGTTACAGCTCTGCTGGGCCATTTAAAATGTTTACATGCGCTGGAGCAGAATCAATTTATTGAGCAAAATAGGTCCAAAACTGTGACCACGGGAACTGTGTATACAGTAAATGTTTAAGACATTCTGCTGCTTCTAACTTTCTCTGAGAGAGATCATCATACATGTAAATATAGCCCAAACCACAGCTGTTCTTTGCATTTAGAAGATTCTAAAAAAGAAAAGGTGAATTAAAAAGCTAACAATTGAGAAAACTTCCTCTAATGCACAAAATATCTATTTGCTGGCTTGAGTTGGGCTTTTTGTTTGTTTTGTTTCTTCTGTTGTCAGTTTTCATGAACACTAACTGCATATCAAGGGGAAAAGATTAAAATGATGTTATTAACCAGCTGCTTCAGCTCTGAGTCTGTAAACAAACACACGCAAATGACTTATCATTTTAAAGTTAAATAAGTTACAGTTAATGTTGGTTAAAATCATTTAAGTTTAATTCTCTCCATTTTCCGCTTGTGTATGTCCACCGCAGTTGTTGTTTTTCTCCTTGAGTTTTTTTTTTTCGGGTTAGAACAGATACATCTTCCACTGAATTAAAATCACCTGCAACGTTGCCTGTACCGGCAGCCTCTGGGGACACTACACAGCCTAGTTTATTCCATTCGAACTGATGGAAACATTTCTGATTCACATTTCCTTTTTGCAACTTTTCTAAAGATTGCTCCTAATTTGATTCACTAGTGAATGAAAATGCTAACATGCAAGCATGTTTTTCGATTGAGGTTTTTTTTCAATCTTGAGTATTACATTAAAACGGTCACAAATGTGTTCTAAGGTAGCCAAAAAGTATCTCACAATATGATTACAAGGGCACCTACTGTGTATACCCTGGAAAATTGATCAACGCTGAATTTGAAGAAAGGCTATCTGAAAACATTCATTGCCGCTTGCAACTGTAGAAGTCATGTTTTGAAGAGTACAAAAATAATCAAGGATGCAAAAATTCATGCAGGGAAATTGCCCAGAGGAAAGTGTGTGTTAGGAGACACCTACATAATTCCCAGTCCTTTGGACTGTGGAGTTGTATAATAAGAAAAACTATGCAATAATAGCATCCACAGATGTGCATGTGCATGTCCATAAGGGTGGAGCTCCAACTTTACTTTTCCCTTTTATTGACTGCACAAAGAATTTCACCATCATTTATACCATTCAGGCTTGCAATATTCCTCTTTGATTTCAGCTAATTTTATTACACAAACTCAAAAATAATGTATTAAGATAGTTCAATACTGAAATTTAGTTACTGTTGTTGAAAAGTCTTGATACCTGAGATCTCAAATAAAACCTCTTTTTTACAGAGCCACTCTCTCATGGACAATAACACCTTAATCCTTTATGACCAGGTCTTGGTAATATCCTCTGCAGTGTGGCACTAAATGAACCCTCTGACTCACAGCCTCAGGCTCTCGATTTCATCCCTGCTCACTTGAAGCAGATAGTACACACACCTGTTGAAGTGTGTGACAATGCAGTGTTTTCTGCCTTGGAGAGCCATTACCGGACTTAAACAGCCTCCAGATTGCTTCTTGCCTGGAAAACCCCCAATTGCTTCTTTAAATCTATTTAAGAGAGATATTTATAAACTCAAGGGCAAGATCACATTTAAGAGGAGAGGAAGAGGCAAAAGTAGAGTGTATAGATAGAGGGGAAAGGAAATATGGGCCTATGTTAATCTGAGAATGCATCAAATCGTGTGTCATTGTTCTTCAGTTTTCTGTGAGATGATGACTAAAGGGAGCTGTCACACAGGAAGTGACAGCTTTATGGTTCCACTAATACATTTGGAAAATATCGCACTGGAAGAAAAGCATGAAGGCTTGCTTACTTTGTGATGCAAATCTTCCTGTAAAGGCTGGATGACAGAGTGTGCTGGTGTCTTGCAAATATTGCTGATTCACTCAGGCCACCTTTGTACACCAAAGGCAGAGGTATGTGTCCCCTCAGGCATATGATTCATTTTACATGCATCAAAAGACATAAAGAATCAGCTACATATCGATTAACCTCTTGTTCACCTGCAGTATTGAACACATTTCTACATGCCCCTTGTAATTCACCTACTACTTTGATAGGAGCAAGGCTTCAGAGTTTCAAGGGTTTTTTTGTTGTTGTTTTTTTTTGCAGTAATTCACGTTTGCCTTATTACTTGAAATTTTGTAATTATGTTGTGGTGTGAACTGAGCTAAATCATGTAACCAGGCGTTTTTATTAAGCCAGTCACAGATGGAGCGCGACACACTGATTACTGTGCATGGTGCATTCCACATAATTGCAATGTCAGTGGTTTAACTCCCAGCTAAAGGAGAGTCTGTTGCATTTTATACAGTAATTCTTGCAGTACAATACAGAGCGTGTAATCTCTGCTGAAAGGGGTCTTTCAATCTAAACAACATAAAAGACATAAAGTAGTTTGATTACATTGCATGGTAGTGTGGGACTTGTTGTCATGCAGATAAAAAGTTAAGTTAGCTAACATAATGTGAATTGCTAACCTACTATTATTTTAAATACACATGCAGGCATCTGGGGGCAACATTTCCGTCTTTATGTTAGAGGTTTACGGTAGCAGGATTATTAAATCATTTATTTGTTGGTCTGAAAGATTTTTTCCCGTATCAGTAGTGTACAGCTATGGTGACATGGTCTCAGGCAGCCAGGGAACTGCAGGAACCATTATCTCATGAAAAATGGAGAGAGAAGCTCTACTATTTTTTAAAGAGATAGTTGGGTTCCTTTGAAGTGAGTAAGTTATCTTATTCATGGTTTTGCCGTGACAACACTGTGTGCAAAAAGCTTCAAAGCATACCAACATCATTTAGTGTGTACTTTGTTTTTGCATGGCACCATCAATCTACTTTCAGGACTTAAAGCACCTTAACCAAAGACAGCAAAGGCTTACAGGGTTACTGAAGTTTCCTTGAAGTGGGGTTGTATGAGGTCAGCACACTTCAACTTAAAAGAAGAAGATGGAAGGTGGCCTGGGAGGTCCTGCATAGAAACCATTCAGAAAAGAGGTAGGCCCTTGCAAAACCTTTTTCATTTTTTAAAGAAAAGCTCGTTAGATAAACCAACTCTCATAGTCACCAACAAAAGTCTAACTGGTCAGATCAATAGCTTCACAAGCCAAGTCGGTCAGTGAATAGGATCCACCATCATGAGAAAATGTTTTCTATCATGAGAATTCTTGGTAAATGAGGGCCAGCATGAAAACTACAACATGTTCTCATGATATTCAGAAAAAACATAGCATGTCATTTCTGAAACATGTTGTGCTTAATTTATAGTATTTCAAGGTCTTATTTGTGTCTTCATGCCATTAAATAGGCACATGGTTAGAATGAGGGTAAAAGTACATGGCAGGGTGTCATCACACTAAATGCCATTTGCAGTGACACATGCTATGACTTGTCATGACTGCGTGACTGGGACTCGACATGTTATTGGTACACATTTTTTTCGACCAGGCAGGTAATAATAATAATAATAATAAATAATATATTGAATAGGGTCTGCAGCGAAATGTATTTAGCTACTTAGTGTGTAAAAAACTCCATCAGTTTACAGTGCAGTAAGAGAGCAGGGTATTTAATCTAGGCTGTCTTCAAAGCCACCAGACACCATTGACAAATCAGTTATGCTATCTCACAGAACACCAGAGTTACTGGTCTTCCACTGCCTTGATTGGTTGGCTTATTTGTGTTATTGTTTGACTTTGGTGTTGTAATACATTAGTTTGGCTCAGAATTATCTCTTTAAAACACAAAGGGCAAGGCAGTGCACATAGACCAGCTATTCCTGTCTTTTATAAGGAGGTAAAGCTGTACATTTCTTCATATAATCTTGAAGTTCTTTGGACGTTTGACAAGCACCTCCTCTTATGCTCAAATATGCAAACTTTGTAATGGAATTAGGAATTAGACTTAGTTGATAAACTACTACCAACCTAAGAAATATATATATATGACCAAACATGACTATAGCCAAGATTAATCCTTTTGTAAGATGTATTCTGATGTTGCCTGCTCAGACTGAAAAATCTCCTAAAAGTGCATCCAGTTGTGATGCATTTCAATCATTATATCGGTGCGAGAAAATGTCCAAAGTGCAGAGTTAATTCTTCCTATTCACTTTTCCACCTTTAATACTTTAAAAACAACAAGTCTAAATGTATAAAATCGAACAGATTGCATTATCATGTGAATTTGTACAGGCTTTATCCCGGTACAAGGAAAACACTAGTAGGTACAGTTGTCATTCTGTGGAATAAAATAATTCAGTCAACTTAAAGTCTTGGCAAACAAAGCTGTGATAAAACATTCCTGTTGCCTGTGATGTGGCTCGGCATGAGGTTTACCCATTGCAAAATACTACTTTGCATTTCTCTCGATGTGTTTACTTTTAGGTAAGACTGCCAGAGAAGTTTTATTACTTCTGCAGCCCAGGTGCATTTGTGAAACCGCATCTCTCAGGTATTAACAGATCGGTGAATTCAAGTCAACAAGCAGAGAGAGAGGGGGCAAAGAAAAGGGGAGACAGCGACAGTCTGCTCCTGGATCAAACAGCCACCTCACAGTGTGGACTGAATCCATGCAAGAAGGCTGAGGGCAGGGGGGACTGGTTTGCGGTACTTTCCTGCCGAGCTTTGTGAATGCTTCAACATAAATTCAGGAAAGGAATAAAAGCTGTGTCACCATGCTGTGGCGGCATTGTGTTACAGTTGGTTTAAAATATATTACAACAAAAGGGAAGACAGGTTGTTGGCTTTGATTTTCATTATCAAAGATGAGCAGAGATGGTGCTATACAAACAGCATTCTTTTTACCCATCTCTCTGACACAAATATATGCATTCAAAGTTTTGGATATGCGAATGCACATACAGCTTAAACACACATTTGTGTGTTTCTTGCCACATGTGCGGATCCAAGTCTAACTACCGACAGATCATCACATTCAAATTCCACAACAGAATATGACTACAAGTGTGCAGAGTGCACACAGAAACCCACCGCATTAAAAAGTAAAGAGGAAACTCGCTCACGATTTGGCTCATGCATGCACTGCAGCGGCTCGAGAAGATTTCAGGTATCTTTAATTATGCAGCGCTGTGCACTGCTTGCCAGTATCAAAGATCCTATACTTGCTTCTGTATTTAAGCAATAGATCTACTGTTTATGGTTTCATGTCCCACTGAATCCTCAAACTCTGTTGCTATTGTATCCAGACAGTAGCCTGGCTGAGCTGCTCAACAAAGACCTTATTATTTAAATGACATCATGTGCATCTTCATGTCACCTTCAGTCCTCAAGATGGAGTTGCTTCCACAGCTGGCAAACAAATGTTTCATTTTTGCTCTGGTTTGAAGGGAAAATGTTGCACATTCCATTCACTGTTCCAAATGTGGAATCTGGACTTCAACAAGCAAGCCTCCAATTGAGGTTTCCATCCATGAGAAGTGCAGTCATTTATGTGGTGGTAGAGCCCGGCTCTTACTTCACTCCAAACCACAGGAATGTTGTGTTTGCTTAAAAAAAGATGCAAAGTTGAAAGCTGGAAAACAACAGAAAATGCTTGAGGAGTCTTGTGTTTTTTTAGAAGTCAGTGTTTGAGGCCTGTCAGGAGTCCCTTAGGGAGAATATAATGAGGATGACTTGAGGGGGGGGGGGGTCACATGTCTGACCAAACGTTCAACATAATGTATGTCTCGGTTTAGAAAAGGCAGCTCTACGTCAGCTCTGAATTGAATTTATTTTGGGGGTGAAATTACCGACACTGCACCTAATTGAGTGTGCAGGGACATTCTAACAACACTATAATAACTGTCAGGGTGGATAGCCCAAGTAGTTATCCTAGTGATCCCAGGAATTAAACCATAGCTGCTTAAATCGCTTCAACTGTCATCCTTATACTACAAGGATGGAGATTCAGAGGTGAGGAGTCATTACAGCAAAAGCTAAAACAACATTAAACCTGGACTTAACCTGGTGCTTAAGTGTGACTTGTCATCAGCTGCAGTGAAAATGTATCAACAAAGATTTAATTTCTTCAACAATGTATGAATTCAAATCAATCTGTGTCTTGGTGTTGTAGAAAAAGTTCCCAACTCTTTTACACGTAATACTTCCCGACACCTAATAGGCCCTAAGATAAAACGCCTCCCAAGGGCGGATGTAATATCACTGGTCAGTTTTTATAGAGCCCGCCTTGTTTCTCACAGAGATCCGCCCTGTCATTGGTCGATTCGGCTGGTCGTCATCGTGTGTGCGCGGTGGGGGTCAGTGATGATTTTTCCGGTTCGTGTCTGATTGGTCTTTGGAAGTTGCCGACGTCACGGTCCTGCCAGCTGATCGGAGTGTGAAGCCGGTTTGAAGAGAGGAGTTGGACAGAAGAGCGAGACCGGGGAGGAACCTCGAGCCGCGGCGAGGAGCACGGGGTGGGACCGGACAACCGGATACACACATTGGACCGTTTTTACGTGTCGTTTTTGGAGATTTAACGTTAACACCTGAGTGCGCGAGGCTCTCAAAGCGACTCTCTCGGTCGGAGTGAATTTGTGATTTATAACGTTCCGTCGAAACCTCTGGAACTGTCAGAAAAAAAAAATTGATTGAGAGTTAAGGTGTGGCTGAACATTTTTAAGGTGCCAGCCCTGAAAGATGTTTTTAAAGATCGTCAGTTTGTTCCAGAGAGCGTCCAGACACTCAGCGTGGCCTTTAAAAAACAAGTCATTTGATTTAAGAGGATATTACATAGGTCCTACAAATGTATTGCCATGTTAACTGCGCACCATTTTGCTCTAACTGCTTCACGGTAGCTTTGATTAATTGGTTTGTTGTGCCCTTAGGAAGTAAGTGGTGCAGTTTGTACTGATTTTGCAGGTCGTTTTGGTTTCATAAGAGTGTGATATGTAACGGACGTGGCAACTTTACAGTCGCTAGCCTCGCTAAATGCCACAGGCAAACTGGGCGTGGGGGGAAACAGTCCGAAGAGAGTCTAATGATCCTAAAAGCTCTTTCTTAGAGCGGCATAAATTGCGCATATTTTTACGAGTACACTTTCATTTCTCAGAGGTGCCAGTGGATTAACCAGAGCCAAAGTAAGTGCGACTGTCAAATATATTTAGCAAACTTTTTTTTAGCGGAGGGGACATTTAAAAGCTACAGGAGAGGGCGTGCGGCAGTGTTAAAGGCAGTGAGTTTAAACCAAAGCAGGGCAAAGATTTAGCAGCGAGGATGTAGTTACTGTCGGCCGAGGCCTATGTGAAATCTCAGTTTTCTGACACCGGGTCTGAGCGGGTGTGTCCTCGTCGAGGCCAGTCGTTGAATTGATCTAAATCCAAGCTGGAGAGAACGGGAAATGCAAGTTGCTCTATTTTTTTACATTTTTTTTTTTTTTTTTTTACTGTAGTCTTTACTTGTCAAAGAATGCCTCACTCTTCGTGCGTTTTTGTCACATTAACTCGATCTTAATTGAGTGCACATTCAGACTGGCCCCGTGTAGTCCTATTACGATAAGCTGTAAGTCGTGAGGAAAGCAGATAGAGTGAATTCCTCAAGGCCCCACCCTTTGCAGCGCAACATGGATGTGGAGAGTTGCCCCCACCACCACTACCTCCCCCTCCTCCTCCTCTTTTTTTCTCTTTCTTCCTCCCTCCCTCCGCGTCATTCATTTCCCCTTTCAAGCTTGTCTTATGCTGTCTTTCCTCTGTGTCTCCAGGTGCATGCAGAAGATCTTGTCTTTTAGATCACGGCATCAGGGTCGTCCTCCAGGAATCTACAGAGGAGTTAATTGATCGAGGTAAGACTGGGTTGCTTTTACGTGAACCAAAATGTGGAATTCATGATGATCTTTGGTTAACATTTCAATCAGGACACCTTGTAGGGTCAAATTGTGGTTGTTTTCCCTTTTTTATGCGTTGCTTTGCTGCATTCAGCATATTCATCAACCTGTTGCAAGTTTATAAAGTCTATGTACTCTGCCACCAATTTTCTTCCAATTGTAGCAGCAGGGATTATGTAATTTTTAGAGTGTTCTCAGCACCTCCTACTCCGGCTCGTACAATCTCACTTTAAAGGTTTCCACACTGAGGGAGGCAATGAGTTCAAATCTGATAACTCATCAAAACTCAGACTCCATAGCTCAAATTCTTAAGTGGAAAATCGTGTCGAGTCAGGTCGCAGATGAGCCGTAACTCTCCCTCTTTGTATTTCGCTTAGCAGTTGGAGGCTTTTTCCACCTGCATCCCATATGCGGCCGCTAAATGACGGCTCAGACCTTGTCGTCTGATCTGTGGAAGCTCCTGGTAGATCACTTGACCTTGTCCCCCCATAGCCGTGCTCTTGAGGATTAATTAAGAAGATCCCTTTTATAGATTATTTCACAAGGCCCCATACTGACAATCTTGCATGATTAATTCTACACAATGTCTTGTGGGGGGGGATTTTTCAGGGCAGAGATTCTTTGGAAAGGCTTGTTATTTGCTGAAGCTTCACTTCGGCCTCCCCCATCGGTTCCTCAAGAGTAGCTACCAAGCCTGCTGTAATTATCTTCTCTTTACTTATGAATCATGAATTATACATGATGGCGCAGGCTAGGCCAGAGCCCAGTGCCACTGGACGCATCTGGATTGTCAGGATGTCACCATTTGAATGCTCAGGCCCGGGTCTGTAGTTTGAGAGAATCAGCGTTGCCGGTGATAGTCACAGCACATTTCCCACCCACACTTCGTGCAGGAAGTGCGCTGTTTGAGCTGGGTCCACATACAGGAGTGTGAGAATGTATTTACAAGGCCTCGTTGACTCAAGCTACAATGACACATTGTGAGTGTTTAAAGACTGGTATGCAAAATGGATGTGAAGTTATTATTAGAGGAGTCATATTTAAATGCACGTGGAATGGCCCGGGTTACAAGTACACAGCAGTGTTGTGTTGTCTAATTGAATAAAAACTTGATCTGCTGTGCCAGGAGCCATTTCAAGTGTAACAACAGATTATTTGGGAAGAATGAAATTACTTTATAAATCTTCAGCTGAAGTGTTTTCCAGATGACAGCCGTATTCACCAAATAGGCGCTCTGTTGGTATATTGTGGCTCTCAGTAAGATTATAAATGTATACATTTACACACCCTCCTCTGCCCACTTGCTTTGTTATCTTTACCTTCTTATATGAATTTTTGCTTTGTCTGGGCTCTGATAGTTCAGAGTCGCCTAAATGTATGTATGTGTGTTAGTGTTTGTAGTTATCTGGCACAGTCATCATCTCCGTGTAGCTAGATTTGATTAATACGGCCATCCAGCAGTGACGTCCATAGCGCCACTCCCCAGACACGGGCAGGCAGAAAGGACATGTGAGAGGAGAAAGATTGTATCAGATGTTTGTGTTTTATTATTCAGAGTTGAATGTCAAGTCCATCTGAAAGTCGTTATTTTTGACTGGATACTGCAAAAATGCATTTGTCTTTCTTTCTTTTTTTTTTGTGCATGAGAATTTTCCACGTTTTGTGGAAGCATGTATAAATCTGTGGCAAACGAGTTTCCAAGCACCCGCCGACAGATGTGGAACTGTTTTGCCCCGTCAGTCTTGCTGTCATTTTCAAAACCACGAAAATGAAGGTGAAACTGTATCATTTAAAAACTGCTAATTTAAGCTCATGAATGACCGCCCCTTGCAGTGACTTGGTATAACTGAGCAGGTCTGAACACTGAGTCTTACTGGAGGCCAATCAAGGAGGGGAGGATCTGCGGTGGAAATGCAGTAGCTGCAGTGAGGCTGCACAATTCTATGGCCACACCCTGACAGCCTCATGACTCTTAAATTTGACCACTTCCAGGTAATTCCTCTCAAGCTTATAAATCTCTTTTGTATCTGTTATCCACATGCAGTTGTGAAGGTGTGTGTGTCTGATCGTGTTTAGGACAACCAAATCTCCGGGGCAGGTGCTGTGATGCTGTATGTGTATATGTATGCTCTGATGGACGGACAGGTGTACTGTCTGCGCTTGCTGGTGTATGTTTAAACAGGGCGAGGATGTGCGAGTGCCGCCTAGGGAAGTCTGACATTTAATAGCTGGTGATGCAACACTATCAGCATTCCAACTTTCTTTCCCAGATTAAATTATATTTCCTTTATGGAGAGAGAGATCCATCATCCGTTTTCCATGTGGCGTTAACCAGACAAGCAACAAACTTGTATGTCCAACACTTGCAGCATTCTGCATGCTTGCCCAATGACGATGCTATCTGCAGAGATTAAAATGACTAGTTTTATCTGCTAAATACAGATGGGTAACTTGCACTAGTTTATTTTAGTAATCCCAGGCAGTTTTATTGTAGCACATCCTTAAAGTTGGGCACCTAGTAAGTTGGATAAACTGGGCTGAAACTTTTTCCCTGGATTTTCACCCCTGATGTGTGTGAGTTCCTCTATAAAGACTGTCTAAGTTTAGTTTTTCACACTTTTCTATAGGTGACCTAGATAAAGAATTTAACTACTGTGCTTTGTTAGATTTGCACACGGCTACATAAAGGCAGCTCCAGTAGCCCAAGGGAACATCTACTGAGAAAACACTTACAGCAGTATGCAAGGAAAGGGAGCTAAATGAAACATTAGAGCAGACGTGGGCTGGGCCTTTCTGAGTTTTGATTGGTGGGGCTTAATAAGGTCTGGCCTCATGCAACCATGGCCTGAGCTCAGCTAAAGCTAGCGGCATTGAGGCTGAAGCAATGCAACTGTCATGGTCTCTGCAGGGCCGGCAGTGAAGAGCAGTGGGCCTCTCAGCAGACCGGCTGGAATGCGGACCATATGCAAGAGGCATCCCAGGAATGTAACTCGGCCTCAATGAACTGACCAACCTAAAGACACAGGGAGAGCTGGATAAGGAGGAGAAAATGAAGGAAGACTATATGAAAGGGCAAAATGGATCAGGCGAGGCAAACGGAAGATGTAAGAAAATGAAAGATTGGTAGTCCGCAGATGGAAGCCTAAAGTGGTGCACCGGAAGAAGAAGAGGAGGAGGGAGGGTACATAAGACAGACTAAAGGAAGGTAAAGCATTGCCGAAAGAATGCAACAAATCATGTATTGGTTTGCTCTTTCTTTGACAAGACATTTTCATCAGAATAGTGCACAGCAAAAAGCTTTGTGATGAATAGAAGATAAAGGGTGGAGCACACTTTTGATATTGCACGTTGCTATGCTAACCCAATGTTTGCCTACCTGTGTACTAGATGAAGTATGAGTGTAAGCTACAGCAAAAATAATTTGCTGATAGACAGAAAAACTAATGTATAACAATTCATGGATAACAATTTTAATAACTGAAGGATCACATGCTGCATGCCTTATTTGTAAGGTTTTTACACATCTGCATAGGTAATTGCACATAAGCACTTCAAGTGGGTTACCACCCTATTCTTTTTATGTACTTTGCCTCACACTAAATCCATGTGCAATAACTCATTGCTGTGAAAGAATGTCAGGAGCTTGTTGCATTGTAGCTATTTCAACCTGACATGTAGAAAGTAGGGAGTAAACCAGGGAACTGAAAATTAAAGTTTTGTTGAAAGAAGCAAGTTTTTGTGAAAAAAGGAAGATTCCTTAGATTCAAACTATTTATTTATTTATTTTTGTATAGTGTGTCAGTAATTACAGTGTAGTTATGAGGCAGCTCAACCCATCAGGACAAGTTTTTGTTTAGACTGTCGGATACTAGCGCCATGGCATATCTAGTGTTTCCAGTAAACACCTGTGCAGTAACTTCTGCCGATGAAATATGGAAGTGTATTATTATGAGAGCTCGCAGCTTCGCTTCAGAAGGTAACGGAGTGGAGCTGGCTTCGTTTTATGCAGGGTGTTGGACCACTGTGTTCTTCCAGCTCACCAACTCGGGGTGAATGTCTCTGTTAGCTTAGCACACTGTGCTCTTAGGCCAGCTGGGTACAGCTGGGGCCGGAACAGCAGGAAACACACTCACGCACAGATACACACACTTATACAAGAATCCTTCTTCTTTCTTTTTTTTTTTTTCAGCCTAATATACACCCGCCATGTGTCCTACACACATAAACACACCCTGTTCGATGACTGGGACGAGCATTTGGTTGAATGGCAGTTGACTATCCCTTGCTGTGTTTTTATTTTTGTTTGTATATTTATTTATTTTTCTGAAATCAAATGAGATCTTTTAACTTATTAGTGCAGAGCTGAAGATTAAGCACGAGACATGAGGCAAATCTCACAGTGGGAGAGCAGGAAAGCTTGTTGCACCTGGACAGAGAATGGGCCCAGCCTCACTGTCCCACAAACAAGTTGATATCACATTGACTCACCTCTCAGGTCTGCATTGCTTTCTGCAAACACATTTTTTCCCCTTGGGCGTTTTCAGGCAGATCTATCTTTTAGATTAGGAAAAGGAGACGAGTTGAAGTTTTAGTTATGTTTCATGCTGTGTTCAGTGCCCACGCTGAAACAATCAATTTTAGGTATATTTTGTCTTCCGACAGTTGCAGAGTTGTGTTCCATAAATGTCTTGTACAGCCTGTGGTGGAAAGTTTGAAAATAAATAAATAAATAAATAAATGACATCGATCACAAGAGGATTTCATCCCTCTGTGTGACTCTTGCTGTGCAGGAAGGATAGTTTGGCTGAAAGGATGATACTGACGACTCTGGATTCGTACCATGCATGGGCAGCTGCCACTTCTCATTCATGTGCCCGACAGGCATTTCCTGTCTTTCAGCCCGCCAACTAAACTGCTAGTTTTAGGGGGAGGGTGTATGTATATGCTGAGAGAAAGGAAGGATGTATTCATGGGGGCTACAGAGGCATTTAACTGAAGCAAGGGACGGGCACAAACAGATACATAGGACCAAACAATGTACTCTTTGACACACTCCTCCCCAGTGGTAGGAAGGGAGATGACAGCCAGAGGAAGCACACAAATCTTTTCTTTATGTTGGGCCTCTTTATCCAGTGTTCACACCCCTGCTTCCACTCCTCTGTATCTGACTGTCTTGGGAACTTTGTCTCACTGTCCTGTATCAATTTATGTGTCCCCTTGTGTGTGTGCATGTCTGAGAGTGTGTATAGAAACTTGGTGAGCCTTGGTGTCCTTCACAGGGCACTTGTGCCAGAAACACGCAAATGTTCACTGATTATTTATTTTTTTATTTTTTTTAAGTCCTCCTGTCTCATCTGTGTGTGTTTTTTTTTTTTTTTTTTAAACGCTTGGATCAGGAAGATTCTTGTGATGGTATCACAGAGGGTGACACCCTCCACCTACCTTTCTTCCCGCACACACATTCCCTACTGTTCCCATACATTGCTGGCCACAGATCATCTGTATAAGATCCTTGTAGATGCTCTGCAGGACTTCATTGGAAGGGCCATTTCCCATTCCTCTGTCCTACCTGCTGACTTCCCTTCAGCTTACATCACCGTCTTCCTTAAGCAAACATCTCAGCCAATTTGGACGAAATTGGCGCATTAACAAGCTAACAAAATTTTACACCAGCTTACGTTACATTTTGAATTCAAATTGGGATGAACAGCAGCCACGGACACAAGTAGGGAGCAATATGTGGATGCACGAAAAATGCAATGCACACAATGTACTCCCTCATTTTCTGTCAGCAGTGTCTTGTTGCATTCTGTGATTCAGATGGTGTTTTTGTACATTGCAAAAGAACAAGCCAGTCACGCATCTGTAGATCATGGTGGCACCGTCCGAACCCAACTTCCACACCATATCCCTATGCATGCATACATTTACCCACTCCCGTGTCTCATGCATACACATTAAACCTTTATCGTGTTCACTGCAACAGGCTCCAGTCACTTTCAGCATGCTATCTCTTTTGTGATCAATATGAGAAGCCAGAAGCATGAATGATAAACCTGCTCTGACAGGATGCTGGTGTTAGCATGCATATTCATCAGAATCGCACCTCTGCAATGTGATAGCATGTGTATGTGATTCTTTATGTCTCCTGAAATGCATTCCCTTTTTACTATGTAATGCCTCTCAAATGTGTATCGGGGAAGCACTGGCTAATACATGTATATTGATCTGCTGTTCACTTGAAAGCAATCTGTCATGGCCTTGGGAAAAGGATTCACTCGGGTGCATATATGATCGTATCCTGGCCAGTCGTATCTGAGACAATGACACATTTTACTATCGGCATGGGCACTCATCCAAGTGAGATTTGTGTACATACCATGAAGAATACAAACATGTCTTTTGTAAGTGTATAAAACCACCATGGAGAACTTTACACCAAAAAAGGCACGTTCAAACTGGGAACCCTCTTGTTCTGAGGCAGCGGTCTTTACAAAACCGCAATGTCTGTCCCTCATTGTGAGCGGACTATATTTTTACTGGAACAGGCACTGATATTTATGTAGTACAAACAAATTCTAAAGTGAAAATCCAATGAACATTTAAAAACCTCATTGATACTTGATTAGATAAGTGAATACCAGCGGACTGTTTTTTAGCAATAAAATAAAAACCCAGTTTTTTTTTTTTGAGGGGGGTGGGGGTGTTGGTCTAAAACTGCTTTATTGGAGCAGGATGGTACGGGACGAACTGGACTTGAGTTGTGCAATTGTTACGCCGGCTGTGAATTAATTATTCTGGGGTGTGCCACAATGTTGCAGTCATAAAGCTAACTTTAGCAGTTCTGCCAAGCCTGCAGCTTTCAAAGGAAACATATTTCCAACTCCAAAAGAGACGACTGCTTGATGATGGTTGTGAAATGGATATTGTCGAAGTGTTTGAAGAACAGATAAGAGGCTTGCAAGAATCTGTTGCAAAGCTGCTTTCATCCTCATAACACGCCAAGCACATGTGTAAGATTATCCAGCCTCCCATATAGAAATAAACTATGCATGACTCCAGTATTAGCCCTACATCTACATATGGTACTATACTCATGTTGGATTTTTCTGTCTCATCTTATTGGAGAAACATTTAACCTACAATGGCACTTAATCTGTGTAAATATCACAATATTTACTGGAGGCTTTTGTTTTTGTTTTTCCTCTCCCGATAAAATACATTGTTGGAATGATTCACGGGGCTTCCTGTTCTCTGGTGATGGCCAAGTCATTCCCTGCATGGGCTTCTGGAATATGTTGTTACTGGCAAGCATTTTTAAATTGAATCCGTTCTCCATCTTCTGTGTGCTGTTTGAGACATTTTGCTTAAAATCGGATATATCAAGAAAAAACGTTAAAGCTCAAACCAACCCCCCCCCCCAAAAAAACAACAAAAAAAAGTGGGTTGCTGCGATGGTGAGCAAAGGCGTTTCTGACCCCATGAGGGAGAACCCGCTTCGTGATGTCAGAGCACTTTCTGTACAAGAACTTTGTCATTTAGAACACATCTACTAATGTGTTACCTTAACTCTGAGGTAACAATCATCTCAAGCCCTCTTATGGACTAGTTGGTGTTTTACAGGATTGTCTTTGATTCTTACTTCCTCTGTCTCTTCCCTGTTACAGTTACCTTGCTGTCTCAAGAATAGCTGAAGACAAACACACATGGGATACGCCTTGGTACATGTTAACCTTTCGAGTAATGACTCAATTTGGAGATGGCAGGCTGTTTCTTCCAGGGGTAAACATGTCACCAGCAAACTGCCAACTATACCTGAATCACTCAAATACTCTGTGTTGCTTGTGTGTTTGTTCATACACACTTTGAGAAGCCATTTTCAGCCTGTTGCTTAGGCTGGCTGTAATTGTCCTGGGAATCGTCAGCTCTGCGTAATAAATCAGTCCTCTGGTACACTGTGTTCTCCACTCTGGGATGGCCTCAGTGTACGTGTTGTGTGCATGCTTAACATAATATGAGCAGAGAGAGAACATAGCTAAGAAATAATAGGGGTTGAAAATTACATTTAGAGGGAAGAAAACTGCAGCTCTCTGTCACAACAGGCTTTTTTAATTTGCCAGAGGCTTAACTTTGTTTCTCATGTCTTGTGGAAAACCAATAAATGCATGTAATTGGTGTGCAAAGAGGGTAAATACATTTTAGTCTTTTCTACTTTTTAAGCAGCTTTTGATTTTTGTTTTCCCTATTAATTTCTCTTTTAAACACACCCAGATATGTCAGTTGAAGCTTCTTTTTTTTTTTTTTTTTCACAAGTACAAAATATTGGACAACTTTCTTCATTTTGTCCTCTATAGTGTCACATTTCAAGCTGTTATGACCCAGAAAAAGAAACTTGTTCTTTTGAGCGCCGCATGTTTGTTTTTTTTCTGTCGTAGTGCTTCTTTCTTTCTACAGACGCTTTCATCTAAAATGCCAAGTTGTTAGATTTGAGACCTCTCTGTGTCATATTAGGGTTATTGCATGGTCACCAGTTAGTTTTCCTATAGCAGTGCTGATCCCTAACCTTATGAGCATTTGCTGCTCTGCTTTCACTATATATTTTTTTCCTTACAGTATTCTACTCTCATTCATTGTAACCGTTTACCTCCCTTTCTCTTCGTCCTTGTGCAAAACTGTAATCAGCCAGTTTAAATACAATCTGTGGAACACCAGGAGAAACTAATCCTGTCACTACTAACAAAAGCTAATGGTGCTATCAGGTGGTGTCTTTGTTAATTTACTCAATGAGTACAAAGGAGGGGCCTTTGCCCTGGATCTCATCTCCAATATTACACACACACAATGGATCCCTCTGGATGCAGTACAAGATCAAGGCCAACGGCCCATTCAGAATTCTTTCTCAAACGAGTCTCAGTGGATGAAGACCATGTGGTCGCAGTGTGTCTGTGTGTCTGTGTGTCTCTGCAGTCCAGAGCTTTCCACCGTTGCTTAGAGCAGCGTGGGGTTCGTTGAGTTTCCAGGGGTTGTTGGGTTCGCCTAGCTGCTGGAAGCTAGTTTGCCTAAAGTCCTGTCCTTGAACTGTGAAAGAATATGCTGGTAGGGAAAGGCTTTTCAGACAGACTGACTGCAATAGTTGAAGTCAGGCCTGCTGAATGGAAACCAGGCAAGACAGATCCTGGGCTACTTGCAAATTTTACTCGGTGGCCAGCTGAAAAGGGTTGCTAAAGTGGCACATCACACAAAGGTTTTTTTTTTGTTTGTTTTTTTTGTCACATTTCTAACATTCGATGAGGCCATACTTGTAGTGTTCCAATGTCAGAAATTTTAAGGGCTTCATCCTTCTCCTGAAATTTCTTCAAATGGCATTTATAGAAACGCACTTTTTTTTGCACCCCATGTGAATTAAGAAAATACTTTACATGTTTGTGATAACAGTCACACACCCAAGGGAGTGGAAGTGTCCAAACTGCAAATAAAATTCCTTCATTCAGCCGTGTATGACTGCTGTAAACTGAACTGCCCCACAGGACAAGAGCTGTTTTCTATCAGGAGTTCCTGGCTGTAAGCAGAGGCCCAGCTAGCTAGCTAGAAAATACTTCTGTGTTCAATTATAGCAGAAGCTGAGAGAATGCTAACAGTGCGTTAGCAGTGTCAGTGCAACCCCAACCGTGGAATGGTTTATTTCATTTGTCGGACCAAGTTTTGGCCCCAGCAGCTCATTGAGTTTGCTCACTTGTAATTTTGCCTGACGAAAGCAATGTTGGGTTTTAACAAGTTTGACTGACAGGTGTCTCATCATATTAGCCTCTCTTAGTTTCTCTCTCTTTTACTTTGCAGTTTTTCTCTGCACATATTCTGTCAGCAGAGAATCTCAGCACATATGTTTTTTTCTCAGGTTATAATGCATATAACTCCTTCAGTGGCTAACCTACAGCAGTTCTTCACTGGCAAGCTTTATGTTTTCATGTATCAGCTAAAGCTGCCAGCTGAAGAACTGTTGTGGTCGGCTATTTCCTGCGCTGAGGTTCGGCCCATTCCCGGGAATGACGTGATGATAATGACAGACTAAAATCTCACCTCTGACCATCATATAAAGTTATAAGCATGAAAGTCATGTCACTTATGCAGCACGTTCATGTGTTCATATTCACACCATGACACCTGCTGTATCATGTAACAACGGTTATTGCAGCATGGAAGGCGTCTGTCATTCTGGATTACTTTTTATGCTGTTCATTTGATTTTAATCACATTTTAATTTTATGATACAATACTGGCAGAATTTAAGTTTCACCCGGCTTGTATCATCCCATTGTCATATTAAGTAGCTTCTTTTGCCCCTTGCTTCAGGAATAAGTCACGATTCTTCATTGAAAATCAAATTCATGTTTTTCTTTTTTTGATTTGTCAAATGTTTTTGTGAAAGTTTCAGTGTTGAAAAGAAAGCTTATGTTAAGATTGGTAGCTAAAAATCGACCTAAAATAAATTAATTGACAAAGTAGTCCTTGTTTATGACTTTTTATTGCTGTGTATTGTTAGTACAAAGACGTTTTTTGTTTTGTTTTGTTTTTTAAAGAACTGGTAATTGCACAGAACAAAATGTAAAACTGTTGAAATAAATTATTAAAAGGATAGACAGCTCAAGCCTGTTGTCATCAACATTTTTTCTCTGTAGCAACCATGAGTGTGATGCTAAGTAACAGGAATATAAGCAGGCAGACGGGCATCTTTCCTGTGACCTTTAGCAGCCATAAATCAAACTCCAAGAGAGAGGACAATGCTCAGAGCAGGATGTAAGAGCAAACGTGTCCCTTTAAAAGCTGCCAGCCAGCGTCAAACAGAGGGAAAGAATGTTCTAAGGCCTTAACAAAACCAGATGCCCCGGCTTACTCTCCCTTGCACACATATTCTGTGCTGCCTTCTCTCTCTCCCCGAGCTCTTACTTAACACCACAGATGGAACCAAGAACTGGTTCCAGACTTCTTGCTCAGCCTGTCTGATGTACATCAGCCTCTTTATCAGCTTCTTTCAGTGTGGTCAGGCTCCTTGCTCTGCCCATGTGCCCCAATCTCCTTATCTTCTTGTCTGCTCCTCTTTACCTTCATGTCCTTATATTGGCAGACCTTTCCCTCATCCCCTTCCACCTCCACAATCCTCCTTTACTTCACTGACAGACATGCGCACACATACATGCACACGGACATGGGAGACACCAACACAGGATTATTCCAGTCTGTCTCCTGTACATCCTCTTTAGGTAGCACAGCCAATCCTCTGCATAAATACGTCATAACAGTGCATACAAGGGTCACGCCCTGACCTTATGTGTTCTGTGCGTTTGTTTCAAGTCAATGGCTCGGTTGCTTGAGCCGCTCCCAGGGAATTGGACTGTGAGTGCATTAAGAGATTGTAAAAGGAAGGTTGCATGAGGAAAAGCGGCTGCAGTAAGATGGATCCACCTGACCCAGCAGGACGGGGCCTGTACAGCAAAGGATATGGCGCGTGTGTGTGTGTGTGTGTGTGCAGCGCTGACGGGAAGCTTTTAGAAGTTTTCAAGCTTTCCTCAGTTTTGGTTTCAGAAACATTTGGAAATGGATTGAAATCATTTTTTCCCCTGTAATTTACTAATCTTTGATAAGAGAATAAAAAATGTTTTTATTGATTCTGTTGGATTGTTTCTCAGTGACAGGAACTTGGAGACTAGCAAAGGTAGTGGAATGAGATGGATGCAGAAGAATGTAGATCAATCCTGAGCGAAAAACTTTTTAGGCAGGATCAAAGGTTTATATTTCAACAAAACAACAATCCCCCAAAGCATACAGTTAAAAAAGTGTAAAAATAAAAATCCTGGAGTTTCCAAGTCTGACTCTGGGCCGGAACCTCCATAGAGCATCTCCGTGGAGACCAGAAGGATACTGATTGGGTGAGCTTTTTCTCATTCAAGAAGAATGGTTGATGGAAGAGGACCTACGGTTGCTGTTGCTGCTTAAGGTTGTTAAACTGAACACGAAGAGAATTGTATGAATACTTTATATAAAACTATATTCACTGCTGATTGATTTACCAACCAGTCCAAAATCTTGTTTACACCTTCTAATTGTGAGGAACTGAGTGGAGGATTGGGGTTGAAAATTAAACAAATCCATTTTAGGATAACAAATATAACATGGAAAACTTTCCAAATAAATAAATCCACCAGTATCCAACCCGTTGCGTTTTTTCTCTCAGAATCACATGAATATTGCCTGTGCCACCAGATCAGAGAGGCTGTACCTGTTCCAGCTGTTTTGCCAGCTGTGGGGAGCAAAATAACCACAGAATGAGATGAGCACACAGCTGCTGCTAACAGAAGGCTGGTTTGACATACACACCAAACATCAGTCATAATATATTTAGTATTGCAGGCCTTTTATGTTCTAATTCAAAAGCAATTAAATGCATTTTATGGTCTTCAGCTCTATACTTTCTAACGTTTTTACAGTAGGTTAAATTGTTGAAATCAATAAGATAAATGAATAAGAGAAACCGTTGAGATCCATCAACATTCATTAATGGCATCAGGGGCTCTGGGTCACCAGGAGTTTCAAAGATGAAAAGGAATACATTTGAAATACATTTTTTAATAGGATTTTTATCATTAAATTTTAACTGTGTAAGTGCTTTGTGCTTGGTTCACACTTACATGTCAAGAGCTGCAGCACAGCACATTAGTGTTCCACTCTCCAGGCTTGCAGACTTAGCAAACACACTTCCTACTGGGGACATACATTATACTGCCAGTGGGAACATAAATAGTAATCCTCTTAAGGTGTGAGCTGCTCAGTTAGCAGTAATAGTAAACTCTTACTCAAGCAATTTGCCATATCTGTAGATGAGATGGTGACAAGCACTATACTTTATTTGGGTAAGGCTGAGCAGTTATCTGCTCATTTGTCAGTCTGTACATAACAGGTTCAAATTATCATGATTTGATTAACATATATTCCTCTTTAAAACTGCAGCAAACTGCACTTTAACATCACAAAACAGGCACGGTTATTACACAAGCAACTCCGCAGGTTATAATCTCAATTTACTGAATGGAGAATATGGTAAGAAGTCCAGCGGGGGATAGCTTTTCACAATTCTAAAGACAAGAATAAACAATATAGATAGCCAAATGAAGTGCTTTCAGTTAAATTTTTATGGCTTTGTATTATTTCCTCTTGTACTCAGTTTTGTATTGTTTTCAGCAAAAATAAAGTTCTCCATTTTTGTTTTTTGCTTGTCAACCTGCAATTTTTATCCATTTTTATTTTTAAAACTTTAAACTTTCAGCTGTCGTGCACCCAAAGGGCAGAGCTTTGCATGGACACAGATTGAGATTGTCTTTCCACCAAGCACTGGGTTGCTTCCACACTTTGGAATTTGCTTTACAAGTCACATCTTTGCACCGTGTCTGAGGACCGCAGGCTGCTGACTTTTACCCCTAGCTGCTAGTAGATTAACTTGAGTTCTTCTGGCTCTTGCAGAGAAGGTCACAGAAACTTCCCATAATCTTTTCGGGCACTTAAATCTAACTCTGCCCTGTATCTGCTGAAGAGATATTATCCTTCTAGATGCTTATTCAATTTATTTGAGATCTCATTTGTGCTCTTTATCATTTCTTATCAAATGGTCCTTTCAGTCTAATGGCTATTGGAGTGGCAGGTGATGTGTTTTAGCAGACTTTAATAATGAATTAACCCAGAGAGCAAAGCACTAAAGGAAAAGCTCTACACGAATACTTCACAAGAAGGTGTTTTTTTTTCTTTCTTTTCTTTAAATATAGTGTCTGTTGTAGTGTCCTTCAGACATTCCTTGCTCATTTCTTAAGTCAAAGCAGGAAGAAGCTCCAAGGCCAGGTCTGAAGAAGGTTACAAACCTCTCCTAAATTCTTCTCTGTGGGTGAAATCATGTGAAAGCTGCTTAGGCAGATTATCCCTGCCTCGACGGCAGCTGGCAGCGAGATCCTTGGGAGTGCACCTGACTCAATACTCGTCGTGACGCAAATGTCGCCTGTGGCGCAGCGTGCTTCCACAATCCACCGTGACCTTTAGCCTGGAGATGGAGAAGTGAATCTTGTGGCCAAAAGCTTGCAGGAACTGAATCAATGCTCCGAGTACAGTACAAGTGATCTGATTACACACAGTTTAGACACATTTAATCTGTTGCAAAGGAAGCATGATAATCAGTAAACTGGATTGTCCAGGGATGTGTTTTAATAACTGTGATTGCATGATTATGAAAATATAATGTAATACTAAGTGATTGAGTGTGGTGCCTAACCTGCGTTTAACTTTAGATTTTGCTTCAACACAAGAAGGATTTGGTAATTCCATGTATTCAGAAAAATGTAAACGGGGTTACTATATTATTTGCATATGGTCATTCAGTCGTGTAGTGTTAGATCCATATTGTCTTCTGTTACTAGAAATGAAAAGTCTTGATTTATCTTTGACAGCTGCTTAAGGATGTAGTAAATCTAGGGCAGTGAAGTTTGTCTGGGTGTGCTCGCATTTGTCAAAATTGGAAATCTACATGTAGATGGAAAGCGTCATTCCTCTAAATTAGGTCTGGGAATATGAAGAAGAGTGGACTCCTTCCAACTATGTTTTAATGAGGTCCCAGGGGTGCAGTCACCACACAAAAACATAATGCTTCAATAAAATGTGGCCTATCACATTCAGCCACTGAGGCAAGTTTTATTAAAAATGAAGGGAATTCCCTTTGAGGCCTTCACATTGGAGTCAGGTCAAATCAATAGAAAAAAATTTTATAAAATGGGAACGGAGCAACGCTAAGGTCAGTTTTAGCTAATGCAAAGCTACACTGTGTTGCACGGTGCTGCTGAGATACTGAAAGGATACAAAGCATGCATTCATTAAACACTAAATACCGAACTATACAAGCCTACTATCTAAACAGCTGTTGTACTTTAAGTGAAAACAGAAAAATGGAAAGAGATTCTTCTTATTGCTGGTGGGCCAGATGAATAAAAAGAGATGCAACAGTTTGTCAGATTCCACAGTTATGGTTATCCCGGGTCATTTCCGTTGATCCTTGCAGATTTTCTATGTATTTGTTGCTGTGGGTTTTTAAACTTTTTTTCTGACTTTTTATGAATGGCTGTCTTTTTTTAATGTGACTAATGTAATATTATGGTACATAAATAGCACACCAATTTAGGCATATATTGTTATTTCTACACATTTTGCACCCTTCGGATGTCATCTTATTGCTTTCAATGACACACACAATGGTTTGGTTAAAAGTTCAGAATACTGTGTGTGCATACACGTGTACACGTAGTACATTTAGTAATAAAATTGCATATGACTTGGTGTTTTATTCATAGACTGTTTTGTGGAAGCATTCAGCACCACATCACATATAATCTCTTATCATTTTTTACTATAAAGCTGAAGAAAGAAAGAACACAAGAACCATAAAATCTCCAAACACTTATTTCAGAATGTTATTAAAGAACATTTAGTTCATTTAGTTCAGTTTATAAAAACGATCGTTTCACACCCAAACTTCACTTGATACAGCACATAACAGCATGTTCTCATGAAAAGTAGTTTTTTTGAAAGTCTGTGTATGCCAATGTACATAATTAAATATGAACGCTGTAGAGTAAAACAATGTATGTATTGTTGTAGAAAAGGCTTTAAAGAATGTAACTTTAATTGATTTAACAGCTTTTTTTCTTCTTTTTACATAATTTACTTTGTGAATAATATAGCGTCATGTGTACATTGGCCTGTTAGAAATATTTCTTTGCTCCATTTATTACATTTTAGATGTGCACAAAATGCAATGAACTCTCAGGAAAGCTCAAAAGCACTGGAAGAAATGGCAGCAGCTGACATGTGGAGAGGTACATTTTTCTCACATTGTCTTTTACAGACCTGTAGTCTTTATAAGTTGGAAATGTGTCACTATGACCCTCTGTTACTCCTCCTGCATGTTTTATACAGAGTTATTTATTCGAACGCTCAACAACTGTCTTTAAAGCATATTGTTATATGTCACTGTACGATGGAGATGACCAGAAAATCCTGAAATGCTTAGTTGAATTTGCAATCCTAAAGTGCACGTTTTTTCTAAAGCTGTAAAAATGTCTCAAAGGTAACACAAAAAGGTTTAAAGTTGAAAGTGGAATCAATGTACAGTCCAGGATTGAGAGAGTACACCAAGCACAGCTCAAGCACTCAACATAGTACCTAAGCTCGAACGCATCCTGTCTCAAAGGAGCCTCTACTCATGATGTGTTCTTCACATTGCAGCCGATACTTGGCCGGCACCGAGCTCCCTAAATAGATCTTAGTTCCAGATAGGTGGGCTGTGAGGAGGAAGAGAGAGAAAGTGGGAAAGGGAAGCAGAGTGGGATGCAGGAAAATATCACAAAAGAAAAGGAGACCACTGCACCCTACATTATGTGTGTATGTGTGTATGCAATGCGGTGACGTCAGGCACACTCCTGTCAGTCTGGTGCTCTTCAGTAAAGGCCCATTACGTAATTCTTCGGAAAGTCTAACCACAGCGCAGCAGCCAGACAATCTTGTTAAATAGCTGTGAGCAGACATACACAGAGAGGCTGAGACAAGTAGGTACAAGGAGCATCGCACAATTTCAGATTGTGATGTTTTTTTTTGTTTTTTTTTTTAAATCACTCACTTAGACAACCACTGTGATGTGTTCTCCTTGAATCTACATAATTAGGCAGCTCACAGACACCCATACAAGTCTGTGCACTGAAGTGGAGAGAGTGGAGGCTTACCCAACAGGGTTATAAATAACTGGAGGGCCTGCACCTTAAGAAGGTTTTGTCTGGGTGGAGGGCGCTGAGAGTTCATTGTAACCTGACAACTTAATCCCTTGTAAGACACAAAGAGAGACAGTGGGGGACTGGTTAACGTGGTCTGTGTCCAATTTCCAACAAAGGAGCAGCAAGCACTGGTTCTTGTTTGGATATAGATGCTCAACTGCCAACTGTGGGTGCATGACACACACTATTCTGCTGTATCTGTCCATTCCTACTTCCATGAATAGCTTATTCGATTAAGAAGCAGTGGATTAAACTCGATAAATTTTGTACTTAAGTACTACTGTAAACAAATAAAACGCAACGTGTGGATCGATGAGCCAAAGAAGAAACAGAATCATCAAGTAATTTGTAGTTGAAAAATGGAAAATGGCAGACAATTTAAAAGAAAATATTTGACAGGATCATAACAGGCTCATTTCAACCAATCAAATCATCAAAGTGTAGCCAGATAGAAAAATCTAACTCTTGCTGGATAAAGAAAACATCTTTTCCACAAAGAAAAGCCTTCAGTGTTGTTCTTTGCCCTTTTTTCTGTTAAGAAATATTTGATAGTGGTTGTGTGTGTGTATTCTGCCTCAGACAGTATTCAAATACCTGTCCACATACTGTATATTGCGTACATTGTCACTGAGTGACATTTTTATCAAGAAAGATTTGGTGCGGTTCAGTTCCGTGAGATTCAATAAGGTTTGATACAGTTCATAACATTTGTTGGATGGAGATATTTGTTTTGTCTTCTAAACCGAAATAAGTCTTTTCCAGCGCATTGGTTAACTTCCATCAAATTATTATTTGAAGAAATTTTGGTACTTTGTAACACTGGAAAAAACGCATTTGATGTTTCTTGTTCTTACATGTCCGACACAGACTGTCGTCAGAGAAATACTTTCTAATTGGATCTAATCTTTGATCTCAGCTCTAATGTATGTGTAGTATCAGGTGGTGCAGCTTACAAATGGGCCATTCCTCCCAGCTTTGCCTGAAGATATGCAGCACACATGTCAGAGCAGGCTTGGTTTTGATTCTAGCTGCGTGTGACAATGCTCCTGAGATGGAAAGCATTGTGAATGTGTGTTTGTGTTTCAGGGAGTGTCCCTCTCTGTGTGCATCTCACGCATATTTGAGGAAATTGTCAATAGATTCTCATGAGGACAAGGACCGGCTCAGCCCCATACTGCGCCCTAAGAGAACATGGTCCACATTAAAGATGGTCAGACGCTGCTGTGTGAGAGGCGTGCTCACCATCAGCTTCTCCAGTCAAATGTCTGGCTTTTTCAGTGATCTTTCTTAGTCAGGAAATGACATTTGGTTTCAAACAGAGCTTCTGCTTAGATAATCTCTCCTGGGGTGTGTGAGCAGAGCCCTCCAAGTTCACTGGGTTTGTGCTCAGTCATGCAGACTGTACCAGTCGACTGTGATACTGTAAGGCCGGTATTGATGCATTATTCACTAAACTTTGCTATACTATATTATCTCCTAAAGCAATACAAACCATGTCCTTTTTAAGACACTCAGAACATCTATAGGTGGTGAGTTGAAGTCAAACTGAAAGGTGTGGGAGTCAGTCCACAGGTTCCACGTTTAAGGAGGTGTTAGATGAAGATTTTTCATCTGATGTTGTGGCTTAGCAATTGAGATTTAGGAAGTCTTTAGATTTCATGCATATTTTAAATCTCTGAGTTATCCGTCTGCTTCAAAAACAGGTAGAAGATTGGTTTTAACGCCACAGCCAGGTTAAGTGTATTGAGGTCAGACAGGATGGTCACTGAACAACACCCATTTAATCTGTTGACCTGGTCTAAATAGCAGATTAGACCAGCTTGTTGGGGGAAATACTCAGGTCGATCCTGTCGCTCTCTGTTGGCTGCACTTCAATCACATTCAATATCCCACTTCCCCCTCTCATATCCCCACTGGCCCAGCAGAAAAGGTCAGAACGTCTCATCACATAGTTTGATGACAGCGCAGAACTACTTTCAACAATGAGTAATGACAGTAGAGCAGGCAGGATTTTGTAATAGGATGACTTCATGGTATTAAGTGCTGTACCAACCAGAAGAGGGCTGGAACCATATGAGACAATAAAACCATAAGCCAGTTCCATTACAGTAATCAATGTGCAAACAGAACATTAACACCTCTGCATAATTTTGAATAACACCTGCAGCCCAGCATTGTTCTGATTTGTATGTAGCCCACCTATACCCATCTAAAGTGGGTAAGGGCTCCTGAGTTCGTAAAACCCATTAACTTACAACTAATAGTTCTAATAAACTTCTTTATACACTCTCGTGTTTAGACCTATGTCGAGTTTCACTCACCTTTGCGTAAGGACAATAGCTCTTTATGTTCTTTTCACCTAATAGTATGACTGAGAAGGAATAATAAACTCTGGATACACTGTAAAGGGAAATACATGCAATGAAATACCCAAACTCTATTCCTTATTCAAAATACTCCTCTATCAGAAATAATGAAACACACACACAGGAGAAAAGTTCAGACTTCAGGAACATATATTAAACACAGTAATAAATTCACAAGAATGCAACAATGTTTCAGTCTTTTGATTTCATAACATATGCAAACTAAAATGGGCCCACACTTCAATGTCCACCTAAGCCGGCATATAAGTAACTAAATAGTCTCAGAAAATAAACCCCACGTTGCAGGCCTGATATGATGGTGAAGCGTGGAAATGTGATACCTTACTCCAAAAGGAAACCTTGAACCTCCTTGGAATTTCACCTGTCCTTAGTCCCAGCCAGAAAGAAGATGATGGTGCAGGATGTTTTCAGCTCCTCTACCAGTCTCTCGGTCCACAGGAATCAACAGGCAGCAGAACAGTCCAGTGAAGATGGTTTTCCAGCACAGTCACATAGCTTTCAGTGTAAGCTCATATCTCTGCATAAAGTTTAACTCTGGAAGCTCCCACGACGGAAACCTTAGTTAAAATATTCTTCTGTTAGCCGATTTAGCTTTCAGTACTCCATGTCCACTTTGTTAGCGAATAATAATGCATTAGCGAGCATTACATATAACTTTAAGACTACTGTACAGCAAATTCCGAGTTGAAATAATCACAGTAGCTTCAACAACAAGGTAGAGTTGATATCTGCACATAGACTGTCGAGTTGAAAGTCTAAAATATCAGCAAAACACCCGTTTTCTAATAACTTCGCCACGTGTTGTTAGCGCGGTTAATCTCTCTCATGCTATCGCTCACTTCCTGTTTCAGTTCTACCCTCCTCCCAGTTCCTGATCCTTGACCAATCACAGACTGGGAAATTAGTTTGACTCTACATCATTTCCTCTTATATACATGGGCTCTTCAAACAAAATATAATGAAGATTACGTTTTTATAAACATATTTAAACTTCTTATACCGTAGTATTTTAAGTACTTAAAGGCACACAACTTATTTATAACAGTTTTAACATATTTAAGACAACATTTTTTAACACAGTCTGAATTATTAATCTTTTCCTGAACTTAATTCAATACAAAATACTTTAATTTTGGACTGGGTTACACCCTCCCCCTCCAAACGTCTGGTGTCCTCAACAGACTTTTATGAACACACACGTAACTCAAAAATGGGAAGGGCAGTTTTAACAAATAGTTTAACTCTGTATTTTTATGACAACACCCCTATGAACAATAGTGATGGGTTTGTCACTAGCTTTACCAGGTTCATCATAAGTAAGTCTCACTACTGGTTTTATTGTACGCTTTGGTCTTGAATGTGCAGGACTCATTCTGCTATTAGAGCTACTCGGACATGGCCTGTCATCTTCACTAGAGACAGGTCCAGGTTCAGATTCTGACTCCGTTTCTGGATCAACATCATCACAGTTTGACTCCTCCACTACAGGGCTTGCTCTATGTGAGAGGTCTTCATTCACTGCAATATGAACCTCAGTCTCCTCTGGTTCATGTCTGTTGCTGTGTCGTTGAAGTATTCCCTCAAGATATGTCCGGTATGGTCTGTGTGGTAATTCCCACTCCAAATCAGATGACTCAGTGGACTCTTCATACACCACTTGAACTGAATGATCATTTCTGTGTCTCTTAGACTTAATTCCTCTTTGTGCTTTTTCTGGTAACTTTGTGTTCACCTCTGGAAGTTTATCCACTACTGGTAAACGCACATAGTCTCCTATTGGCAAGAGGTTGTCTCTGTGCAAAGTTTTAAACTTTCCCTTTCCATTTTGCGGCTTTATCTTATAGACAGGCAGATTTGGCATCTTCTCCACAACAACATAGGGAACATCACACCAGCGGTTCTCAAGCTTATGTTTCCCTTTTAAACCAAGATTTTTCAGCAACACTTTGTCACCAGGCTCTAGGTTGTGAAACCCGAGTCTCTTGTCATATGCTTTTTTATTACGCAGATGAACTTTGTTGGATGCTTCAGTTGCCATCTCATAAGCCTGTTGCAGGCTATCTTTCAACTTTGCAACATAAGAGGAATGCTCATGGTTCCCCTCTTCATTCAGAGGTGTCCCAAAGCATACATCCACTGGGAGTTTGGCTTCTCTCCCAAACATTAAGAAGTATGGAGAAAATCCAGTTGCATCACACTTAGTGCTATTATAAGCATGCACTAAGTGTACAACATGCTGGCTCCATTGCCTTTTCTTTTCTTGGTTCAATGTTCCAAGCATGGACAGCAAAGTCCTGTTAAATCTCTCTGGCTGTGGATCACCCTGTGGGTGATACGGGGTTGTGCGAGATTTTCTAATGCTCAACAGCGCCAACAGTTCCTTGATGAGTCGAGACTCAAAGTCTCTCCCCTGATCGGAGTGAATACGCGCTGGGAGTCCATAATGCACAAAATACTTCTCCACTAAAATCTTAGCAACTGTGAGAGCCTTTTGATTTTTAGTAGGGAAAGCCTGAGCATATCTGGTGAAATGGTCAGTGATTACTAACACGTTACTGATACCTTTGGAATCTGGTTCCATGGAAAGGAAATCAATACAAACAAGATCCATTGGCCCAGCACTAACTATCTGCTTCAAAGGTGCTACTTTTGAACATGGAGTCTTTCTCAAAACACACTCTCCACAGTTTTTTATGTACTGCTCAACATCTGTGGACATTTTTGGCCAGAAAAACCTACTTCTGAGCATATCAGTAGTCCTTTCAACTCCTAGATGACCTAAATCATTGTGAAGGGATTTCAGCACAATTGTCCTGAACTTGGCAGGCAAGACAAGTTGGTGAGTTGTTTCTAATGACTGACTTGTACTCACACGATGTAACAGTCCATTTTCCATTTTTAACTTTCCAATCTCTCTTTTCATAGCCATCATTTCCGGACTGGATTTGAGGTCATCAGGCCATTCTCCACAGTTTAGTGCTTGGATGGTTGGTCCTACGAGAGAATCTTCACTTTGAGCTGTGATTAATTCTTGTCTTGACATTTGTCCTAGTGAGTGGAGCTGCAAACGTGTAGGATAAGCATATACGTCAGGGATGCACTCAGGAGAAGCTCCAAGTTGTTCTGCATATTTAGGGGATTCTGCAGAGTAACCATGGGTGTCAACTCTCTGACATACTGACTTTACTCCAGCTTGAGATATACTGTGCCACTCAGAATCTTTCTCTCCCGGCTCCATTCGCGACAATAAGTCAGCGTCAATGTTGTTTTTCCCCGGTCTGTAGATTATGTCGAAATCATAGGCTGATAAGTCCGACAGCCAGCGATGCCCAGTAGCATTAAGCTTTGCTGATGTGAGGACATAAGTTAGGGGATTGTTGTCCGTTCGTACAGTGAAGCGTGCTCCATAGAGATAATCGTGGAATTTCTCTACCACCGCCCACTTAAGAGACAGAAACTCCAAATGATGAATAGCGTAGTTCTTTTCCGAACAGCTTAACTTGCGGCTGGCAAACGCCACTGGTCTCAGTCCCTCCGGATACTCCTGATAAAGAACAGCGCCTAGGCCATTGAGACTGGCGTCTACATGCAATATGTAGGCTTTACTGGGGTCAGCAAAAGCCAAGACCGGGGCATTTGTGAGGCAGTGCTTTACTTTCTCAAATGAGTCGGTGCATGACTGATCCCACCTTCCTCCAAATGGCTCCCGCTCATCCAGATAAACCTTGCTTTGACCCTTTTTGGGTTTCCTCCCACGCTGTGTGGGTCCATATCCTTTAGTTAGGTCAGTCAATGGCCGAACAATGGAGGAATAATCCTGGATAAATCTCCGGTAGTACCCACAAAATCCTAAGAATGACCGCAGAGTCTTCAAATTAGTAGGCATTGGCCACGTGGTAACAGCTTCAATTTTTGCTGGATCAGCTGCAACACCCTCAGCAGACACTATATGACCTACATATTTAACCTTCGTCTGACAGAATTGACATTTATCCAGAGAAATCTTGAGCCCTACTTCCTGGAGTCTGTCAAGAACCTTTAGGAGTCTCTCCTCATGTTCTTCCAGAGTCTTTCCAAAGACAATAAGGTCATCAAGGTACACAAGTACTTGAAGGAGGTTCATGTCACCTACTGCTTTTTCCATCAAGCGTTGGAAAGTAGCAGGAGCTCCTGTAATACCCTGTGGCATCCTCTCAAACTGATAAAATCCTAGAGGGCAAATAAAAGCTGTTTTTTCTTTGTCCTCTTCTCTCATAGCTATCTGATAATAGCCACTCCTCAAGTCTAAGACTGAAAACCACTGACTACCTGAGAGGCAGTCGAGAGCTTCATCAATGCGGGGTGTGGTGTACTGATCGGGCACAGTTCGACGGTTAAGTGTCCGATAATCAATACACATCCTTACATCTCCATTCTTTTTTCTTACAATTACAATGGGAGATGCATACGGACTTTTAGACTCTTTAATGATACCTGCAGCTAGCAGTTTCTGTATATGACGGCGAACATCATCAATATCGGCAGGAGTGATGCGTCTGGAGCGCTCCCGAAATGGGCGGGGATCTGACAGTCTAATTGTGTGCTCCACCTCTTTAGCAAGTCCCACGTCCAGTTCATCAAGAGAAAAGACAGCTGCCCTTTCAGATAGCTTCTGACGAAGTCTATGCTTCCACGGTTCTGGCACGGGCGACTCTCCAAAGTTAATCAGACTTGCATCAAACCCTGTATTTACTGCATTTTGTGTGGAAACTGTTGTGACAACATCAGCAACACACAAGCAACCCACAACAGTGCCAGCTGGTACTGTTATGTCTTTCAGGGATTCATTCTGAAACAATAAGGTTAGCTGGTTCACATCCACAGCATTACTTGGAATAACCATGGCTTGCAACAGCACACCACCAGGAAGGGGATTTGCGGTTGAAGATTCCACCAACAAGATGTCAGCAGAAAGAGGCTTTTCTACATCCACTTTGCAGGATGCTCTACATTTACCTCCAGCAGGAAATGTAAGGTCTCCAGGACCCTCCCATTTTATACAGCCGACCTCTTCATTCTCTTCTTCTAAATCCAAATTTCTTTCTACATTTTCAGGCTGAACGCTGTGTATTCCTAGTGTCTGAATATGCACTTCAGATGTTTCTTCACACAGCTGAGCCAAGCGTTTTGGAAGATTGGCTTTTGCATTGGTTCCAATTATGACAGGGGTCTGGTCTGGACCAGGTGGATCTGGACAAATCAGAGCTAAGACTGACAAAGTAGCTGGAGCTCCGGTCACCTTTTTAGGAAACTCCATATCTACTATCACATAGCCAAGATATGGATAGCTGGAATCACTCAAACCCCATATGTCTAGTTTACTGACGGGGTGAATCGGTGTGTCAGACAGGTACCTCAAAAATGATGCTGACCCGGGAACCACTATCTAGTAGGGCATCACATACATTGCCATTAATTTTTAAAGGTTCCAAGGATGGTGGTCCGATTAAGCCTTCTGGTAGCCCAACAGGTTGTAGGTTGCCCACTGCACTCTTCCTCACTGTACAACTGTTCTCCTCAACACTTTCAGTGGCAGGCAGTGGATTCGTAGTTTTAGCTTTTTTGAGTGCTTGAATAAGCTTCTGAATAACTTTATTTTGATTTTCAGGACTTCTGCATTTACCTGCCATGTGTCCACTTTCTCCACAGCGATAGCAAAAACGTTCCTCCACGTCAGAGCGTCTGTTAGGAGTGTGCACTGTCATTACAGCTGGTGGTGTTTCAACCTGATGTGATACTTTGGACTTGACTTTTTGCTGTAGCTGTTTAACTTGTTTCTTTAGAGCCACAACTTCAGAGTCAAGACTCGTTTCTTTAACTCTTTCTCTGTCAGTGGAGCATGTTTCATGTTTATCTGCAGTATTTTGAAGGGGTTGTGAAGAAAGTGCAGCAAACATTGACTTTACTTCTTTTATCTCAGCCCTCAGACTCTGAATTTCAGAATGATTGTGGTCCACCTGAGGCTTGGGGTGGATAGTACGTACTGATGGATTTAATTTAGCCCGAGATGCTTCATACTCCTCTTCAGCACGAATTTCACGCAATAGTTCAAGAAAAGTTGGAGGGTTCTCTTTTCGTTCCCTCAATCTGAGCTGAATTAGCATTAGGTCTGAACCTACTGCGCCTTTAAGCAGCTGTTCAATCCGGGCTTTGTTCATGCTTGTAGCAGGAAGGCCATCTCTTTGCACTACTTTTGACAAGCAGCGTTCTAGTCTTCGCAAGAAATCTGACAGTTTTTCTCCAGACTGCTGTTGCAACAGTCTAAAAGCAAAGTATAAATCATCTCCTGACTCTGCCATCCCAAATGCACTATCAAGGGCTTCTAAGCACTTTTCAGGACTGACATCTGGATCAGAAAGGCGAACTGCTTTTATAACTTCTAATGCAGGGCCCTTTAAGCTCTCCATTATCCTCCGTCTTTTCTCTTTAGGGGAACATTCACTCACTTCCACCATCATGTATGCCTGCTCCAACCAATGATCAAATTGCTCCTCACCTGCAGGAGTAGGCACTATGCCTGAGAAGATACGTGGGCGGCGATATCCTCCACTTTCCGTTGAAGGTTTAGTTGCCTTGTCCAGTAGATCACTCACAGCACGAATGAGGGACTCTGTGGATGAGGGAACTGGCTCTGGACCAGCGAGAAGAGCATGTACATCCTCTACAGTCTTTCCTTCTGCTTGTAAAAGAGCATTTAGTTTGACACTAAAGTCTTCCTCAGCACTTGAAGATTCTACAGTAGTGAATATAGGCCATACTGCCAACTCATCCAAAGTTAGTACTTCATTTGGCACATCTCCATTTGTTAGTTTCTCTCTGCACTCACAAAGCACTAATATTTGATCTGTTGATTCTTCCAACATTCTTCCCCTCACGCGCACACGCCCGAGACACTTTATCGTCTGCAATGTCTCTTCTATTTGCGCAATTTCTGTACTTTCAGGGACTTTTGTCAACAACGCATGACTCTCATCTATGCCCTCTCCTCGGCACCAGTTCTTAAGTTTATTTGCAAAAATCTCGGTCTGCTGCATTTTCTCTTGCTTTTTCCTTTAACAATAACATTCAGAAAAGTACTTTGAGCTAATGTATCAAGAAACTCAAGACACAGGATCCCAGCGGTGCCTCCATTTATGTAGCCCACCTATACCCATCTAAAGTGGGTAAGGGCTCCTGAGTTCGTAAAACCCATTAACTTACAACTAATAGTTCTAATAAACTTCTTTATACACTCTCGTGTTTAGACCTATGTCGAGTTTCACTCACCTTTGCGTAAGGACAATAGCTCTTTATGTTCTTTTCACCTAATAGTATGACTGAGAAGGAATAATAAACTCTGGATACACTGTAAAGGGAAATACATGCAATGAAATACCCAAACTCTATTCCTTATTCAAAATACTCCTCTATCAGAAATAATGAAACACACACACAGGAGAAAAGTTCAGACTTCAGGAACATATATTAAACACAGTAATAAATTCACAAGAATGCAACAATGTTTCAGTCTTTTGATTTCACAACATATGCAAACTAAAATGGGCCCACACTTCAATGTCCACCTAAGCCGGCATATAAGTAACTAAATAGTCTCAGAAAATAAACCCCACGTTGCAGGCCTGATATGATGGTGAAGCGTGGAAATGTGATACCTTACTCCAAAAGGAAACCTTGAACCTCCTTGGAATTTCACCTGTCCTTAGTCCCAGCCAGAAAGAAGATGATGGTGCAGGATGTATTCAGCTCCTCTACCAGTCTCTCGGTCCACAGGAATCAACAGGCAGCAGAACAGTCCAGTGAAGATGGTTTTCCAGCACAGTCACATAGCTTTCAGTGTAAGCTCATATCTCTGCATAAAGTTTAACTCTGGAAGCTCCCACGACGGAAACCTTAGTTAAAATATTCTTCTGTTAGCCGATTTAGCTTTCAGTACTCCATGTCCACTTTGTTAGCGAATAATAATGCATTAGCGAGCATTACATATAACTTTAAGACTACTGTACAGCAAATTCCGAGTTGAAATAATCACAGTAGCTTCAACAACAAGGTAGAGTTGATATCTGCACATAGACTGTCGAGTTGAAAGTCTAAAATATCAGCAAAACACCCGTTTTCTAATAACTTCGCCACGTGTTGTTAGCGCGGTTAATCTCTCTCATGCTATCGCTCACTTCCTGTTTCAGTTCTACCCTCCTCCCAGTTCCTGATCCTTGACCAATCACAGACTGGGAAATTAGTTTGACTCTACATCATTTCCTCTTACATACATGGGCTCTTCAAACAAAATATAATGAAGATTACGTTTTTATAAACATATTTAAACTTCTTATACCGTAGTATTTTAAGTACTTAAAGGCACACAACTTATTTATAACAGTTTTAACATATTTAAGACAACATTTTTTAACACAGTCTGAATTATTAATCTTTTCCTGAACTTAATTCAATACAAAATACTTTAATTTTGGACTGGGTTACATGTAGATTTCAAATGGGACACACATGCTACGTCTTTGGACAGATCTCAAACTGACTTTAAAAGTAAGAGTGAAATCGTGAAAGAAGTCACTGCAGGTAAACATATCAAAACACCCCAAGAAAAACCATGCTCTGTGATGGGGCCAGGCTACTCTTTGTAAAATTCACCCTGAGGCCCAAACGGGCCACATGGGAAAGAAGACACGTTGTGTCGAGGGCCACCTGAGACTGGGACGGCGCACAGACGAGCCAGTCGTCCAGATACGGCAAGATCGTCATGCCCCGCGACTGTAGGTGCGAGAGGGCTGCCGTCACACACCTGGTGAACACCCGTGGGGAGAGGGAGAGACCAAACGGGAGCACCCTGAACTGGAAATGACGCCCCTGAAAGGCGAATCGCAGAAACTGCCGATGGTGTGGCGCAATAGGAACGTGAAAGTAGGCATCCTCCAGGTCTATTGAGGTAAACCACTCCCCTCTGGAGACCGTACGCAGAACCTCTGCAGTGGTCAGCATATGGAACCTCAAGACCTTCAGGAACCTGCTGAGGTTCCTGAGGTCGAGGATAGGACGGAATCCGCCATCTTTCTTTGCTATCAGAAAGTAAGTCGAGTAGAACCCTCCGGGGTGCAACAGGGGATCTACTGGTTCGATGGCACCCTTGTCCAGGAGGACGAACAGCCCCTGGGCGAGGGCTTGGGCTTTTGCCGGGTCGCGGATGATAGTCATCCTGACTCGGCCATGGGTTGGGGGCCGGCGTCGGAACTGAAGTTTGTACCCGTGGGTCAAGGTGGAAAGAACCCACGGGTCCCTGGTGGAAGCAGCCCAGTGGCTGAGCTGCTGCTGGGAAAAACAGCCGACGGTCTGCCCCGTGGCCTCAGCGCCGGGCCCCCCGACCTCTAAAGGCTCATGGGGTACGACGGGCAGTACGTGAGACCTGAGGTTGCCCAGGGGGCAGTTGCTCAGGTGCCCGAAAGGTCTGCGCCTGCCGCTGAGCAGGCTGTGGGCGTGAGTGCTGGGGCCTAGGGAGGCCCCTGGCCTGTGAGCGTTTGCTGCGCTGTGGGGCAGCTGGACGGCCCCTAGGGTTGCCAGGAGGCGGCGCACTTCTGTGAAGCCCAGACAGCTGCTGTCGGGTTTGTCCAGCTTGGACCGTGCGCTTGAGGGCTTCCAGAGCCGCGGAACCAAACAGCTCCCCCGGTTCCACCGGAACACTGCGAAGGGTTCTTCTGCAGGCCACCGAGAGAGGGGACTGCGCCAACGAGACCTGGCGGCGAGCCTGAACAAGAGTTGACATGACCCGCCCCAACTCCCTAAACATCAGTGCAAAGGCCTGTAGAGAGGCGTCAATAACACTGTGGACGGAAGTGTCCAGCTCAGCCTCCTGCAGGGATGATGACAGGGCGAGCAGCAGGTGGGACATGGAATTACCTATGCGAGCCATGCGTGCCGCTGCATCAAAGGCCCTTGACAGCAAATCATCCGTAACCCGGCACTGGGGGCGAGGACACCTCGCCTCCTGTCTCAGAGCCTCATCGGGTGAGACGATCAGGGCGGCTATAGTGGGCTCAACCACTGGCATGCGGTCCAGGCCGAACTTGGATGCGTCCTGCATGGCTGCCAGGGTCCGAGCATCAGCTGTAGGGGCCCTAGGGGCCCTCCAGAATGTCTGCAATTCCCTCAGATACTCCTCTGATGGAGGCACGGTTAATGCAGCGGGGGGTGAGGAGTGCCTGAAAAAGGCACTGGCTGAAGCTGCCTGAGCCTGCGGCACATCCAGCTGCAGCCTGGCTAGAGCCGTACGAATGGCGGCTCCCATAGAGCAGTCCTCAATACCACCCGCAGAGCTACGGGCCAAAGAACGGGAGCCCGCTGCAGAGGGACGGGAGGCTTTGTCTTCCGGGAGCACGCCCGACGCGTAGTCCTGAAACATAGTAGCCGAAGCTGCTATGGAAAACGCATCCTCCTCCGACCCGAAGGAGGCCGTCGGAGGAACAAGAGCACCTGGCTGGCTTGCCCCAGCCCCAGGTTGGAGGCCCAGGAGGAGGGACTTAATGCTGTCAAGCCCGGCTGTTAGCTGATCCACTCTGGAGGTAAGCCCGGACCCCTTAGCCCTCTTCCCGGAGGTGGGGCCTGCAGTCTCAGCAGGCCGACGCCGGGGTCGGCTAGACCGAACTGGGGCCAGCCGCTGGTCAGGGGTCAACTGGGGAGACAAGGGAGGGCCCACGAGGCGCTCTACCTCAGCCAGCCGAGCAACTCTGACTGCATGAGGCAAGATACCACAGTTCATGCAGGACTCGTCTGAAAGACCCTGCCTAAGATGTCCGAGGCCAAGGCACGAGGGACACAAATCATGGCCATCCTCAAGCTGTAGAGGAGCCATACAGGCCAAGCAGGAGTGGTTGTCATACATGTAGGCCACCAGCCTATATATATATACATATATATATATATAGATATATATATATATCTACTTATTTATTTATTTTTAATATTTATTTATTTATTTATCTATAGATGGATACTGGGAGAGGGGAGCAGCAAACGCTGCCTTCACCGACAACCAACTATAGGCCACCTGTGCTGGGAGCGGGGAGCGTACACGCTGCCTTCACCAGGAGAGGGGCTATTGTTTATTTATTTATTTATCTATAGATGGATGCTGGGAGAGGGGAACAGCAAATGCTGCCTTCACCGACAACCAACTATAGGCCACCTGTGCTGGGAGCGGGGAGCGCACACGCTGCCTTCACCAGGAGAGGGGCTAGTTATTTTTTATTATCTATTTATCTATAGATGGATGCTGGGAGAGGGGAGCAGCAAACGCTGCCTTCACCGACAACCAACTATAGGCCACCTGTGCTGGGAGCGGGGAGCGTACACGCTGCCGTCACCAGGAGAGGGGCAGAACAGTAGTGCAGCAAACAAAAGTTGCAACAGAGAAAAAACCGACCGCGAGTGAACATTAACGTAGGCAGATTACAGATGCCGGGAGAGGGCTAGCAAACACATAGCCTTCACCAACAACGTAACTATAAACAAAAAACTGTTACTTACTTGCGGCTGCACAGCACCGGGAGAAGGAGCGAACACGCTGCCTGCACCGACACTTGTAACAATCGGCAGTACACTTCATTAGCCGAGGAATAAACAAAGTTACAGACCTCTCGGCGGAGTTCGTTGCGGTCTCTGAAGGGCGAGCAGCTCGCAGATTCGACGGAACGTCATGAGGCCACCAGCAGCGAACAATGAAGCAGTAACGTATGGTTTGAAAATTCGTCTCGTATGTAGGCGTGGTAATACCTGCGAGCGAGAAGATGAAAAGGAACAGATCCCCGGATGTCACCGGAAGATATAGGCTCTCCGGGGTCATCAGGGGTCACGAGTGACTTTGTTGGTATAAACACTCGACCTGCGCATGCGCGAGATGTATCATTCAGTGCTTGAAGCACCGCCTCTGGCGGTCAGTAAGGATGAAATAGAACAGCTGTACATCAGACAGGATAAGGTGCTGCCTCCATTTATCATTCAGTACAGTGATTCTGTAAAGCGATGTTATAATTAGCCGAAGAACAATACATGAGACTGCAAAAAAGGTGGAACCTGAACAAGCAGCATTTTTGCTGCAATATATGGAAAAGCAGTTGTTTGTGGCTTTGTATTTGTCTATGAAAATGTTAATAAAAAATATTATCAAATGCAATTATTCCTCCATGGAAAACAAAAACAGAAATCTATTGTCATATATCTGGAATTTGGTTTGCTTTGCCAAGAACTCTGTTGATAAATTAAACTATTTTAATTGTCTTTGACTTTTCTGTCTTTGCATGCTCCTAAATGAGAAACAGACAATGAAATGAGGGCTTGTTGATGTGCTGCTGTGGCAACGCTGCGTCATAAGGCTAAACTTTGATGATTTCAGCAACTGGCTGTCTTGTTTTGCCTGAGCACAAATTACACAAGTATGGTATGTCACTGATTTGTTTCAATATTGAGGTTCTTTCATATTTTTGTTGGGCTTGCTGATGCCAGGGGGATATTTATATCTGTGGATATTCATATGTCTTTGTAAATGCCTTAAATTAGCTTCCCTTCAAAAAGAAACAGTAGCATTAGATCTTATAAGGCATGTTAGGTCAGGCACAGGAGGACTTGCCTAGTCTTTGTCAGTGTCACAACCAAACTATACCATCAATTATTACTGATACCACTGATGACCCACGTCACCCATAAGACATTACACCTACAGATACAGTCTATAAATGTACCACTTTAAAAGTAAATTGGCAATAAATTCAAGATATTAATAATATTTGCCATATTTGAATATGACTTTTGAATTGATTGAAGTTTTTACAGTATGTTTCTGATTTTTGTCCTAAAGTATATGTCCATTGTTTGGAATGTTACAGCTAACTGATTAATACTTGTACACAGATATTACAATATGTTCTTCAAGCTACTCTCCAAAGTATTTCTTAGTTATGTAATGTCTCCTGTGACCTGAAAGAAGTTGTGTAAATTAGCAAAGAATTGCCTGGTGCCATGGTCAAGTTTTATGTTTGTAGCTCAGCCCGATGTACCCTGTTGTTGCTAAGCGAGTTAACCATTTGTTTAGCGCTTGAACTTCATCCAGACATGCACAAACACTGCACTCCTTCTACATAACATTCTGAATAAACAACAGGCTGTCTTGAGTCAGAGGCTTATTCAGCTCCACTGCAACCAATACAGGAGGTAAATCCTAACATTATTATTCTCTTTAATGACAAAGATTAGTTTTGTATCCCGAACCATAGTTGCCCTCTTATTCTTATCACTTAATGTTAATGCCTTAAGTGAGAAAAGTGTTTACAGTTTACTTTTTTAACTGAATGTAACTCCAATAAAAAACCCATTGTCGTATTATCTATTTGTTATTTATTTTGAGGATCTTGTGACTTCTTATAGGAAAAACTTGAGAAAGATGCTTATTCTGACTTTGAAAATATCACGTATGATGTTTCTCAGGGGGCCATTTTTGGACCATTTACTGCTCTCTTTGAAAATGTTACACTGGTCCAAGTGTATAAGCTACTGAAAACTGTCTTTCATTTTTATGCAAATGATACTTATATCGATCCATAAAATAGTCTGATCTTTATCTTCATCTTGAACATATAATCACATTATCTCCTTTCTTACCTAATTGCACACGTGGCATTAAGAATTCATCTAAAAAGTTTTCTCTCATTTTCAAATCACTTAAGGGCGTTGCCACCATTTATTTTGCCAAACCTCTCACCTTGTAGTCAAGTCAAGTCAGATTTATTTGTATAGCACATTACATGTACAAAACAGTTCAAAGTGCTTTACATAAAATAAAAGCATTGCAGCAGGGATTGGAAAAAGCATTAAAAATACATAAAAGAATATAAAGAGAAACAAATGAAATAATTAAAATTAATTTAAATTAATTTAAAAACAAGCAACAGTCTAGATAAGTTAAAAGATATCGTGCAGATCGTGAACGCACTTATTGTAAGTCGCTTTGGTTAAAAGCGTCTGCAAAATGACTGTAATGTAATGTAATGTAATGTAGATTTCATGCATAGACACATGAGAAAAGAAATGTTTTTAACTGGATTTAAAAATGTCTACATTTGGTGAAAGTTTAATCTCCACTAGCAGTTTGTTCCACTTGTTGGCAGCATAACAGCTAAATGCTGCTTCTCCGTGTTTAGTCTGGACTCTGGACTGGACCAGCTGACCTGAGTCCTTGGATCTAAGAGCTCTGCTGGGTTTATATTCTCTGAACATATCACAGAAGTATCTTGGGCCTAAACCGTTCTGGGATTTGTAAACCATCGTCAGGCTTTTAAAATCTATTCTGTGACTGACTGGAAGCCAGAGTAAAACCTTTAATTCTGTTGATGTTTCTGAGATGGTAAAAAGCTGCCTTGGTGACACTTTTGATGTGGCTGCTGAAAGTCAAATCTAAGTCTATCAACACTCCAAGGTTACGAACTTGGTCAGTGATTGTAAGGGCCCAAGTCTCAAGATATTTACCAATGCTGACCCTCTTCTCTTTGTTACCAAACAGAATGATCTCAGTTTTGTCTTCATTTAAGTGTAGAAAATTCTCTTTCATCCAGGTGTTTATTTCCTCCAGACACTGACACACTACGTCTGCTGGGCTGCAGTCGTCTGGTGACAGAGACACATAAATTTGTGTATCGTCTACATAACTGTTAATAATTCATTTTAAAGTTCTGTAATATCTGACCCAAAGGGAGCATATACAAGTTAAACAGAAGAGGTCCAAGAATTGACCCCTGGGGGATTCCACAAGTCATGGCCACTCGCTCAGAATCACAGCTGCCAATTATAACAAAATAACTCTGGCCTTCTAAGTAGGACCTGAACCAGTTAAGGACCGCTCCAGAAAGTCCAACCCAGTATTCCAGCCTGTGCAACAGGATCCTGTGATCTACAGTATCAAACGCAGCACTGAAGTCCAACAGAACCAGGACTGAAACATAACCAGAATCAGTATTCAACCTGATGTCGTTTAACACTTTGACCAGAGCTGTTTCAGTGCTGTGATGACGTCGGAAGCCTGATTGAAAGTTATCAAGACTTCCACTTTCATTCAGAAAGTCTTTGAGCTGGTTAAATACAACTTTCTCAATAATCTTTGATATAAAAGAGAGATTAGAGACAGGTCTGTACTACACCTCATCTGTTGCTCCCGCAGTTCAGCTGTAACTCTCATTCCATGGGGAAAATGCAAGAGACAGAGGGTGTTATTAGTGTTTTCTTTAAAGGAGACATATTATACTCTTTTTTTCACAAGCTGACACTACTTCCTGAGGTCTTGGTGAAATGACTTTGACATGTTTTGGTCAGTGAGACAGTACTTTTTCTTCCACTGATTTGCACCCCCACTCAAAGGGATTAGTTTTAGAACTTAGAGTGGCCCACTTGACTTCGCTCTGCCCCTCTCTTCCTCAGAGTCTGCCTTTTTTGAGATCTGCAATACTCAATTACCCTTTGAGCACATTATTACTGTATGAGAGAGCATACAGTAAATAGCCTAAATAGAGCTCAGACCACACACCAAACTGACTGTAAAAGTACTTGACTGGCAATTTTTTTTCTCAAATACTTATGTTTGCATCATCTGCAGATTGCCTGTATGCAGCTAATAACCTGTTGATCCCTCTTTCAGGAACAGTGAGTCATATGTTGAACTGGCAAAGTTGTTTAAACATGCACTGCAAAACACAACGAACACCTTACACCACTCAGAGCTCAGAGCTCAAATATTCAGTTGCTCCTTTCCTGTGTTTTATTTATGTTTTTAGAGAATGACTGTTGCAGTCACCATGCTGTGTGAATGGTGCATTCAATGACAAATGAAAAATTCCTACCTTCCAACAGCAGAAAATCATACAATGCCAGCTAGAAGTACAATTTTCTTTTTTAATATAAAACATAATTCAAAGTAGTGGTAGCAAAGTATGAGCTCATTTATTTTCTGAATTTAAAAGTAAAACCAATGATGACATTTCATGTGAAAGGAAAAAGCAAAATACAAGAGCAAAAGTGTCTCAACTTTCCACTTCCAAGGAACAACAAATGCAGCAGGCAGAGATATAGAAGGAGACGGCTGGATAACCTTGTAGAGTAAAGTGATTTTACCCTGCAGATCTGAAGCTCACTGAATGATACAGATATAGGGGGCCCAAAACAATATGTATTTTCTTTTCTTTTCTTTTTGAGTTGGTAGGGACTGCAGATACCCAAATAAATGCTCTTAAACACAGAGAACAGATATTTTTTCCATGTCTCCTATAAGAGCTCAACGACTTTGGCATAACTCTCTGCTGATGGACAAGCTAAATTATTTTTTTATCACCATTAGCAAAAACGAAAATGATTTATAAATGATTTTAACTTCGTAAGCTTGCTTTTGAAACATGCTATGATTTATTGGCAGTTTAATTGAATAGATTTTTTTATTATGATTCTGTCTCCTCCAATTCTCACAATCCTCTTCTGTGATCCATAGAAGAACACGGCTAATTTTAGGTGTAATGTCCTCATGCTGTTTCTGCTTTTACCTTTTGATCTTGACTTTGTTATCATGTAAAACAGTCATCATACATCTACGGTTTATGTCTCAGCTTTCCATCTAAACCCTCCTTGTTGCTTATTACAAAACCAGATCCAATATTTCATGTGCCATACTTTTGTATTTGTGTTTGCATAAGAAACATAGTCTATTTGAGTGTCTTTATGTATCATGTGCATTTTGCCCTTTGTCCTTGCTGCTATGTGTTCTGGTATGTAGCTAAAGGTTGAGGCCAGGCAGTGAGCAGTACAGCAGGGGCCCGGTCAGGGGGAGCTAAGGCTGGGAAGAGCTGCAGAGCCAAAGTCCAGCAGCTTTAACTGCTTAGATTAGGACATAACATAGCCATGAATATCACAGCACAACAATATACATCCTTGTGCAAAGGCTAAAAGATCAGCATATGCTGTAGAATGCTTGAGGGACTAAGCATTTACTAAGGGATGAAAATTCATTTTCATGTCGTTGCAGAAATCGCATTAAGTAAATCATGAGTGTAACTCAAGTGCAGCTAATGATGTCTGCACCTCGGGAATCTGAGCTGTCATTCCAGAAACAGCTCATCTGTTGTTACCAACTGCATGACTTCAACAGACTCCAGTGAAAGCTGCTCCTGAAAATTTTGTAAATTGGGACAGCTACATGCCACAAAACTGCACAATGAGGCACACACACATGTGATAAGCTATTTGATCAACAGTCTCCTGTACAAGGTTTTAGACAGAAATTACTCTGACCTCTGCATGAGCAAGAGTTTACTCTTGCAAGTGTGCTGTGCATGTTATATGTCCCTTTCATTACCTCTGTTGGTTTTATTTAAGTTTTATTTCAAAATATATATATACATATATATCACTCATTGAGTCTTGTTGACTCATTGCATTACATTGTTGGGAGGCTGCCAAAGTTTTATGCAATCTTTTTAGTTTTCTCCAGAAATTGGAGTATGTGGTGGTAACATGGCAAACAATGACATGAACACCTGTGTTATTTAGGGCTATTGGTGTAGAAACATGGAAAAGGGAACCGAAAGATCTCCAGAACCTAGTTTACAATATTGTTGCTAGCTGAGGCATGAATTAAATCAGTGTGTGCAGCTTTTCTTTATTTTGGGCACTTTGATCATTATATCAGACAAGCGGTTTAAAAAACTTAAATACAACATCCAAATATGAAAATCCATTATGTCTGAAGGATTAGCCAGCTTTATTGATCTTTTTCAAATTTTTAAAAACAATCTTGAGGGGTTCCTGATCTAGGGGGCTAAAGAAAACATGTTTTTTACAACAGTATTTATTGTTGGTGTGGCAAAGCAAGGATATTTATTCTGCTTTTACAGCTTTTTTAAACAAATCGTAAAATACTACACTTTAGTTAAAAAACGGTAACGCTTGACTAGAGAAGTCAAGACTTAATAAAAAGACCATAATAGTCTTGACTTGTCTTAAAAAAAAATTTTAGCATTTGTGCATAGTGACATTGTAATGACACGAGTAAAACACCAGCAATGAAATTTTTTTTAAAAAAGCCTGATATTGTGCATGTGCTGTTATACTCACCAACTCCAAATTGCTTTACATGTTTGCACAATTCATTAACTTCCATCCATCCATTTTCTATACCCGCTTAATCCGTCGGTCGGGTCGCAGGGGGGCTGGAGCCCACCACACACACGCTCACACTCACTCCATAGGAACAATTTTAGAGACATTAATTAACCTAGCATGCATGTTTTTAGACGGTGGGAGGAAGCCGGAGTACCCGGAGATAACAATTCATTAACTTAATTTACTTAATTTCTAACTGCATGATGAAGGTATTTAACGTCACAGTCACTTAGATTGCATGAAAGAAATGGACATCACAACTATGACCTCACTCACTATGTATTTGGCATTCATCTGCATGACTATACTGGGACAAGACAGAGGAGAATAAATATAAGGAGAAGGGTCCTACTGCATGAACTTTAAGAATGAGTAGAATCATTCCTTAAAGGATAAGACCGTTTTTTTGACATTGGGCCCTTGATTTCACATTATAACATGATGTTCTACTCACCCCTGCTTGTTGTTGGTCATTTGGAGCTGTTCCGAAGATATTCGAGAGGCGTCTGGCTGCTCTCTTGAGACATTCGGCCACTTCCTATGGGCAAGTTTATACAGGCACAAACTATGCTGTTTATAATTTATTAATTACTGTACACTAGCACTGATAACGTGGAGGTGCGTCGCTTACTTAAAAAAATCCGGGTTACTGTAATTTTGAATTTTTGTCATAAAGTAGGTGTTACTGACGTCCTCGTCGTGCTACTACCACAGACAGCCCACAGACCTGCTGCCTATTAATTCATTCGGCTAAAATTCAAAATTAGTAACCCGGATTTTTTTAAGTAAGCGACGCACCTCCACGTTATCAGTGCTAGTGTACAGTAATTAATAAATTATAAACAGCATAGTTTGTGCCTGTATAAACTTGCCCATAGGAAACCGTTTCATGGCCGAATATCTCAAGAGAGCAGCCAGACGCCTCGCGAATATCTTCGGAACAGCTCCAAATGACCAACAACAAGCAGGGGTGAGTAGAACATCATGTTATAATGTGAAATCAAGGGCCCAATGTCAAAAAAACGGTCTTATCCTTTAATGTGAGAAAAGCTACATAACGTTTCCCTTAGGCCACCATAGCAGACAAAGGTCCGCTGCTTCGGTCAGTAAGTTTGTTTGTTAGAATGAAAATACCAAGCTATACTAGGTCCTATGTTTTGTCAAGCAATATTTTGGCTCTGAAGAGAGAATATACAGGTCCAGTTGGCAAGTAATAACAGGACTGGGTTAGTTGACGAGTGTGCAACCCTATGGTGGAGTGCACTTGATGTAAATGTTGTCATTAGAGAGTGTGCATATGTGTGTGCTAGTGACAGTGTACCCAGCAATTTGTTGTGACCAACCAGCCTTCAAGTCTATCAAGTCTGCAGCTGTCATGCCATGGACTCATGACATGTGTTTTTTAGATCATGTTTGGTTTTTAGATAATGTCTTTAGTTCTTAGTTTAGATCATGTTTTTGGTTCAGGTCTTGATTAGTTTCATTCACGTCACCTGCACTCATTTCCTTCAGCTGCACTCCATCCTTAATCACCATCCACAGTATTTAGTTTCCAGGTTTCCTTTCAGTTCTTGTGAGATCCTTGCACCTTTTTTCGTCACCCATGCTACGCCACGTCACAGCACGCCACGCCACAGCTAAGTTAAGTTTTTTTTTTTCCATAGTATGCCAAGTGTTTTGTTTTGTTGTAATTTTTCCACAGTTCAGGTTTTTCTATCCGGCTCAGCCGCGCTTTCCTTTTGATACTTTGTTTTTGTTAAATAAATCTATTTTACTTTTGGAAAATCCGCATCCGTGTCCTCCCTTAAAACCCCCACTTGACAGAAGGATCTCACCACCATGGACGCGGCGGATTACTCAGCCTTATGGGAGCTGGTCGGGGACTTCTGGTGCCGCTCAGGACCGAACAGCACCTCCTGGGAGAAACTAAACTCCTCTAATGACGTTTTGGATTTCTTTGTGCAAAAACGGGTCCTCCAGCACTTACCCACGGTGTCAGCTATCTGGGAGGAGGTCAGGACTGTACAGCGCACTGCCTCACTGGAAATTTTCGGCTTGGAGCCAGAAGAGGTAGCTGCGCTGTACAGCTCCTCCTCCTTACCTGCACCGCAGCCCCAGGACCCAGCCGTTCCAGAGCCGGCCCCGGCCCCAGCCGTTCCAGAGCCGGCCCCGGCCCCAGCCGTTCCAGAGCCGGCCCCGGCCCCAGCCGTTCCAGAGCCGGCCCCGGCCCCAGCCGTTCCAGAGCTCGTCACAGAGGCCGCGGGGCCTGAGCTCTCCACAGAGGCCGCGGGGCCTGTGCTCTCCACAGAGGCCGCGGGGCCTGAGCTCGTCACAGAGGCCGCGGGGCCTGAGCTCGTCACAGAGGCCGCGGGGCCTGAGCTCGTCACAGAGGCCACGGGGCCTGAGCTCGTCACAGAGGCCACGGGGCCTGACCAAGAGGCCACAGGGACAGACCAAGAGGCCACAGGGCCAGACCAAGAGGCCACAGGGGCCGCGGGGCCCGACCAAGCCACAGCCACAGAGGCCGCGGGGCCCGACCAAGCCACAGCCACTGAGGCCGCGGGGCCCGACCAAGCCACAGCCACTGAGGCCGCGGGGCCCGACCAAGCCACAGCCACTGAGGCCGCGGGGCCCGACCAAGCCACAGCCACTGAGGCCGCGGGGCCCGACCAAGCCACAGCCACAGAGGCCACGGGGCCAGACCAAGAGGCCACGGGGCCAGACCAAGAGGCCACGGGGCCAGACCAAGAGGCCACAGGGCCAGACCAAGAGGCCACAGGGCCAGACCAAGAGGCCACAGGGGCCGCGGGGCCCGACCAAGCCACAGCCACAGAGGCCGCGGGGCCCGACCAAGCCACAGCCACAGAGGCCGCGGGGCCCGACCAAGCCACAGCCACAGAGGCCGCGGGGCCCGACCAAGCCACAGGGCCAGACCAAGAGGCCACAGGGCCAGACCAAGAGGCCACAGGGCCAGACCAAGAAGCCACAGGGCCAGACCAAGAGGCCACAGGGGCCGCGGGGCCCGACCAAGCCACAGCCACAGAGGCCGCGGGGCCCGACCAAGCCACAGCCACAGAGGCCGCGGGGCCCGACCAAGCCACAGGGCCAGACCAAGAGGCCACAGGGCCAGACCAAGAGGCCACAGGGCCAGACCAAGAGGCCACAGGGGCCCGACCAAGCCACAGCCACAGAGGCCGCGGGGCCCGACCAAGCCACAGAGGCCGCGGGGCCCGACCAAGCCACAGAGGCCGCGGGGCCCGACCAAGCCACAGCCACAGATGAGCCCACAGCCACAGAGGCCGCGGGGCCCGACCAAGCCACAGCCACAGAGGCCACGGGGCCCGACCAAGCCACAGGGCCAGACCAAGAGGCCACAGGGCCAGACCAAGAGGCCACAGGGGCCGCGGGGCCCGACCAAGCCACAGCCACAGAGGCCGCGGGGCCCGACCAAGCCACAGCCACAGAGGCCGCGGGGCCCGACCAAGCCACAGCCACAGAGGCCGCGGGGCCCGACCAAGCCACAGCCACAGAGGCCACGGGGCCCGACCAAGCCACAGGGCCAGACCAAGAGGCCACAGGGCCAGACCAAGAGGCCACAGGGGCCGCGGGGCCCGACCAAGCCACAGCCACAGAGGCCGCGGGGCCCGACCAAGCCACAGCCACAGAGGCCGCGGGGCCCGACCAAGCCACAGGGCCAGACCAAGAGGCCACAGGGCCAGACCAAGAGGCCACAGGGCCAGACCAAGAGGCCACAGGGGCCCGACCAAGCCACAGCCACAGAGGCCGCGGGGCCCGACCAAGCCACAGCCACAGAGCAGGCCACAGAGCAGGCCACAGAGCAGGCCTTTCGAGCCCCTCCCTCCCACCCCCAGATATTGGGGATGTCTGGGATCCATCCCTTAAGGGGGGGCTCTCCCCTTGCCGTCGGATGTCTGGCCGCCTGCCAGACCGGCGCCTTCTGCCGCCGCGTCGACGGATGTCTGGCCGCCCGCCAGACCAGCGCCTCCTGCTGCCACGCCACGGGAAGTCTGGCCGCCCGCCAGACCACCGCCTCCGGCTGCCACGTCATGGGAAGTCTGGCCGCCCGCCAGACCACCGCCTCCGGCTGCCACGCCATGGGAAGTCTGGCCGCCCGCCAGACCACCGCCTCCTGCTGCCACGCCACGGGATGTCTGGCCGCCCGCCAGACCAGCGCCTCCTGCTGCCACGCCACGGGAAGTCTGGCCGCCCGCCAGACCACCGCCTCCTGCTGCCACGCCACGGGATGTCTGGCTGCCCGCCAGACCACCGCCTCCTGCTGCCACGTCATGGGAAGTCTTGCCGCCCGCCAGACCACCGCCTCCTGCTGCCACGCCATGGGAAGTCTGGCCGCCTGCCAGACCACCGCCTCCTGCCGCCACGCCGACGGAAGTCCAGGCGTCCGCCGGACCACCGCCGTCACCTGCCGCCACGCCGACGGAAGTCCGGGCGTCCGCCGGAAGTCCGGGCGTCCGCCGGATCACCGCCTGCTGCCACGTCATCGGGCGTCCGCCGGACCACCGTCTCCTGCCGCCCGAGGCCGGTGCCCTTGCCGCGTGCCTGGTCGGCCGCTGCAGCCATGCCACCGGGGTTATGGTTCCCCGTATGACCGGCTTCGAGCCCCTCCCTCCCACCCTCAGACTTTTTAGGGGCGTCTGGGATCCGCCCCTTGAGGGGGGGGCTCTGTCATGCCATGGACTCATGACATGTGTTTTTTAGATCATGTTTGGTTTTTAGATAATGTCTTTAGTTCTTAGTTTAGATCATGTTTTTGGTTCAGGTCTTGATTAGTTTCATTCACGTCACCTGCACTCATTTCCTTCAGCTGCACTCCATCCTTAATCACCATCCACAGTATTTAGTTTCCAGGTTTCCTTTCAGTTCTTGTGAGATCCTTGCACCTTTTTTCGTCACCCATGCTACGCCACGTCACAGCACGCCACGCCACAGCTAAGTTAAGTTTTTTTTTTTCCATAGTATGCCAAGTGTTTTGTTTTGTTGTAATTTTTCCACAGTTCAGGTTTTTCTATCCGGCTCAGCCGCGCTTTCCTTTTGATACTTTGTTTTTGTTAAATAAATCTATTTTACTTTTGGAAAATCCGCATCCGTGTCCTCCCTTAAAACCCCCACTTGACAGCAGCTTGATTCCTTGTGCACATGTACAGGGTGCCTCTTTCTGCGGGTTCTGGTCTACAAGAATGCAGTCACGCATGCGGAAGCTACAAAAGAAAGACATGTGTTTCCACCGGAGGCCAAAGTGTTACCTATATTCTGCAATATTTTCATCTTACACTTCTCTCCCCTGAAGTGTAAAGTCTGGCAGGTGTCCTCTGCAAGAAAATGAACTGCAACATATTACATCCTCTAACTAGCAGGAGGCAACAATGCCTGAATGAGCGAGGCCAAAGGAAGTGGGTCAGAGAAGAAAGATCCCACACCTTGACCGTCATGAAGTTAGGTTAGCAAGGTTCCTTAGTCATTCATATCAAATGTGATATCGATTGGGATGCTGACCGCCTCTGTTTTTCTGGTCACAACACTCAAAACACACACAGACACATGCACTCATCCTTAACATGTCACATACTCATGCTTGGTCAAGAGCCCTTTGAGTCCATTTTCAAGACACAGGGAACTGCTCTCCAGCTCTATAGTGCCAGTTATCTTTGACTGCAGTAAGTGATGCACCAGCTGTACCACTAGCAAATTCTGACAGGAGAACATCATTCTATAATCATTCAGTAATGCCGGGTCATAAACAAAAAACACAAACAGCGTAACAAGATCGAGGGAGAGAAGGGGCATAGAAATCCTACTTAGAGGCATGACACTTGTGTTTAAGTCCAACATTAATATTGCTGTTTTGCACTTACAGATGACCACTGGTCTTCATTTGGACTTATTTAGTATATTATTGTTCTTCTCTTCAAGGCATTTAAAGTACTTAGTTTGTTAGTTAGTTAAACATTATGGTCAGGCATTTAAATACACAATAAAATACTATTCACATTGGAAAGCTATTATCACATTTTAGACTCCCAGGTATGCCAACTGAGCCAATCCCATCCCTAAACATGTCTCTTTGAGTCCAAACTGTCAATCAGTGCTGGAGCAGTTTTCATGAGGAACACAAGATTACTGATCAGGAGGAGTTAATTCTGCCCTTTGATACTATCATGACTAGTGGAAAAAAATGTTTGATCTTTGTTTTTACCATCAAAAGTTGACCCTTTGGCAGATCCCATGTTCATCTTGTTTACAGTTAACTCACAGCAGTGACATCATCAACCAATAAAGCCTTCTTTACACAAGTCAAAAAAGAACCTGCTCACATTTGGCTTTAAATCAAATCCATCCACATATCCACCATTGCTCTGTATTCTTTCACAGTCATCAGCACCAGAGTCTAGACTTCATTACCTCCGCCAAGGAGGTTATGTGATCGCCCGAGTTTGTCTGTTGGTTTGTCTGGATGTCTGGATGTTCGTTCGTTCGTCTGTTCGTACTGCAATCTTGCGACCTGCCACAAGGTGGCGCGACCTCCACAAGGTGGCGCGACCTCAAGGTGCCACAGCCAAACAGAGCCAAAGCCAGACAGAATGCATAGTGCGCGGATTTGCTGTAATTAGCACAACAAAAGATTGCAACGGCAAGGCAGTGTGCATAACTGCATATAGCGTAATAATAACGGCGAACACTGCTTCCCGAAAGAACACTGCTTCCCGACAAAACATTATAATAATAATAATAATATTAATAATAATTAATAACGGCGAACACTGCTGTTCAATAATGAATAGGGAGAAGGGAATGCCTCTTCTGCTGACAGCGCCAAAGAACAAGTAGCCCACATCAGGAACGTATGTCCATACATGGCTCGCTATCCACAGGTAGGTTGGCGGTTGGCGGAGGTCTGCACTCTCTGAGTGCATTTCTAGTTTGGGAAATATTCTTCTGCCATTTTGAAATTATGATATCATATTTGCTCTCTGGCAGAGACTGTTACTTGGCCACTGTCCTGCAGATTTTAGATGTTTCCCTGCTTCAACACACCTGATTCAAATCAATGCATCATTAGCAGGCTTGTGCAGAATTTAATAATCTTTTGAAGAGATCCATTTCATCTGAATCAGGCGTCTTGAAGCAGAGAAACACCTAAAACCTGCAGGACAGCGACCCTCGAGGACCGACTTTGGACATCCCTGCTTTAGAGACTTCAGAGATACACACATAAACGGACACAAACACAGACATGATAGATGCTCTGTGACATGTTAGCTTGCCCCCCGATCTCAGCTGTAGGAAGATGTATTCGGATTCTTCCTTTAAAATATTCCAAGTATTAATTTTACTGTATGTGAGTGAAGAATGGGTGGAAACACCTCCCCCTGACTGTTATTCTTCCTCTTGCAGGTCAAATTCTAATTCAACTTTACATGTCATTGAGAGAGAAAGGAAGGGTTTTCTGTCCAACTGTCTCCCTCACTAGCTAACTCTCCATGTGCCTTGGTCCCACACAGAAGAACAAAAGGTTTACACATTCATAAACATTGTTCTGTGTGCGTAGAAGCTGTGCGTCATGGAAGCAGCCCTCCCACGTGTGCTATGTATATGAATGAGGTATGTATATGAATGAGGGGTGTGAATGGATTTTTTACACAGGTTTTACAACAGTTCTCCCCTTGAAATCCGTGACCGTACTTTCCAGAAATAGAGCATAACTTGGTTAAAGGGGAACTACTGCAGTCGATTTCAAGAAGAACTATATTTGATAAAGACCAGGTTGTACCTCCTGTTGAAAAGACTACTTGTAGCTGAAACTCGCGTTTCAGAAAACTGGCACATTCGATTTCCTACAGCACATTGTACTTGCAAAAATTTATCAGATATGCATACACACACACATGCACACATACACACACACACACACACACACACACATAAATGCACCAAGACATTCATAGGCAGATCAATAGAGAAATGTGTAGGTGGTGTGACGCAAGAAATGTAAGTAACACGGGCACAAAGCAGTTACAGCACACAGCGCTGTCACAGTGTAACCTTTCCAACAGGTCAGATAGATTGCTGCTCTCCCTCCCCTCGCTGGACACAAATAACTTAGTCACCAGTCCTCAGGACAAACAGCCTCTTGAAATTTCTCTCAGGTTTTTATTTAAAGACAGAGGTTCAACAGTACAGATTGATACCAAAGTTTTTATTATCGTTCTTCAGAGATGTGATGGTGTAACTATAGCAACACAAGAATGTCATTCAAGAGAAGCAACAAACCACATGCCCATGTTGCGTTTCAGAGTTGTGCAGTTTCCGAACCACAGAGGGATATGGAGAAAAAAGACAAACAAAACTTATGAGGAGGTATTTCATATATTTCAATTATTTATATCATGAAATCATGATATTGATCTTATAATGTTTTTTAGATACTATAAATAAAATGAGCAGCTCTGTCATGAGATGACTTTTTTGTGAACTGCAGCATTGTATATTTTTATTAATATATATATTTATGTATACACATATAAAGACACACAACCTTCTATTCCACAAGAGGGTGTAAATGCTGCCTTGCCTTGAGGGGATGCCAAGTACACACTGAACTGTTGCCCAATCCTGTTAGTTAGCTGTTTAAGAAAAAAGGGGGGCAAACCTGATAACATGTTGCAGCAGTTTCCAGGGATATGGAGGTCTTATTTGACCAGTGATAAGACAGCAGCCCTGCCTGATACTTCATGGTGAAATACCGATTCCTCCATTTTGTTCCGCAGAGGAAACACAAAGCTGTAAAGTTTCAAAATTGTGAGCACTGCCAAGGTGGTTCTGGTGTTCTCTATTTGTGCAATTAGTCAAGAATAAGGCATTAACGTTGGGTAATGTTTGAGAATAATTGCCCCCTAAAACTGTTTGCAGATTTTGTTAGCAAACACTACTGGAGCCCTGGATTACAGTCTTTCTCTCTGTCTCTCACACACACACACTCTACCCAGATGGGAGACAGATGTTTAATAGACAAGGTCAAGGAGTGCACACAATAATTGTCTGCTCCAGCATCCCTCAGTATTCTCTGCATTTTTCAGATCACCACATCCATCCACTTAAATCCTGGAAATTTCCTCTGGAATGGAAACCACGTCCTACTCTCACAGACCTATTTGTGTTTCTTGTCTTGTTTTCTCTCTAGCATACACACGCACACACACATGCAGCAGTGCTCCTCTTACAGTACATTCAACAGATGTGGACTCCTCACCAATACAAGCACCGATGCGTTCAGCTGAGAAAATAAAAAATAAAAAAAACTCTCTCCGTGCTCGACTCATTTTATCGTGTGTTGCTCTGATTGTAGCTCTCCAAAATTCTTGTTCCAATTTATTCGTCTCTTATTCTGAGTGCTGCCTGCCAGAGCTGAGGGATGATTGATTAGAGGGAGAGGAGGAGAAGTTTCTAATCTCATTATAGCTACCTAAACTAATCCACTAGAATCAACACCTCCGAGTCCTCAACGCACTTTTATACAGGTTGTACCCCACATATCGTTCAGGCAAGATATATGCTCACTAATTCAAGTTGAAAGCTGACAAACAAAAACAACAAAGATGTCGGATATGCAAGACACACTGCTGATTGGATCAGAAGGAGTCAAGAAAACCATCCTGCATGGAGGAACCGGAGACATCCCAAAATTAACCACTGGGTCGAAGGTACTGTAGATGATTAAAGCTTTATTGACTTTTTTTTTTTTTAAATCAATCTAGAACAGTTCTCATGGCTTAACTCCTAAATGTTAAATAATGTGCCCTTGTGCTTTTAAGTAACATTTTCCTTATGCGGTATGAATTATTCTGCATAGCCTTAAGTTTATTTCTCTACACTCCTAATGAGTCTTTGTTGACCACATTGCAGGTAAATACTGACTATGCATGGCCCTGAACTGGACAAGTGAAATTAGGGGAAAATAAAACCGAACAAACAAAGCTACTTTCAGCGTTCTTCATCCAGTAACTGTAATAACATAATGCACTTAATCGTGCATGTGGTAATTGTATTAGGAACAGCACCGTCAGGACAATGCAAAAACAAACCTGTTTTGGACTAATATCAATCTTAAATAGGTCAGATGTGTACTTTATATATGTGCAAATCCACTGTTGGTACGTGAAGTTCCGGAGCTGTGTGCTGTCTCTCAACAGGCTTCAGATAAACAGTAAACAAGAATGCTCAGCAAGATTAACAGCATAGCTTACACCTCAGACACAACATAACATATCAAGATGCATGACAAAAGAGACGTTCAAGTTGTAGCAGTTCCCACTGACAGCCAGTAGAGGTTGATAGAGGGCATTTATACAATGACATAAGCAATATTTTCTTACCTTTAATTTGTAAAGTTTCAAGTTTGAGCCAAATGGATTAGTTTGGTGAAATTACTCAAAACTATCGAGTGGTGTTTACTTGCAAATTCACTTTTCATAAAGAAAGATGAACCTTCTTCGCATCTGAAACCACCTTTGAATTTGAATATCTGTATCATACTCACAGATGTTACATTACTGTGTTGTTTATCAAGATGCATGACAGTGTATTTAAGTCCAGGTTGAAGACACACCTATTTTCAGCAGCATTTGAATAAAGTTCCAAATCTGAAGCTTGAGTTTCAAAACTTAATCACATTTTAACTACTGATTTTATCTGATTCTATCTATTGTTCTTATTTCTTTCTTTTTTGTTTAAAATTTAAATAATGCTTTTTATTTCTACTGTTTTAATGTATCTGTAAAGCACTTTGAATCGCCTTTGCCCAACTCTCAACTCTTTTGCCCACGCTTTAATTTCATGGTATTTTTAATCACCTGCACTTTTGGCACCAACTATTTATGCCTTTCGAGTTGTTATGTCGCTTGAATTGTCTCATGTTGATGAGTCGCTGAATCTTTATTTTTTTTTAAAGCTGACACAGGTCACTGAACTCTTTGTATTTTTCTGAACTCATTCCTACAATATTGACCAATATGGTTGTTCTTCCGAGACAGTTGCTTCTTTCTGTGGTTACAGGTGACATTCCACTTCCGCACCCAGCTGTGTGATGATGACCGCACAGTGATAGATGACAGCAAAGTGGTGGGGACACCCATGGAAATAGTGATCGGCAACATGTTTAAACTAGACGTCTGGGAGACCTTGTTGGGATCCATGAGGATCGGTGAGGTGTCAGAGTTCTGGTGTGACACGATTGTGAGTTCCAGAAAAAAAAAAAAGGAAGAATGATAAAAAAAAAAAAAAAAATGTATGTGTTTGTTTACTTTGTCTCAGTTGATTCAGAAAATAATTGTACTTCTGCCAGCATGACCTCAAACTGCAGATGTGGAAGTTATAGTAACTGCTTTCGACAAGAAGCAAACAATGAAAACAGTCAGACAAGTTTAATACGCTGCAGCTATAATGTTAAACCCCTTGTTTGAAGGTCTATGACACATCTGTCTTGATAGCTCAGGGTTTCACAAAATGGGAGTGCAGGAGTGTAAAACAGAAAATGTACTGATTAATGTGGGGTTTTTTTAAGTTTATAGAGGAAACTTAAAGGACACCACTGCATAAAAAAATCTTTACATAATGCAGAGCATGACAATTATTCATGACCAAAAACCCAAAGGGACAGTGATTTTGTGCATATTTGTGAATTTAGTGATGCGGTGTCCGTGTGAGCTCTTTTCTTTATGTGATATGTTTGTCTCTACCACTGACATTGGGAATAAAAAAACATATATGCCCATATACCAGATACAAGCAAAGCAAATATATTACCTCTGAATATGTGTTGGTGCATGTGTACCTTATAAGATGTATATTTTTGTTACAGTGCACGTTTATGTGTCGCACACTAACAGAGACAGATGGGTTGAGGCGTACTGTCATTAATCCACAGCAGCCTCACTCTCCCCTAATCGGCTCTGACTCTTGCTGACTCAGCACTACTGACTCCCCTCCACTCTGATTAAATTTGATGGGGCTTAGAGCATTTATTCACTCTGAATAACATAGCTGCACCACACACTCTACTGGTTTTTGCACCCCCGTCCAGTGGAGGACAACCGTAACTTGAACTATAGAGACAGGCTGTAGAAAATATTAAACATCTCGAAAATATATGCAAATTCATCATACTGAGTCTAATGTAAGACTGATTAGAATATCATGTAATTTATGTTACTTTTGAGGACTTTATAAGCAGGAATATGAAGTGTGTACATTTAAGTAATTCTTGTTTTCACATTTAAGCTCAGGGAGATTAATAGCTCCTCATCCTACGTCTTAAAACCTGATTATGCATGTTTGGAATTATAACTCTGTAACCAACTGGAAAAAATATTTTCTACATTATAGAAATGAGCCATTCGATGTGGTTTTGGGTATACGGTCAGGATGCCAAAGAGACATTGGAGCCAAGTTGTTTATCCACTGCAGCGTAATCAGAAACTCTAAGAAGTGCTGTCTTGTGATTCTCTATCCTATTCAGCACACTGGCGTCTACCCGCTTGTGTCCAAGGGTATGCGATGCATTGCGGAGGGCAAAGACCCAGTCGAATGGCAGCTCCACACGTGTGGTATGGCCAACATGTTTGCGTACCACAGCCTTGGCTATGACGACCTGGATGAGCTGATGAAGGAACCAAAGCCGCTCTATTTTGTCCTAGAGTTGATCAAGGTGAGAAAGAAGAGAATACCACAGTTGTTTGTTTGCATTACTTCTAACAAGAACTATACTGGCAAGCAAATTCAATCAATTAAGCTAAATGAAGGCAAACATCTGCAGCTGGTTACACACCAGAAGGTTCAAGCTTATCAAGAAGAGAATCCCGGGAGCACAAATGTCATTAAATTCCATAATTGATGGACACCTGAAAAAACTCATTCTCATGTATGTGCATGTGGTTGGCAGGTGCAGCAGCCTAGTGAGTATAACAGGGAGACATGGGCTCTGAGTGATGATGAGAGGCTGAAGGTAGTCCCAGTGCTGCATGGACAAGGAAACAAACTCTATAAACAAGGAAACTACGAAGATGCCACGCAGAAATACAAGGAGGCCATCATCTGCATCAAGAATATCCAGACCAAGGTAATTACTTCTAATGAGTGGTCCGAGATAGGAGGCCTGCTGATTTGCTTTTTTTAAGAGTATTATCAGTATTTTGTTGAACACAGATCATCCACACACTGTGTGTAGATATGGATCTCAAGTACGTTCCCTTTTCAGGAGAAAGCGTGGGAGGTCCCATGGCTGAAGTTGGAGAAGATGGCAAACACTTTAACACTTAACTACTGCCAGTGTCTCCTCCTCATGGAAGAGTACTATGAGGTCATCGAGCACACCACGGACATTATCAATCAGCACCCAGGTTTGATACATGCGCTGCTGTGATGTAGACATAATGAACCCATATAGATTATCACATCCCAGCTGGATGAAGGTTTACAGTTTATTCTGACTTTTATACCGTGAGCTTGTTTTCATAGTGTGGGTGTTTGTGTGTGCAGCATTATGGTTGCTGTAAATATCCGGGCTGCTGCCTATACTTCAACACACAGTCTCCATTCCAAACATGTGACTCTATGAAAGTTTTATAAACAGTTTTAACACGTTTTTGCCTCAATGCGGAGCTACTCGCACATGAAGCGCAGCTGTCAGACACAGGTGTTGTTTGAATGTGTCTTGCAGGTATGAAAAAGGCCTTCTTCCTGAGAGGGAAGGCCCACAGGGAGGTGTGGAACGAGGCGGAGGCTCGACAGGATTTCAGCAGGGTGCTGGACCTGGACCCCGGCATGAAGAAGGCAGTAAAGAAGGAAGTGGCAGTGCTTAACATGCGCATGGAGGAGAAGAACCAGGAGGACAGGAACACGTACAAAGGCATGTTTTGACCCACTGTGACTGAAAAGTGATTGACGGCAGAGTAGCAAAACTGTGATTTCAGAATGTCACCAGCTATGGGCCCTGACCTACATACAGGCTGTGCTGTGTGGATCCTCCAAGACAGCGAAAGACAGAATCCAATCAAATAATCCAACTTAATAAATCAGAAGGTTGTACAGACGCCTCCCTGTCTGAGTGTCTTTCTTTTCAATCCAAACCATTACGAACACAACTTCAATTTTCCAATGCTGGTTGATATTTTGTCAAATTTGATTGAGTGAATAATTGTCCGTTTGTACACTGCCCAGCAAAAAAAAAAAGAAGAAAGAAAGATGATAATGATACTACAAACAAAATTGTGAAAAAGGGCCTCCTCAGACTCTTGCACATACGTTGCCTCTCCACAAGGTGGCAGTCTGGCTACAGTTAAAACAGTTTGAGAGATTATCCTCAACCTCAGCAGCATCCTCACGCATCCTCATCAGGAATCTGCCTCTTGTGAAGACAACAAACTATTACTTCTACCCCTCCTCTCTCTTTAGTACAGTTTTAACAAAACGGGTTTAATGCAAAGTGTTGAGTGACAGAAAAATGAATTTTCAACATATTTGGTTTTCTTTTAACTGGGGCAAAAAAAAAAAAAAGACAAAGTGAAGAGCACATTTGAAATATCACCGTTCGGTACTGACATACCATCACACCGAGAGCTCACTTTCATTCAGGGAATCCCCTTTCATCGATACGTGCGCTGCCCCCAACCCCCCCAGTCACTCCCACAGATCAAGGAGGAGTGCGGCAGTCGTCCTGGGAAATAAGCTGATGCTACTGCACCAGTGGTAAAGAAAATCAATACTAGTGGATGAAACAAAAAACTAAGTCAATCGTGTCCACACATTCATCTAATTTCAACCACCTTTACGCGTTTTCGGCGCTGGCATGGCTGCTCAGAAGAAAATACAAAAACATTTTTAAAAAAAATTAAAACGCAATTTATCTCAAGGGAATGTTCTTTTCACATCCAAAAACATGTATAAACATTACACACCTGAATTTCCTCGGCGCTATTTACAAATTTGACTGAGGGTAAGTTGATTTGTGGTGCGTGTCTGTGCCACTGTTCCATCTCTGAAACACGGAACTACCTCAAATTCTGCATAGCAGCACAATCCGCTGCTGGCTTTCCCCCAGAAACCACTGGTGCTGATGTTGGGAAGAGGGGAAGAAAGGGAGGGGGAGCACAAGGAGGAGGAGGAGGAGAGGAGGGCTAGATAGCGCTACTTCATCCTGCACAGGCACGAGTCGAGTTGGCCGGAGAAAAGCAGATTAATACCGGAAGTTTGATAATCATGTTTGCAAAATAAAACCCAAAATGTTTTAGACCGTCTGACATGACAATATGAAGATGTGTATCTTAGACTTTGTGGATTTTATTCTTTCTGTCTTTGATTTGAACTTTCTAAAATCTCTGACTTGATATGTATCTATCTTAGTAACTGTGTGCATCGTATTCTTCAGTGTTACATTGCATTCTCTTGGAAAATGCTTTCGCTCAGAGAAACATAAAATGTTCCCGTTTACGTAGCACTTTTGGAGGTTCCTTATGGGCAAAGATGGGGCTGGAGTCTGAACCTTTGTGAGCCTTATTCATGGTCTGCGTTATATATGCAGGAGGCACAACTGGTCTATTTATTTTTTATGTAAACTCATCTAGCTTTGCAAAGGAGAATAGCGCTTTGAATAGCGTTTTAAACCTAGGTGCAACATGAAGTAACTTTTTCACAACAGCTATATTCTGTATGTTTTGAGGGGAACACCCTGATGCTTCTTTTGTCTTACTTTAGGTGGATTTTCCAAAAGCTCGCTGTAAAATGCAGCTTTTATTTTGTTTTTGGTCACCGGAAATGTTCTCTAAGAATTTAGGATCTTGACAGTGGTCCCAAGTTGAGAAGGGTGGCTGTGGCTCTGCGGCGTGAAGACAGAAGAGGGGGGGAAGTGGCTCATTGTGGGCTCTGCTGTGCGAGAGACGCATCTTCTTCATTCCTCTTTGTTTTTAAAAGGACAGTAAAACTTTTGAGCCACGTTTTAATGAACAGACACACTTAAAGGGCAGTGGTAGGAGTGGATTAAAGCGGAATATCTGGATATATCAGAAAGGAGGGGTAGGAATTTTTTTCATGATCTGATTCCCTTTGGAAATAACTCAAGCGGCGGATGTGAAAAAAGGAAAAGGAAAGTGATTCAGGAGGATGAAAGATAACTGGGAGAGAAACGGTGCTGTCATCTGATTTTGTTGGTTTCTTTTGTTTCATCCATCATACCCCCACAGCACTTTTCAAAAAAGAAAAAATCTCGTATTTTTGCGCTCACGCCATTTGTTAGTCTGTTCAATCAAAGTCGATTCAAGCGTGAAAGACCAGTTCTAAAAACTTGCATTCAGCTGTATTATGGGATGCTCTCTGTCTCGTAATTAGTTTTAAAGCTGTTCTCAAATACTGATTCTCTGATAATCCACTATTTAACTGAGAGTTCAACATGGCCATCAACACGGACACCGACTTCCAGAAGTCCAACTTGGGTGAGGGCGGAGGGAGCGCCCAACCTGCGGACTTCCAGGAGACGGAGAAACTCCTGGCGGTGACCACCGAGCCTGGAGGAAACGGGATGAAAATGTCCACCTCCTTCACTGTCAACGTTGGCAGCGACAAGGGCCTGGAGGCTGACCAGAACGGCCACAGCGTAGCTTTGAGGTCGGGCTCCGCCGGGCAGCTGTCCGCCGCCGCCCCCCTCTCCCCCTCCAGGGCCAGTCTGAGCCGCTCCTCCACCGGGAACGCGACCGTCCAAGAGACCCCGAAGCCCAAGGATTACCTCATCCTGGTAATCTTCTCCTGCTTCTGCCCCGTTTGGCCAGTCAGCATTGTCGCACTGGTGTACTCCATCATGGTAAGTACTGCTGCACTATTCCTGAAACAAAACTACTGAAAAGCTATAGCCTACTTCAGAAGCTGGGCGTTGGGCTGTTCTTGGAACAGCAACATCTGAGTAGGCGTTTTTATAAATCTAATCTAAACATCAAGGTGGTCATTTTCGACTGATCAAGTAGCAGGACTTCCTTTGTAATATTCCAAAGTACTGACAGACCATCACAATTTAGCAGAACTCATGGCGGCCTCTTAAAATGGCTTGCCTGACCAAAAGCTCAAAATTCAAATCATCTAAAAGTAAATAAATTAAAAAAACAAAACACAAATCCCCAATTTAGAGGCTGACACACCCTAAAACACATTTGGGTCTCATTAGCTTTCCCTTTGCTGGGGATTTACATGATCTCAGTCAGTTGCTTGGTGTTCTGCCTTAGAGCCGCTGACACTTGATTAATCCTCTCGCAGAAAGTTTCAGGATGCTGGAAATGCTGATACAAGACCCAGCTAAGACACTGAAGCCATCCCAGCCAGCCTCAGATGCTTGGCATGCTGTCAGTGCTGAGTAGCTAAACTCTATTAGATAAATTGCTCGGTAGGGACAGAAAACCTTGGTCATAGTTCATGTACATTCAATATGTGATCCACATTTGAATTGCAGAACATCTAATCGAGTGCACGTTGCTCAATGGGGCACTTGGCTGGAGTCGCCCTCTGCAGTGATGAGAGGTGTGGAGCAAAGATGGAGGGGTTATTAATGAAGACTCGGAGCTCATAGTTTCAGTGAGCAAGTGTGAAAATTAGAAACTGCCTGTTTGCAGTTTTCTCTGTGAAAAAAATATATGTATGTATGGGCGAGACAAAAGTTTGAAAAGCGTTATGATCAGGGGAAAAGAAAACACTGCATTCCAGTGTAAGAACCTCATTCCACCTGAGCAACACGGTGGTGATTATATCATTCTTCGGGCCTGTTGTACTGCATCTACTAAGTCTGGCAGCCTGCCATGATTGCTGGACAGTGAATTGTGAATTGCACCCTCTAACTCTGAGGGATACCTGTCAATTAATCCTAAGAGAAAGTGGTTTGTGCAGCAGTGCAACAAGCACACAATCAGTTCTCCCAAAGAACGGTTAAAGAAGAATGAAGTTAATATTTATATATGGCTAAAACCAATAGAAAGGTTGTGAAAAAGAGTTTTACAGCACATCCAAAAACCCAGAATTAAAGCCATTCTGTTCCAAATGAATGGGTTAAAATCCCACCAAGCTGGTTTGCAGGACTGATCAAATATTGCTGCAGATGATTACTTGCAGTTGTTGCTGCACTGGAGACAAAAAAAAAAAGGTTTTACATATATTTATATATATCACCCAAAATATCTATAATCGTTCATCCTTTTTCTCAATAGAGAAATGTTTGTTTTTTTTTGTAATAGTTTTGTTCAGTTGTCTACTTAAAATCTCTATGATCTCTCTTTAGGTGAGCTTATGTAACGCACATGTGATGCTTGCATTAGGAAGAACGATATCTTTATGTGTCAAAATATGTTTAGATTAACGTGTCTCTGCTTGTAACTTAATCCGCTGTTTCACTGTCAAGGATAATCAGTGTATCAGCCTGTGTTTTGAATAGGCTGTGTTCAGGTGAGAGCACCACAAAGAAACCACATACTGCCAAATCACACTGTAAATCAGGGCAGAGCCCTTAATCCATGTTCTTTGTTACTGCACAAGCTTGTTAAAAGATGCCTGGAGGGATGTCTTCTGAGCCTCTGATTCATGCAGATCAGCAGCTTTTGCTTTGTGCTTTTACATGTGGTTGATAACAAACATGTTCAACCCACCAGTTTGTAGATCTCACCGTGTTCATTTTAGATTCACATTTTGTCTTTGAAGTAGGCTAGTGTGAGTTTTTACAATAAAAAAAATCCCTGAAAGGGAAGGAGTTTCTTCTAAAGCTGAGGATGCTTTCACCGTCTCAGCCAGTCAACACATTACTTCAGTATGTAATTACTTTCTTCTTCAACAAGCTGTCAGAGCTTTACACTCCAGCATGATTCAGATGTGGAAAGCTTTGCTTTCTGATAAGTCTAGTTAGTAATAACTGTGAAACCCAAAGGAGCAGTGTGTATTTCAATGAGGCAAATGCAGAAGCAACCTTTACCCTGTTTATTGATAAGTTTTTAGTTCTCCACACCGCTCATGATTGTTAGTTCCTCTAAACTGGAAACTCACCGAATTTTGAATATCTTCAAAAATATACTAAAATAAACCAGTCTATTAAAATGATGTAAATAGAATGTGCAAGGTTATAAATATCTTTCATAAAAGTTACATGAATATTACTGACAATGTCCGTCTCTTAACAGCTGCCTTATCTTTTACACCTCACACTGCCAGAAGCCAAATTCAGATCAACGGAGAAACATTGCAAAAGCAATGAAGTAAACCAATTAGTTCTGTAATATCACTCCTTTGGGCATTCTGCACCAAAGCAAATATAAGGCAGCATCTATAAGACAGCCTGCACCTCCCCGAGCCATCATCCCGCTCTCGCTGACATTCATAAGTCAGCTGCTTGCTAATGGCATTGAGAGGGAGAGGCTCTGACAGAGGGCAGAAGAAAGAAAAGTAAAGGAGGGGGAAACTGGAGCTGGCCACAAACTCAATAGAAGGCGAGAGAAGTCAATTTAGTTTCTCTGCAGAGGGCGGATTGCAGCAGTTAGCCACCTCTGTGGCAGCGATCAACATCCTCTATCTTTCCTGGGGGTATGGAAAGGGGATACCGGCCTCCCAAAGAAGATCAAAACATCATTCTCTACAAGGGCAGATGGATGTGAGAGAGGCAGCAAATGGGCATAAAGTAGTTCTTATGACTTGATTAGAAAGAACTGAATCAGATACCAGGGTGATGTCAGATAAGTGCAAGCAAGTCAGAGGAGGAAAACAGAACATTGGCTGTGCACAAATGAATAAAAAGTAATGTGGTTGATCCCACATGATACAGCTTTAGAGTGCAAGACCACCACTAAGTGCTAATACTCTCATGGCCCAAGTGAAATAGATACTTGCGGAGAGCTGAATAGAGATAAGGTTGTAATGGTCTTAATGATGGGAGGTTAGAGGAAACCATCCAGACTCCAGGAAATTGTGGCAGAAGCAGAAACAGAAAGTTGGAGAGATGGAGTGAGTCAGCTGTAGCTGCATTGTCGGTGGGTTTTCTTCAGCTTCCAGTGGCCTGGATTCAGGTTCAATTCATGCCAGGAGTTTTTCCACTGCTGTACTTCTTTGTCATATTTACCACACTAAGTACAGCCTTATCATTTAAAACTTGCTTGTAATTCTAACCTAAGGTTTTCTCTATGAACGTATCAAACAAGATCTATGTATTAACCATCATCTTTATATTCTAAAAGTGGACACAATGCATTTTTCTTCCTAAACTGTAGCAGAATGTGGCATCTCAACACCCTCAAGAATAGCCTTTGAAGAACTCTTACAACAAGTACAATATGCATAGTCAAATATGACCGCACAGTTTCAACTTCTCTTTTTCACTTCTAAGCAGTTTTTGATGTTTTTGTAGGATTTCAAATAGATGCATATTCTTGGGTTTTGATGGGTCTTCGAGATTCCTTTAGAGAAGGACCATGTCACACACTCATCCCTGTAGCTCTTTCTGTTTTTCAACAGATGAAGGTGGACAAACGGCTGAAATGACACCAAACCGCCCCAGCTATTGTTATCGTTTGCCAGGGGGAGACCGGTGAACATAAAATAAACATAAGGATATTTACCTCAGAAGTTCTAAAAGAAAACCTAAACAGAGGTAAATGAAATGGAAATGATATAGTTACATTCATCAGGAGTAAGTTGAATAGATGTGAACATAAGAAACAGTGAGCCACTGTGTTCAGCATATCAGCTTCATGTAACTTAAAATATCCAACTGCCCTCGTGTATTCTCAAATAAATGCTTCATTAGATTTAAATATAACCAACTTTGTATAAGCGATATGGGCCGAACTGCAAGCAGAGCTGGACAGTTTCTTCTGCCATTATGTAATTCGATGGTGGTCGTGACATAGTCTGTATGCCATGAAATTTAAGTGCACACAACATAAACCACACATTAGCTTTTGTGTAGCCATTTCAAAAAGACAGTGAGCAAAGAGTATAAAGCTAGCTTTGATAGTCCAACGATCAAAGAACAGGGTAGTCTTCTCCACAGTGTAATGACATTCAAGTTTAAGTGCAACAAAGTACAATCTGTTGCGGCTTTTTTTAAGTGTTTAAAAGAAACATTTGCCTGTATGTGTGGAATGGCGCATTGCTAGCAAGAGGAAAAGGTTAAATCCATCATCATTTAGCAGCACTTCCAACAGCATTCCTTCCTAAAAGCTAACTTCCATCTGGCTGCCGCTACAGATCGCTGACAGATGCTCTGGGAGGGGAACGCTTGTGGCTGGAAAACACAAAAGATATGCAGTCAATTATGGGAATTGGAGAGGCGGGGGTAATAGGTTTTCACAGCCCAGACTAGCCTATCCTAGTAATGGGAATGCCCAAACTGCAGGAGCATTATTGCACACTCTGCAGATTTGCTTGTAAAATATGGAGACGCAATGCTGCACTGGAGGAGTGACTGTTGGTGTGTGCATATGTGAGTGTGTGCGCAGGTAAATTACTTCTTATTAGCAGTCAAATACTGAAGAAGTAAGCATTTGATACTGTACTTATTCGGCCTTAAAGACAGAAAGCCCAACTCTCCAAAGATTTTTTTTTTTTTTTTTTCATCTTTCTTATCCAGATTTAAGGATGCCTTACATTGTCCTTTACTTTGTTCTTCTCTTACTTTGAATTGACATTGATTTAATGGTTGGAACTTTTCATTCAAACCTGGGAGATTAATAGGTTTGAAGACATCTACCCATGCACCCATCCTACCACATTTAGTTCCCCATAGTTGTGTTTTTTCTGTTTCATACTTTTTTTACCCTAAAGAAGGCCACAAGCATGATAAGACAATGTTCAATATTCTACAAGTCTTGGTGGACTTCTGTTTTTTTCAAAAATTCGCTCCAAAAACTCTTCGAGTGCAACATGTTAAAAGAAATTGGTTGTTATTATTATTTTTAAGCCAATATAAGAAATAATATGCTCATTTCACAGTAAATATAAGTGAGCATACGGAAAGCTAATACCTTGTGAACAAAAAAAAGTATTAAAGAACAAACTAGCTTTTGCGAGACATGGTGATTGTGTCACCAGCCATCGAGGGGCTATTTTGGTAAAGTCAAAGATCTTCTAATTGTGCAAGTAGGGCCATTTAGCCACAGCTAAATGTGTAGTAATCACTACATGATCAGTGTACCTTCCTCTACGTTAGCACTTTTGGAGTTATGTTGAAATATAGAAACATAAAACACTAAGGCAGTCTGTCTGTACGGTCTATGAATCTGAAGGTGAAACTGCATTGAACATTTAAACAACAGTAGCAGAAATAGGTCCAATACAACAGCCTGTGAATAAACACTGCAGACAGATGAAGGTACCCCCAGCCCCAGCTGTGCTTTTGTGTTTGCTAATTAAATGATGTTAGCACGCTAGCATACGTAGCATAACTCGTAAATATTTCACCAGTGATTCACTCAGATTTAAACATTGGTTTTCTTTTTTTTCACAGGGATTTTAATTTTTGCATCGCACGTTTACAAGGACCAATAGATACTAATTACTGTTGTAACTCCTCTTATCTGTTAGAAATAATCCAATCAGCACAAAACCTCTCCTGTTTGGCATTTTCCTCTACCGACTCTGCATGCCACCTATTAAGCTAAAAGTGTGCTTTCACACAACAGTCTGCAGGTGAACTGTATGATAATCTCATCTTGTTCTGACAAACACATCACTCGCACAAGCATGCTCTTCTAATTTTGATAATAGCATCCTGTGCGATGGACCAAAGTGTGAAACTTGACCTTGGACTATTTGCACTAATAGAATTGAGCATATACCATTGCAGCCTTGTGTCTTGGTGTCGCGAGCTCATGGGTGGCTTCTTTGAACTCTGTTTTCAGTTCAGAGGCTGAGATGTAAATTCAGTCCAAAATTTATAACGTACAGCAGCAGCTAGAACACATTTAATAACTCAGAACAGTCATCTTGATGGTGACACATTTGATCATTGGGTCGCATTGAGTGGTTTGAAATTTTAATGAAGAGTCTAGTATAAAAAAGATTGAACCTGAAAGCCCTGCTAGCTTCCCCAAGACATCTTCATTTGAACAAACTGATTTGAACAAAGGGACTAAGAGACCTAGCAACAGCTTTGTGTTCTCTCTTTTAATGATTATTAATGACTACAAACATAAAATCATTTGATCTTGAAAAGCTTTCTTAGATTAGGACTTTTAGGTTAAAGTGGGAAAATTGACTCTTGTAAGTTAAATTAAGGTAAAAGCATGCGGATAAACGAGGAGAAAATGAACATCTTGTAGAAAATAATGGGTGTGGATGCAATTTAAACATTTTAATTTGGTCAAACTGGCCTGTTGGTATACGCTGTGCCTTTTCCACCCGACTGCTACTGGTTCTCCATTATTAATGACACGAGCAAGAAAAAGGAGCACTTACCGCCTTGCCAGCCTCCACCTTCCTCTGCAGAACACATGAAAGAGCATGAGTCGTGTGTAAGAATGTGTGGCGGATGTCTGCACACGGTAAATATTCAAGACATTTTGAGGGTAGAATTTCCCTTCCTGAAAACAAATGTGACAAGGGATGCGCTTAGTCGAATCAATTAGGACATTAATCAGTCAAGCAAAGGGAGCTCCCCAGTAACCCCCGCGCACACATACACACGCTCCTAAAGAAATTTAGATTGATCAAAATAACTGGTTTTTTCATTAGGATTGTTGACACAGAAGCCTTTCCTCGTTTCTTTCTCTGCTTTTTGTTATTGATGGAAAATATTTGCATCTTAGTAAATCTCCCCTTTTTTCATTGAGGTTTGTCCTCTAAGCATGCTAAATAGGCTCTGTTTTTTGAAAGAGACTTGCATTGATTCAAGGTGCTGATTCTGCTCTACTCTGAGATGAGTCCAGATCAATAAACGCTCCAGTGGGATATTGTACCATAGCTTCATGTTGCAGTCTTGGAGGTGAGACTTTGGAGTGTATCTGGGCGCTTGAGTGAGAGGGAAGAAAACATTTCTCACTCGAGTGTCATAGTTAGGAGCTCAGGGTGAAACGTGGTAAATCGCTTTTGACTGAACGTCATATTGAAATCTTATCACATCAGCTTTTTTTCTACCCTAAAGTGATTGTTCTTTGCCAAATTTCTTCCAAACCTAGAAAAAAAAAAAAGATTTGCCATGATAATCAATGGAATTGGCACTCTTCAACTCCTGGATAAAACAATATCTTTGCATATGTTTGTTTGATAAAAGCACACATTGCATGTTTAACAATCTGGAAAAAGCACTTTGGAAATAATTAAATGATAAAGGATCTGTTTCACACACAAATAGAACAACTTGAATGCATTTTAGTGTATTTATGGGTGACGTGGCAGTAGTTCCCTACCTGCAGCAGCACCAGGGTCATTGGACCTCCCAACATGGATTATGAGCACTGTGAGATCTGACAGCCAGAGACAACCCGGAGACAGATAGGCTCATGGGAGCAAAAGGATGAAGTAACCAGCAGGTAATAAAGGAAGGTGGTGGAAGGGCTCTTTCTTTTTCTCTCTTTTTCGCTGCAGTGAAATCTTATCTGATACCGAGACAATCCCAGCTCATTTATCTCAGGGTGGAGAGTCTGTGAAGCAACGAGACAGACACACTGTATTTTGGTTTGTTGCACACTGTGTATTTTTGTGCTCTTATGTTGGTTAAAGTGAGTTAATCGGCACATTAAATTACTCACTTTAACATGTAGCCAATTTGTGATTACATTTTGATATTACAGTGTTTATGCACTGAATTTGTGTATCTGAATTTAGGAAAGTAACTTACAGAGATATAGCTGCATAATTCAATATAGATGAAGAGGAGGAAGAAGTAGGTTTCCTGCTGTACTGCACCAACTGTAGCCTTTGGTTTCAGCACCATGGACAGCACTTAAGGTTTCCATCAGCCTTTAAATTGAAGGTTTCTGCTTTTTCATGTCCAGGCGAAACAGCAAACAGACTCTAGGGCTTCATAGGACGTTTCCAACACCCCTAAGATATGACCCCTGGATCTGCTGCGACTCCTGCCAATCTTGCTGTCAAAGTGCACACTCCTACAGTCAAAAAGGGATTGCACAAATTTTATCTGAATCGAAGTATACAAAAAGAAGAATCTTGCTGTTACAGCAAGATGGAGACAAAAGGCAACTTTTTATTCCAGCTGTGAAGTATTGTGGAGGAACCTCAAGTATGAAGTTTGCATTATGACATCAAAGAGTGCCTTAAGACAATATGAGGCAAGGCAAGGCAATTTTATTTGAAGAGCACAATTCGTACACAAGGCAATTCAAAGTGCTTTACAGCTACATAAAATCACAAGAAGGCCATAAAATCATTCCAAAAAAACATAAAAAAGAATCATTAATTAATTCATTTAAAAGTGAAGAGTGCAGATAAAATACTTTCAGGTGTCATGTGCACAGCTAAATAGAACTGTTTTCAGCCTGGATTTAAACATTGTCAGAGTTGAGGCCTGTCTCACATCTTCTGGAAGGCTGTTCCAGATTTTAGGAGCATAAAACTGAAACGCAGCTATGAGAGCATCTGTATCTGCCAAAGAGTTGAAGTGGAACTGAAAATGGACATTTGAAATACATAACTATTGAGAGTTGACAAGTCAAAGCCAGTCTTCACTTTCATACCTTCACTTTTTGTGCTAGAAAATACCAAAGATCCCGTCATGTTTCATTATGCTTTACAGGCTTCCTCTAAGCAGTCAACTGCGTCTTTGAAATGTTTTAGTGAGCTTTCAGTCCGAGTCGGATAGAATGTTGCACTTGACATCACCGTGGAAACCTCAGCTGTCAGTTTCAGTTGACAGCTGGTGGACATGTGATAATCAACTCACATTTTGATACATTCAGCTTTAACTTTTCAGTGATTGGCAGGAGACAAGGGACGGGCAGTCTCATCAATCCCAAAGCATGTTTTCCAGAAGCTGTATAGTGTAGTTGTTAGATGAATTCTTACGTTTGTCATTGAGTTACTTTTAAACATTGACTTTCCATAGGCTGGACGTACTCTGTGTGGAGAGCTTGAACTTGCAGTCTTCTTTAAACCCATGTTCTTCATTTCTATAAACCCAAAGAAACATTTTTAAACTATGACTCAGCTAATTTTTTTGGAGGGGAGCATCAGGCATCTGGGAATTAAGGGAAGAAAACATTTCTCACTCGAGTGTCATAGTTAGGAGCTCAGGGTGAAACGTGGTAAATCGCTTTTGACTGAACGTCATATTGAAATCTTATCACATCAGCTTTTTTTCTACCCTAAAGTGATTGTTCTTTGCCAAATTTCTTCCAAACCTAGAAAAAAAAAAAAGATTTGCCATGATAATCAATGGAATTGGCACTCTTCAACTCCTGGATAAAACAATATCTTTGCATATGTTTGTTTGATAAAAGCACACATTGCATGTTTAACAATCTGGAAAAAGCACTTTGGAAATAATTAAATGATAAAGGATCTGTTTCACACACAAATAGAACAACTTGAATGCATTTTAGTGTATTTATGGGTGACGTGGCAGTAGTTCCCTACCTGCAGCAGCACCAGGGTCATTGGACCTCCCAACATGGATTATGAGCACTGTGAGATCTGACAGCCAGAGACAACCCGGAGACAGATAGGCTCATGGGAGCAAAAGGATGAAGTAACCAGCAGGTAATAAAGGAAGGTGGTGGAAGGGCTCTTTCTTTTTCTCTCTTTTTCGCTGCAGTGAAATCTTATCTGATACCGAGACAATCCCAGCTCATTTATCTCAGGGTGGAGAGTCTGTGAAGCAACGAGACAGACACACTGTATTTTGGTTTGTTGCACACTGTGTATTTTTGTGCTCTTATGTTGGTTAAAGTGAGTTAATCGGCACATTAAATTACTCACTTTAACATGTAGCCAATTTGTGATTACATTTTGATATTACAGTGTTTATGCACTGAATTTGTGTATCTGAATTTAGGAAAGTAACTTACAGAGATATAGCTGCATAATTCAATATAGATGAAGAGGAGGAAGAAGTAGGTTTCCTGCTGTACTGCACCAACTGTAGCCTTTGGTTTCAGCACCATGGACAGCACTTAAGGTTTCCATCAGCCTTTAAATTGAAGGTTTCTGCTTTTTCATGTCCAGGCGAAACAGCAAACAGACTCTAGGGCTTCATAGGACGTTTCCAACACCCCTAAGATATGACCCCTGGATCTGCTGCGACTCCTGCCAATCTTGCTGTCAAAGTGCACACTCCTACAGTCAAAAAGGGATTGCACAAATTTTATCTGAATCGAAGTATACAAAAAGAAGAATCTTGCTGTTACAGCAAGATGGAGACAAAAGGCAACTTTTTATTCCAGCTGTGAAGTATTGTGGAGGAACCTCAAGTATGAAGTTTGCATTATGACATCAAAGAGTGCCTTAAGACAATATGAGGCAAGGCAAGGCAATTTTATTTGAAGAGCACAATTCGTACACAAGGCAATTCAAAGTGCTTTACAGCTACATAAAATCACAAGAAGGCCATAAAATCATTCCAAAAAAACATAAAAAAGAATCATTAATTAATTCATTTAAAAGTGAAGAGTGCAGATAAAATACTTTCAGGTGTCATGTGCACAGCTAAATAGAACTGTTTTCAGCCTGGATTTAAACATTGTCAGAGTTGAGGCCTGTCTCACATCTTCTGGAAGGCTGTTCCAGATTTTAGGAGCATAAAACTGAAACGCAGCTATGAGAGCATCTGTATCTGCCAAAGAGTTGAAGTGGAACTGAAAATGGACATTTGAAATACATAACTATTGAGAGTTGACAAGTCAAAGCCAGTCTTCACTTTCATACCTTCACTTTTTGTGCTAGAAAATACCAAAGATCCCGTCATGTTTCATTATGCTTTACAGGCTTCCTCTAAGCAGTCAACTGCGTCTTTGAAATGTTTTAGTGAGCTTTCAGTCCGAGTCGGATAGAATGTTGCACTTGACATCACCGTGGAAACCTCAGCTGTCAGTTTCAGTTGACAGCTGGTGGACATGTGATAATCAACTCACATTTTGATACATTCAGCTTTAACTTTTCAGTGATTGGCAGGAGACAAGGGACGGGCAGTCTCATCAATCCCAAAGCATGTTTTCCAGAAGCTGTATAGTGTAGTTGTTAGATGAATTCTTACGTTTGTCATTGAGTTACTTTTAAACATTGACTTTCCATAGGCTGGACGTACTCTGTGTGGAGAGCTTGAACTTGCAGTCTTCTTTAAACCCATGTTCTTCATTTCTATAAACCCAAAGAAACATTTTTAAACTATGACTCAGCTAATTTTTTTGGAGGGGAGCATCAGGCATCTGGGAATTAAGTTGATAATTCTCGTGCTAAATCTCTTTGAACATTATGTAATGAGCTTGTAGAATATATGTTATAAATAATTCTTTGTTTTAAAACGGAAAGCAGTTTAATTGCAGCGTGTTTTTAGTGCGTGTGCGGCACGGTACTCATGATGTGCTCCTGTTTTTTTCTGTACTGATTGTTGTTCAGTATTGTGAATGGGAAGCGCACCTGGCAACAGTTTTTCAAATTGAAAACAGATTAAATTAAAGACCAAGTTTAAGACAAAATAAAAGATGATCTGAAGAAAGATAAGAGCTTTGCTTAAGTGGAGCTCCCTCATGAAACCATCGTGCTCAGATTGAGGGATTCCCATTCATCACGTCTCACACATAGACACGTAAATCATCCTGTCAACGATTCTGCGGCATGCATAAAGCCATACGCATGCGGCATAAAAATAATATACAACCCTTTCACACTGCTACGCTCTCAGCTACTCCATCCAATTGGCTCTGCGAGTTACAATTGTCAATCAATCCCAATCTGCTGGTCTGAAACAGACAGTTTCACCGATGACAGCAGGGAATAAATTATTGTTGCCATTTTACCTTCCAGCAGTGTAGAAACTGTTGACAGTTCAGCATTACTGTAGGGTATGTGTTATTTTCTCTTTCTCTCAAGTAATGGAAAAGCACCTGATAAGTATTTTAACATGTGACAGTCAGATGCTGCTGTGGTTCAAAGGAAACATTCTCTGAATTTTTATGCTGCTCCCTGGAAGATTGGCTAGTGACATTATAGTTTCTGGCAGATAAAAGTTAGCTTATCACTTTTCTCTAACATTTTCACAGCCTATTATGGAAATGTAAACATTTCCTTAGTTTCAGGATGCTTCCTATTTAAACGAGGTCCTCTTGAATGTGAAATGTGAATATCGTGGCTATCTATAGACTCAAACTAATGAGCCAGAGCTCTCCATCCTTGGAACCCTGGACTCAGCTCAATGAGAATGGTGACACACTGGTGGTTTCTGTAGCACATTTCTGGGCCCTGTCCTGTTCTCATAATTTACAACTTTGGGGTCAGTCTTTCAGTAAACGTAACATTCTTCTCTATTGCTTTGAAGATGACACTCAAACATGCCCATAAAAGTGTGATTGTATTACACCAGTGTTGGTCTCATTTCTTTGGATACCTGCTTTATAAATGATTGATTTTAAGATTTAATGCTTGCTTTTAAACCTCTTAATGGTTCGGCCCCAGCATAACGATAGAAACATTTACGTTGTCATACTTCATCTGAAACACTGAGGTCGACCAAGTAGATGTTCTTAGATGTTCCAAGATCTATACACAAACATTGAGGCGGTCATGCCTTCGTGGCAGTGGCTGCTCCTGATCTGTGGAACTGTTGCAGTCAGATAAAAACTGCTCAGACCTCAGAAACTTTTAGGATGCCATTAAAGAACGACTACCTCTCATCGGCATTAAAATTCAGCGAGACAACAATAACAGATTTAATGTAATAAAGGTTTTTACCTCCTTTTAGAAGTTTTCACATTGTGTTATGAATAGAATTGACATTGGTGTGGTTTGGTTTGTAGTGTCTGTTCTGCATTTCAGTCTTTTAGAAAGAAAGAAAAAGATTTAATTCCCTGAAGCATCTTTGACAATAACATTATCAATCAGTCAGGAATATGAATCCTAATAGTAGTTCTTGTCGTGGTTGGATAAATGAAATCGATGTCAAATTGGTCAGATTTTTGTTTCCTTCAGATCTTCCTAAAGTCTCTGCACTATTTGGGACAATGTGGTTGTTATGCTCTTTTCTGTGTCCCCAGTCTAGAAACAGTCTCCAGTCCGGGGATATTGATGGGGCCAGAAGGCTGGGTCGACTGGCTCGTCTGCTGAGTATCGTCTCATTCGTCCTGGGAGTGGTCATCATCATAGTCTTCATCTCAGTTCAGATCTCAGGTGCGACAACAATGACATGCAGCACAAATTCGAGATAAAATGGTGCTTTCCTGACGGTCCTCATTGCATTATATGTGAAATTAGCTTAATTTGTTTGAGATATGATATTTGACTTGCACTCACAGTGCTTAAACAGCAATTGTTCATCAACAGAGGATGCCTACAGTATTACCATTACATGGTGATATATGATATGTGGTACGTGACACCACGTGTGATGTGCTTTCTTTATCCATATACGCAGCACATTTCCAACCTGCGTGTGTGTGTATTGATTTGGCACTCCAGCAACTGTAGTGGGCAAACCTTCAACACGTCAGCTACACATGTCCTAATAATGATTATGATTAGTTCCTGACATTGTTCTCTCTCTTTTTCTTTTTTTTTTTTAGCTGTAAAGCACTGACCTAGAGGACTGAAGAGCCAAACCACAAATGCAACACGGGAAAAAAAGACAAGACTACTTCATGAAAAATTCAAAAATCTGATTATTCCTTAATGTAGTTACATCATGACTAATTCCAGATGCAAAAAATGGGCAAGTCATGAGAGATGGTTTTTCAGCAAGTAAACAAATGGGGGAAAAAATATTCTGAGATGCATGCATTAGAATCCAGTAACATTTGCTTGACAAAATATCCTGATGTAAATTGTTCAGGTTCAAACGGAGGAAAAAGTGAGTAGAGATTTGTGTGTGTGTGTGTGTGTGGTCAGGAGGGGCTCCAAAAAGATTAATTTAGGAACACGGACTTCTTAAAATGAAGAGGAGGATTAACATGCCTGGAGAGTGAATGATGGACTTTTTTATGTCTGTGATGGGGCTCATTAAAAAAAATAATAATAATGAAAAAAATAGATAATAATTCTGGATTTGTCTTCAAACTTGGAACAGGTGCATTTAACCCTCATATACTCCTGACTGAACCTCTTGCATTTAAAGCATATTCAGCTTCAAATATATTTGAAATATGGATATATGAATATATAAACATGCAATGCATATGTACATTTTTTTTAAATGTTTGTATGCCACGTGGTGCTGGGTTTGTTAAGACTGTCAAAATGGCTGCTATGTCTGCACTTCAGTGCAAATTCAAGGGTTTGAGAGCGGGGAAGACAGGGAAGACAATTTGTTTTATTTTTACCGAGTATGATTTTGTGTTCAAACTAAACTAATTCGACCAACTGCATGCCTGAATGTACATGATCAATATTTTGCCTTCTTTTGGACTGTTATCACTTGTTTGCTATCTTAAGGGGCTAGCAGGTTTGCTAGCTGATCTGTGGAAAGTTTGAACCACTCTAGGACACATGAGGAATGTGATCTAATCCTCTAACACACTCCACCTGTCCAGAATCTCTTCACCTTGCTTTGCTCTGGCAGAGACTGAAATGTTTCACCACACACCCAGACTTAATGACTGCTGCCCACCAGTATTGTCTGTGCTCCTTCATCTAGTACCTTTACGTTCCTTTTTACATTTTACATTTGCAACCTTTCTACACCATTGCTCCCCATTTTCTATTAACATTCTTACATTGCTATACATTGACTGTTAAAAGCCATTGTTTCACTGAATGTTTTTTTCTCCTTGTGTTGACACGAAATGTATTTATATGGAAAATATATATGCAATATGCACGTATGCTATGAGCCAAACAGGCTGACACACACTTGTTTTTGTAAATGAGTGGGTCAGCATTTAAAGAAGTTCCCTTTCAAATCCAAGCACGACAAATTGTATCCATCACTTTAAGGGTGAACTCTATGTATTAGCTTCCACCTGCAGATACACAGGAGTGTTGTATTGACATATCACAGGCTTATGCTCCATGCACAGATAAAAAAAATAAAAATAAAAAAAAACAGAAAAACATCTTACATAATTCTAAAATTCTAATGCTTTGCTTTTATTTTGTTGTTAATGATTTTTTTTTTAAACTTTTTTAAGCCTGTGAAAATTGAAATCCACAGACATCTGGACAAAAACATTTGGAAAAAATGAATGCCATTTGTTGAGTTCCAAAGTTTGTTCAAGGGCTCATACAACTGAAACACCAGCTACACAATGAGGCTAAGGTGGTCCTAAACTGCACACCATCCATGTAAGGTTGTGCGACCCTTGCCTGGTAAACCCTATTTGGCGCAGTCATTCTGCAAAAATGTGCTTTTATTTAAAACCACTCCAATTCATATCTGCACGGCGAGATCACTTTCAAATACCTGCAAGCAGCAAAATCCAAAGATCTCCCATGTTTATTGACTGTAGGGAACTGCTGTAGTTTCCACTTGCATCCAAATTTTACCGTCTTTGAAAATGATGGTCAGGAGCACAGCAGCCTAAGCACTGCTAAGCACTGCTCTGTCAGTAAAACAGTTCAAAACGTCCTCTCATCTCTATGTACTGCTGTTTCTTTTCCAGTATACTGTATGTGGCGGTTCTCATCTCTGTGGTGTACATTTTGCATGTCAGGAATAAACGTTACCATGCATGGTCCAAGTTTTGTCTCTTGATGGTAACCACCAGGGTTTGAGGAGTTGTGTGTGTCGATGACCCGAAGCAGGGCACAGTGAGTTTAGAAAACTTAATAAGAGGGCACAGTTGCGCCATTATCCAAGTATTCGTTTCTCACAGTAACAATCAAAAACATTCAGCAGATGTGTTTATCATCTAAGTCTAGTGAGCTGGACCTAAACCAAGGGCCCAATCCCAATTTTCACCCTCGCCCATAAGCTTCTATTTTGCAGAGCTACGGTGCTCCTTTTCTTTTAAGGATGAAGGACTGGAGTTGGCTTTAGCAGCCGTTTGAATGGCAACTCCTCTTTGATCTCCAAAAGAAAAGCAACATCTACCCACAAGAATGAAAAAAGGAGAGGAAGGACCAAGTGATAGAGCCAAAGGGAGGAACTGGAACTACAGCCAAGTACTGAACAAATGAAAATTATGATGTGAGGATGGTGCTTGAGAAAAGACCGAACATTCCCAGAGTTATTGCATCCTTATAGGAGAATGAATTTCAGCTTCTGTGCATCAGGACAATCTAGACAAAAGTAGCACAATAACGAACACATATTAGAATTCTGTGAAATGGTACTAAGTGTCCCTGACAACATGTAGAAACGTCTAAACCAATCAAGTACGCACCTTTTCCACCTCCCTCTCAAACAAATGGGTATGAAAAGGGTTGGAGCCACACATCCGCACGTAATGGAATGCAACACTGCATCTGTGAGTGTGCAATGTTCAGTTTTCATTGAGAGGGATGCTGTGAGATTGATTCAGCTTTATGTTATGGCTGCAGTTATATTGGATTGTGCCATATTGCACAGCCGTTGCTTTTATTATACCTGAACTCTATACATGCAGCAGCTCTTGATACACAACTTGGCTGCAGAGAACGCAAACATCATTTATCATGGCAGCCGCAGCTCCAGAGTGTAAATGGCAGAGGGGGAGGAAAATGAAAATGAATTCATGGCAGGTTGTTCAGTTTTAAAGCCAGCACAGGAGCAAGCTCAGTCCTATAAAAACCGCACTGTCTTCCACTCCAGCTGCTTGAGACAAACACACTTTGTGCGCATTGGGAGCTGCTGTACCAGGACACTTCTGAGTAAGAGGGAGTGTGGTGCTTAGTTCTGCGTGGGTGGTGTTCGCTTTGAGTGGCTGAAATATTCAGGAGCTTCACCTCAGCGGACTCCTGACACTGTGTACAAAACATCTGAACCAAAATTAGACCTCAGCGCAGGGTTTCCTCTCAAGCAAAACAGTAGAAAGTCTGTCAAAGATGGAACTTGTTTTCTGCCTGCTGTAAAAAATAAAAAGTGAAAAAAACAAATCAGATCGACTTTAAAACAAAAAAAGAAAAAGAAAAAATCCAAATCAGCATTAAAAAAAAAGGGAGGGGGGGGGGTAATCAACCTTTAAGTCAAAACAAAAGGAAATGAGGGCATGAAACTAAGTTTATCCTCTTCGTTACATTGAGGCAAGATGATTTTATTTGGATTCTAATCAACAGACAGCCTGAAAGAGAGAGGAAAAAAAAAAGCTCATTGATGTTTCTCCCACAGCTTGCTCTCAAACTCAAGTTCCTCCACAAACAAAGACCTTAATCGAATTAGTTTAACCCCGTCATGCCTCTTCTAAGTTTAACGCGTTAGTTCCCACCTTCAACGCGCACGCGTTTGATCAAAATCAAATGGCAGTACACTAAAGAATCTGCTGGATGTACAACACTATGAAGTGGGAGAAATTGCTATCCTTCTCAAAAGGCAGTCATCCAGCATTGTTACATTTTCATTCCTCTCCTACAGACTTTGAAGGGGTGCACACAAAGAAACGGGCTGTGACTGATGACATTGCACCACTCCTCGGGGAGTCAGCCAAGAAGCTTATTCCCAATGACTTTGAGAACTCCGTCATAACTGTGATTACACGGAGTGACTATGAAACTCAACAGCTCTCCAGGCAGCTGGAGACTGGGGACAGAACTGCACTTGAAGCATCCAAAATGAATAAATAAATGGGAAAAAAAAATAAAAATCACAGGCTTCTTATTGTGTTTTAACTACAGGCTGTCGATGGCAGTGAACAGTCAAAGGTGAGGCCAATGTGGCTCAGGTATCACTAAGCGCTGGCTCGAAAACATCTGTTGCTCCAACAGAATCCCATTTAAAAGCTTTCAACTTCTCATCATATACCGAGCCAGTAGATTTTCATTCAAATCATAATGATGTCATTAGCTAGGCCAACTCCTGCTGCAAAGAAATTCAACATTAGTCCTCAAAGCCACATATTGTTCTGATCTCCAACTCGCACTCATTCTTTTGTCCAGATGTAGTCACTTCTGGCTGCAATAGGGCTAAGATGGCATTGGTGAAACGCTGAACTCAAAGCATCAGAACAGCACTTCACAAACCAATGGTCGATACCTTGCTGGCTAGTAGTCTTTGACTTAAACCTGAAGAAATATCTTAGCGTACCTGTGTTTATGTTTAGAAGGCACATCATAACTTACAGTGCTAAAGGTTAAAGAGAAATAAAGTTACTGTTTTGCAGATGAGCAACATTCTTTGTCAATAAGAAGTTTGATTAAACATTTGGTATTATCAAAAATTTTAAAATATCAAATTCATAAATGGTTAAAAGTGTCCACCAGCCGACGTGACACTCAAACTGTACAAAATGCAGCAGACGTCCACACTGGACAGACCGTTTACACCTTTTGCCCTCGCTTTAAAGTAACACTACATAATCTGACAGACTTGTGGGATGCAACACCGCTGTCATAAAAAGTTAAACAAATCCCGTGTAATTTCAGGTGCAGGAATGTGCAAAAGTCAATGTACTTAAAAATGAGTCAGAAGCACATAGCGTTAAGGTTCACCAGTAACTCTAGTGTCGCTTTAACAATTAATCAATAATTAGAATAGCTGCTCGCCAACTTTGCCAACAGAGTAACTGATATATTTATCCCTGAAAGCAAAGGACAGGCCAGGCGCCAAAGTACAGCTGCCTGAATTAATCTCCCTGTCATTTATGCACATTCTAACAGAAACAAAAACAAAAGAATCCTGCTAACAACAGAAACATAACAAAAGAAATTGTCTCTAGTAAAATCTACCGACATTTAAAAAAAAAAAAAAAAAAAAAAAAAAAAAAAAACCCTAAGTTTAAGAAAAAATATTTTGAGAGGCAAAAGGTGAAGCAGCCAGCTACGTTTCAACCCTCATCTGTGGTTATAAGATCAGTGGTGTTAGAAGGACTCGAAGGGTTGGTTGGGGGTGTCGCTGCTTCTCCATATCTAATGCAGCCAGTTAGGGTGGTTTGGTCGTCTGGTCAGGATTTGAGGAGGCCTAGGGGCAGATAAAAGAACCTCTGGAGAGAATATCTCTTGACTGGGTTGGGAAGAGGGAGGTTAAACCGCTGTCCCTGCGACCCGGTCCCAGAAAGATGGCTCCTGGGATCCAGCTGGTTAAAACCTGCTCAGACATGAGATGGCTTCACTCACTTCTCCAACTTGAGTTAAAAAAATAGTTCAAATTTTAGAAAGGTTTTAAATGTAAACCTAAGAGGTGTCACACACTTTTTCTTTTACACATACTTATATGAATAATTTATTAATTCACATTTTACAGCTCACAATAAACAATCAGTCCCAACGCATCAATTAATAAAAACATTCAACAGAAAAAAATAAAAATCCTTCGCCTGGTGAATCCCAGCCTCACAGTCTCTTCAAACCTTCAACACCACAGAAAGCTTCTCTTTCTCGATTAATTATCAATATAGTTTTTTTGTTTGTTGTTTTTTTTTTAAGAAATATGTTCTTATGTTTACTTTTGGTCTCCATTCCCTTGTAGGTAGGAGAACACCTAACCTCCGGCCCTTCATCCGTCCCACAGTTAAATACAGGCTCAGATGAACATTTTATTTTGCCGTCCCAGAACTGGACCAAATGAAAGTCCTCCTCCGTGGTCCCCCGGATCACCGAGCTCAGTCTTTGGGGAGGAGGGGGGGTGGTTTCCCCACGCTACAAGGACCAGATGAATTGTGCATCTTTGAAATGTTAATCTGGTTAGATTTTCAGTGAAAAGCATAGAGGAGGAGGAGAATGGTGCAGACGCCGATTACAGAGCCGAGGATGAGAGAGTCCCTTCTCTTCCGCAGGTTGATTCGCTGGATGAGATTGTTGATGGTTGGGAAACGATCTTGGAGAGTCAGAAGTTGAGGAAGATCACAGACATGGGATCTGATCCCCTACAGTAACCTGTAACAAGTACTTCTCTATTACTTCTAAAAAAAAAAAAAAAACAAAGAACCCCTTTAACACAAGGAAAAAAGCCATTTGTGAGCATTGATTTCTGAACAAGCTGCAGTGATTTCAGACCAATAACTCTGCCTGTACAATTTACCTTTATGGGTCTCCTATTTGGTTCCCCACACACAACAATCACATTTACAGCATTAAGGATACTGGCCAGTGTGTTGACCCTGCTCTGTATGGATTTCAGCACGCCCCTTTGGGAAGTCATGTTCTCCTTGGTCGCCATGGCAATGCTACAGAGAGTGAGAGAGAGAGAGACAAAGAAATACGTGTAAAAGTGACAATACTGCGAGTGGTCGCTCTCGCGAGTAGCGTTAAGTGCCTTCCACTGCAAATGAGTCATCATGTGGTTGGAAACTCAATTATCGGGAACGTTTCCAGCTAAAAGGGAAAAGGACGGAGCCATCCGAGGCTCCAAAGTTTCACGCATGTCTAACAGAAAATGTCCGGTCAATTCCCAGCAACCATCTTTACTTCAATTTTATTTCAGAAGTGTGAATTCCCCTTCTGTAACTTCCAAAACAGGTTATGTACAAGTACCTGGTTCGTTTTTAGGAAGAAAAAAAACAAAAAAGAGACTATCAATGTAATAAATGAGTGTTACTCCAACAATACTGTAACAGTACTGCAGCAACAATACTGAAGTTGAAGATTGTCTGAGATATTCAGCCTCTTTTGCTCTGAAAATAGGGCGTCTGTAACTTTCAGAGTGGGAAAATGCAGCCGGACAGTTGGCAGGAGACATGCGAGGCTCTGTGTTTGGCTTCTCTGGCATCTGTTCCAAACAATCAATAAAATATACTCAGCACACCTTTGAGTCCTTTTCAGTTTTGAGTTGTCGGAAATTGACGACCACAACCCATCTTCACAACCTGTTAACAATCTTCGATTACATAGTCCTAAGTAAGTCCTACATACTAAATTTTCTTAAAATGCTGAACAGCATGGTGAGAAATGAATGTCAATTTGAAAGTAAAAATGTCAATTTCCCTATAAACTGTATTTCTATTTCATCCTTACTGACCGCCAGAGGCGGTGCTTTCAAGCACTGGATGATACATCTTGCGCATGCGCAGGTCGAGTGTTTATACCAACAACGTCACTCGTGACCCCCTGCTGACCCCGGAGAGCCTATATACTTCCGGCAATATCAGCAGGTCAGTCCTTTTTCATCTTCTCGCTGCGCAAGGTAAGTTACTGCGTCTGCATATGAGACGAATTCTAAAACCAATTTTTACTTCATCGTTCGCTGCTGGTGGTCTCGCGACGTTCCGTCGAGGCTGCGAGCTGCTCGCCCTTCAGAGACCGCAACGAACTGCCGAGAGGTATGTAACCTTTTTTCTTTCCCTCGGCTGATGAAGTTTACTGTCAGCTGTTACAAGCGCCGGTCTAGGTAGCATGCTCGCTCCTTCTCCCGGTGCTGTGCGCTGCACGTGAGTAACAGTCTGTTTATAGTTGCATTGTCGGTGAAGGCTACATTGCTAGCCCTCTCCCGGCATCTGTAACCTGCCTATGTTAAGCGGCCAACTCGGTTGTGCCGGTTCTTTGATTTTGTTGCTGCTATTGTTCTGCCCCTCTCCTGGTGTAAGGCGGCGTTTGCGCCCCCCGCTCCCAGCACAGGTGGCCTATAGTGGTTGTCGGTGAAGGCTCCGTCCGCGGCTCCCCCTCCCAGCATCCATCTATAGCTAAAATAGAACTTGCACTAGCCCCTCTCCTGGTGTATGGCGGCGTTTGCGCCCCCCGCTCCCAGCACAGGTGGCCTATAGTGGTTGTCAGTGAAGGCACCGTGTGCGGCTCCCGCTCCCGGCATCCGACTATAGACAGTGTATGAATACAGCAATAGCTCCTCTCCTGGTGTAAGGCGGCGTGTGCACCCCCCGCTCCCAGCACAGGTGGCCTATAGTGGTTGTCAGTGAAGGCACCGTGTGCGGCTCCCGCTCCCGGCATCCGACTATAGACAGTGTATAATTACAGCAATTGCCCCTCTCCTGGTGCACGGCGGCGTGTGCGCCCCCCGCTCCCAGAACAGGCGGCCTATAGTTGATTGTTGGCGAAGGCACCGTTTACGGCTCCCTCTCCCAGCATTCATCTATGAGTACAGGATTTTCTTTTGTATGAAAATCTATAAGTAAAGAATTTTCTTTTGGAAAAAAAAAAAAAAAAAAAAAAAAAACCTTCACTTGCCCCTCTCCAAGGGGCCTATAGTTGATTGTTGGCGAAGGCACCGTTTACGGCTCCCTCTCCCAGCATTCATCTATGAGTACAGGATTTTCTTTTGTATGAAAATCTATAAGTAAAGAATTTTCTTTTGGAAAAAAAAAAAAAAAAAAAAAAACCTTCACTTGCCCCTCTCCAAGGGGCCTATAGTTGATTGTTGGCGAAGGCACCGTTTACGGCTCCCTCTCCCAGCATTCATCTATGAGTACAGGATTTTCTTTTGTATGAAAATCTATAAGTAAAGAATTTTCTTTGAAAAAAAAAAAAAAAAAAAAAAAAAAAAAAAAAAAATCATAACTTGCCCCTCTCCACGGGGCCTATAGTTGTTTGTTGGCGAAGGCACCGTTTACGGCTCCCTCTCCCAGCATTCATCTATAACTAAGAAGAAGACATATATGAATAAGAATTCATAAATACGTACTATCGTCAAATACACTGTGTGTGTGTATATATATATATATATATATATATATAGAGCTAGAGGTGGTCCCGACATGGATCACAACCACTCCTGCTCGGCCTGTATGGCTCCTCTACAGCTTGAGGATGGCCATGATCTGTGTCCTTCGTGCCTCGGCCTAGGACATCTGAGGCAGGGTCTCTCAGACGAGTCCTGCATGAATTGTGGCATTTTGCCTCATGCTGTCAGGGCTGCAAGGCTGGCCGAGGTAGAGCGCCTGTTGGGCCCTCCCTTGTCTCCTCAGTTGACCCCTGACCAGCGGCTGGCCCCGTCTCGGTCTACCCGACCACGGCGTCGGCCTGCTGAGACTGCAGGCCCCACCTCCGGGAAGAGGGCCAAGGGGTCCGGGCTTACTTCTAGAGTGGATCAGCTGACAGCGGAGCTTGACAGCATGAAGTCCCTCCTCCTGGCTCTCCAGCCTGGGGCTGGAGCAACCCTGCCAGGTGCCCTTGTTCCTCCAGCGGCCTCCTTCGGGCCGGAGGAGGATGCGTTTTCCATAGCAGCTTCGGCTACTATGTTTCAGGACTACGCTCCGGACGTGCTCCTGGGAGACGAAGCCTCCCATCCTTCTGCAGCGGGCTCCCTTTCTTCAGCCCGTGGCTCTGCGGGTCGTAGTGAGGACGGCTCTGTGGGAGCCGCCATCCGTACGGCTCTAGCCAGGCTACAGCTGGACGTGCCGCAGGCTCAACCAGCTTCGGCCAGTGCCTTTTTCAGGCGCTCCTCAACCCCCGCTGAACTAACTGTACCTCCATCAGAAGAGTATCTGAGGGAATTACAGAAGTTCTGGAGGGACCCTAGGGCCCCTGCCCGTCCGACAGCTGATGCTCGGACCCTGGCAGCCATGCAGGACGCCTCCAAGTTCGGCCTGGACCGCATGCCAGCGGTTGAGCCCACTATAGCCGCCCTGATCGTCTCACCCAATGAGGCTCTGAGACAGGAGGCGAGGTGTCCTCGCCCCCAGTGCCGGGTTACGGATGAATTGCTGTCGAAGGCCTATGAGGCGGCAGCACGTATGGCTCGCATGGGTAATTCCATGTCCCACCTGCTGCTCGCCCTGTCGTCATCCCTGCAGGAGACTGAGCTGGACACTTCTGTCCACGGTATTACTGACGCCTCTCTACAGGCCTTTGCACTGATGTCCAGGGAGTTGGGACGAGTAATGGCTACTCTCGTACAGGCTCGCCGCCAGGTTTGGTTGGCGCAGTCCCCTCTCTCGGAGGCCTGCAGGAGAACCCTCCGCAGCGTTCCGGTGGAACCGGGGGAGCTGTTTGGTTCCGCGGCTCTGGAAGCCCTCGAGCGCACGGTCCAAGCTGGGAAGACCCGACAGCAGCTGTCTGAGCTTCACAGAAGCGCGCCGCCGCCTGGCAACCCTAGGGGTCGTCCAGCTGCCCCGCAGCGCGGCACCCACTCACGGGCCAGGGGCCTCCTTCGGCCCCAGTACTCACGCCCACAGCCTGCTCAGCGGCAGGCGCAGCCCTTTCGGGCACCTGAGCGACTGCCCCCTGGGCGTCCTCAGGTCTCACGTACCGACCGTCGTGCCCCTGGAGCCTCTAGAGGTCGGGGGGCCCGACGCTGAGGCCACGGGGCCGACCGTCGGCGTTTTTCCCCAGCAGCAGCTCAGCTACTGGGCTGCTTCCACCAGGGACCCGTGGGTTCTTTCCACCTTGACCCACGGGTACGAACTTCAGTTCCGACGTCGGCCCCCGATCCATGGCCGAGTCAGGATGACTGTCATCCGCGACCCGGCGAAAGCCCGAGCCCTCGCCCAGGGGCTGTACGCCCTCCTGGGCAAGGGTGCCATCGAACCGGTAGACCCCCAGGTGCACCCCGGGGGGTTCTACTCGACTTACTTTCTGGTAGCAAAGAAAGATGGCGGATTCCGACCTATCCTCGACCTCAGGAACCTCAACAGGTTCCTGAAGGTCTTGAGGTTCCATATGTTGACCACTGCAGAGGTTCTGCGTACGGTCTCCAGAGGGGAGTGGTTTACCTCCATAGACCTGGAGGATGCCTACTTTCACGTTCCTGTGGCGCCACACCATCGGCAGTTTCTGCGATTCGCCTTTCAGGGGCGTCATTTCCAGTTCAGGGTGCTCCCGTTTGGTCTCTCCCTCTCCCCACGGGTGTTCACCAGGTGTGTGACGGCAGCCCTCTCGCGCCTACAGTCGCGGGGCATGAAGATCTTGCCGTATCTGGACGACTGGCTCGTCTGTGCGCCGTCCCAGTCTCAGGCGGCCCTCGACACGACGTGTCTTCTTTCCCATGTGGCCCGTTTGGGCCTCAGGGTGAATTTTACAAAGAGTGGCCTTGTCCCATCACAGAGCACAGTTTTTCTTGGGGTGACCCTCGATGCGGTCACCATGATGGCCTGCCCGTCGCCGCGGCGGGTGGACGACATCCTCCGCCACCTCCTCCCGTTTCGGGAAGGCAGGCGGTTCCACTACGTGGAGTTCCTACGCGTCCTGGGGAAACTGACAGCTGCGGCTGCTGTGGTCCCCTTAGGATTGCTGTCGCTGCGTCCCCTCCAGAGGTGGTTGCACAGCTTTCACCTGGACGCCAAGAGACACCGGCACAGGAGGCTCGCGGTGTCCCACCGTTGCCTTCTTGCCCTGGCCCCGTGGAAGAAGCGCTCGTTTCTCCTCCAGGGCATGCCCATGGGCTCCATTGCATCCCGTCGCGAGGCAGTCACGACGGACGCCTCCCTCTCGGGGTGGGGCGCCGTGTGGCAGAACCGGACAGCTCAGGGGCTGTGGCCGGCGCGGGACCGCTCACAGCACATCAATGCACTAGAGCTGCGGGCTGTACACAGAGCGTTGCAGGCTTTCCTCCCTTTCTTGAGGGGCCGACATGTACTAGTGCGGTCGGACAATGTTTCGGCCGTCTCCCACATAAACCACCAAGGTGGCACCAGGTCTGCACTGCTACTGCAGGCATCCCGGGACCTCCTGCTGTGGGCAGCACCACGCTTAGCCAGCCTAAGGGCAATGTATTTGCCCGGGGAACGCAACCAGACGGCGGACTTGCTCTCCCGTGGCAAGCCTCCGCCGGGGGATTGGCAGCTCCATCCGGAGGTGGTGCTCAATATCTGGACCACCTTCGGCAGAGCAAACGTGGACCTCTTTGCCTCAGAAGAGTCGACCCATTGCCCCCTCTGGTTCTCTCTGACAGAGGAGAGCAGTCCCCTGGGACAGGATGCTCTGGCCCACGACTGGCCAGAGGTTCTCCTCTATGCTTTCCCGCCGATCCCTCTGATAGTCCCTACGCTACAGAGGGTCCTCCAGCAGGGCCACAGGCTGCTGTTGGTAGCCCCCTTTTGGCCAGGGAGGACGTGGTTTCCACTGCTGCACAGGCTCTGCAGCGGTTCCCCGTGGAGCCTCCACGACAGGAGGGATCTCCTGTCTCAGTGGCAGGGTCGGATCTGGCATCCCGACCCGTCCCGCCTGCAGCTGTGGGTCTGGCCACTGCAGGGCCCGACCCGATGCTGACTGAGTGCTCTGGCGAGGTCTGCCATACCATCCTAAACGCGAGGGCGCCTTCTACCCGGGCGCTTTATGAACAGAGGTGGCGGCTGTTCACTACATGGTGCTTGGACAGGGGTGAGGACCCTGTGCACTGTCCTGTCCCTAGGATTCTGGAGTTCCTCCAGTCACTCCTGGATGACGGCCGGTCCCCCGCTACCCTGAGGGTGTATGTGGCGGCCATTTCCTCTCGGCATGCTCGAGTGGATAACGGCACGGTGGGAAGCCACAGGTTGGTGTCCCTTTTCCTGAAAGGTGCGCGGCGGCTGCGCCCCCCACGAGTGCGGCGCACCCCACCATGGGATCTGCACCTGGTGCTCGGCGCCCTGTGCGCGCCTCCCTTTGAACCCCTTGCTCAGGCAGGGCTGAGGTGGGTCTCCGCTAAGACCGCCTTTCTACTCGCTATCGCGTCAGCGAAGCGCGTCGGGGAGCTGCATGCTCTGTCGGTGAGCGACTCCTGCATGAGGTGGAACTCGGATGGCTCAGAGGTTTCCCTATGGCCGAACCCCGCTTTTCTCCCGAAGGTGCTGTCTTCATCTAACCTCAACAGACCTATCCACCTGGCACAGTTTGTTCCCCCGGAGGGGGAGGACAGGTTACGCCTACTGTGCCCTGTGCGGGCTCTGAGAGCCTACGTGGCCGCGACTGCCGGTATCAGGCAGTCGGACCAGCTCTTCCTCTGCTACGGTGGCCCTCGGAGAGGCTGTGCGCTCTCTAAACAGCGACTTTCTCACTGGGTGGTGGACACCATCACCCAGGCATATGAGGGAAGTGGGCTCCCCCAGCCAGCTGGGGTGAGCTGCCACTCCGCCAGAGCTGTCTCGACCTCATGGGCAGCCCTACGGGGCGTTCCCCTGGAAGACATCTGTGAGGCAGCGTCATGGGCGTCACCGAGTACCTTCTCCAGGTTCTATCGGGTGAATGTTGCCACTCCCAACCCGTTGGCTGTGGTCCTGCTGCCCGACTCTGCTGCTTCCTCTCAATAAAGTGAGTAGGTGCTGGATTCCTCGTGACTTTTCTGGTATTAGTCATCCAGTGCTTGAAAGCACCGCCTCTGGCGGTCAGTAAGGATGAAATAGAACGAAAGTTACGTATGTAACTACGGTTCTATGAATCCTGGATGACCGCCAGAGCGTTCTGTCACTCAGAATCCTCGTATACTCGCGAGAAGATTCTGTAAGGACTGACCTGCTGATATTGCCGGAAGTATATAGGCTCTCCGGGGTCAGCAGGGGGTCACGAGTGACGTTGTTGGTATAAACACTCGACCTGCGCATGCGCAAGATGTATCATCCAGTGCTTGAAAGCACCGCCTCTGGCGGTCATCCAGGATTCATAGAACCGTAGTTACATACGTAACTTTCGATTTTCTCAGGAAACAGCCGGTTTTTCATTATAAAAGCAGTGAACAAACAGCACGAACAGTCTGTGTTTCAGTTGAAAATCAATCACAGCACAATCTGCTGTAATACAGAGCGTGTGGTGGGTGAGATGTGTGCGAGTATGGGTGTCTGAGGTCACAACATCTCCTGCGGTTGGAGGTTGCTGAGGGGACAGTACGCAGTCTTGGCCTGGAGCTGCATTTTGGGGATCATGTTCTCCTCACTCAGTAGGAAACACTTTTGCCGACTTCAGCAACCTCGACCTCCCTTTATCTCAGTGTTAACCAGCTCATGAGAATCGTGGCTGGAAGATAAGGAGACACTGCATGCGATCAGTCGGGAGACAGGAGTCCCAGAAACCAGCAACTTGTAACCTGTCGAGTGAATCTAAATAAAGTAACCCAGAGTGCTTTAGAGTCTGTACATCATACTGCAACACCCTCCATCCTCACCACTTAAACAAAATTACAGGGGAAAAAAAAAAAAAAAAAAAAAAAAAAAAAAACTTGCCCAAAAGAACAGAACTGCGTTGCCTTGATTTCATTACAGCTAAATTAATGTGGAAAAATAAGCAGATTAGAGGAGAAAGAAAGAGGCAAAGAAGGTGGGAAACTACACAGCATCTTGCACCATTTCAAGAACTAAATCCCTCAATCAGGCAGCTGCTCAAGCGAGTCCCCGAGGAAACACTGCTTACACGACGAAACCACTGGAAAGGAAGGCAGCTGGTTAACTCTGAGCAACATATCAGTAATCTGTGTAGCAGGGAAATGAGACAAAAGAGCAGCGAGATGGATGGTACCAGTAAATCAATGGGGTGGGAGGGAGTTGCTCAGGGCTGTTTGAGTGACAGTTTTCTTTATTTTATGCTCAGAAGATACCGTTTGACAAGCAGCTGGCACACTCCCAAGGCTTTGGTGCACATAAAACTGTCCCGGTTGACTTATCAGTAACAAAAATGAGCAAAGGCATGGACAGGTTTATTAAAGTCGGGGATATTTGAAAAATTGATGGTGGGAGGAAGTCTGCTGTAACTCTTAATGAGGATTTCAATGTGAATCTGCTGGATGTGCTAAAAACTCTGCTCACTCGTGCATGGCACACTGAGGGCACATAAACACACTGCAGATTAAATCAAGTCCCTCTTAGGTTCTGGATTAAATCTAAGTATATTATGAAGTAATGGCATTTACACAGCACATAACAAAAATAAATAAATAAATCAAGATCATCTATACGGCAACAAAAACTATGAGAGTAACAGTATTCGTGATTTATTCTCTTCTGGGTGCAGGTGGGTCTTCATTTCTTACCATCCTTTCAGTGCCATTTCTGCAATGCAGAGGCAACTTTATACAGAGGCTCAGCCCAAACAGGAGGTGTTAGCCTTGATATATTCAAGCCAATTAATGGTCAAGTTTTGGGGAGGTCACATTTGCAAATAAATGTTAATGAATACACAGGACAGAAAGCAGATCTTACCTTATTGTGTCATCCATCAGACGGTCTGAGCTACAGGACAGGAGTGGAGGAGGAGAGAGAAAGATGCTGGTCAGATATTGACAGATGCAAATGTAATTCAAAATTACATACAGTGTACATTCAGGTCCCAGAACTCGCTGACCTCAGATTGGCAGTCACACGGCTCAGTGGCATGGTGCAGCCCAAACGTGTAAACAATGTTTACACACAAAGCTTCTTAATTCACTTTAACGACAGACGTTATAATACAAATATGCAATTTGCAGAGTAAATTTCTGGTGATTTTAGCCATGGAGCTGACTGCCGTTACAAGTAACTTTACAAAGTTTGATGGTTCAATAAGACATGTGTGCACTTAATCAAACAGTTCAGTACCAAGTCATTCCCAGTGGTATTTTACTGGGCTGTGTTATATTCAGTGTTTTCAGCCTCAAAAAAATAGAAACATCCGTCAATACAATGTTTTTCAGGAAACTGCCTTCAACTATGACTTGAATTAACAGTTGTTCAAAAGCTAACGTTGTAAAACTATTAACAGACTGTACGTACAGTTGTACAGGACTGAATTTTAACTAGAAACACTAAAACTGCAAATTGATGGAAGGTGTTGTTCATTTTTGTTGATTCTCTTGAACCGAGTTAACTCAGAGATACTTTTATCTCGGCGCCTAAAGATATGCAGAGATTTAAAGTCGATGGCTGCTTTAACCCCAACCCTTCAAAAATTACAGGAGGTGAGGGGATAGGAGGGGTTGGGGGTTACAAACCAAACTCTTCCCCTAAACCCACCACTTTGGACTTTTCTGGAAACGATTTTTTCTTAAAACTTGATTTTTAATGTTTACACGCAAAGCTTCTTAATCCTTTTGGATGGTTGATCGGTTACAGTTCATGTACTTCTGAAAACTTACACGACATGAATAATAATCAAAGACATTGCGCTGCATTGTTCTCATTTCACTAATTGCGCCTATAAATCTGTGTGTGAGCAGTTCTCCTCACAGTAGCAAAGCCGTGAACAAATTAATACTCGAAGCGGTAAATAGGGCAGTCATCTTTGAGTCTCTAAGCCCTGCGGGATGCCAAGAATTCGTGCTGCTCTCTACAGTTGCAACATAACACGATTCAGCGGATCTCATCATGGAGCAGCCTGTATACATGTGGCATGATGTTGCAGCCAGGATCATCAGATGCCTGCTGCAAACTGCGGCTGCCAGCGAACTTATGCGACGGCTAAAACTGCAGTGTGCAGCCGCTTTTAGAAGTGATGACATACGTAATTCCCAAGACTTCTAGCAGGCACAGTTAGTGTGGATGGCACCTTCCAAAACTGTGGGTGGCCCGGCTGACTGAACCGTCATACACGGTTGCACTGTGGGCTGGACAGCCTTTTGCTCTTGGATCATAACTCCCAGCACAGGTACCAAACTGTTATTTTTGTCTGAATAAACAGTGTGAAGACTGGTTGTCCTTGGATTGTGAGAGCATGTAGGTGCAGAGGAAAACAATAAGTAGATAGTCGGACTGCACAGGAGTAAAACCCTTGGAAGGGGAAAAAAAAAAAAAAAAAAAAACAAAACAGATGAATATGGGCTGGTGAAAGCAAAACAGCCACATCGAAGGGATCTTAAATTAAGGATGAAACTAGCTGGACAGACAACTCTCCAGCCTTCCATGACAGTATTCTCCTTATAAAGCATCAGCCGAATAGGAAAAGAGAGCACTTGAGAACTGAGGTGAAACATGATTCATGGTTTTCTAATCTGCAGTGATGAAATGTGGCAAAAGATTCATGCTTTGTTCTCAAAGAAAATAAATAAATAAAAATTAAATCACCAGTTCACTGCTGCAACGGGTGGGACGGACTCGATTGTCATTCGAGGTATTCTGGGGTTTCAGCTTTGAGTGGGTTCCTGTCGTTTCTCCTCACCAGATGTGTTTTGCTGCAGTCGTTAAATTTCTCATTAGCTTCAAGCCAATTGCCAGTCCCAGTGTGATGAATGAAGCCACACTAACCACATGCCGTCTTGCTTTCTTTTTTTTTTTTAAACCATTCACAAGCAAATGGACACAGAATCCAACAGACTGCTTACTGCTATGCCCACTTTTTATTTGAACTGCATCAATGTGTCAAAATATCCAAGACTATATGAAAGTTATGGGAAATTGACATCAAAAATGAATCTAATCCCCTGGTTTTTCTAGATCTTTAGCTGTCAGGAGTGCATTAGGGCAACTAACAATAGAGCATGCATTGTGCTTTGCTCATAGCTGAGAAATGTCGGAGTTAGATTTGGCAGACGCGGCTCTACTGAGGAAATGACAGAGGCAGAACATGACTGCTCATTCAAAATTTAAGAGGGCCGGTGAGAATTCTCTGACGCCGTGCTGATGAATTTGTTCACCAACCATGAACTAGTTCTGATCTGGTCTGGAAGTCCCAGCTGGCTGCAACAACAAAAAAAAAAAAGAAAAAAAAAAAGGCTCATTAAGGTTTGGAAAAATTGAGACATGACGGGGTGGAGACAACCCCCATCACTGAAAGCACAGCGCTGTCCTTTGAGACTAGTTGCAGCCATCAAGTTTGAGAGGAGCCAATATCTTTAATGAAATGGTAAAAATGGCTCACTTTCAACATTTCATGGGGTTTTTTATCCTTCTATTGTGAATAAAATATTAGTTTATGAGATTTGCAAATCATTGCCTTCCATTTTCATCCAAAATCACACACAGCATTCCACCTTTGAGGTGAATTGGGGTTGGATATAGTTAATAAAAAACATCTTAAAAATAACTTTTTGTGAGTAACGCTCTGTCCAGTTGGCCTTCAGAACACTATGACGCAAACAAGAGAATTGGCCCAGTAAATCAAAAAGAAACAGTCGTGTAAATCCTGGCAACTGCTGAAGAGACCGAGATGCATTAGCAAAAAATAAGAGAAGTGGTCACAAATCAAAGATAAAAGCTGGATGAAAATTGACTGGCAAATATGTAAAGTCGTTTTAAACAAATCACATGGTAGGCTACTACTACGGAAAGGCCGTCAAAAGTTGGACCATAACAAAAATCTAAGTGAATAAATACAGCAATTTGAACAGAAGAAATACAGACACTTTGAAAGGTTAAGCCTATTATTTCAGAAGATAAGCACAAAGAAAACATTCGATTGCCTGAATGGAGCCAAATGGCAGATTACAAACACATTAGTAACAGATTAAGTGGTGCTGCTGCCTGTAATAAGAGGCATAAGTATTCCTCAGCTTTGCTGTTGACGGCTCAGATGGATCAGACAACACCCTGCAACTGGACTGGTGAGAAGCTGGGAGCATTTTCCTCCTCTGAAAGGCCAGAGCGGCAAAGAATAAAAACTCTTCAGACCCACTAAAGTCAATCTGAAATATGAGCTGCTCTCACTAGCATGGCAATAAATGGTAAACAATCGCTATCGTGTCATACCAGAGAAGTGCAGTTGCAATGTATAAACCACTTTGTTTGGGCTAGTCAGTGGCTGCTTTTAGCGCATACAGAAAAGCCATTTAGGTTATTACCTCCTTATCCAACGTGCTTCGCTATGAACAAAACCCTTAAATTAACTGACACAAAACAGTTCCATACACAATTTAATATGCTTGTTGAGTAAAGCTCTAAATGAACCTCAGTACTCTCCAAACTGATTCTGAAGTAAACTCGAGAGAGAGGGCGGGCCAGCACTTAACCATGAATCCTCAGAACACGATTAAATAAGCAAATCTGGGAGCTGGCAGCTCAGACCAAACTTCTCAAACTGGGCAAGAGGCCAGTTAGACAAAAAGCAGGGGACTCAGCCAGGAAAACTAGATAGACAGAGAGAAATCAAAAGATAAAGAGCGCATCTAGTTACAGAGACATTTGATCACAATAAAAAAAATAAAAACAGAAACTGCAGGAAGTAAGAGAGAGAAGGGGTTCCACATAATCTTTTAAGGTGAAAAGCATTAAGGCTTTCAGAACTAAACTTACAAGAATGTATAATTGGGATCAAGTGCCCTTACCTATGCCAATGCTTATTGTATATTACACTAAATCTACCAGAGTTTAAATAAACTCTCAAATTCAGGTAATTGTGTAAGATGTTTGCCTCATTTGCCTCAAAGCCCTTATCAGAGCAACAACTACCATTAGAGCTGTTCCAACATAAACTTTTAATGGACCGGCCCCTCCCTCCCTCTAGTTTATTCATGAAGACCGAGCAGAGCGAGCTGGAAAAAAAAAAACAAAAAAAAAAAAAAAAACAAAAAAAAAAAAAAAAACAACAGATGAACGAGGTTGAAGAAAGAGACAGAGTGAAGCGGCAGCAAAGACACAGCAGCTCCAATAAAAGTAACTACCACGACTCTAAATCTGTCCATTGTTACGCGTTTCTGTTGGGCGTGGGCAAACCCACAGTGAAACAAACAGGAAGAACTGCTCCTGCTGTACAGCTCTTCTAGATTTTAAACCCTAAATGACTGAAAAAGGAAGGTGGAAAAAAACGTCGGGAATACTCTACCAATCAGAAATGTTCAACACTGCAAGCCACCATCCCAAAAGTTCCGGAAATTCTCTAGAGTACTGCGTCACTACCAGGGCGGTTTAGTGGGCTGATATTTCTCCATGGAGCTCTTTTTAGCCCCTGGTTCCTGCGGTTGAAACGGAGGGGCCCAAGAAAAAAAAAAAAAACACCTAAAGGAGTCTGGGCCTTTGAAAGGGTCCTGCAGCAGAGGAGCAGCTCATAACGGGACTTGCAGTCGCTTTACCTGACAGATGGACAGGATGGTAAAGCCAGTGTTTAAACAGAAAACAGAGGTTGAGATACGTGAGGGGAAAAGACACATAAATGATTTGTCATAGTTTGAACTTCACAATGACAACCCCACAACTAGTATGGTGCAAATATTCTGAAAAATAAATAACTCAAAAAAGACGATGCAAATGTTGCTAAACAAATGCTTTTAAACTCAGTTCCCTTATTAAGCATCTGTGCTCTGCCTTCAGAGTTATCAGATCATTGCTCTGGCAGCAAAACACATTCCATCCCTTTTCTCTTCGGGCCCTCCTCCCAGTTTTATGGCCCTAAAAAGGATCAATCAAGCGTAACTCGATCTTCTTCAGTCTCCTCTTTCCCGCCCCATCTGTACCAGCGACTGGGGAAAACCCTTTAATACGGGCTGTGGTTTAATAAGATAATGTCATTATCAATATCCTAATGACTTCTACTGGATTAACACCAGTGTTTCGGTGCTGGGAATGCAGGTGGCCGCAGTGAGCTTGGGGCGTTCTGCACTAAAGTTTTATTGTAATACAGCCGTGCAAGACAGCAATAAAATGAGCGGCCGTACCGTTCGTGTGCTTCTTTCCCAGATGCGAGATGGGGTTTTGGGAATCCGTTTGAATCCAAAACAATTAAAATCCTCTATGTCCCACATGTTGCTGGATATGTGGTGATGGACTGGCGACCTATCCAGGGTGTACCCTGCCTCTCGCCTAATGACAGCTGAGAAAGGCTCCAGCCGCCTCCGCGCGACCCTAAATTGGATTAAGTGGGTATAGAAAATGGATGGATGGACGGATGGATGGCTATGTGGTGAAGGAGATGCAAACAGCAACTCTAGAGTGGTCATCTTTTAATAAATATCAGACTTTTCTTCAATAGCTACATCATGAACATATAAAATGTCGTTTTTAATTATTCCCCGACCAAAAAAACGATCCTCTGTATCACACCACAAACCTCTTTGTTGTAAAGAAAAGAAAAAAAGAGAAATAAATAAATAAATAAAAGATGCCAGAGCAGGTAAAAGCCTGTTCATGAATGAGCTGTTGTCTTTTATGGGAATAACTGCAGCATAGCTGCTTTGAAAACTTGAAACGGGTCACGATGACAAAGCCGGACGTGGGTTAAAACCAAATGCTTTGTCCAAATAAACAGATGGGGTCATCAAACCTGAGCAATGGAAAAAGCTCTTCTGTTGCTTTTGTGCATTTTGGTTGAGCGTGTGCGCGCGTGCCCTGCTGACATTCAATTTTGCTTTCCACACAGGGTGCATGTCACACCTCTCTCTCTCACACACACACACACACACACACACACACACACACACACACAGGTTTTACAAAACAACAACATGCTGTTCTGCGTTTCTTCCAACTTAGCCATATGATAGAAGGTAACTGGAGTTTGCGATTTAAACTGTTGTGATGTAATAAAAAGATGCACAACTTTAAGATGCAAAGTTATGCAATAAAGCAAGAAAATTGTTAGAAAATACATCCTGTCAAATACAAAAAATGAGGTCCACAACTGCAGCATGAAACGGTTCGTCTCAAAACCAGGGAACCAATGACTGTTAATGTACATCACCTCGATCCTGAAATGGGATGCAAATGCTGCATTAATGAATGCAAAATTACTTGATTTGAAACTAAATGTATAAAAGATTTAGTTCTAAGGATGCCGGGGTTTCAGAGCTAAGCATCAGTGACGGTAATGATCTGCAGTGTTCTTCCAAACCAGTGGCCACCGCTTCTCCGGGAAAGGCTGTACAGCTCTGGCAAGACGACAGTTTTATTCTGAGAACGGCTGAGGTTGAAATACCAACGCTAACTGACAAAATGTCCTTAAAAACTCTGCTAAATTCAGTCGGGATGACTCCAGATTTGTGGCATTAGTGGCAGAGAAGTGCGAGCTTACTTTCTCAGATGCTCGTGCTCTTTGAGGAAAAGCTCCGTTCTTCTGTTGTTGACCCCAGAGCCACTCTTGTATGTCCTGAAAAGACAAAAGGGTTAAAACATCACTCTTGTTTTCAATCAATTATCAAATTAATTCATGTTTTGCATTTATTTAATGTAAGAACACACTGTAAACCGAATGGCATTTTTATACATATATTCAATCAAAGTCAACAGAGGAGAGTAGATAATGAACAAAGTCTTAAGATCCCAATAAACTGCAGTAAGTTTAACTGCCAACAGTCTTTTCAGCATGTAGGATACTAACAGTGGGCATAAAAAAAAAAAAAAAGTTTAAATCTACAAGTTTAGGAACAGAGGCATCCGAGTTGGTACCCTTTTTAGCTTTGACAGTTACCACATCGTCTTTTTCCACTGTGGTGACGTGGTGGAGCTTTGCTGGTTTACGCAAACTACCCGAGAGAAATGCAACTGGTCCAAAAAGGGTGATAGGTTGTAATAGCAGTGTGCGAGTAACTCTGCACTGAGCCGTTAAATCACAGATACAGGAGGTAAAAGAATACTGTTGGTTCGATGTGACGCCACCACAGATGTCGGGCTATTGGAGCAACAGAAACGACGTATTCCTCTCCTAAACTTTATGGGAGCAACACGGTCAAAGTTAATAGATGGGCTGGTGCACCACTCACTGAGCAAAGACATCACAGCCGTTCTCCTCTGCCTGAGGCAACTCTAGCCATCAGCATCCTTGAACAGCTGACTAGCCTGTACTCTCCTGGGTTTCTAGTCATTTAACTCAGTCCCACCTTCCTGTTGAACGAGAATAAGATAAAAGAGCACGGAGGGAGGGAGAACTGTGCACACACAGATTATACCATTAACGTCCAACCCCACCCAGCTAACAGCAAGCACACCGAGAACAAATGCACCTCCTTCATCCCAAGTGCACTATACAATGCCAATGAATGGGGAAGATGTATAGTGTACACGTAGCCCACATCACAATGGCAGCCTTGAGCCGAGGATGGTTACCCCAGCAGCAGGGCTGATGCGTTTGCAGGGCTTCAACCGCCTGCACCGACAGCCAGCTTCATCACTCCGGCAAGGCTTTTTAAAAGGGCACTAATGTAAATCACAGGCTAGCTGTCATTTTTGTTGCTGACATTTAAAATCAAAGCAGGAGCAGACCAAGCGTTATGTCTGACCTCAGCTCTGCTCCTGCTGCTTTTATTATGAATGGCACAGCTGCACTCAAGAAATGCGTGTCGGTGTGAGATTGGGGGCAGAGGATGTTTTGTCGACAGAGTCTGGAGGCAAACTGCTTGATATTGATGAAAGATTTGAACACAATGGCACATTGCTCCTTTGGCGTCTGCACAAATGAGCTGGTGTGCACCATTTATTCTAATCAGCATGGATTTTTGAGTTTCTGCAGCATAAACAACCCTCTCTGTTGTCAGGTTTAATCTATGGCCAAGATCTCTGCTGCCCTCTGCCTGACAGACGTGAACAAAAGCCTCAGCTGCAGCAGAAATCTCAATCACTGATCAAGACCCAATTATTCAATAAAATGATCAATCCGCCAAACTCATTTTACTCCGTTATATGTTCTATATAACATCACATTTTGAGTCTCTGTCTATGACACAGGGAAACTAATCCTGTTGTTTTTAGTACATATTGTGCCATGTCATTAATACCATTTAAAACTACTAAGTAAACTTAAATCAAATTTGTCGCCAATTTCCTGAGTGCACTCTGATCGTTTCAGTGGAAATGGTGTTTACGGTCGAGCTGAGTCATAGTACTGTCTGTTTTCACAAGGCAGTTGAGCACATACGGCGACTTTGAGGTATGAAGAAGAGGCTGCTTTTATATAATTCCAAGTCCTCTCTTATTACTCACCGACGCCTTATCAGCAGAAATCAATGAGGGGGGCTTTATGAGCAAATTGCTTTTCAAATGAAAAGCCCAAGCGTATACTATGACTCCAATCTCGCTGCACTGCGACATTACAGCAACTGCTCACCAGCGTACATAAAAGAGTGCGTCTATTGCAATCATTTTGAGAAATAATAAAAAAAAAAAAACGTGTTTTGGAACATCCCAGCCACCATTTGCTCTTGGAAAGCTGCTTTAACGCGACACTCTGCTCAGTCACTCAGGTCAAAACGCTTTCCTCCTGCAACAACTTGCAAGATTTTATAGCGAGGCGTGAGGGGAGTACCTTTCTACTGTTATCAGACACATCTAATAACAATCTCGTGTCATTTGACATGCATTTTTACTTTGATGTAGAGGATTACTCCTATTGTATGTACAATAATACTATGTATTAAATCGCAGGGGTTAAATTTAATTCTAAATCCTGTACCTGTAAGCTCTAACGGTTCCTAATCGTGAGCCCATGTGGGCACATTAATCACGGTGAGACTGAGCGTCAAGCTAACAACACCACTAAAGTACCTGGAAGCACACGTCTTTGTTTTTAGCAACACTGTGGAATTTGTAGAATCCACTGCGCATATTAGTCGATTTTATATACTTTTCCAAATGACCCAACACAGCTGAAGAGCGTGAGCTGTTAGCAACTAAGTTCCAGCGCATTTGCAAATAGTTTTTCGGATTCCCCTGAACGTTTAATCACCTCTGCATTTTCTGCAGCTGAAAACCTGAAGTATTTGCCACAAGCACAATGTTTCACTAGTTTTAAAAAAAAAAAAAAAAAAAAAAAAAAGAGGAAAATTTAAGGGATTAAATGATTATACAGTGAAACCAGAGGCCTTCAGCCATTAAAATGGTTAAACGTGAGAAGAAGAAAAAAAAAAAAATTCCAATTCAGCTTTAAGTAACTTCAGCTCTGTGGAACTTTTGTGCATCTAGAAGGCCTCTGCAGACATCTGCAGACTTGATAGATGGAGTGGGATCAATAGGAATCCTGCAGTGCTCACTGTAAGCTTACTGCTGCGTCCTGCAGATCAATACACCATTACAAAAAAAACCACAAGAGTCATGGTCAGGGGGAGCCTCCAACTCATTTCATTACACTCATTCACAACTGAGCCAACCTGAAGAGAGGGCACACTTTCTCAACACGAGGCCAAACGGGCTATGAATCTTCAAAGTTTTCAATACACAACATTTTTCCAAGAGCCGGCTTGGAAAGCTTTAAATATCCCCACCAGGAATCCAGTCTACGGCGACTGAGCCCTGTGAAAAATACCAGGCGGTTTTTATTCCTCAACACCCGCTAAGATCAAAACACAAGCAAGGCACTGACACATGACACGACTAATAGATTATGTGCACTTTAATGAATAGATACTCACTCGATATCTTTCCTCACAGACCCAAGAAGGTCTTCCCTTTCTCGGATGGCAAGAAAGTTGCCCTTCGTTTTGTGGAATTCATGCGTGTAATCCTGAGTGGAACGTAAATGAGATTGAAAAAGCAGAAGAGTGAGAGAAAAAAAAAAAAAAAGCACACACAAGAGGACAAAGTGGACACGTGTAAGTGCTAATTAACATATTTCTGTGAACTTTAACCACAGAGTGTTTAAAAAGAACAGCAAGATGTGAAGCAAATCCGGAAAGTAGAGAAAACGGATGAACAAGAGGAATAACGATAAAGTGTGTAATCAGGGAGCAAACCTGTAGAATGTCTCTGTGTCTCTGGAGCGTGTGCATGAGCGCAGCATTGAGAGAAGCTGAGCCCGGGGAGTTCGAGTACTCGGCCATCTTATCGTTCACTGCAGTCAGCTGAGAGAGACGTGGAAGATTAGGGGGACGGATCGATGGAAATACCAGGAAACCATGAAGATGGAAGCAAATATCAAAACCAAAGGAGCCAACAGGACTCGCACAACACATGTCAAGCTGAGGATTTACCGCTCGTGTTACAGGCCAAATTATCAGTTACGTCAGTGACTTTTTATTCACGTCTTAGACTTTAGAAATGATGCTAACACAGCTCAATTTTCCCTGTTAAGATTTTGTTGTTTGCAGAGTCACTCTGTGAAAGGAACATTTTTAAATTTACTTCAGCAGTCGACTAAAAGTTTCTAGAAAACTGATCTCTGCAGTTTGCTCATTCCTTGGTGTCATAAATGCACCATTAATATTCCTTGTTTTTTTTTTTGTCTCCCTCCCTCACCCTTCACTGGCCACTGACTGAGGAGAAGCGACTTACTTTGGCCAGCAGCTGTTCGATTTCCACCGACATGGTGTCAAACATCCTGTCCTGGGTGGAGTTGTTTAGCAGTGGGGTGGTGTCTGAACTGCAGAGGGAGACACCAGGATGGAAAAACAATTAGAAAGTCAACTTAACGCCATTTGTCAGATTACTGACGGGCTATTTCTACAATGAAATTATACACTGATGATATCAAATGATTAACTGCGATATTAAAAAGGATTGCAACTAATGTGATAAAATCTTTTCTGCAGTGCAAACAGTGCAAACAAAAGAACTCTTAGAAATGAAGTTAGAAATTAAATGAGTAGTTAGAAATTACTCAGATAACTTGAAATGAGTATCGTTATCTTTAGATGTTTTATTAATTAACACCATCAACATTAAAAATCGGCAGTGATCACGTAGTTGTCCTCTGGAAAACAATCAATCCAGACACAGATCCCATACGTTTCCTTATATCAAATTACATCAGTAGTACACAAGGAAGGTAGAGGTTTCCATCCAATTGGCAAATAAATCTAAAGCACGTTTCTGAAATGTTGCCAAATGCTGCATTTGGCACGTTTCCATAACTTGTGTAGAGTGAATCACCTTGGTTGTGTTATGCATGGCTGCAGTAAACAGAGGATGAGGACAAATTAATCTAAATTGAACGGACGGTGTATCCAAAGTTTGAGAAAAAATTTGAGCTGTTTGAGTTCTGATTATTCTTTCAGATGAGCGAGTTTCAGCAAGTTCTACTCTCTAAAGACACAAATATTCATGTGATCACTGGTGGGAGTTAAAAGTTTGCTGTGACAGACGTTTTTCACCTCAAAGCTGCTTCCATCTCCTCTCATTTACTGCAAAGTGAACATTTTCGTGAATCCGTGTTGAACTTAGCTGTTTCCGTCAAGCTTTTCTAATGAGCAACTTGGGGATGCATGCAAGTTATTTTACAAATGTTTCATCCTTTTGGGGGGTGGGGGGGTTTCCTAACAACATTGAAAAAAAATCAAATGTAAACAACTTATAAACTAGAACGATCAAAAAAGTGACACAATCATTTACCTGGTCTCAAATTAAAAATACTTAAATGACGAGATGGTTTGTCTTTTATCTAACTGTCAATCCAGACTCAAAGGATATTCAGTTTCAAGCAGTTTTCCACTATAAATATCTACAAGACAGCAGTAACCAAAGAGGCTTATCAGGTTAACTGTTTATTTTTCCATTGAAGCTACAGCTGCTTTGCTAAATCTATGCATCACTTGTACTGTTTACTTCAAAATACGTACAGACCGTGCAGAGGAAATTAAAAGACTTAATCTTACGTGTCCCCTCGACGTCCATCCCTGGAACTGCTGTAGGTTGTGCACAGTTTACTGAAGGAGACCAGTTTCAGGTCAAGTTCATTCTCCAATTGTCTGGCCTGCTTTCGCAGATCTGTAACACAAGCACAGCTGTAGTTACTGACCATTTCCCAAATGGGGAACCAGAAACTATAATGAGTTTATACAGTAGACGTGGCAGAAGTGCAAATGAATACATGTCAAAAGTAAATGTATAAAACAGACACATGTGTCAATCACGAATAGCGTATGCTTGCCAGCGGCTAAGTCGATTTTCACGTTAGCCCCCCCAAAAAAGCAGCGCGTTTTAAATAGTCGGAACACTATTTAACTCTGGCACCACAGCTGACTGAAAGCTTAAGCGAAAGAAATAGCAACAAAAGTGTCCAACGACTGGGTAACTTACATCAAGATTATATGAACTAAGTAATAAAATGTGGATATATACATGTCCTCATTGGAGTCTTATTAGCTTATTAACAGCCAGGACTTGATGCACCAAGCTGAGGAGCAATTTTAAGGAACGACACAGCTTAAGGAGTAACATTAACTTCAGTTATATGGCGATATACTAGCTAGCTTGTTTGGGGCTAACTAGTTGTTGTAAAGGCACGTATACGTTTAAATCACGAAGGTAAGACCCAACCACGCAGTGACACTGACAAATTAAGTCCTGATATTATAAGCTCAGGAGCAAATGAGGCTAAAGTACTGTAAATTGTAAAATAAATAGAGATGTTGGCTCCTTACCTTCCCAATAGTTGCTGCTTCCTATTCCTGCCATCTTTGTTGTTCTGCGACGTCACCAACTTGAAGTGTGGGTCACGTGTCAGCGGAAGACAAATTGAGAGTGTTTTTATCGCCCTCAACAGTGACTTTCAGGTATGACACCAACTACCAGCACGAGGACTGGCTACAGCTCAGTGCACAGTCAGGTTGAATTAACCTTTTCTAGGCTAAATACAAAAAATACTTAATATGTAGATAAACTTAATATAAAAAACTACTATTATAGATTAGAATATTAAAAAGAATTGTCTTTTTAATATATGTCTGAAACTATAATTGAACAGCTTCATATTTAAATGCTACTGTGTGTGAGCTTGACCGTTGTGTGATGACTGTTTTCAAATATGCTGATAACAATAAAATGTTCCTTGCTGAAAAACAGTGCCTTTGTGTTCATCCTTTATCTGACAATGTCCTGATATCATGGGGATATCTCTTACTGTCGTGAACTAATTGTTCTTTCATAGCAGTAGACAACATTCAAGATTCAAATGATGATTACCACCCGACTTCATGAGTCACAGATGCTCACTGTCCCAGTTAGTCAAGTTATTAAGAATATCCATTCTAGAGGAAAGGACTTTTCGATGACCTCATGTTGGAGAAGCTCACGTTTACCATGTCAGTTTGATGGGATTTGACTAAAATACAATGAACATAAGCATTATTTACATTACTATGTCCCTGGCTTTCATTATTTATATAACATTCTTAGAAACACAAACATTCACGAAATTAACTTGATGCTTCGAAGGAAAAAGAGAATGGTAATCCCCCCATTTCTGAAACTTGTGCAACTCAGTCCAGTGTCACTGAAACTGAATTCCCAAACATGTTGAGGATCTTAGTTATAATGTGCTGACTCTGAACTTGAAATACAAGTCATGCTCGGTTATTTGCTTTTCTATACGATTTTCTCCTTCACTGCTGGGAGGTCCGTGACAAGTGTCACAAGAGAGTAACGGAAGGCCCGTGGAAAAAGCCACACAAAGGCGAGACGTGCTGAGAGGTTTTTATTTCCTTGTTTTGTGAGTTGTTGTGCACGTTAGCATGTCAGGATCACACAGACTCTTGAATTGTGCCGACGTGACTTTACGGTAAACATGAAGTGCACTCCCCACCCATTTACAATTGGCAAACAATATTTACAGCCGATTTATCCAGTTTATGTAAAATTCTCACACCAACATAGTGACACACGTTTAGCTTTGAAAAGCTCTCTCACTCAGACACACACACAGGCTTCATAAACACAGTATAAGAAAAATAATTTACAAATCCGTCTCCCTGCACAGATGTCAGGACACGTCTGTTCAAAATAGCTGGAAACCAGGGCAAACTCTTCAGAGAACGCTGTGTATTGCTTAGAAACCATGCAGCAAACTCCCACATTTAAAGACTCGCGACAGCCCTGTGATAAAAATTTATTTATTTATTTCTTAAATTCTCTTATCATTTTCAGGAGTATCTTTTCTTTTTGTTGTTCATTCATCATTATTTTGGTGGTTGCGATGGAATTCTGTGCCATTTTGAGCACATGATAACCAAAGAATAAAATATCTCTCTATAGCTTCCCCATCACTGGAAAAACCTTCCAAAATAGCTGGACTGTCTTCACACTCGGGGAGTTTTTCTTAAAAGAAATACCGCATTACATTTCCCTCAAGTCACATCTGGATTAAGATTTACATCATAGCCCCGCTGTTTCATCATAGGTTTGGAGAATTGATCTTCAGCACGCGACCTTTAGGTTGTACGGGCAGCTCCTAACACTCCGATAGATAGATTTTCAGCAGAAAACCAAACTCGCACGCTTCAGTTGCAGATTTCAGACATACCTGTGATTGAAAAGAGGGCACAAACCTAATATGACATGACGGTCGGCAGTAATTTTCCACGTACAAATCATTCTACAGCAACATTAAAAACAAACAAGGAATTCGAAACACATTCTTTTGACGATGAACACATTTGGAAAGTCATCGTTTTTTGTTTTTTTTTAACTTCTTCTCTTGGCCAACGATATGGGACGGTCCTTGCTTTCCATTTAGTGCAAGTAACCATGCAGCACTCTCCACTAACTAGGCAGGGTTGTATAACAGATTCTCCCTGATGATTTTTGGAAGCTTGCTCCCAGATTTACACACCAAACGATCAATTTACTGCAAAAAAATATAAAACTGCTGAAACAAAGTCAGAAAGCCTAAAGTCACCTGTGCAGAAACAGTGCAACACTTGGATTCAGCAGTCCTTTCTTTCTGTGCCCCCTGAGTATAGGATGGATCAAACTACAGCGTGGACTAAGTATTAACTATTTGAAATGCCGCTTTCAGTTACATAAGACAGCCAAGGCACGGTGCTCGATTCTGTCTCCCGAAGGCTCGGACCTATCAGGGAAGCTCTGGTACCTTAACCAAAAGAAACAAATCAGTTTTAATTTCCTAATTTGAGGCAATGTTGAAATAAATCCATGGGGATGACAGATACCAGGGGGAGATTATGGGAGATAAAGCACTTACATCCAGAAACAATTGCACAACAATTAAAAAAAAAAAAAAAAAAAAAAAAAAAAAAAAAAAAAAAAGACTTATTTGGACTTATTGGCTTGTTCCCCAAGCCAGGCAGGACAGGTGGTGGACTGAGAATCTTCTTGAATGGCTCGGAAACAAAAAAAAAAGGCTGATATAAAGGGCGGATGAGGACAACAGTGGGCCAAACCTCTTAATTCATCTCTTTTTTTATTATCTTCTTCCCTCTGTCTGGCCAGTCAAATAGAGCTGCGGCAGAAAGAACAAGCGTGCTAAACATCAGCCAGATTTGTTCATTTAGTAACTCCGATAACGGAGTGACCACGGCCGAGTCCGAAGAACTTGATGGTGGAACAAAAAGTGTCTTCATCACTTGTAAAGAAAGACAGAGAAGCTGCTCATTCCAGTTCATTCTGTTCCTTGTTGGGTCAGCGGTTTGAGCCAAACTGGTACAACGTTCCTCAGATCTTGTTGGCATACAACGTCTCCTCTTCGCTTTCGCTTTCGTCCTGAAACTCGTGGGCGAGCAGAGACTTCTTGGAGCCCATAGAGGTGAGCCGTATCTCATCGTCGTAATCGTCGCGGTGCTGTCGCAAGCGATGGAAGCCATCTTTCTGACGATTAGACTTGGCTGCACACACACACCAGATGATGCACGCCGTCACTACTAAGGCCGTCATGGAGGCTGCTGCAAGGAGGGAGAGAAATACACAATGTTTGACTGTATGCTTGTGTGATGTTTTTTGTTTGCTCCGAGTACCATGTACACCCCTTATTAGGAGCAATAATAGGCTACTCTAAAGATAAAGAAATACAAAATAACAGACAGTGAGACAGATGGTCCCGGTCGACAGCTGTTTGGATTAACTGAAACATAACATGAAATTACAATAATCCAATACAACTTCCACTGAACAAACAACATGTCAACGCAGCCAACAGACTAACCAACAGTCTTCTCACTGCAATGCTTACCTGCACTGGCCACAACAAACTGTCGAGGCAACCCAAAGATGCTGTTGTCCATGTCAAACTCAATGATGATGGATCTAGCAGCTTCATAAGAAGACACCACAACCTGGAAGAAAAAAAAACATGTTTCATGTGCAAATCTTAAACTCTGATGATTTATAGATGGCGACATAAGCAGTCGTACGTTTTTCTGTACTTATTTGGGTTTTTCCTTCCTAATACCGAAAGCTGTGTTCACATCAGTTTAGGCTCTAGAAAAATTTGTTTCCAGAATTTCACAAACAGTTGGAGTGATGTGTCATCGCTCATGAAAACCATTCAAATAACCAAGCCAAGCAATACCAAAACAAATATTGATTTTCACTTTTTTAAAACAATTTTTTATTAGTTTTAATGCACTCAAAATGTCAGCGTGCGTCCCAAAAAAAAACCAGCAAGTTTGCCCACATCTTATCCGCCCTCGCTTTTACTCCGAATGAGCCTTTTAAAGCTGCTTTGATAACACAAATCAATCAATCATCTAATTGGCAACTCTCATTTGCAGGTGTGACTGCTTAGTACAATCTGGTGCAGGTGTGTCTTCTGTATGTCAAAATTTGTGCTGGCTCATGGCAATCCTATTATTCAGCTAAGAGGTAAATGACAAGACTCTGAGGATTAATTTTTCTGTTGTTTGCTTGATTACTCTTCATAGCAAGGCAGCTCCGTCTCATTTGTCGGTGCCGGCGTTTAAAGGCAGTGTTAATGATGAGAAAATCAGACCTCAGAGTTCTAACCACACGGTTTCCAAACTGATTGAGTAAATTGCTTTGAGCATAAACCCAAAGACTTTGACAAATAGTAAGTGTTACTTTTTCCTTTTTAAATATACAAACAGTTTTTGTGTTGTTCTGTGAACCCACAAAAGCTTCAGAATTTACTCAAACTGATTTCACTTCCTATTTCCAGACGTATGAGATGCGTCCGTATGAATTACGACAGAGTATTAGATGTCCCAAAAAGTATGGGGAGACCATTAAGGAGAGGAAATACATGTTGGCTCCAACTTGTGATTTGGACCTAATGTGCGAGCAAAGGGAAGGAGACCCCCAGAAACCCCTGGATGACAGATACATAAGGAACGCTGCTGTTCTTCCAGATCCCTCAGGTCTGGAACGCGGCACAGAAGTCGGGAGGAACGAGGAGGGGGACAAGGAGGGGGCCACCAGCGGGGATCTGACGATCCATGGCTTCACAGTTCCAGACTACCAGCAGACGTATCACTCAGTGGTGGATCCCCTGCTCTTTACACCTTGTGGGAAGCTCACACCCTACAGCCTGCAGCTCGGCTTCACCATCAAGGAGCATCTGTTCAAAGAGCTGGCCTACCCCACCCTTCAGATTTCAGAGCGTCCTAACGGAAAGCTGGAGGTGACCGAGAGATTTTGCGTGCTTCGCCCAACACCTTACGCAGACATAGACTGTAAAGGGGAACCATGGTAACGTTCCTCCAAAGACTTTCTATGACATATTTCTGCTTGCTTTGTGTTTATGTTGTCAGTTTGTTTCCCTTGCTGCCGAGTCTGAATGAAAGATGGAACATTTGATGCTTTGCAATGAGGTTTATCTTTTGAAAAGCTGCATAATATCAAACTGTTGGGAACTATGAAACCCCAATCTGCCCATTTTGAAGTGGGATAATCTGTCAGCGAATAAAGAGTCAAAGGTGTCAGCTGCTGATACCTTGTGCACTGAGTAGATCTCCACTTGAACAACAGAATTGCATGTTGTTGAAACCGGGCAACACTGATGGCTTCTTTTCCAAACATGTTTAGAGGGGGGGAAGGGAGTGATGGGGGTTTTCTGTTGATTTAACTCTACTACACAAAGGGGCTTTAAAAGCACAGTCCTAGCTCCGCCTTGTTTTTCAGACGCATGTTCTGATAATGTCTTTCATTTGAATAGCACTTGCGTCATTATATTTTGTCCCAAAGGTGAAGAGCCTACAAGCTACTCAAAGGGTGCTTGCAAAACAGTAAAGTTACACTCCTCACAGATCTATACCCTCTAGTTTTTTTTCCTGAGCAGTTTCAAGTCTCAGGTTAAACCGTCTGGATAATGTAGTCCGTTCCATACTGCTGTAATCAGATCGAACACAGAGTAGAAAACAAATTAGAGCTATATAATCAGTGACTATTCAATCAGTTTCATATGGTAAATAATAATAATGATTTCCTGGTTATTATGGAATTTCTTTCTTTATGTGCAGGAAAAGCCTGAACATCGTCACAGTAGCCGTCACCTCTGAGCGGAGGTTTAAGTTTTTTGCCGAGCAAACCAACACAAGGAAACCCTGGCTGTGTTGAGCTTGCCTCAAAGCACACGACTCGAGCTAACGTAACGCACGGCACGTAAACGGCTGCGTACCTTTTGACGTTGCTGTTGGTAGCCGTCGGCGATGGCTTCAATGTTGTGGTTCCCGGGGGCGAGAAGGGCATAGAAGTACCCGCCTTCTGAAGTAAACACTCTCACCCCTCTGTTCAGTACAATTGTCGCACCAGCAATAGGTTTTCCACTTTTGTCCCTCACCACTCCTCGCACCCCCTTATGCGCCTGGATGGGGTGGAAATAGAGAAGAAGAAGAAAAAAAACTCACTGCAACAAGTTTGTGAAATGCAGGCATTTCACAATTCCATAGAATTTACAACAACGTCAGGAGTGCCTTGCAAAATCAGAAAATCAGTAAAAGTATGAAGGAAGTAGATCTAGAACAGTCCATGTATGAATTCTTTGAATATCTATAGTGTTTCTGACAAGAGTGTGGCAATGCGAAACCTGTTTTTGTTATGCTGATTAAATCTTGCATCATACCTCTACCAGCATGCTGAGGAGAGCCTTCTTGTTCTCAGCCCAGAGTGTGGACAGCTGATCAACAGCGGGGAACAGACAGCAGCCAGTATACACTGTGATTTCTGGACAGTGGCCAAAGTCCATACTGAAGTCCTGGAAAGTGCGTAGCAATAAAAGGTCACATGAGAATAAACTAGGAAAAAAAAAAAAGATAGTTCCTGACTCCTTGTTTGATTTGTTCAAACAGTAAGAATTGAAAAACAGGGACAGATTATAGAAGAAGAAAAAAAAAAACTCTCTTCTGTGCTTGAAAGCATACATTTGGGTGTCTGAAGTCACTAGAAACTTGAAAAAACATAACCTCCATACTATGTTTAGGGCCTCTTGCTCTAAAAATATATGTCATTTAGATTTGAGGAGGACACGTACATGACGCTCTCAGCTGAGAATAGAACTGCACTGCTTACTCATCTTTATATCAAGTCCAAATCGTGATGCATTCACTGAACTTTGAAATTGGGACGTTTAAACTCTTCAGCTCAAACATTTAGCTTTGCAAGTAAATAGCAAATTTTCATCTGCAATAGTTCACTCAACTTAAGAGAGAAATGAGCTAATAACTCTCAATCACAGACTAGGAAATCCAAATTGGCATTCTTTAATTCTTTTTCCCCAGTCAAAACTCAGAAAACTCTAATTTCCATTTAGTGACTGAATGCACCACAAACCTTATAAGCAGCAGCTCTTAAAATTAGCCACTAAAAAAAATCTACCTCTAAAATCTAACCAAGACACAGAGGACCGAGAGTGAAGCCCCGGGTTTATGGAACTGATATGTGATTTAGGAATTACTACATAGGTTTGGAATTTAGGACATAGTGTGTAAAACTCTAAAAGAGTCCTCAGTACCGGCCGTCGGCACTCAAACTGAAGATGAGGGAGATGTAAGTGTTTGAAAATAAGAAGTATTTTTTCTTTAGTTTTGGTGTGTGTACAGGTGTGAGTTCAGTTTGCCCTTTGGGCTAATATTAGCTCTAAAGTGAGGCACTGATTCTCTCTTCTTCAGAATGCTTCAAGAGTGCAACTTGAGCTCAATTTACACTTTCAAGTTAGCTTAAAACTTTAGCACAGACCACACTGAAAAGAGGGGCACAGTGAAGTCAAGTGCCTCACTCCACGCCTTAAAACTAATTGCAATGTCTCCTTTAAACATGCAGCCAAATCATTTTCAAAACAGCCAATCTTCACTGAAAATCTTTGTCCAATAAAGTGGTGGCTTTGAAGCCTATTTAATAACTGCATTTGCCTTCAAAGAGAACAGGGTGAAAAGGCTTACCTTCATGCTCCCCAAGTGACTTTGTCTCTCTGCTGCCCTCATAACTCCATCTGGGATGTTGCTGACTGAGCATCAGAAAAGTAATCCATTAATAATAGGGATTTTCTTAACGGCTGACATCTGTGACAGACCTGACAGGCAATTATAGAACTCAAATGTCATACTTTGCCCATTACTGGAACATCCCGTGTCCCCCAGGTGCATCTTGGGGTGGTTGTTGGCATATACGCTTGCCAAGTACTTCACTGTCTCCTCATTTTCAACTGAAAAACATCAAATGAATGACTGAATGATTGTAAAAAAAATAAATAAATAATAATAAAAAAAAGGCTGTCAAAAGTTAAAAGAAAAAAAAAAAAGGTCTGGATTAGTCACAAATCTCAGACTCTTTTAAAACTCTTTGCAAAAACTAAAAAAAAATGTATGTGCAAACACAGCGTCATCTGTACATCCTAGCAAGATAAATAAACAACAGATGGTGATGTTACCCGTCTGGACAGGCTTGTCATAAGGGTAGGTCACTACAAGGGAGCCACCGTCCAGGGCTACAGACAGAGTGAAGCCTTTGTCAAGGATAAAGTTCATCATCGCTCTGGTCTCCGGTTGAGGCTCCGCCACACGTTGTGACGCATTGCCTGTTAAAATCGGAAAAGAGGTGTTAAAATAAAAATAGAGTTTACGTTTGTGTATTTCGGTTTCTTCTTCTGGTAACTGTTTTTGCATCTATAATCACTCTTTGACAGTTGTAGTCTGAAAAAGAAAACACTGAATTTTTTTTAGTGTCACAAACAAACGAGTACAGCTGACCGAAGAAGTCTTTGTCCAGATCCCTGCCATTGGTATTGGTCAGGCCCCGGGTGGACGTGCACTGCTTCTCGACAGCCTGTTCTCGTCCGTCGGGGTTGACTGACGGCACAATGAAAATCCGGGTCTCGTTGATCAGCTGAAGAAGTGAAAGGAGAGGGAACAGTTACCAACACGACTGAACAATGCAATTATCATAGCAAAATGTCAATGTAACGCAAACATATGGTCCATCTCCACTGTTCTAGCAAAATGAATGTAAATGTCAAAAGAAAAAAAATTTAATCTTCAGAAAGCTCAAAAATTGTTTCTAAATCACTGCTTAGGATGTCACCGCTTAGATACCGGAGGGAGCAGAGCCTCACCTTGGTGATGGCAGGGTTTTTGCCATAGTTGATGCACAGGAAGGCAGCAAACTCCAGCAGCAGCTCTGTACCCACTGGGGCGTTGCCATGGATCCCTGCCACAAAGCGGATCTTTGGCTCCGATGGTTCGGCTTCTGCTGGTTTGTTGGAAATTTCCAGAGCCCAAATGGTTCTGAACTCCACACTCTGGCCCAAACTGAACACAGAAGAAAGGAGAAAAGAAACCAGAATCCGGGTCAGAACTACAGTAATATTTCAGTGCCAAGCAGCATAAAGAGTCCCTGAGGTTAGGAAATCTCTAAATAACTTGCTGTAACCAACACTGGCATTTGGCAGAGGTATGCAGATATGACATCAAAGCAAAACTACGCTGGCTAGTTAATACAAAGCTTTGAGAAATTTAAAATCCACCTACCTGTGTAAAAATGTAATTTGAGGAAAGTTAAGCGTGAGGCCTCTCAAAAAGCCCGACAGCTCTTTAGGCCGTCGGTATCGAAAGCTGTTATCAGTGGCTGTGCTCCTGACCAGTTGTTCCAAACCCTGGCCGATAGATAGCTCTTTGATTAAGCTCTGGAGCTCCCTCTCAGATGGGAAAGGGACATTAGGCTGGCCAGGGCTGTTCGAGTTTAAACGAGTCAGCCTGAAGTCCACTATCTCGGCTCGATCTTTTGACACTGTGGCGTAGATTGTCACTGGTTTGTAACTGCGAAGGCAACAGTGAAGGTTAGCAGATGTTAGTGGCACTGGAAATAATGGGACACAGAGATACGGGGAGCTTTATGTCACATTCTGTGCGTGTCCAACTTTCAGAAAACCAAACATTACCCATGGGCAGAGGCAGTGACAGTGTAAGTCCCAGGGACCAGCAGTCTCCAGTAGTCTCCAGTATGAGCTGTAGTGATGCTGTGGTCTATCCCCTCCACACTAATAGTGGCGTTAGGAATTCCTGTGTGATCCTCAATGTCAGAAACTATTCCCTTTACTCCAGTGTGAACCTACAGAAAACCCAAATAAATAGGAATGCACTCAAAACTGAGCAAACGTGAAGAAGAGTTCTTCATTAAGTATATATTTATATGAGTTTGCTACCTGGTGTATAAACTGAAGCAAGGCTCGCCAGTTCTGGTCCCAGTATTTTGGTAGCTCCTTGGCCAAGGGGTACTTGACACAGCCCAGCTCAATGGTCACCTCAAAACAGTTGGTGTTGATGTAATTCCAGTCCTGCATTCCACCTGGGGGAAAAGGGGCTCCTTTAAAGCGGAACTCCGGGGCATAACCCTTCCACGTAAAACAACAACTTGCACACTGCAGAAACATCACACCACTTTATAAACCATCCGACAATAAAGTCACAAGCCTTACCATCAAAACCATATGCATGGTTCTCACATTACTGGCATGGGGACGTTACAAAACAACTTTATAAACAGCATGTCACTCACCGGCTGGTTGTAGGCTCGCGCATGTGAAAGCCCAGAAGAGTCGATGGAGGATAATCCCATATACAAAACAATTATATTCTCTAGAAAAACTGCGTTCAAGTATTTAAAACATTACAACAATACATGCCCAGTAATATTCTTGTAATGTTTTAAATACTTGAACGCAGTTTTTCTAGAGAAGATAATTGTTTTGTATATGGAATTATTGTCCATCGACTCTTTTGGGCTTTCACATGCGCGAGCGTACAACCAGCCGGTGAGTTACATGCTGTTTATAAAGTTGTTTTGTAACGTCCCCATGCCAGTAATGTGAGAACCATGCATATGGTTTTGATGGTAAGGCTTGTGACTTTATTGTCGGATGGGTTATAAAGTGGTGTGACGTTTCTGCAGTGTGCAAGTTGTTGTTTTACGTGGAAGGGTTAGCGCTTGCCCCTTAGCCACCACGTATTAGCCTCGCATGACATGCTGTGCGGACAGAGCGATCTTCACACAGGGAGCACAGATCTGGACCTCTCTGTGTCCTACTAGCAGTTTTTGACAACCTCTAGCAATGGAAACACGCTTCAAATGCCCCGGAGTTCCCCTTTAACACCCATCTCCAATCTTAAATCTTAACAGTTTAGGTCAATTTGGCAAAAAGTGAAGCCAATGCAGAAATACCTTCTTACTAATTAATTTATACTATTTGCCACTTTTTTCCAGTAAACATTTTTCTAGTGAGTTTCCAGTTTTTGTACAACATAGCAGCATGCTCATTTAGCAAAGGTCCCATCAACAATAAAACAGATGGTGAAGCATATCCTTCAGACTGCAGCCGGCTTGAATGACAGCACGTAAGCTTCCAACCAGCCGTCAACAAACTATGACATATGTCTTTATAAACTGTTTATTGATTATAGCATCTATCAAGGCATTACTCTGTGAAGCCAGGCATCATTTTCAAATGATGAAAAAAAAGAGGGTCAAATATCAAAGATGCAGACATACCAGGAACAGTGTACCACTGGGCACCATTGGTGATGCCATCCTCAAAATACTCCTCAGGGTACAGGTCCTCACAAGGGTGTCCTTTGTGCATCAGAGGATTCTCCTGCACACAAATCGCAAACAATGGGTGCCATTGTAGGCAAGTTTGAAACACTGCCTCTCCTCAGATTTAACCAAAAAAAAAAAAAAAAAAGACTGAAGCAGCCAGCGACACTTCGGCGCCACAGTTTGTTCACAAACAAAAAATAAAGCAGTCAGCAGACATTTTTTAAGTGTTAAAAACATCTTCTTTTTTTTTTCTAAAGCCTGAAAAAAAAAAATCCCACAGCAACGTTGTCCAGTTACCTGTGAGTAGGCCCTTGACACCTGCTTAAAGACTTCATCATCAGGCGACTTGCTGTAATGACTTAACCCATCTTTGCCATCATCAAAAGGGTAGTTGACCACCAGAGAACCTGAATTCCACAAAAAAGATGAGACGGGGCAGAGAGACACGAGTGGTGATAATACATTTCAGTGTGGCTCATTTGCTGTAAACGGTGGGTGTAAACGTCAAAGTGTGTGAATTTCTTTCACCAGCAATGAATAAGTCATGAATACGAGTTGATCAAATGAAGGCCTCGACAATGAAAGACTGGAGGCTTTTGAGCTAAAAGTTCAACATGAGGCCGTACCTCCGTGGAGGTTGGCTGACAGAACAAAAGGGATGCTCCTCAGCCAGTTCATTACAGCCACAGTCTCTGGCTGTCTGGGTTCAGCAGTGGGGAAAAACTGGTCCGGAAAGTTGCGGTTCAGATCAAAATCCTTGCTGTTGTTCCGCCCTCTGTAGCCCTTCACATCGCCTATAAGGAAGCAAAGTCAAGCGATGAGCCATCTGTGTGTGTCTGTAAGCCTGTAAGTCCACCTCCGTCAGACAGCAGTTATCAACTATGAGGCATTAACAGACAGAGGTGGTGCTAAGAAATCAGTCAGATAAACTAGAACAATGGTGGTGAAAGTTGCATCATGGTTCAAATCCGTTTTCGGTGCGTATTGACCGGAATTACTTGCAGAAAATCCTGAATTCTTGACCAAAGCAGTGGATTTTGGGGGTAAAAAACATCTGAAGCGAGGAGCTCATGGGAGGAAACCTACTAACATACCGGAGCCCAAGCTGTTCTGCATGCATGACTGGGGTTAAATTTCCAGCCAGAAATACTTAGTCGTAGTTACTGCGGGTCACACTGAGTGTAGTATTCTGCTTTTAGGGCATTACGGGTCATATTCATCCAGAAATTTCACAAATCTTAAAGCACCCTTTTATGAATGCCGTCTGGTCGGTTTGAAGCTCCCTTTCACTTACTAAGGCTGTAAATTTGATAGCAGCAACATATACTCAGGGAGCAGTTAGTCAAATGATCAAATTACTGTCCAAGACCTGCAATGTTACACCTTTACTCCTGAATCTGAAAGCAGTTTGTCTAAAGCCTGCTTGACCTGTTTATTAAAAAGGCATCTTTTAACGAGAGGTAGATCTCCAAAAACTTAACATGGTTCGGACGTGTCCTCATCCCTCACCTTCAGTGGCTACTTCATAGCCGTCAGGATTCATGGAGGGCATGATGTGAATGCGGGTGTTGTTGACCAACTGAGTGACCTCCGGGTCAGAACCATAGTTACGGCACAGATACTCAATGAGGTTGAGCAATAACTCGCGGCCCACCACTTCATTGCCGTGCATGTTGGCCACGTACTTAAACTCCGGCTCACCTGGCAGAGAGAAACACGCAGAATTTAAATCAGTTTTTGTTTTTTTTTTAGGGGAAAAAAAAAAAAAAAAAAAAAAAAAAAGAAAAGAAAAAGAAACTCTTCCTGTCATAAACTGCCTCCTAAAACTTACCGTGCTCATGAACCTTTGGGTTGTCTGAGATGACCATGACATAGAGCTCACGATGTTCCACGGAGGGGCCAATAGAGTAAAGGTGGGCTATGGAGGGGAACTCGCTGCTGTACTTGCGTAAAAACAACTCCATGTCAGCATAGTTGTGGTGGCGAAACTCCTGCGGCCGGATGGGCTGGTGCACAGGTGGAGGGACAGGGGGATCCCCCATGGTCCGGGTGGAGTTAGAAGAGTTTGTGGTGGAAAAGTTTGGATCATTGGTGGACGGCACAGAGGTTGTAGTCAGAGAGACGATATCTGCCCCCACAGGCAACACGGTAAAATTCAGCTCCGTGGCTTTGCCCTCAACAACCTGAACACTGTTGAATGTCTTTGGCAGGTACCTGCATTTAGAAACAAAGACACTTATTTAGAGCTTCCTTTTAAACTCTACAAGGAAGTTCAACACTGAACTTAAGAAATGCGTTTGCCCGCACCTCAGCAACAAGTTACTTTGTAACTCTAAGAGGAAGTAAGTGACGTAAAACATTCCTTTGGAAAAACACTCCAATCTGTGCGAAAACATGGGACTTAAGATGTTTTTATGCAACAGCCTGGAAGAACCAGGTTAACATAACAATTAAAAGGGGGGGGGGGGGGGGAGAACTGCAATGAAACTTGAGCCCACCGTGCTGTCACAAGTGCCCGCAGTTTGATATATGACCGTCACGTGACCTTGTCCTTCAATGAATGACTTCTTTTTGTTAAATCCACCTGTGTGAAGCATTAGCAGGACTCACCCTGGAGCCACAGCTGTGATATTGTACATTCCTGGGAGCAGGAGGCGGTAGTAGTCCCCGTGTTTTGCAGTAGTCAGGTTGTGGCGAATGCCTGTTACCACAATGCTGACGTTGCTGAGGGCTGCTCCACTGATTGCATCGTTCACAAAACCACGAACGCCTATATGCACCTGGGAGACAAGGAGACGGGTTTTGTAGATTAAGATTAAGATCCGATTTATTGGTCATGCATACACACGAAATTTGTCCTCCCCTGCACCTGTTGACAACAGGGTGTGCACAGGGTCACACACTCAGAGACAGATGCCAACCTGGAGCGGTGGGCAGCCATTCAGCGCCCGGGGAGCATGGGGGTACGGTACCTTGCTCAAGGGCACCTCGGCCGTGACAAGGAGGTGGACTGACACCCCTCCAGCTGTCAGTTCCACCAATCTTTTTTGAGTGGCGAGAGTGGGAATCGAACCTGCCAAACTTCCGGTTATTGGACGACCGACTCTAACCACTGAGCCACGACCGCCACTTGTTGTGGCGATAACTTGATTTACTTGTTTGTTGTAAGCTCTACCTTTTCCATGTAGGCCAGAAGGGATTCCCTGTTCAGATCCCATTCCCTGTGGAGCTCGGCAGCAGGAGGATATTTGCAGCAGCTCAGCTCCATGGTGATTTCCAGGCAGTTTCCATAGAGGTAGTTGTAGTCCTGCATTCCTCCTGGATAACAAGCCAGCAATGTTAACACAAAGCATGTTAGAAACAGCCCAGCTCATCTGTCTTTTCATTCAAGAGTGTTCAATTAGACATAGAGGAGGAATTGTCTTAAATCTAAAGGTTAGTCTGATGCTTCCTCAAATTGACCCCACTGGCTTGTTCATTAGCAGGGAAAGAGTCGATTTCTGGAAGGGCTTGAGGCCGTCTTTGTCCCTTTTCGCTTAAAGAGAGTATTTAGTGTGGCAGCAGGCCATGACATCTGCAGTTTGCCACCCACCGTGCTCCCTGGTAAAGCAAACAGAAGCACACACACTGCAGAGGAGCCTGCTGATCAGGTCATCCCTATGGAGCAACAGTGAGTAGTCACAGGCTCCCTGGCTGGAGGGTTCCCATGACTACATGCTGGGCGGCTGGCTGCAGGAACCAAACCAAACAGCTACTCTTTGTCACTTTTTTTTTTTTTTTTTTTTTTTAAAACAGTCGGCGTGAAAGTGCTCAGACGGCAAACACTAACAAAACAAAAGAAAAAGATCTTAGCGAACAAACTTTAGTTTCTTAAGATGCACAATAAAGCCACATTTAACCTTTACTGTAGCACAGCTCTGTATGGGCACTTCAGTCTGCATTACATACAGTGCTAATGTCATCATACCCATAAACACCCCCTGAACAGCCACCAGATATCACCGAGATAGCACCGGGCAACACGCTCATCTGCTTGTCTGATGACAAGACCTTACAGAAATGTAACTTCTGCCACAAAGACATTTGCACCAGGCTTCATTTGTCGTGATCATTCTTCCTGTTCGTACTGGCCATTTATAAGTTCCCCTTTTTTATGTTCTTCATTCCATTTTGTGACCCGTGTATGCCGAAGTAGATTTGGACTTAAGAAGCATGTGTTGATTTAGACAAATTAAGAAGACATTACATAAAAATGTTTACGTTTTTGTTGGCTTGCACCACAGCGACCCTTGGTGAGATGCTGGACACGGTGGACAGCCAAACGCAAGACACAAACGGCCATACGCAAACCCACAGTAGCTAGCTAATGTGAAGGTCGTGTGGAACTTGAGACAAACAGGTGTTCTTGATGACAACGGCGTTGTTGTGGCAGAAAAGCCTGTTTTGAGACAGCGTTCCAGAAGTCTCCTGAGGAAACATTTTGGATTGAAGTCAAATAAGGGAGGAGTTGTCCTTCAGTGCTGTGGTGGCAGCGAGCTCTATGTCAACCAAACCAAATGCAGCATTTAGAATACATCGCCTGTTAGTGATAAGAAAACACCAGCTCTGCATTCAGTCGTCTTCTCTGGCAGGTACAGCTCTTATTAAAACAAATCACTTAAAAGGAAACATCCTGCAAGCAAAGAGCGGGGCCGACACATGGGCAGACAACAGCAGCCCTAAATTTAAATATCCTGTTCATGTACCAAATCCAGCGACACGCCCTGAGCTTAGCAGGAAACCACTGGACAGACAATGTATCCAAAGCCAGAGCCAGTAGCTGAACTTGCTGTGGAACACACAGAGATGCGTGTCGTGTGAAATGATTTCAGTGTTTGATTTCAATACGCCAAAGTCCTTCACTCCGTCAAACGCACGTCAGGACAAAGCAGGTAAAGCTGTCACACGGCTGTCAGTTGTTTATAAAATGCAAAACATGGCTACGGCTAACCAGCAGCACTCAGGTTATCACCCTGCAGCGCGACGGTATTTCCATAACGGAAAATCTTACTCTGGGCCTCGTCGTCTTGTGGTTCTTCATCACAACAACCCAAGCAAGCAGCTCTCAACAAATGACCCATTATCATTTGGACCAGTTGGAATGAATTACATGAATAAATTGCACAAAAAAACGCTTTGGCATTAGAAAGTGAAGAAAAAGCTTTAAAAGGTGGGTAAGGATGGGGGTGGTCTGTGGCGTAGTGGGTACAGCAGGCGCCCCATGTACAAGAGGCTATAGTCCTCGCTGCAGCCGTTCAGAGATAAAAGCATCGTCTATTCATGTGTCTTTACTCTTTTCTTGATACCCATCTCCACCCTTACATAAGAGGAAAAAAGGCTTGCTGCCGAGAGCTTTAATGACTGGCTCATCATGTTAACAGCGTGGGTCCACCTCTGCCTGAATACCAGCTGTTTTACAATCAAACTGTGTCATTCTCAGCTAAAATGGCCATTTTCTCAGGGTTTTTTTATGACAAAGAACAGCTGAAAGACTTCTTGAATTTGAACACTATTTGAGACCGTGTTCCAGAGGTTGGGGTAATGATTCGCAGCTTCGGTTAGTTGAGTGGTGAACAAATAACGTGACGGTAAATATCATGAGAGGCTTAGGGTGACCTGTAAGACGAGCACATACCATTTAAAAGGTATTCCGACGCTCTGTGTCAGCTCAACTTTACACGTTGCTGCTCCAAATGGTGGCCACACTTGCATTGACACATCTACCATCCATTTTGAATAAATACTTGTTTCAAAACTTTTGGCCGTTTAAAGCACAATCAAACTCGATCAAAGTATACAATTTGATTAAAAAAAAAAATAATTTTTAAAAAAAGGCTCACTAAAACATTATTTGCGTGAATAAGTCATGTTTTGAACGACCCAATCAGAATTTGGGAGGAAAAAGGGGGCACCTGCACAACAGAGTGGCCAAGTACACCCATAAAATTAGGGAGCTGACGCACTAAAAATCTATAAAACCTTCAAAAGAAGTGAACTGAAGAATAAGAGCATAAGGTGCTGGTTCTGGGGAGCTGGTGTTTCATCAAGAGGAAAGCACTGTGACCGAGGCCGATTTGTTCCGATGCACGAGCAGTCACCAAATGGCACACTGCCCTCACCTGAAATTAAAACATGTGAAGACTAAATTGGCACCGTATCCGGAGGCTTCAGACACACACACTCATTCCACTGAAAAGCCAACAAAGGCAGCAGTAATTTTGATCAAGTTCCTGCTCACTGAACCTGAATTATACAGACGACAGAGAAACAGCCCAGGCTGCATTTAGTTTCAGGTAAAAAAAGACACACATTTAAAGGGCAGAGGGGGCCGTAAATGCTGGTACACAAGGTGTGCCAAATATTCAGCCTGTAAATACCTACAGTCCTCAGCTGCTCCGATACAGTCAGTAATCACGGGCTTTGGCAGACACACGTAATGAACTGAGCTTACGGTTTTCAGCTTTGTGATAAATGCCAACTCTGACAGAGATCACAGCAGTGCAACCGCGCTAACTCATTTTGAGGCCTTACAGATAACAGATGTTCAGTGCCATCGAGTCAGGGGGGAGGCAACTGAAAAAGGGGGCTTTTAACTTCAACAAACCACGTCTGCTCAGCAAATACAGATATTTTCATTCATGAACTGTATTAGAGGAGGGAAACCTTCTCAGGACAGCAGCTGAAGCCTTAAGGTGTTATTAATCAGCCAATGTTGAAGTTTCACGGATAATAAGAAGAAGAAGAACTGCGCAGACATCTATCAATTGTAAAGTGAAAAGAATGCCTGTGTGATTCTAGACTTTTAACTTTTCCTCTCTTAACACCACACCCAATCAGGAGCCAGAGACCTTTCCCTGCAGCACACCAAAAAACACTGAGATTATTCTGCATTTCCTTCCTCCATGGATAAACTCGGTCGCCTCACCCGGCACGTCGTACCACTGGGCCCCGTTGGTGATGCCATCTTGGAAAACTTCATCGGGGGTATCGGGACAGCTGGGCTCGCCGGTCTTCATCACAGGGTGCTTCTGGGAATAGGCCAGGGCCAAGTTGCGGAACAGAGCATCGTCCTCCGACAGGCTGTAGTAGCCCTGGCGCTGGTGGGACGCAGAGTCGTCAAACGGGTAACTGGCGACCACGGTGCCGCCGTGCAGGTTCCCCGACAGCACAAATCTAGAGAGAGGGGGGGGTGGATTACAGCGGCAGCCTTAAAGAACAGTTAAGAGCTACAGATCAAGCCTCTGGGGAAGCGGATGTAATGAGACTGAGTAACTGGTCAGATAATTATTGCTGTTCAGACTTCGTCTGCTTTTGCCATATTATCTAATGGCTTTGACAGCTGATCGTGTCACATGGTAAGTAAACAAAATAATCGGTCGCACGCCCATCTGCAGAGCAAACACCTCGTGTTTGCACTTCCACGAAGCTGTCTTCATGCAAATTCTCCAAGATAACCTCAAAACAGCGACAAGGAGCGAAAAAAACTACGTGCAAGGAGCTCAAGATAAAGCTGAAGCATATCAGCTGAAGGTAAAGGTGAATGAAGACAGGCCCTGTCGGCAAAGATCGGCAAATAAATCCTGGACAGAAATGACGACTTACAAGTAAATACAGGGCTGTGATTACCCGCCTAAGAGTTTTTTTTGTTTGTTTGTTTTTTAATTGTTCAAACTCTTAACTTCCATAGTCACCGGGCTTTAGACCACGTTCATTAATTCATGATGTCTCTTCCTTTTATCAAACGTCAGTGGGTTGTTTTTTGTTTTGTTTTTTGACAGGGGGATTGCCCCCCACACCACCCGCATCTCTCTGAACCAGCTCTAAATCACTCGAAGGCTGCAGAGGAAGGAAACGCACACACATTGCACAATTTCGCAGCTTTTCAGGTAACGCGTCGGAAATATTGCCCACAACTCGAATGGAAACCACCCTTTCTGCTCTGGAGCGACTTCCGAATCGTCTAAGCCGGTTTGTTTACCTGTGTGCAGATCATGTGTTGAGATGTGCCTAAAAAAAAAAATAAAAAAAAAAAAGATTTGCAAACCCAACCTCATGCGGAAATGACTCAACTGATGGCGGATCTAGAGGAAATATCGTTCCAGGAGGGAACATTTCCTTTTCGCATAACAGTCCTGGAGCCTAACTGATATATTTGTGCAGGTGAAAGGGTTGAGGTCTGCTCTTCCAATTTTCTCGATCAAAAAGCTGGACCACTTGTTTGTAGAAATGGAAATAAACTCCTGCTCACACGTTATTCCGTCATCATGTCCCAGAACAGAGGTCACCGATTACACATCACCAATTTGGGTGATGGAAATGTGACTCGGTGTGTAATCGTAATGTATTTATACAAACATGAGAAAGCACAAATAATGCAGTTTGCTCATTAACAGGAACGATAAGGTTCATGGGTTTAAGACTGAAGGCTGCTGGTGTGTGTCAGAGATGAGTAATACTCACTTATTCTCCAGGATCCATCTGATCACAGCCGTGACTTCGGGGACGCTATCTGAATCGGCAGTGGTCCCGTCATACTGGTCAGGAAAGCTTCTGTTCAAGTCCTTATTTTTGGCATTATTTCGACCCCTGGCTTCGCCGGCGCAGTCCCCTTCTATGGACTTTTCAAAGCCATCAGGGTTCATGCTGGGCATGATGTAAATGTCCGTGCTGTTCACCAGCTCTGTAATCCGCGGTTCCTCCCCATATTTAGTCAACAGGTACTCCACAAGGTAAACCAACACCTGCCTGGACACGGTTTCATCGCCGTGCATGTTCCCAACGTATTTAAATTTGGGTTTCCCCGCTGTGTCTTTGTTGGGCTCCACGGTGATCCGCATCACCCAGAGCTCTCTGCCCTCCACAGACTGAGCTATGCTTGACAGGTTCGCAATATGAGGGTATTTCTGGGCTAATGACTGTAAACGGGTGGTTAGCTCAACATAGTTGTAGTATTTGTTGTAAGTTTCTACCGTTTCCTCCGTCGAGGGGCCGACGCTTCGTGTCCCGTGTAGCCTGGCATCGCCAAGAGAGACAACAAGAGGCAGGAGGAAGGCGAAAAGTGACACTCGTAGTTTCAGCGCCGTCGGGAAACGTTCACAGATGTTTACCATGTTGACTTATCTTCCACTTCTACACCATTCGGACTTTCGAACCGAAGAACAATCACCAGAGTCGATTAATTTGGGCCCTAGCTCCCCGACAACATATGTGTTTTCGCTGTCAGAGCCACTCTGGTCACCCTGCTTCCATCCACTTCCGTTCACCTCAAAAGGGCGGAGCTCCTCGATGACGGAACTTTTTAAGGTGGACCGAAGCAGTTCGAACTTAATTTTGTTCATTTATTTTTTCCGTACTTGGAACACTGACGGCCCCGGTATAAGTACTGCCACCAGCGTCGTGTTTTCGTCGTGTCTTGTCAGACACAGTTACTGCAACAGTAACGTTACGATATAGTCAATCATTTGTCAGAGCAGGTGCTCTATGTTAAAACGACAAACAATTGCAAAAGCTTTCCCCAACGAAAATGAACATGACCCGTGGATCAGATAAATCCCCCACACGGTATGCCTGGTGGAATGCTTCCAGCTTGACCTTTTTAATGCCTTAAATGTAATGATAGTAGTTAAGGGTGATTGTGTAGGTCAAGGAGAAAAGTTTTTTTTTTTATATATATACAAGAAGAACATTTAGAAAGGTCAACTCTAAGAAAGGATTTGTGATGTAACTCTAATGTTTGTCTAATGTTTCCCGATCGTTCCTACACTTAACTGATGAATTGTGAAACATGGCATGAGTACCTCGTACAAAATGGCTCTCATGTGCAAATGAAGTAGCCACAATGCATCTAATTTTTGTGCATATTTTAAAAGTTTTACTTTAGTTATTGATTTAAGTGCCTGTTAAAAAGACTGCTCTGCTCATGCTTTCAAGAAAAAGGGAAATAAATCACAACTCAGCACCATTCAGGTTAGCAGCAGACTTTTGTATTTGTCTTTTATTTTAAGTTGCCCATTCCTTGTTTATTGATCACTGGTAGCACCATATTTACCCAAGTATGTGACTCTGAGTGGCACCACCACCCTGTTGCCACCTTGAGACCCTTTGACTTCCTCCTCTTCTTTCCTCTGTGGGACATCAGTCAGGAGCTTCTCTTTGATGGCTGTTTATTTTCTCTCCTCAATTCATCCCATCATTTTCTTTCTTTTTCTTTTTTTTCACAGTTGGCAACAGAACAAAACAAAATTGCTGTTAAAGCACCAGTAGGCGCTGGAATGACTGGGTGAAGGGAGGAAGAGGAGGAGGATGTGGAGGAGGTAAAGCGTGAGAGGCTGGGAGAGATGGCCGCCGGTCTCATTGCTGGATCCGACGCAGCGACTGCACCTGGAAGGACTGAGCATGGGAGCCCCACTCTCTGTAATGTTTGTACTCGCCGCCATGGCGATCACATTCCATGATGTACTGGTAACCACGGTAACCTGGAAACTGGTAGCACACCCAGCTGGAGGAGGAGACAAGTGACCAGTGAGTAAAAAATAATAGGGTGTCTACAGTGGGTGAAATGTAGCCTGTGTGACATGAAATAACCAAACCTCAAACAACACGAATAGAAGGCGGCGACTATGAAGAAACCACTTTGAAACTCAGCTGAGGTCTGACAGCAGGTTTAAATATCTCGTTCATGGTATAAAAGCTGATAATCGTGCTATAATTAACTACATACAAAGACCCATGAGAGCAAAAACGTGTTAGAAGTAATCTAAAGACAATTCTTTAGGTTGTAATAAAAGGTTAGATGCACAGATTTCAGCAGGGTGGGGGAGTAATCTGGTGTTGCATGAAGTGGGCTGCAAATAGCCAGCACCGGCTGCATGATGAGGAATTTTTTTGCAAAGTCATTTGTGCAATGCTGCACATTCGAAAAACATCTAAAAGCAACACTGTCCTGTGTTTTATTTACTGTACGTCCAGTTCGCTATCATATCATACAACAGGCCGCTAATCCTCTGTGTTCATGCCAGCTTTGTCAGAGGCCTGTCATGACTGAGCCACAGACTTACGCGCCACTCTGAATTTGCATGGATCCAATCTCGTTGTTTCCCCAGCCCATGGCCTGCAGAGAGGGGTAGTCATCGTTTATCTCCCACTGGCGTCCCATGAAGTTCTCCCCCTCGAACAACACCATCTTGGACTCCTTGTGGTTCTGTGTGCACACGAGATGGTCAAAGTTGTTAAACACCAGATATCCCTTGGTAGCTATGTACATGGATAGTAGAAAGATTATTTTTATGCTCGTGCTGTCAACTAAACATTTGCAATTCATTTGCTTTTCCTGTCCACCCTGTAGATGCCAAAGACAGTCCTTTGGCAAAAATGAATACACAGATCATCATTAACAGTGGGTGGGATTTAAAAACTCTAATAATATACATTAGGTCTGGGAAATCTTGAGTCAAATCATGTAATTTTTTTTCTTGTTCTTGAAATCAAAGGATCATTTGGAGGAGTATGCAAGAAGTCAGACTGAGAGAAAGCAGATGCTACTGTTTTTAGGCACAGAAACACACAGCAGAGCAGATGGGCCGGAAGGACATCATCCTCTCGATGTGGTAGGCGTTGCTGCCGCTCCACGACTCCCAGTGAGGATATTCGCCTCTCTCCAACACAAACTGCTGTCCACAGAAGCTGGAGTGCTCGTATCCTGTCCAGCTGTCAGCGACAAGCACACAGTTACATGTACACAGCACTACTGGATCACTGGGATATTTGACTGGAAGATGTTAGAGCCATGTTTGTCCTGAACAAACATGGCTTCTTATGCGTGTTCAGTTATCAGATATTTCAGGTGCAAGCTTATGATTGTAACCAGTAACAGATACAGTTTTTAGAATACATGTCCGCAGATTAGCTCCGATATCTTTTTGTCTACAGAAACAGACGAGCATAAGCTTTGCATCGTCTCCTGTGTGATGATTCTTGCAGAGCGTTTTGTCTCACTTACGCTCCACACTCCACCTTGAGGGAGCGAACGTTGTCAACGCCACACTCCATGATGTTCTGGCAGGCCGAGGTAAACTCCAGACGCTTTCCCTGGAAGTTCTCCTGGTCATAAACTGTGATCTGAAGAGGACACAAATGCATACATGTAGTATGCACATGCCGCACGCACCCGCTGATGTGTGCACAAACACATACATCATTGACATTATTTCAGGCCAAGCATGAAATTAACAAAATGTAAGTCATCCAACTCACCTTCCATGGTCCCAGTGGGGTGGGATTATTCAGAGCCATGCTACCGTGTATCTCAGTGTTGATTCACCTTCAGAGTAGAGAGCATGTTCGTGTGAATGTTCACTGGCTGAATGAAAATATGAAGCACTTAAGCTGCAACGTTCACCAGTACTGCATGCGTCATGTTGCGTTTTGAATTATCTCACAGACTGCATCGCATCTTTAAGTCTTTTTGAACAGTTGAATAATCCATCACCTAATAAATTAGCATAAGTGCAAGTTCGTTTAGTGGGATGAGTCCTGATCAAAATAATCAAATGCGTGATGTTGTACACGTTTGGGTACGAAGTCATCCTCAGAATCAACTTCGTGCTCACACTTGATGGATTCACTTTTTGACTTTGGCCTGATGTGCATGGTCAGTATGACTGTGCACATGCAGGCCTGCCCTCAGTCTTTACATCTATGTGACTCAGCAGAGTGACGCAAGAGAAAAGACACATCAGTGTAAACTCACAGCGCTCTGAACAGTGAGGGTTGAGATGGATGGATGGCTTACCTGACCGGCCCCAAAGAATAGCTGTTCAGTGCTCACAGGGGGCTCCACAAAAACGATGTCCTGACCCCCGCACTAAACGGACCTATTTATACATGCTGGTGCTGTAAGGCAGCTGGGCCTGTGGGTCGGGGAAGGAGTCAGCACATTGCTGGTCCAGTCCATTGTTCATCACTGAGCTACTGGGGTTTAGCTAGCTGCAGTGGGACTGGACGTAGGGCACGGTGCCCAGTGCAGATAAGCACAAGTACCTAATGGTCTGTGCCCAGAGGGCCGGACCATATCCTGGCACAGCCTAGTCCAGAAAACAGATCATCACAGTCTTGCAACTCACTCTGGTGCAAAAATGAGAAGAGCGTTTGCAGTTCAAGTGGAAGGTACAAAAAATAGAAATTGGTTGAAAAAATGTCCCTCTTAATCTCCAACTGGTGATTTATACTCTGGATTTAAGAAGACATTTGACTCAAAAAGGTTTCAAAGAAAAGTTGGATTTGTCTTTTACCAATTTTACTTACCGAATTCCTCCTTTGGTGTGCTGCACTCCATCTCTGCTCTGTCCATCTCCACTGACCCCCAAATCTCTGGTCCTTTCACCTCTTCACTCACTCCTATACGCACACATGCTCAGTCATGCGCTCGCATCGTCATGGACAGAGACACACAACGGCCTGTTCATGCATTCACACGCTCAGCCCACAAAGGAATTCACACACTTACACGTGTGCACAAAGGTACGTAGACAGTGATGTTTCACTGTGTTGTATGCAGTGTTTTTCCTTTCTATACTATTAAATGAATTACACAGAATCCACCTCTGTAAACGTGTCCAGGCTAGATGAGGTGTGTGGCTGCCGTCAGTGAACTGATATAAGCATCACTTACATGGAAATCCACTCGTGTACAGTTCTGTGTTTGATTGTAAGGTAGAGCGATAATTCAGTTCAGGTAAGTTTTGTTCATATAGTGCCGGTTTTAAACCATGAATTAATAAAAATTCCCTTCAAGCACACAGTGACAGTGGGGAGAAAAAGTTGAATATTCAAGAGTTGAATATTCTTAGAAGAATAACATGTTGAGTCAATAAAACTGATTTATTTGTGTTTCGGTTCTTTGTGTCTTCCACTCTCAACTCTGCTTGGACCACACGCACACTTGCTTTTAAATGCTGCGTTCACTTTGGCAACTGACTGTGTACCACTAGAGGACGCAACAGAGGGCTCCTTGTTGGCAATTTTAGAGGGGATTAGTATATGTAGGATGCTAAGACCGTAGCAGAATAAGCAACAATGCAACAAATAGATGGTATAAAGGGTCAATAAATCAAGGACATGTGGTCACATTAGCCCCTACACTGTACCTATTGCCCACCTGAATAATACATCTTGTGGATGCATTCATTTCTGAGATTGTACACAACAAATCCTCCAAACAGATTCAGGGTACAACTCGTAAATTGTATTTATGCTGCTAGTGACCTCTTGGAGTAGTCTCTCTTTAAGATTGGAATCCAACAGTTTGACATGCATGTATGAACTACCTGGTTCGGTTGAGCCAGATGTTGCCTTACAGAAAGATAACTTTATTTCTGCTCTTCTCTCACTGAATGAGTCTCAAGTCTTTTCACAGGAGCGTTGATGTGACCACCATCACATTGGCTGGGATTTGTCACCCTGGTAACCAAGTCAGTGTGGTGGTGAAACTCGTTGTTTTCTGTGGTGCCGACACGTGTTAACGCGTTACATGCCTCAAAAACATAATGCACTGTCAAGAGGTTGAGGTGATTTGACAGATGTGATACCAGGCTGGAACTTCTTTGGGAGCCCTGATAGGTTGTCTGTCCCCGGGGCCTGTGCTCCCGTTAGGCTGTGAACAAAAATGAAGGGGACTTGTGCTTCTCCGGAACCTTGCGTACTTGTGGAAATAGACAGCACAACACTGGCTAAATACTCTCACGAGACAACAAATCTGCCTTTCATTTTGCCAGCAGTTATAAGATACACCAGGTGTGAGAGACAGAAAACTGTTTTTTACAAATGACAAGTACAGTCATTTATCAGAACACAGAAAGAAACAAAATATTAAACAAAACGGGAGCAAGGAAACAGAGAAAGTGATAAATCTATTAGTTTTCTTCATGAAAAACAGTTGTAGTTTTACTCTGTTTTCACAACAGGTACATAATCTGTTGCTTGTGTACCGCAAATTGTATTTGGGCATATGAAGGGTGGCTTGTATGTGATGTGTATGTATGGATAAAGCATGTCCATGTGCTGAAGAGTGTCCAATACTCGCCTGTCTGAACAAAAGAGATTGATGTCGCTCCTGCAGTCAGCACATTGCAGACCCAGGGCTCAAAGGCTTAGCCTCCCTGCACCAAAGATAAAAGGAGAAAGAAAAAAAATATGGAGGCGAAACACAGAAATAACCACAGAAAATCTGGTGAAAGTGACAGAAAGGAAAGATTGAAAACAGAAAAAGGATTCGGACAGAAAGACAAGGCGAGAGTGTGTGAGCGGCAGCAGCAAAAGTAACTGTGTGAGTGGGTGCGTGAGTGTGTGTGTGGGGGATGAATCAAACTTTCTGCTGATGGCAGTGACTGTCCTCAGTCCCCTCACAATGGTGCTGGACAATAAAACAGGCAGCTTTGTCAGCACGATTTGTCCAGGGATAAGCAGCATGACCTCTGACCCCGTCCTATGCTCTAAACAGTTCACAGCCAATCAGAGACCAGAATCCTGTGTGTATAGGCCAGCTCTGGATGTGAATGTATATATATATCCCCACTCACAAGGCCTGCGTCCATCATTCTCTCCAAAGGTCGGCGCGTTTCAGCCTTCAGTTGTAACTGTAAGTGTCCACTCTAAGGTTTTCTAACTCTCTGTGCTCTCTGTGAATCTTTGGACATTACGGGAAATATTGGGATTTGCCTGTTGACTTACTCCTTGGACTGAGACAACCAAGCAAGGGTTGGCTCTTGTCTTAAATCTTAACTTTAGATGGAATATTAAAAAAACGCATCAGTGAATGTGTTATGACCCTGTTGGGGTGGATTTTTTTTTTAGCTGAGCTGCTCTCAGGCTGCTCACTTGTTGTGGTAACATTAATGTGTATGATGACAGGCTCTGTCCAACCCTTAATCCTTGAAAATGGAACAAGGCAGGTTTCGACAGGATGTTTATTTACTATTCTCGCTCTAAGGGAAAGGACAAAATCTCAGGGAGTGTATTGGGGAAATTTCCATATGAAAAGCCACTTTGAGGGCAGCAGCAGTTATAAATGCTGTTAGGAAGGATTGAGCAGGTAAAACATTCAAAGGTTAACTATAGTTAGATTATCGTTAGCTTATAGGTAACTTTAAAAAAAAAACTAAAAAAAAACTTTTTGCACAAATCTGCACAAAAACTATTCATTATGTGGGATTTTTTTTATTCAACTCAGCTGACAAAATTATTAATATGCTTTTAGAGGATGGCATGTCAGAATCTGAGACTATTTTCTTTCTCTTCTATTGGTTTAAGCTCTCACCAGGCAACTGCACAGGGATCGAGATCCCACCGACGCAAATGACGGTTTTAATGCTGCTGCATGTGGTTAAAAAATTAACTGTGGATTCTGGTTATTCACTGGCGTACAAAGCTAGGTTTAATCACAATTATGGCCTCAGCAAATTAAGCTTAAGAGAGGGTTAAAGCAGGGCTTTAAGGTACAAAAGCTTAGCGGGGTGAGTCTCACATCTGGACAAATTTCAAAAGGCCAAAAATATATATTGCCTGGATTGTCTGCATATTCAAAATGTAGAGAAGTGAGTGCTAATAGTAATAGCTTCTGTAGAGTTATTGTTGTTAATGTTATTGTGTGGATCGCAATGATAATAAAGGTTCTATTTGTGCTCTGTTCTTTATGAATGACTACTCAAATCACAATATTTTCATTGATTTTGGTTGTTTTAAAAGAATGAACGTCTTCATATTGAATTTGAATAGATTGAAATTGGTTAAAACATGCTTCAGCTTATGGCATTTGCACAGGGCAGCTATGACACACCTCCAGGAGCCAAAAATCTATTATTACCCTCCTCATGATCTCTGAAGATGGTTGACGGACTTTGTGATTCCTCTCTCTGTAGATCTGATCATGTCTCACTCAGGTGCTCAGGGCAGCATTGGCAGCCACTCGGCCATAGGGCTGCACGGTCACAAGGTACCTCTACTTCTGTTATTACCCTAAGGAAAAATAAAAATAAAACGCAAGCTCAGACAAAAAAAATTAGGTTTCCAAAACATTAGGCTTCAGAAATCATCACTCTCAGTTTGTTTTATTTCAATCCAGATATACCTCTATGAATTCGAGAACTTCCAAGGCCGCAGGATGGACCTGTTTGGAGAGTGCCGTAACCTAACTGAGAAGGGTTTCGACAGAATCGGCTCCATCAGGGTAGAGAATGGACCGTAAGTCACCAAACCTGCTATTCACATGCGTTACAGCAGAGAATATCTTTTCTCTATGACCAATTGCAGTACTTCTCTGTCTGACTACACAGCTGGGTGGGTTATGAGCAGCAGAACTTGTGTGGTGAGATGTTCATGCTGGAGAGGGGAGAGTACCCCCGCTGGGACACTTGGTCCAACAGCTACAGGTGTGACTGCATGATGTCGGTCAGGCCAGTCCGAATGGTGAGTCGTCATTGGCTTGGAGCTTTTGTTTCTTTTTGTTCTGCTGTGGCAAAAAGTGCGTATTTTCATTACTGCTGTCAGCCTCTATTCACGCCTCACATCCAGCGATCCTCTCATCTGTCTCTTACTGGCTCAGAGAAAAGTGCTTTTCACATGATTGCAGATGTATATTTTTTAGGGATTATTTTTGCGCAAAAGCTTTTCTTAGATGACATTTAAGATCCACAATCGATATTGCACAACAGTAACTATATTTGTGCTTACTTGTGTGTTTCTATGCTTGATCCGGGTGACACTTTGGTTACTTTTTATCTCTGTAATGGATACAATCTAGGGCAGTGAGCCAGGAGCTGCACCAGCATCTACAGTATCTGTAGGAAAACAGTCACTCATTGAGAAGCAATGTATTTCTCTTACAGGACCCCCAGGATCACAAGATTTGCCTGTATGAAAGTGCAAACTTTGAGGGTCGTAAGATGGAAGTGTGTGACGAGGACATTCCAAGCTTGTGGTCATATGGCTTCCAGGACCGTGTTGCCAGTCTTCAGGTCACCGGTGGAACGTAAGCAGTTTGTGGTCATCTCTGTTAGGTTGCTTTTTTCTTGTTGGCAGGTTATTGGGCCATAAATGTCAGAGAGTCGCGCTCCATCGGTCAAAGAGCAGATCTTTTAAACTGATCTTTGCAAGCACCTCTACAAACATCCATCTGACAAATAGCAAAGTGAAGAGATCACTTCCATTGTGACAAGATGAGAAGTTTGGTCATAAGCAAAACTTTAAAGCTACATCTGTTTCTCTGTGTTTCTTCACACAGCTGGGTGGGCTACCAGTACCCTGGCTACCGTGGTTACCAGTATGTCTTTGAAATGGGCCCTTTCAAGCACTGGAATGAGTGGGGAGCCCAACACCCTCAGATCCAGTCCATCCGCAGGGTGAGAGACATGCAGACGCACCGCCGAGGCTGCTTTGAGCTCACCCCATAGACGTGTCCAGCAGACGGCTTACAGGAGTCAACAGCAAGAGCTCGCTAAACATCCCTCAAAAATTCATCAACAGCCACTTAGCCACATAGCTAATGCCTTTTGAATACTGTTATTGCTTTTACTGGTAAAATCTGTATATAGCACTGTGAATGACTCCAAATGGGATGAGAAAATTATTCTATAATGCTGGTAAGAACAGTAGCAACTCTCTGTCTACAGACCTCATAAAAAATAATCTATCATATTCATAACTTAGGGGGTGGGGGGTGGTAGTAGATTTATTAGTTTGTGTTTATTAGTTTGTTTCAACACATGCAATCAAACTCTTTCATTTTAATTTATATTTATTTTCACTTGCCTCCGTGTTTTAAGCTGAAACTATGCCAATAAGCCTGTTTAGCAAAGTGCTCCCCCTCTGCTGGGATCCACCAATTTTTTAAAAGAGTAAAGCGATAGACAGTATCACTCGCAAAGTACTACCATGGATAGCTCTCAACTCTGCTCATGCCCTGCAGTGAATGTGCAAGGCAGGGGGAGGCACTATCACCCCATCACAAAGCAAATGGCTGGATGACTGATCTGTCTGTGATTAAACAACAGGAAGGAGGCTGTGCAGGGTTGTAGTTTGCTGATGTGTAAATATCTTATCGCTGGCCTGTTTCAGCTCACTGATGGGGCTGTCCAGAGGTTTTACACTTTCTCAGGGATGCTGGCATCTGGAAAGCAACTTTCCAATGGAAACAAATTGAATAAAAGTATTTTACTTGGAAGATTTGATCTCATTTCTGTTGCTGTTTATTTTCTTCGAAGAAAATATCAAAGGAGTGGTACAACAAGCATCCACGCAGCGATCATCCACAGAAAACTCAGGTCAGGCAACTTTGCTGTTTTGGTTAACTGTCAACACTTCAGAAATCCTCTGTATATGACCACTAAACACTGAACAATGCTGGTGAAAATGGAGATTTATTTTTAAAAAGATCAAACAAAACTTTAACCCTTAAAACAAAACATTACATAAAAAACCTACTTCACCTACCTGCTTTAATTTTTTTTGTGGCAACAGTAAGAATAAGTGACAAAATGCCCCTTCAATACATTTTTTGCACATAAAATAGAAGTTGGTGACCACCTGCTTCTTTTCAATGGCTACCACAAGCTTTCCACATGTGGTATCTGTCAGTATTTTTGATAGATTTATAATCAACTTTAACTGACCTCCTTCTAGATATTGGCAGTAGGTTCAGAAATTAATATTCAGTTCTTAGTGCTTGATAATAGCGGCCCATGCCGGTTCCCCTCCTCCACCCTGCTGGCACCGAACTTGAAGTTGTGAAGGGAATCCATGAGTGATCCAGGCCCATCCATCTGCTTCATCAAATGTCACTCATTTAGAAAAATGTAGCAATAATCAAGCAGTCTTTAGTACAATCTTGACACTTCAATTTATGAATCTTATTCAGTGGTGGTTGAGTGAGTTTCAGCCTGATTTAGCACCTTTTACCTCCTTCTTCTGGACACCCAAAGCTGCACATCTGGAATATGTTTACAACAGCAGATAATCGTTTTCTGGTAGATTTATGTTTAGTAATTTTCATGTTTTTAATCCACTCGGTCGTTGCCACCCTCTCTTTTAGGAGCTCATGTAGTGTGATTTAATAACACCCCTCACCACCTCCTGAAAATGACTGAATATAGTTGGCATAGGCTACCAGTTGGTTTGGAGGTGAAGCTAAAAGAAGCACCTGCCTTGTGCCCAGTGTTGAGAATTAAATTCATCATGAGGACAAAATGCAACAGGACATTAGTACCATTGCCTTATAACTAGTTACTCTTTGTGGGCACAGAGAGATAATATATCATCAACATCAAAGGTGTACTTCTTCCCTAAATCAAGAGCGTAGATGATATATCGCTGAGGTGTCCCACCACAGAGCCGAACATGTTATTCCGTTTCAGCCTTTTGTTTTGTCGGGCCACAAAGCACTGCCAAACCTTAAAAGAGGTCAACATAAATGGCTCTCCACTGAGGTGAGCGACAAGTTCCAGTTGCTGTTGTTGATAAAAGCCCAGCCATGCACGCTCTGCTGTATGAGAAGATGAAGAGGGACGCAGACGGGTAGCAACGCACCACTGGTCGGTTTTAAAGCCACAGGATTTGGATTAAATAGCTTGTGGGAGAGCCGATGAGCCTTTAGCGCAGGAGGGAGGGAGCCAAGAGCTGATTTTTATCTTTTACCGGATCGAGAAGGGGAGGAGGCATGGAGAATGAGTTATTCTTGTAGCAGCACAGTGCCTGTTTGCTGCACGGCATATTAGCCAGCGCGCAACCAACGGCTTCGACGCAACTAAATCTGCTTCTGCGGCGACGCGACGCCGAGAGCATCAAGAAGAAAGCTTCAGTCCCTGCCAGGTTGCGCACCTAACGACACTCTTCTGCTGGACATGAAAGTGCAGCAAGGCTGCAACTCAACAGACATGGGGATCCCAGTAAAAACCGAAGAAGAATTGCGCAAAAATACCGTAATAACACCCGAGGATGTGCTTGGGCTACAGAAGATCACCAAGAGTAAGTAACCTGGTGTTATTGGCACGACCGAAAGGAGGGTTAACACATTACAATTCTAGAAGAAATGTGGAGGCCATTTGTTAGGGTTTCCCTGTTCTGAGTCTTGTGCTTGTTTACTACATTTATTGCCTGTCTGGAGGAACTGTGCTACCATGGACAGCGACACAGCCTGAGAGGACCTCAGAGAGTCTCTATAGCTTTGAATAACACTAACCACTTTTAACCAACCTGCATTACAGTCAGTGAGAAGGTTTATATGTTCTGAGGACAGATGGTATTTGAGATTTATTTGCTAAGTTAGTCTTACAATAAATTCTACATTAGTAGTTTGAATGGTTGCAGTCATTCTTATCTGTCAGTGTCTGATTGTACACCCACAGACACATGAGAGTGGATGTTTGTACTTCCTGTTGTGCTACTCAAATCCTGCTAAGAAAGAAAAAAAAAATCTGGCTCTAACTACTCCTTCACCTCAAGACACCCAGCTCTGAGGTAACAGGTGGCCCGAGATGTGATCCTCTGATTATAGCTTGTTCCAGACAGCTAGTGGGAATTAAAAAAAGAGTACTGTTACTGAGCTTCCCTTTATGTAATAGAAACAGTGTCTGTATCATTTGATGGAGTCGGACTGGACTGAGACTTCCTCTCTTATTCAGGTATCTCCTGTACATTCGATGAGTCGTTCAAGAAGAAAAAAATTACAAATTCCTCATAACACACTTTTAACGCTGAAACCCAGTCTTGGTTTGGAGCCAAAACTTCTCAAGTAAAGGAAATGTAATTCGTTTGTTTGGCACTAATCAAGGTGCACAAAACAGACAATAAATATTTAAAGAGCAGAGCGTGTAGAAAAGGAAATCAGTCGGTCGTATTGGCTTATATACAATGAGTCGAAAACAATACCCAAAAACAAAGATTCCCACCATATGTGAAGGAAATGAAATGTAAAAACATGTACAGTAATACTTTATTTTAAGAAATGTCACAAAACACCAATTAGATGATGAATTACATGCATCTTTTGTAGCTATTTATAGAGGAGCAGTATCTTTTGTATTCTTTTATTTTTTGCCATCCCTTCTATAATTTGGTGCTCTTATATCTTGTTAATAATTGACAACCCCCTCCCCCTCCAACCACACAGACACACACACACAAGCAACAAATCCAGGAGGATGAAGATCTGAGAATAATGAAAATAATTACTGCACTCTTGTTTTTAGAAATATCAACATTACAGGTCAATAATAAAAATTGTGTGTGAAGTCTTGGGTCAGATTTACTAGTTTTCAGCTTCATCATTTTAGCGAGTGTGAGCAGACTATCATTACTGATTGTAAGAGGGGATTGATGGCTCAGAAAGACTTTTTGTCTTATATCGTTTCCTCAGGCCAAACTTCTAAATTGTTGCATGAATAAAATCACACGAGGTCATGGGTGTGTCTATAAATAACAGACGATTTTGGCCCCATTTTGTGTCAGTGTAACATGTCACGGCTTCGCTGTGATTTATACACTATTTGTTGAGAGTTGGCTGGAGTGTGACACTCTAGTGAAAATATTTAATCCAGATTTAAACCTGGTTTCACTCTCAAATGGATTGATTTTAAAGAAATGGACAATGAAAAATTTTAAAAAACAGCATGCAAAGCTAAACTGACATGTAGTAATCAACTGTCTCCTTTCACATGAATCTATGTTTATAGCTGTAGCGAGGAAAAGGGAAGTCCAATCTGTGACACTGCCCCTTTTGACAGTCGCATCCTGTTTTTATTTGGTAGCCTTTCAGTGAAGAAACAAAACCGGAGCTGCATCAGTGCGATAATTCCTAAATCGCTCATGATGGTGCGGTAATCTCTGCTCTCCACTGACATGTAATCTGGATTATGTCAGGATGGCTGTAACACAGCATTCTGTAACACAGCATTCTGCAACAAAGTGATACATGTCAGGTAATTAATCACCCTAGAGACAAAGTTTGAAAATATTATGTTACTATTAGTCAAAGATGCCCTTTGTAATCTGCCAGCAGTAGAATTTCTGTGGATTTGAATTATAGCTGGATGATACTTGGGTTCACACAAAGGGTTTGGAATCTGCTTGGAAGGATGTCAAAGATAGCTACCAAGGCTCAACCACGTATATATTTCTCAGAGATAATCAAAGTGTGCCACAATTCCGACTATTGTTCTCTGCTCCAGGAGAAAGAAAATTGCAGCTGAGAAAGAGAGGTGCAGAAAATGCCTCATCCTGCAGTGAAAATGACTTCTCCAGTTGTGCTTTTGGGAGGAACATGCCGCCATTATCGGGCAACCCAGATTCAGCCTTTCACGCTCGGTTCTGTGATAATAAATGATGCGCAGAGCCTCATTGTCACACTGGCATAGCAGAAAAGAAGTATAATCCAGGCATATGAGAAGCGCTGCTGTGACAAGGAAAACAACACATTGTCAGTGTAATGTTTGCATGATGTCTGCTAGGCCTGCACACATTATGCTCATATCATGTAGTAACCTCACATCATGAAGTACAGTACTACGGATGGACAGCAGAGGTGTGGAATTATCTGTGGTTCAAATCGAACTAGATGTTCTTAAAACTTTCCACCGTGTAAGGTACTGTACTGTTTTACAAGTGCGGACTGTGCGTCCGCTGGATTATTTTGTATTGAAATAGTTCTCTGTTGTATCCACTTTCCTGTTTTTCCTGTCATCTACCATGTCTCACTGTGTAAGTGCAATTGAATTGCAGCAGCAAAAAAATGAGAATCTTCTGCTAACTAAGAGCAGAACCGTGCCTCTACAAATTTTTAAAGATATTCAAAGAGCTGTCTAACACGACGTAATGATGGGATTCAGATTGAACATAAGCCTGTGTTCAAGTACAGTTTGTTTGGGGGCTTGGTGGGCAGTTTTTTGGCAAGTTATTTGAAAAAAATAACGTGATACTGGTCACTCAGCAGTTTACTATTTACAAATATGTGGAGACCATTGGATGTAATGAAGGAACGCTCTGCTGTGAGATTTTAGCACCACGCCTTGGTCAAAGGGGGCTTTAAAACAACCCGTATGACATCTTTTGTATCAAAATTATTTGGAGTGACTTGCTGACCCTCCCCGCAACATCTAACTCAGGCTCAGTGATCATTCACTTGAGTCTAGACCTCACCTGCATGGTTCGTGCACCCTCCAAATCTCCATAAAATCTGAACGGTGAGCCTCATCTCACAGAAAGAAAGAAATGACTGGGTCTGATGGGCATGGAAGAGGAAAGAGATGGATTGTTTCCCCGGTTCCAGGAAACATCATGTCTATACTGTATGTATTTTCCTAATCATAGCCCAATCATAGCCAAAAAAAAGAATAGGTTTTTGCCTAAATCTAGTCAAATTGTGACTGAAAGCAGGAAATTGAACTAACATGCCTAAAAAAAACTTGTGGCAAAATCAACAGTATTGAATTTTTGTCAAGACACGGACACTTAAGTGTAGTAGCCAGACGCATATATCTCAGGTGCTGTCCTGAGATATAAGCTGCATCCCTGCAGGGAGTGGAAATGGAAAGCTTAGTAACTATCGAACTTTGGGGTCTTCATTGTGAAATTTGCAGGGTTTTGCACCGTTGACAAGTGCAGCTATGACACGTTCTGTCATGAGTTTGGGTTTACAAACATCAGGTAACGCATTGCTAGAGGTTGTGTTTATTTAATGTATTTCTAAGAGATCACTCTGTCAGGTAAGCATGCCTGTGGCTAACAATACTAAGACGGGTAATAATTAAAAATTGAACAGCTAAGACACAAAATATTCTCGGTGGAATCCAACAACCTCCCTATACAAGCACGTCCCCTGATATTACCTGATATTAACCTTCCATCTGGAGTTAATTTGATCAAAATAGCCAAAAAATAAAAAAGATAACGATCTAAATGTCAAAGGGAGGAGGCAATACTGGAAATACTGACAGTATATCTACTGACTTTCAGGCCCCTTGAAAGGCTGTTATACCTCGTGTGTATTTATTGGGGTGTGTTTATGCCAGTCTCTGCTAACTACCGTTAACCTAGCTATTTGTTAAATGACTGAATCAGTAGGCACGTCAGCAAAGGGGGGAAAAAAAGGTTTTGAAGTGTGCAATGCATTGTCTGGAATAAGCGGTGTGTCACTGCACAGTGACACATTGAGATATCAGTGCGACTGCGGAGGTATAAGTGGAAACCTGCAATGTTAAGTGGAACCAGTTAAAGACCATTATCTCTGTCGCACAGTGGAAAATGTTGGGAAAAAAAAAACAGAAATTGGGTCGGTGCAGATGGCGTTTGCTGTCCTCTTTTCTTCAGACATCTGGGACAATCTTAGAATTAACCAAAAACTAACATCTCTCATTGTTACATGATTTAGTCACGTCATAAATTCTTTATGATCTCAGTTTTTGCTCTCGTCTTAATCTGTCCAATAACAGATATGAAGCCAGCCTATCATGGTATCATGTGTTACTGTTCAATAATACCACATAAAACAGCAACACCAAGATTATTAACTGGTGTAAATCCAGACAAATAGAAAAACAACCCCTTTATAGTGTGAAAACACAAATAAGAACAAAGAAGATCATGGGTTCGACCAGCATTTTTTACCCAAAATGTCAATGGTGGCTAATTTTTCCTCATCCAGAAGATTCAGTCAAAGTGTCCTTGTTCCTTTTATACTAATGGGTGATCAATTATTGGGCTTTAATAAGTCAGGCACACAGAGACACTCTTTATCAGGCAGGAGTTCCACTCTGTGATGTCTGCCAACACATTGGATACAGCTTTAATTAATATTGATCGGGGCAGCCAGTTCTCATAATCTTCCAAGCACAGCTGCCACAAGGTTATTCTTTCAGTGAGAGAAAGATGGTATATTCATATTCCATTTTCATATTATTCTCACATCGGACATTAACGCTGTCTCATGAACTAATGTTTGAGCTTACTTTTTTAACCAGGCAGCTGCTGGTGGAAACTTTATGATGGTGAGGGAGATGACTGTGGGACTGCAAATGTGTGCATTCAGTAATTGTAATTGCTGATATGTTCAGGTCGACGTAAAAAAGATGAGCCTGGGACAGTAAAAAAATCCTGGTGACACAAACACAGGTCATAATATAGAAAGCAGCAACATACACCTTCGTCTCAGCGAATGCCTGTCGTGTAAAATCTAAACCAGTAGTTTGCAGTCTTTTTGTTGTTGTTGTTGATGAACTCATGAAATTGAACAACTTGTGGGTTTTATTTATTATTTATTTTTTATTACTTTTATTTGTGTCTGGGCCTTGATCGGATCAACTAAATCTTGATTTGTTTTGGTGTCTTCAGATTAAGTCTTCTGAACCAGACGCATATTTTTGTACAATTGTGTTTTTCTCTGTTTTTTTTTTTTTTCTTTTTAATTAACCCATCAGGAGCAGATACGGCAAAGCCTCGTATACCCCATCAAACAACCAGCTTCAGTGTTTGTTTGGGTGTCTCCCTCTAGAGCCGGATGAAATGCACATCGGAAATTTATTTAGCACTTCAGCTCTCTTGAGATTTCCAATGCCTTTAATTGTTCGAGCACCATTTAAATATACAACATGCTTATATTGCATATGGCTCTCATGGGAGAAGCATACAAACGTCCCACCTTGCATTTACGCGCTATACACAGATCGTTGCCTGTAGTTTTAAGGTATGTTACTCTTGAAACTCTTCAGGTTATTTTGTAGAGAATTAGAACTACCAGTCAAGATAGAAATATTAATCATATTATAGCCATCATTGCATATGAATGATGCAATGATGACTACCTCATGAGAGGATGAATTTTCTAGAAGATCTAAACTAGATTAAACAGGGATGATTGTGAACAGAATGAATCCAACTGGTTATGCCATCTCTGCAAAGTAGCCTGTGCACAAGTTACATTAAAACCCTTTTATATATCTAGCAGACTGACAGAAGGAGCCTTTGTTCTCATGTATGACATTTGCAGACTTTAAGCTTTGCAAAGGTAGCCAATAATAAAGGGCAACTACTTAGATATACTTTCTTCTGAGTTCTTCGGTGTGCATCTCTTGCCCCAAAAAACCTCTTGTGTAATCAGTCACTCATGTTTGCTTGCAGGATTAGTTTTGCATCGAATACCTACGGGATAAATGTTTCGTATTTGAATACTTAAGATTTTTTGCTGCCGAAGTAGGACGTTTGTGTGTGTTTATGATTGCATCACGCTGTGATTTGTGCCAAACCCTCCCAGGCTGCATGCAAACTGTGCACACAGCTGATCTTAGGGTGGAGGGCAAGAGTGGAACGTGGACAGACAAGTCATTTCTGTTCCTAACTGTGCAGATGCGTGTGTGAACGTTTGCCTGGGGAGACAGAGGATAGATCATTCTTCATAATGAAGCGGTGTTATGGTTCACCTGAACTACAGACTCTTCTTAGTGAGCTTTGATCACGCATGCTCGTAATTCACCCTTGTGATCCTGGGTTTCATCCATTGATCTTTGATGATCTATGGCTGATGACTAAAAAAGTTTTCTTCTTAACTTGTGCAGCTTCTGTAGTGATTTTACGAATGTGTTGCCATATGTCACGCCCTGAAGGAAAGATAAAGTTTGCGTAGCTTAGAAGAAACAGCTTATATGTAGTGTAAAAATGAGAGATGTACTAACTCTAACTAAGAAAAGACAAACTATATTTCCAACAAAGTGGTGTTGTTACATTACAGGTAAAGGGAGCAAAAGGGCTTCTTTTGTCTTTTCTCTCATTAGTCGTGATCTTGATTGACTGCCATTCTCCACCACAGTAGCAACATATTTCCTCTCAAACAGATCAGATTTTTTTTTCCTCAGCTGTAGCACCGGTTGGAGAAAGATAAGAGGAAAGAATCCTATCTGCATTCAGCTGCTAAGAATGCAACCCATCTATGAACCTCACCATTTGCCAGTTTGCCTGAAGGTACTCTTAAATGAGAGACGTGAAACAGCCTGCCACACAGGTGCGCTGTACATACATCAACACGTAGTGGTAATGTCACCAGCCCGCCCCTCGGCTGTTGATTATTTAAACATGAGGACAAGTTCTAACTCATTTGCATTGTGTTTTTCTCGTGTCCTGAGATGAATTCAACACAAACTCTCGGCATTGATCAGAGACCGCAGAGTCAGATGGAAAGAATAAGGCATGTGAAGTCAATCCCTATGGCTGGAAGTCTGTAACTCCGGGCTAATCTTGAGGATTAAGGAGCTATATGTGGCAGCTCGCTCGGTCTGTGTGACTGCCACTTTGGTGTCAGACAGACTTTGTGCATCTGAACACTGGAACACAGCATGAGTAAAGACGTGAAGCTAATTTGACACTCTTTAGAGGTGCTGCTGCTAATGGCTTCTGTTCAAGAGCATATTGACTTTGTGTTCCATTTGAATGAAAATGATAATGTCGAGCAAAAGCCGGATGTCTTTGGTCTTTAGGGTTGATGACTAATGTGTTTTAAGCATGGGTGAGACTGATTGTCAGCAACCGCACAGAAAAGTCCTGTATGTTGAAAAGAGATATTCACATTTGGAAGATCTTGAAATGAATTGCAGAAATGTGGGGTAATTACAGCAAACCACCTGTGCTGGGAGTTAAAGGCAAGTTTCCCCACAGGGACAAGAAATTATAATGTCTTAATGCTTTGCCCTAGTTTGTATTCCTCACATGCTTCAGGGTGGGGAAATAAAGCCAACGTTACTTCCTCTAGAAGACGAGGCCTCAGGTACATCTTCATCAAATCGCAGCCGCGGAACATTTTATTTGCATACCACTGATACCTAACCTAAGATGCTCTCCTTTGATTTGTCTTGTTGTTGTGGAGCAGGCAGGTGGATGAAGGGAAAGAAAAAGACACGCTGATCGAGCTGGCGCACTATCAGAAGGAGTGTTGCTAGGTGACAGTGTTGAAGGAAGTGAAGTGGAGCGCTTTGTGTGTGTGTGTGAGTCAAGGAAGGAACGGAGGCATCTGCACATGTACCATATTTTCTTTGTTTTTATTGCATGACGTCATACTTTATAGCAGGAGTAATAGTCGTAACTGACAGTGATTGGTTGGATGTTTTTTATACGGATACATGTGCCCATATAGTGGGCAATACTTCTGACACTCTTTGCTGCATTTACCTATTAGAGACAGGATGGTTTAAGTAACAGTAAATGTGTTCTAGTTCTCCTTTTTATCATCATTAAAGCAACTTATGTCAGGGCTGAGTTATAAGGAAACAGAGACTTAATACAGCTTACATTTAAGGGCAATAGCCAGCAGCTTGTTGGCTTAACTTAGTATAAAAACTGTAAATGGCCAGCCTGCATCTCTCCATATGTTAGCTAAATCTGCCCAATGCTTCCTCTAAATGAAATCAATTAAGGCACTATATTAGGTTTGGCAATTACATAATAGGACAGGTAGTAAAAGCTCCGTTGTTTTATTGTTCCGTGATGGTACAAACTCAGAATAGTTTCCCCTGAATTCAGACTTGATTTTTGTTAAGAAAAATATTAATATGATGTTAGATCAGGCAGACAAAAAGTGTGCTGAAATACTTCAACGCATGTCCCTACTAAAAGGAGCTCATAGATTGAGTGGTAGCATGTTGCCTTGATATAGGATGAAACTCTTCCAAATGCTGGTTCCTTCTTCCTTCAGATCCTTTCCACAGCTAGTTTGGGGGAACTTACTTTGTTTGTGGTGAGTCCTCTGAAACCACTGATTGTCCTTTTGTGGAACTAGAAAATCAAAGCCTGGTGCTGCAGATTAGTGAAATAATCTTGGAGTCTTTGTAATACAAGCAAATACAAGTTTTCCTAGAGAACCTACTTTATTCACAAAGTCCAGTTGCTGAGCATAAAAAGAATGAGAAGAAAAAGTAAAGGCGGCCATTTTCTAAGAGGACTGCCTTCAAAAGCCATTTTCTACAGCTTTGGACTTGGATTGTGATTATATAATCCAATTTTGATGATTTTGGTATTTCAGTATGAGAAATTCAACTCTGCATTTAAAAAAAGTTTGAATTGTAGTCCAAACTTTTATTCACGTTCAGATTTATTTATGTTTTCTAAACGTGCCTTACAGTCTCTCACTAGTTAGAGACTTTCAGCTATTATGATGCTAATTTCTTAACATTCTCACCCATCCATTTATGACATGTGTGGTTGTCACAGTGTTAACCATCTTCGAAATCCTCTCAATCTTACCATGTGCCACCCTATCAGACATCCATGTGACATGTGACAGATTAATATATAAAGCAGTTTCGGTAGTTTATGCTCGCCACAAGGTTCCGACATGTAAGCTGTGGTGTGACTTACATAATCCCAGTGTCAATATTTATCATCCATCTTCTGTTTGTACAAAAGCTGAAATGTGAACATGAACAACCTGGTGGTTGGTTTTTATGAAAGTTTATGCACCAGGAAATGACCAGGCTACATTAATATGCAGGTTACTACATATTTTCTGAGAAAATATGAGCGTAGCATTGATCTTTGCAATAATTCAGAAGCCAAAAGTCTGTGACTATTTCCTTAATGATTTTTTTTTATATAATGTAGACATATTTCCAGAACTTCCTATGGGGCAGTCAAACTCACAAGCTAACATACAGGGAGCTGTGCTTTTGTCATAATGTTCTGAAAAAAGAGAGCAGTCTAACGTATTTCATTTAATTACTCTCATAGGCATATATAAGCTCTATAAGAACACACTGCTGAGGTGGTTAAAGGGTGGTTAGTCCCACTTGTACATTTTCATGAACGCTGAAATTCTTCATGTCTTTAACAAAAAATAATGTTTTAGTCAAAAGAAAAAGTTTAGCATTTAATGAACGTACAAGCTTCTGTTATTTTTGCTCAGCCAGGCCTCTGGTTTGTCCTTACAGAAAAATGTGACGGAATACTTTTTCTTTGTGTTTCTCCACCAGCTCTCTATCTCTTACCACCTAAAAATTGCACTCATCATTCAGTTTGAGAACTTTGTCAGTTTCCTCTCCCACAGTTATACCTAATTATGCTGTCAATGAACAAAAGTCACCCGAAGAAGGCTAATTTTTACTACCCCTGCGAATATCTGAAAGGCAATACGGTCTGTTGTCATCAGTCAAGCCACAGGCCGTGAAATCAAACTGGGATTTTGCACAGTGTTGTTGCCTGGTATGACCCAGGGAGTTGCAGTCATACGAGGCTTGTATGACTGCCAGGCGTGCAGTGCAAGAATTTGCTGTTCTGTGTGAAAGTGACTTCACTGGCTGGGCTATCAGATGAAATGATCCATCTGTCTTTCTCAGCAGGTTTGGCAAATAATCTTGTCTTATTCACAAAAAACATCTATCGGTCATCCGCACACAAAGATTGTGAGCTCAGTCATGGCCATGTGATGCATTCGGGGAACTCTTCCATCAGATTGCTGATTAAAGAGGAGCTATAAAATCAGAAATTTGAGTATTTGGGACTTTGCATTCAGAGAAAAGAGCCCCCCCCCCCCTTTAATTGGAATAATTAAATAATATGACTATGGTTCGGGGACACCTCCTGAAGCTTCCGTTTCTTTATTGGCAAGTTCGAGTTGGTGTTATTTACTCTCTGTACAGCTTGATTATTGGATCTAGTGTCAGCAGGAAGAATCACACAGACAAATGTTAATATAACAAATCTAATACATCCTCCATTCAGAAAATCCATTTAAAAGCTGCAATTAAATGAATTATTTTTGGCACAGGATACCAAGGGTAAACACTTTTCCTCTCTGACTCTCCTATAGCAGTTACACAATCCAAGATTAATCTACTATCATATTTATCAAGAGAATTAGATAGAATTGACAGGTATGAATCATGTTTCAGATACTTTCTGTATATTCTTAGTATGAGGAGCCTAAACATCTGAAGCTCATTTCTGCCATCTGGGAAAAGTAGTTTTTTCACAGTATTATATAAGAGTGTTTGATGAAAATGATGGTTTGAAATCTTTGGAGTCCTGTCAGACAAAATCTTTGCTGTGATTATGTTTTGGCCACATGGTTTTGCACTCTGTAAATCCTGTTTGAATGTTTTACCTGGGTGTTGCTTTAGAGGAAACTCAGTAGGCTTATATTTAAGCTTACATTTGGTAATGTTCTCAGAGTAGATAAGTCCCTCACATGAAATGACCTGGCACTAGAGGGCACTGCATCAAACAGCGGCTCTCTAACCCTCTTACCAGTTTAGAAGGCAATATAAAGAGAGTTGCATTTCTGAGCCAGAGCAGCTTTACATGGAAATCTCACTACCAGCCTTGTGATGTTCACCATGGAAACACATCTACAGAATGAAAACGTAAAGAATAACCACAGCTGAGCAAAGGGTCACTCTGCGATGCATGCGAAGGAAGATGCAACAGTATATACTCACACGTACAAATTAATGTGAATGCTTCTTTTTTTAAACTAAACAGAGCACAAAGAGCGCCTATCTGAAGCTCAGTTCGAAGCTCGGCTGTTTATCAGAGTTTGTGTACATCTTGAAAAGTTTTAAACTTCCCATAAGCTCCATGTTAGTGAGACTTTATGTGTTCTGAGGTAGCTTTATAAATAAGCCTCGACATAATCTCTTTCCTCTGCTCTTTAAAGATAAAGATTGTGAAGTCCTTGCTCTTGGTTGAATATGAACCGGTCTGAACATTATATCTGCATCTAAATTATGCAAACCATCAGTTTCAGAACGTTCCCTGGCCATCCAAGAACTAAACAGATGAAACAGCTATCTCATGTCCTTGATTCTTAGCATTAATCAGTCGGTGAATCTCCTTACACGCACAATAAGTTCTGTCTTTTCTGATCTGTGCTCTCAGTTATATGGTTTTACACTGACTTTCAAAGTCCTGAATGTTTTCCACTGCATGCTTTAAATAGCACAGTCTCACAAGAGGGGCATTTTCAGTCAAGGTGTCAGGTATTGTGTTCTGCACTTTATGAAAGGGTCTATAAATATCTTTGAGCAGGTGGCCAAAGCCTGAGCAGCCCATCTGCTCCTTAACCCCTAGAAATACAAGAGAATGCTCGTGTGCGACTTTGTGTATGTGCATGCGCACTAAAACACAGACAGCTCCATGCCTGTTGGCAATAAGTGTAAATCTATAGGCAATATAAAAAAAAACATAATAAAGACACTTGAACACTTATGCAACATTGATTCCTAAAATTAGCTGCCCTTAGCATAACCCTAAATAGATAATGGGTGTGTGTGTTTTTGCGTTTGCGTGTGCGTGTGCGTGCGCACGCACGCGTGTGTGTGTGCTGTGAAACCAGTCGGTCCATGTGATGGTAAAACACGATAAGCCTCTTAGGTCTAATCCTGCCCCATTGGGTAGGGCGTGTCTCACACACGTCGACATACACTCGCAAATAAAAACCCGCACACACGTACAAGCGCCAGCGTGGGCAAATCTGATCATCAGGGACAAGAAATGTGTCAAGAACAGTTATTGTCAATGTTGTGAAGCCGAGTTTGGAGTCAAAGTCAACATGCCGATCCAGATTAAGGATTTGTGTCTTTAATTGTGAAATTTTCTGCAAGTATCAAAGAAAACAAAACGGAAAAACTTAAAAACAAAATTTTAAAAAGTTTTTTTTTCTACCTTGAAAAATAAGACAAAAGTACATTAAAGTGGTGAAATGTAACCAACTGCATTTATTTAAACAAACAACTTTAAGGCATTTCCACTTTACTTGAGTTTGATCCTGTCCTGACTTTCTAGCACTTTGGATCACCTTGTTGCTGAAAAGTGCTATATAAATAAATTTCACTTCACTTCACTACCTATAATCTACTATGTCTCAGAGGAAAATGTTCTACTTCTTAATGCATTGCATTTATCCCACAGCTTAAATCACCCTGCTTTTTTGTACAAAAAACATGCGGCGAGGAGAGGTGATGAATAAGAGCAAAGGCTTTATTGAAAACTAAACTAAAGGTACTGCCAAGGCAGGAATGATAAACTACAAACTGGACTCAAACGGACCAAAGGAATAACAAACTGACTGACTCGAATAACAACAATGGAACCTTGATGGGGACGAGTACAAAAGCAACAGCAACAAACACCATACTATGATCTGGCACCGAACAAAGGAGAACATGGACAATATATATCATACTGGAGGTGATAACATGGCTCAGGTGTGGCAATCTGGAACAGAAAAGTCAGCTGTGAACAGGAAGCAAATGCTACAGAACGCACAGAAGGGCAAACTCTACTTAATAAAAGGAGGAGCAAGGAAAACCAAGAAACCAAAAGACAAAAACAAAAGCTCATAGACCATGACAATTAACTCTGCTCATCTTGTTACAATGCAGTGGTCTGTGGGGAAAACCTTCATCCTGGTTTTAACTTGCTGCCTCACATGAGTTGCCAACAATTGAAAAGAAATTGACCGCTAATACCCGTGTATGTTTTTAGATTACCTCTGTTCCCCAGAAGAAAACGTCCACATGATTGACTTCACCAGGTTTAAGATCCGTGACATGGAAACAGGGACAGTCTTGTTTGAGATCACCAAACCTCCAACACCAGGTCAGTCCCAAACTCAGGCTTTATAAAGCAGACAAAAGCTTAATATTCTTATCGAGAATTTTTTTGTTTTGTTTTTTTTGTTGTTTTTTTGTTAATTGTTTTGTATGGAAAAGATTGCACATGCAGTAAACTACAGCAACAAAGTCTTCCTTTTTGTACACCTCTTCTTTAGCAGGCGGTTTAAAGCAGTGCGACCCCAACGCCGGCCGTTTCGTCCGATACCAGTTCACCCCAGCCTTCCTACAGTTACGGCAGGTTGGAGCCACGTAAGTCAACATGTATTGTGTGTGTGTTCCTCACAAACAAATGAAAAGAGAAGAGTAAATTGCAGTCAACCCTGCTGCTGTGACAGAAGACAGGGTGTAGGAGGTGAGTGGGCTTCAGAGTGGGACAACAGGCCGATGATGATCAGTGTGAACACACAGAGCAGTCCAGCCCATCTGATGAGTCACGCACCAAGTCACTGTCAGAGCTCCTGAGTGGTGTTCATCATCAGACTCCTACTCTTACCCTGACTGAGTTTCTTTTAACACAACTGAGCAAATGACTCATGTAGATAATCTGGGGGCAGTGACAAGGATCTGTGTCCGTAGAATATGATTTATTCATAAAGCATGTAGTTCTACGGATTTCATGTTTTGACTGTATGTAGCACCAGAAATATGTATTGACTGTCAGTTTAAAGCGCGGCCCAGTAGCTGCTAAACCAATAAGTTGATAAAAAGACTTGTTAAGGATTTCCAATTGCTTTCCAAAATATACCAATCCAATCTGTTGCCTTGTAAATAAACAACACAGTCTGATGACAAAAACCTGAAAGAGTCATGTGTATCTTATTCATTGATTTATATCCACAGATGTGGGTTTTTTTTGTGGGGGGAGGGGTGGTTGTGCCACAGAAGTTTTGACACACAAATCACATTTAATTCTTGAGAGATCTTGAAAGAGTCGGAGCTATGTAGTTTTTTCTATCCCTCGCTTGTTTCATTGCTTTTTTACACATTACAAGCCACTTGGTTAAGGTTAGATATTCAACATCATGGCTCACGTTAAAACTGATCCTGTGATCACATCAAAACATTACTGGCTGCTGTGTCCCACCCCCTCAAGTAAACATATAAAGCGTGCCGGCCAGATGTTCTACTGTTACACATCACAACATTTAAAAGTTGTGCTGGATCTCACAAACAATTCAAATATTCCAAAAACAGATCTCATCTTCATCGGCATGAATGCACAGTTCTCTGTTATATGATTAACCTTTCCAGGTGACTGGCCAGAATTAAGGGGAAATGTTTTGCCTTGAAAAGGCCAGGCTGCGTACACCATTCATCCAGTTTACTTGAAATTTGCCCCCCATGTCCAAATAGTTTTACTTTACAAAAATGGGTTAAAAAAAAACTCCAATAAATTTTGTAATTTAGAAGTTTTAGCTCATGTCAAAAAGACTGATTTACTTCCGTTTGACTATATGCTATCCTATTCCACCTAATGGTGATGCTACAATTAATAGACAAAAACATCCGGAAGAACGATCAAATTGAAACCGAGATGGATTTTTAGTTTTATGTAAACATGGGATATGTGATATATACTTTCTTGACCATATACAACATTGTAGGATGGATCTACACAATTCTTCCATCGATACACAAGACTGGTCCAAATGAATGGCTGGCGCTGATCAAACACATTTGCATGGCTTAGCAGAAACTTGCACTTACCTCACACTGTCTTAGGGCAATCCTCAATAAATTCATTTGACACTTTCTCTCTTATCTATCATCTCATCTATCTTTTTTTCCCCCAATAAAGTATCAAATCTGTAATGATGATCTTATATTCCCAAAGTGATTGGAAAAGCTTTTGAAAGCTTTTTAGGACAGAAAAAAAAAGTTTAAGAAAGAAAACAATGACGACTTTTGTAGAATTTGAGTTCGGAAGTAGTCGCACTTATGACCTTTGTGAATTACTCTATATTCCAGTCCCACAGTGTTCAGGAAAACAAACCCTGCATGTTATTATGTCTAAAAATGACTTTAGTTTCATGCTTTCATCATGCCACAGATGTCCTCAGTATGCAGTATGGGAGTCTTCCTGATGCAAGAGCAGCATTTAAATTCTGTATTCCCACATAATGTGTGGATAACTGCAAAGCTGACTTCATACTTTTGTTCAACAAAGATTATAAAATCTTTGGAAGCATTTGACTTAATGAAGAATTTGAATAGAACAGACGTCTGTTTAATCACCAAAATGAACCGTCTGGGAGGTTAGATCATCTGGATCAGCTGTTTTATCGGCTCATTTTTCTCACTTCAGTGGACTTAGTTGTAATGATAGTAGCCATGTTTTCCCATACATGAGTAGTTGTTTTGATAAATGCAATGATATATCATAAATGTGACAGCCAAAGCCACAAGAGTAAGGCTTGAAATTAACTGGAACTGACCTGTAAGTTTATCTTACCTTAAGCAGTTTGAGTTTTCATATGTTTACATATTTGTGGATTCATTTTCACCAGGGTGGAGTTCACAGTTGGAGACACCCCTATCAATAACTTCCGCATGATTGAGAGACACTACTTCCGCGACCAGCTGCTGAAGAGCTTTGATTTCGAGTTCGGCTTCTGCATGCCCAGCAGCAAGAACACATGCGAGCACATTTACGAGTTCCCAGCTCTGTCTGAGGATATGAGTGAGTATAAAACAGAGTCACGAGTGCAAGTCCAGTGCATTCATAACCACAAGGGACGAATGCCCCCAGATTGAGTATATTTAAAGTTACTTCATCCTGAGTGTTGTCTTTCTTCTCTCTCAGTGCGTGAGATGATCCAGCACCCCTATGAGACACAGTCTGACAGCTTCTACTTTGTGGATAACAAGCTGGTGATGCACAACAAGGCAGATTATTCCTACTGTGGGGGACCATAGGAAGACCTTTGGCAGGTCCTTAACATTTTCCAAGATACCCCTTCAGGACCAGAAACAAGTGAACTAATGGACAAATCACTGGCATTAGATACTTTCATCTCACTCCTGTTAGCTCCAAGCATTTCCATTCAGGTTCTCAGCCGCCTGGCCAATCAGATTCCTCCCTTTGCCTCTTTTTGCAGGAACAGTAAATCCTGCCAGTTTTATCATCGGTTTGAATCAGTGTGCGTGAGTGAGCATGTGGGCCGCAAGCACATGCAGTGTCTGTACATACTGTTGATTTCAGTCTGTATATGTGGATTCCACTTGATATCAGGAGAGCATTTTTTGTTTTTCTTTTTTTCCTGTTTTGTTTAAAATGAAGAAATAAAGGAGTCTTATTTGACCTCACTAAACCAGGCGAGGCGGAAATGCACTAAGAGACAAAGAGAGGGGGGAAAGGGTACAAATTTTAGTCTATTCAGATTTACAGAATATAGTTTGTATTGGTATCTCATTACATTTATACTCCTGAAGTTTCTTAAATTTGTAGTAGCACACCCATCTGAAGGATTCTTTCCTCTGCCTGTGTTCAGTTATCATCCAGCTGAATGACAGCGATGTGTACTTTGTCTTTGTGAATGTGTCATTTGTTTCATGTTTTCATGTTCATAGTACGACTTCATCAGGAGTATTTTTTTTGAACAAATAGCCATTTTGAGGTGTCAGAAAACATACGGTAGCCAAAAGTCAGATACCAGTTTTGATATCCGGTACGTTCTCTGTAGTACTGAACACTGTGTGTACTTCTATAATGATAAATGTTTTAAGTATAAAATGGAAAAGTATGTAAAGTTTTGACAGCTGAAATTCCATCACTGCAATAAATATGGGATTTTTGCGTAACCTTGATTTACATTTATTTACCCTTCAGCCATATTAGAAAATCATTTACAGTCAGAAAGGGTGAACATTTATCCGGTTAACATGACATGACTCAAAGGAGACATAGTTAAGGTATACTGCAGTTACAGTGTCGCTGTTTTTTCTCGTTTTAATTGCATTATTTTACTGTTTAAATGGAAAGCTTTGACTCCAAAATGATGACCTTGCCTTTTGTTAATTAGCCCAATCACATTTGATGCTCATGCTACTAAACTACCCTCAACAATATTACCCTTGTGTTTTTCAGCCTACAAAATGTTGTAAACATTAAAGCTAAAATAATAGCAGACGATAAGAGGAAGACTATTTCTCCGATGCAACAAGCTGCGGTTCACAAAGAGTCTTTGCTGCCATCTTCTGTGACAACAGTCTTACTGCACTGCTGCCATGACACCACCTGTCCTCAGTCATCACACAAACATTCTTATTAGACATCAGGGTCAACCAACTAACAGCTTGACACTTGCTCAGGTCCAATTGGATCCAATGGTGAATATCAACGAATCAAGTTTGTTTGACGGCGTGTGTAAACCAGTAAATCTGGATGTTGGGGTCTCGGGTAATAATTCAACAAGTCGTCAGTAATTATGAGTCGTGTATTGGAGCACCTGATCAGTTTCATCCTTGTATCAACCTCCATTTAGCTCTGGCTTTGGTCTTCAGCAACTCCCGAAAGATATTTGTGGCTTTCTGGCTGTTAAACACACCGCTGTTTCTCGTCTTGTGTGAGCGTGTTGTGTACCGTGAGCTTTTGCTTTTGCTTTTTTCAGAGCAAAAAAAATAAATACCTCAATCTACCTGCTGCAACTGAAAACATGCTTTATGAACAATGAGAATGAAAAAAACAATACAGTTTTTAGTCATTAACTAAACATACTGACATTTCAAACATTGGTACAAAAATACTGATTGTAGCCAATTAACTGCTCTTTTAGTATTTTCTGACTTTACTGCGGTTAAAGTTGACCTAATTTATATCAAATGACTAAAAAAAGCTGACAATATAAAACAATTTATAATCTTAAATGACCTAAGAACAACAGAAATATGACATTTGTAAATAAAAAGCACAACACAGTTAAAGGTTGTGTTTGCATATAAATCTGACAGACTTTCAGTGAGGAATGTAGAAAAAAAATGTTTCCCCGTTTACTTTTCCATTTGTAACTTCATCATGTTCTAGTTCATCAAAAGAAATAGCAAAGATTCATGGAAAAAAAAATTTAAAAATGAAAGAAAGAAATGTGTTCTTAAACGAGTATCTTGATGGCCACGTCCCCCATATATTCTTCCATGCAGTGACAAATACAGGATCTGATGGATTTAACACCATCAAGCAAATGCTGTGGCATGAAGCTGCTTGCAACAGTTTTCTCCGTACAGGACCACATGCACTAGTTCATCAGTTGTCAGAGTGGATGGAGAGCCCAAAGGTTTACATTAAGGAAACAGATGTGGTACAGGAGGTCAGGTACCCCGCCAAACTCTCTACTCCTGAGTAGCCCACAGGATGCAGTCCGCTCCAACAGCTTCCGTCTGTGTCCTCATCCTCATACGCTGCTTTACCGCCACCGCTATCGTTCCCCGCTGACATGTGGCTGAAAGGAGGCAGGGCGTGGAGGCAGCTGGACTGGACGTGATGGTCCTGGAGGACAACAGTGGCAGAGGAGGTCGTGGTGGCAACATGTGGCTCCGACGCCAGACTGTCCTCTCTTAACACCTCCCACAAGTTACCTGCAAAAAGGAAAATATAGGGTAATATTTTGGAAAGCACCATTTGCTGTTCAGCGCAGATGCAGCTGTCGCACAACAATTTGCTTTCCAATAAATAGACAAAAGATGGAATTCTCCTTTTTTTCTCTACTTCTTTGCTTGGTCCTGAATTAAACCTGGCAGAGTTTGGAGTGCAGGCTTAGCCAGGTACCTTGCATAACTAAGCTAAGCCACAGAACACCCATCCTTTGTGCAAAGGTGCTCTGTGAGATGGAGAGTTTTATTGATCACTGGCTGACTGCAACCAGACCAATTTATTTTAACATTCTAACATCTAACATTAGCACAAACAGAGCAGTAGATAATAGACTTCGTAACTCAACTTCATAGCTGAAGGGCCCTGGTAATGTGCATGCTGCTCCACTACTGCGCTCTCAGGACTTTCTCCTACGCTTCATTACAACAAAGTTCATGCTAAAATGCCAAAATGTCCTCTGTGAGAAAGTTCTGTTAGAGTTAACACAAACATTGGCTTGACGCAGCAGTTTCCAGTCATGTTCAGCTCGGCTGGACATCAGACAGAGAGTAAACTTGTCAGCACTGTCTGGTGGCCAAACTATGTAACTGAGTAATTGTTTCTTAAAAAGGGAACACTGGGGTTCCTATCACAAGTGCATCACTTGTGTGGCGCTATCTTGTCTCCCATCTACTATTGACTTCTACTATGATATTTTTCACTAGTCACAGTCCCTTAGGGAGGCAAAAACCCTAAAAAAAACATACATGGTCATCAAAACTAAAGATGTCGTGCTCACATTCCTGTGTCCACTAATCTTCCTTACATTAGGATGCCTAAATGTCAGCTTTAGCCCAACACTATCTTCCCTGTCTAACCTGAACATTTCAAAGTTTTGATATTTCATGAGGCTGAGAAAATCTTTCTGCCTTGAAGAAGTGTGCAGTCTGATAAGATTACCACAGCGAGAGTTAGTTAGTTTCTGCTTATTAGTCGTTGTTTTTTTTTTCCATCTGTCATATTGTATCATTGTGATTCACTTACCTTGCAGCTGCACGTCAGTGAGACTGGGGTTGAGCGTGTCAATGTCATAACTGGTGTCTCCTTCCAACAACATGTCCTGGATGCCCCTCGGGCCAACACTGTACTCAGTCTGCAAGGCAGCACTGTGAAGAGGTGGCATCCTTCCAGCCATGAGTGAGTTCAGACAACCCCCGGCCGAAGGGATCCCAGCTTCACACTGCTCTCCAGAGGGAGAAAACAGGCCAAATGAGTTGCTGGGATGAGGAGCTGCAGGGGGGAGGTGGTAGGGCTGCTGAGGTCGAATTTGGGTGTAGTGTGAACGTCGAGGGTGTTGGCATGCTGGTTGAAGTTGGGCTGGTGCACAAGTGGTGTTGTAGTTAGTGGTCACTCTGGATAACGAAGTGTATGGTGGCAAAGACCTGAGCTTTTCTGGCTTCTCTCCCAGTAGACGATCAAGATCTTCTATGAAAAAAGTGTTTCAAATTGAGTTTTAAAAAGGCAAGGCAAGACGATAAGTTCACATTAGAATCCAGCTTTGATTCATTTAAACTACAGTTTGAGACCTTTAACACAGAACAAATTTTGGTCAAACGGATTTGCAAAAAGCAAAGTTTTGATTTTCAGTCAATAGACATGTTCTCGAGCAAAGACGATTTTTGAGATGTTTTGCGAGCCCACCTGGCCTTGCCATGCTCCTGCGGACCGTCAGAGGGTCTTTGCGACGCCACTTATGCAGCTCCTCCTGCATCTTCTCCACCTTGGCCGGATTAAGAGCCCAAAGACAGCCTTTGCGAGAAGTGCTCCCATTTTTGTTCTCCACCTTCTCAAAGCACTTGTTCAAGGAAAGGTTGTGTCGCACAGAGTTCTTCCACCCATCAGGAGCTGTCTGAAAGCAGAGAGGGATGATTTGATCTAGGAGATGTGTGAGAAACCATAGTTTTATGATCTCATGCTACAGCTTCTACATACCAGTATGCATCATACCACAGGCTGGCTGTTTAGACCCCTGAAACTATTCTCTTTTTGGGAAGTCTTTAAATAACTTGCTCTGACAGAAAAGCTATTCAAAACCCAAAGTTACGAATTATTAGTGACAGTCATTACATGAGATTAAAAAGGTGGCAAATTGTTGCTTTTAAAGGTCCAGTGTCTGCAATATAGTAACATCTAGCGGATCAAATTCCAAATTGAAACTAATTTAATATTCCCATCAAACCCATAGAAAGTCATTAGATTTTAATATTTCACAAGCAAACATTGTCTGGCAACATTAAAATCTTTAAACTGCCCTCACCATCACGCCTTGTGTCGCTACATGTGCAATGAGCTAGATTTGCATAAATCCAAAGAGACTGGAATAGGACTTGTAGAATTACATAAGGCTCGACTGGTTACGCAGGTTCCCAATGTTCAGAGGCTGTAGTTCCTTGACGCAGCCGCAGACGCAGTTTCTATCTCACTCCACAGAAATGACTTAAATCTAAACCTGCAAATAATACATTTGTCTAAGATGTGGTATTGTGGTGGGCTCTTTCTTACAGTAAAGCTGGACTTGTAAAAACCTGAGAATGTCACGGGACTTGTAGCATGCTCAGGAAGGGAGAGAAAGGACATTTGTTTCTTCCTTCTTGACAACTAAGAGACATTTAACTTTATGACCAAGAAAAAAACCTCTTAATGCAGGGGTCTTCAACGTTTTTCAGGCCAGGGACCCCCCTACTATTTATATGGCATACAATTGTGTTTTATATTTAACGGGGCCTAGTGCCATGTATAAACATAGCTACTCTGTTATTGTACATTCAATACTAAGCTATTCAAATAATACACAGGTTAATATATTCATGTTTTTATTTTAAACATGTGCAAGGTACAAGGTGGCCGTGCCACTGCCATTTATAAACAAACATCTTGCATACAACACTGAGCTCTTCAAATAATCCACAGATTTTAACTTTAAACATGCATGTAGATGGGACAATGAATCCTCAAACCATCTGTGGATGGCACACGTTTGCACACAATTTGTGAGAAAAAACTACTCCTTTTTCCTTGTTTCAACCAAAGGAATGTTTCAGTTCTCGATTTCCCAGAGAGTGAAAATCCACTAGAAGCTACGGCTTTCTTGGACTAAAAGGGTGAAAATCGGGACTGGATGAGTCCACAGGTCATTTTAAGACATTCCACATTTTTCTACAAAGATTATTCAAGAAGTTACTAAAACATTATTTTTATAGAAATCCTCCCGTGGAGCCACATTGCCACCCAGAGGACATGAATAACGGACACTTTTCTCTGTATCAGCCAGTAATCAGACAATTAAAATACCATGTATGTTTTAATGTTTTCATTATTGCAATGCCTAATCCAATGGTTTAAATTCTACAGGTATTAACCAAAAGTTGCATTTGCCTTCATTAACAAGAATTCCCAAAAGATTGTCATATAATTTTCAGTGTAATAATGTGAAGTATCCTGTGTTGATGACCGTTTCATGCTCATATTTGTGTTTATGCCTGTTCTTATGCAACATTATTGTCTGTTATGAACATTATATTTATTATTTATTATATCTAAATCAGTGTAACATAGGTGAATACGTTTGGAAGAGAGAATTCCCCTTTTTTCTGAGCTTACAGTTCAACCCCCCTTTTTAGCCTTTTGGTTAAGGGTCAGCTAAACGCTGATTGGTCGAAAGCTGAAGCGTCACACCAAGCTTAAAACGCAGACGCGCCATTTCGTCCGGCCTCTCTTGTTTTTCAAATTTGTGACTCTTGGACCTCTCTGGTCTTCAAATCCTTGACCACTCTTTTGTCTTCACATCCTTAAGCTTTTTGTCTTCACTCCCTCGTCCTCTTGGAGCTTCTTTTGTTTGCTCCTTAACCATTAATTCCCATTTTTAGACTTCGCCTTTTTTTAATCTAAGTCTGGTTCCGATACCCGCGAGTGTTTGGTTAAGCTTGGACAGCACCGGCCCGATCTCAGACACTCTGCTCAAAGAAGAAGAAGAAGAAGAAGTGATTGACATCACCCCGCTGGTTACCACAGAAACACGGCCTCCAACAACGACGCTCATCAGAAAAGACCCACGCGATCTCCTACTCTACCACGAAGTAAGGTGCTGAATTCTAAAATCCTTAAAAGCGGTGGACATGCTGAATCCTTTCTCTGGAAAGTGGTGGTTGTAGCTGGAATCCTTAGGAAGCAACCGGCCGAAGTGAATACCCATTTTACCTGCGGATGAAGGCCAGACTTAGCATTACATAACAAGCCATCATTCATCCCTCTTAGTTTAGCTATCTCTCTCTCCCAACCGTATTTCATTATAACTACTGCAAATTACCCATATTCTGTCCCTTTATCAACTCTATATATATGCTTGTAGAATGTTAAATAAATGCTTGTAATAATTCATCAGAGCGTCACAGACAAGTTATTAAGCATCGGTTGTCTCTTCAGAACAGAACTCATTTCAGTGAGACTTCTTATTTCATAACCTTAACAGTTTCTCCTCCCAGGACTGTAACCAAATTAAGGTTAATAATGAAATTGGGAGGTGGTGCCCCTTTTCTGTTATATAATCCATTATCAGTGCATAACGCTACAGACTCATGTCTTAAGTTTTATGTTACGTTTTGGTGTCCTTGCCTTGCCTTGCCTTGCCTTGCCAAGTTCCAACATTGTAACAATCCTCAGGAAAAGTTTAATTTCTTGACATTTCTACATTTCTCTGCTATCCTAGATGTTGAGAACGATTGAGTCTGTCATGTTGGACATTCAAAGTACTGTAGAAAAGAAAAAAAAAAAAATTCAACAGGGCTGTGCTAACACTTCTGTAAGACCAACTTCTGCAGCCTAATTAGTGCACTATTCCCCCTGGATGAGGTTATATGTCTGGTTAATAATCTTTATGAATAACATTACGACAAAAATACACTTGTGTACATTTTGATAACAATAGCTTCTCTTTTTTTTCCTCTGTAGTTGGTTTGTGTGTTGAAACTGACATCAACTATCCCCATAAAATACCTGCTACTCTGTGCTACACATGCCTTTTTGTTAAGAAAGCAGCTTGCAGGCATGATCAAGTTAGAAGTCCACCCTTGTGTATTAATATGAATTAAATGAGGCAGCTGCAGGACGTTTGAACCCTGATGATCAGAGCAGATTTTCCAAAGGATTCCAGCTACCTACAAATCAGATGAGTTGAGACTCATCTTTGGAACGAGCTCAAATATTTCATGACATACATATTCAGGAAGGCACTATATAGGCAACCCATCGGCTATAATCTAACGACATATACAGATGTCTGTTTATACAGGTTACAGTATAAATGGCTGCTTTCCAAACAGCTGCCCACAACCTGAAACATAGGCTGTAAAGTCAGAAAATAGATAAGGCAGGCGATTTAAAAACAACATTCCAAACACCATAACATGCTAATTTGAAAATGTTTTCTATATTCAGCCCAGTGGGCACTTGTCATGGCATGTAGATATAATTCACTGCCAAATTGCCAAATTAATACCAAACTGAATTATCACTCTGGGTTTAAAGCAGATCCTGGCAAAAATTTAGATATGTTGTAACGTTCCCTGTGGGGGAACGGCGGTCCTCATATTGCTCTGTGGTGTCATGGTTTGAGTTTTTATGTTTTGATTAGTTTTGTGGAATACTGATTTACTTTTTCACTTTCTTGCCCTGCTTCCTGTTTAATTTTTTTTTTAATTTACGCCAGGCGTATTCCTTTGTGTTTACTTCCTGTATCACACATTGTCTCCCTCGCTGATTGCCTCACCTGCTTTTCATTTGTAAATTACAAAATTACAAAAATTTGTTTTGTGTTCTTTTTGCTACGCTCACGTTTCAGTGTTTTAACAAAAAGATGCAAAAAGATGGCACTTTAGAGCCTGTACAGAGGATCAAGGCCTATTTTAGTTTATCCGAGCATTTACACACAGGACTGATTCAAACATCAGGTGCTTTATCTTGGTTAGTTAGCCTGCTTTGAGACGCTTGATTTTGTATGATTTCCGTTAGACTAACAATTTCTATATATTTTTTATTTTGCACACGATAAGTTTTCATCTTTTCCTTTTTCCTTCAGTGATGTTTATTTTCTCTGAGATTCTTATTTTTCTGTGATACTTAGTCACTTACTTATTAAAATCAGTGTGTGTAGTAATACCTTGAAATATGGAAAGTGTTCAGTCATGAAGCTGTAGATCTCACTGACTGGCAGACTTCCTGTTTTACTGTTCTTCAGAGCCATAAAAATCAAGATGCTGCAGTGATGAAGAAGATATTTCACATTAGCATTATATCTATGTGTACATTTGTATAAACAATGCACCCATCATTAAGGTAGCCCAATGGTATGCAGTGGAGCTTATTTTTCTTATTTTTCCAGCAAAAAGTAACAGTAATTAGAGTATCAGATATCAGAGTAATCTATAAAAAAACAATCCCTTCAGAATTGTGCATATTGTTGCTTTAACCATGACCACATAATAAATGCAGGCAAGTGTTGGTGTGATATCCAGTGTTACCTGTATGAGTAAATGGGCTTAGGAAACAGGGACTGCGTGGTGCTCTCCTGGTGTGATTGAGTGGAGACACTCTGGAGAGAATATTTAGAGCTGTTTGGTTGATAATCATTAGGATACAGTTTTGATAAGACCTGTGGAGCACATGCACCCACACAGGCAAACACACACACACACACACACAAAAAAAATCACAACCTGACATCTAGCACAGACAGATCTCTCATAATCTCAGATCAGTCATAATAGAAAAAGCAAAATGATAATAATGATAATGTTCACATCCGGTCTGCACCCCTTCTTGGTTCAGCAGCATACTGACTGACCTGCTGTCGAGGGCTCATTGAGCTGTACAACGGAAAGCTTTGAGACAGGAAGCTGGAGGGCTCTGCTGGTACAGCTGCTAGCTCTGGGTATGAACTCTGGAAAAAAGAGGACAACTTTAAAAATTGTTTGGAGGTAACTTGAGCAATGGTACAGCACATTTTTTTTAAACGATTGACAATGCTGATTATTGACACGTTATTGACTACAAAAAGAGCACACCATAAATCTAAAAACCTGATTGCTTCCATCGCAGTGATCCCAAGTCATTAGGACTTCACTGCTGCGTGAACAAGTGTCAGGGATGCACACTTCCTGCAGACTTCTAAAGGAAGAGGAGCACTGTTGGAGACAGTCTGCTGCACCCACTGCTCCATCACTGAACTGTCGACGGTACGGGTGGAAACGGTCAGCAGGGCCTTGTTCTGATGCTTGCCCTGATCCTGAACAGGTGGTCCCATCAGCACTGTGTCTCCTGTTCGGAGCAGCAGTCGTCAAGCTGAAAGTGTTACCCTCCTTGTGGCGGAAGCAGGCGTCCCTGTCCTCTTTAGTCTGGGGAGTGACAGTAAGTACATCATTAAAGATGCTAATTCCAAATGATAAGAACTTGGAACTTTTTATAAACTTTTAAGAACTTCTAAGAAACTTATCAGAAGTGTTGTTGTCATAGGAATCTTGTCTCCACTTCTTCTTTTTTTAACCAAGAGGAAAAGAAAATACCAAGGGACTGTCTGGGAGTCCTCTTAAGCCGATACCGGCAACTCTGCTCTCTCATGGCACATAAACCAAAAAAAACCTTCTCAGCCTTTTTGCCTGACTCGCAACCCTTACAAAGTGTACTGGTAAAAGTTTTAGTTTGCCTAAAGAACAGACAAGTCCAGACATTTGACCCTGGAAAACCCACCAAAGACCATTGACAAAGTATGTATGTTCAGTTTAAATCACAAACTCATCAGGCAGCAACTAGACGCAACACAAAGCAGTCAGAAAGGGTTTTGTATTTCCATGTTTGCACAGTGGAAGTCATTTGAGTTAAAAGAGAAATGCCCGTGGCAACTTCATACCTGATATTCTGCCATCTGTTGGCAAGACGTTCCACGAGGCTCACAGGTGTGTAGACTGGCCTGAGGGACTGATGTGTGAGACTTGCTGCTGCTGAGGGAAAACTTTGCTGAGAATGGCATTCTCTGGCAAAATCTGCTCCTGTGAAGAGATTGAAAACAAAAAGCAGAGACTAAATTTGAAAGAGAAGGTGTCATCATTTGCAGAAAAAACGCTGTAAGGAGCTTTAATTGCATGTCAGACAAAGCTATCTGTCCTTGGGGGATTAAAGTTAAAGTCTTTAATGCTGAGAAATGAAAAATAAGATTTAATTTGCTGTCATTTTTTGTTAGACAATTACCACTGCAAAATTCACATTATACCAACACCTTTAGGTTCACAAATTAATCTGGCCTACTTGATTTATGCCGAATCTGAAAAATGACAAGTGGATTACATGTTTTACTGTGGCATCTTTAGGAAAGATATCAAATGCTCAGTTTTCTGATTTCCCAGCTAAGCTAACATGCTGCTGGCTGTTGCATTGAAGACAGGAGACATCTGAGAGTGGAGTCATCTCAAATAATTCCAAGCCAGAAAGCAATCCCTTCAAACTGTGCCATAAAATGATACAGGGAAACCCAACTAGTGTTTTTTTTTATTGATGCTGCTATTGCCACACAACAGGAAGCAGTTTTCCCATGTTTTGAAAAAGCACTTGTGTTCACTGATCCTTTGAGATCATATCTTCAGTGTCATTTTACTACTGTAAATCTAGGAGATACACTACACTGCATCCTCTGACAGCATGAGTGCAGGCATGGGAGCAGGTGGACTCATTTCAAAGCCAGTACAGGTTATTGGACTGAGTGTGAAGAAATGTAATGTGATCCCAGCGGAGGTGAGAGACACGTGGCCCTGATTCCAGTAAAGGTATCCTCAACCCTGACATAAGCCAAGCTCATTAAAACTGCCAACAAACCATGATAACTGTTAGGTCACGTAAAGCTGAACAGCGCTGAGGCAGACCACGCGGAATCAGGCTCTTCTGTATGTCGTGTGCAAGGAGTGAGAAGTAGCAATCAAAGCTCTTTCTGTTCAAATCAAAGGAGGCTTATGTGTCAGGGTGAAAGTTGAGAGATTGCTTTTTTTCAGCACCGTGGCAACAAAACCTCTCACCTGCTTGACAGACACAGTGCCACCAGCCAGAGCCAATGCAAAACTGAAGAGACTTCCAGAGCCTGTGAAAGACTCTTTTAAACAGTTATTTTTAAAAATCAGCTGCTTGCAAAGTTGAAGCTCCTTTCCAAAATGAGGGCAACGCCTTTACTCAGTTTGTGCAACATCTGCCAAAACTTTAAAAAACAATATTTTAACATATGTCCGGACATAGGTGGTTGTTCACAGCGTTTGATTTGTGTAAATGCATTTTGCAGGAGAGGGAGAGCAGGCTATTTTTTATGTACTCTGACACCTCTTGAAGAGTTTAATCTGATCCACAGAGTTGAAAAGTGTTTGAGGATTTCGGAGAACACCTTCATGCAGTAGTGAATGTTATCAAGATCACATTTAGCCTGTGAGGCCCTGCCAAGTCAGGATCAGAAACTGATCTGTTTTCACCGATGATTGAAACGACCAGAGGGGCACATGTTTCGTATTTCAATTTTTCATAAGTGTCCATTTGTTGCTACAATGGTTCATGGAAATTAATTTGAATCAATTTAAACATGGCAGCTCTTGAATGTGAATAACCAGTGCATATTTTTCTCTTGCATTCTTGCAGCAATTCTCTCAACAATCTCACATGTGGTTCTTTCTTCTGCCAAAGCATTTCAGAAAATACTATTCATTTAAGTCCTGAAATGAACATGTATTTTTACATTGTTTTTGCACGCCTACAGAGAAAATGTCACTTTATCTCTTTGCGGCATTTTGCCTCTGTTGTCAGATATCATTTGAAATCCTGAATTCTGAATTTTCATTTGTCAAATGGACATTTTGTTTTCCCAGTTTTGGAGGGGTGGTAAATTAGTCATAAGACCCACAGAGAGGTTGATTATAAAAAAAAATAACAACTTAAGAGGTGGTTTAGCTGGCTTAACAATAATTATCAAGAAACATGCATTTCTATTTTCAAATTTGCTCCGTGACTTCAAGGATATAATCTCGTTTTACCATAATGTATATAATAATCTGAAAAATACAATTGAAAAAACCCTGATTATTACAAATCAGTCTTTTCATTTTAGCTGCACTCATAGAACATGATTATGTTTAAAAACAAACAACTGAAATACTGACATAACATTTTTCTTGTACAATCTTGAGGGTGCATCTAATCTGTGACGATCTATTCTTGTTTTATTCTATTCAAACTGTAAAATGCATTTTCATTTATCTGATGCTGACCAACTTCTACTTTATAAACCCAATATTAATCATTCAATCTAACTCAGTTCCGAATCGCAGCCTTAGTCATCTGAGGGCTCTAAAGTCGTAGTGGTACTGGCCGCTGATCTTCAGACAGCAACTCAAAGTGTTCTGTGTCAGCACTGACTTGGCAATGGTTTTACTGCGGCTTTGGCTGATCTTCCATCAGATTCCATCAGAGCGAAAACATCTTAAAACCAATCTTGCAACTATTAAAAAAAGCTGGCTGTTGACACACCTGCAAAGCACTTACCAGTGTTGTCTGATTGGTTTGAACTAGTGAACAGTTTGTGGTTTCGCCTGGTGAGGACGGGTTGTGTCTTTTTTTTTAGATGCAGTGTAGAATCTGTGGTTTCAGGAATCTCACTAGTCTGAGTGTGAATGAAAAAAAAAACCTCCGTCTACGTGATACACAGTGTATCTGGTGCATTTTTCCAAGGATCTTGAGCCTGGGTGTAGATTTTCATTGAGAAATTTTAAGTCCAACATGAGAATCACAGGCAGTCACACAGTTGGTACATTCACAAATCATCTTTCACAATCAGCTTACCATCAGCACATTTCTTCACTTTCTCACCACAAGCTGTCAACAAATGTTTACAACATGACCACATGTTTGCCGTGTCTAATGTCACCAGAGGACGTGAGCAGATATATCTGATCAACTGTTTGAATCATATGACTTTGTGTTTGCATGACATGAGGCTGCCACTCAAAGTTTAGAAATATGAGCCATCCTTCAGCTTCTACAGCAGCGCAACCAATAACACTGCAGAACTGCAACAATATTCTAACAATACAGTAGTGTAGTGTGTGTCTAAGAAATAGATAAATGTCAAAGTGTACATCAAGGCAAAAATTGCAACATTGTTCCACCATATTATCTGCTACTGGAAAACTGACAGACAAACTCACCTAACTTTTGGATTCAAAACCGGCTCTGTGTTTGTTGTTTCTCATTCAGAGCTGTAGCCTCTACTGATCCCATTTCCCTTGCAGATCTGTGCACCTCCAGCCACCGTCACCCTGACAGTGAGGCACTTCGATTAAATTGCCTCTCTAAATGTGTATGAAAATAGTTGATGGGTTGGTTTCGGATTTGGGCAGTACAGAATATCATCGTCATTTTCCGTGTGTGTATGAATGAATGAGTGTGTGTGTCTGGCACTTGTCCAGACTAGTTCAGTGATAAGAAATATAGAAAGAAAAACCTGCTCCAACAGGTTCCCAAAGATTTGTTGGTGCAGTCATTGGCAGCTGGCAGCGCTCTTTTTCTCTGTTCGTCAGTCTTTCTTTGCCTCGCTGAATGGTTACTTGTCTGAATGGGAAATAAGATACACCAGTGATCACAGCCAGTGGCACTGAGCGGGCGCCGTGCCCTGCTTTCTTACAGTTTCCCTTGACTCTAAAGCATTCAAACAAATGTTCTAAAGTAAACACAAGCCAGATAATTTGGACACTTGAAGATTGAAAAAGTACAAGAACATGCCAGATGCAGGAAAGAAAACACTGAAAGCACAGGCTATTTGAATAGATAGATGCCGTCAGTCCGGAAATGTCAGTTTCTTGTGCAACAAAAAGTTTACTTCATGACTAAGTGAGATAACCACTGATGAGGTTGTCGTAGTCACCATGATGTAGAGTAATAATAATAATTATGGGCTGCACGGTGGTGTGGTGGTTAGCACTGTTGCCTCACAGCAAGAAGGTTCCAGGTTCAACACCCAGCTGGGGCCTTTCTGTGTGGAGTTTGCATGTTCTCCCCGTGTATGCGTGGGTTCTCTCTGGGTACTCCGGCTTCCTCCCACTGTCCAAAAAATCATGCATGTTAGGTTGACCACCTGCTGGTGGTGGTCGGAGGGGCCGATGGCGCCGATGCATGGCAGCCTTGCCTCCGTCAGTGTGCCCCAGGGCAGCTGTGGCTACAATCCAGTAGTCTGCCACCATCAGCATAGCACTTTGAGATTCCGTATGAAATGAAAAGTGCTTTACAAATGTAATTGATTATAATCCCATTAGCACTGTGCAGCTCCTGCACCAGAGGTGTGACCAGAATGGCATGTGTGGGTGGGCAGTTAGCTCATCTGGAGGGGCAGAAAACAATACCTGAAAAAAATCGGTGGCAAACCACTACTACAACTTCAAGCATAATAATAAAAATAGTAATAATTCGGTAATGAAAATATGGTCACACTAGCATAAATCATGACCGTCAATTTTGTTAACAGTGTGGAATTTTTTTTGTTTGTTTGTTTGTTTGTTTTTTTTGTAAAGAAATGTAGAACTTGTATGATGCATGCAAACGCACCATTACAATGCCATCAGGGTCACAAGAAATGTGTTCACCAAGTAACTGCTAAAGAGAATAAATAAAGCAGAGAGTACCACAATACTATTACCCTCCAGTCCTGTTGTATACCGGAATTAAAATCTACATCCATTGTCCAGCAGAAGAACAAAGTGTTCAACACTCAGAGGCATGGTTAAGGTAAGAGAGGATGAAACCCAACTACCACTCTATCTTGGCAATTTCAAGACAGTCACATCCATCTGGAATACTTTTAAATTGTTTATAAATTATTCAGAGTAGGCCTATGTCAGATCTCGTTTGTGGCTCAGTGGAATTTTTTTTATGAATTTGTTTGTTTGTTTGTTTGTTTGTTTTTGTTTTTTGGGGGTTTTTTTGTAAAGAAATGTAGAACTTGTATGATGTATGCAACCAACAGCAAGCTATCAATAAAATCAAAGGTATACAACATATGATTACTACATGAGAGCTAGAACAGAAACATAGCCCATTGTAGTCATTATGATATTAGGCTGTGGGCCAGATGAGCTTATGGTGCACCAGCAACCCCCCACCCCCCACACCCATCCGTCCCCACCTTCCAACAAAACTAACTTTTTTTGAAAAGCCTGGCTATGCTGAATGGAAATTTAATGTTGACATTGAAAATGTTGGGATGCACCATCTACTGGTATTCATGAATAGCTGACCTTTGACCTGGACCATTATCTACAGTACAAGTCTGCGGTTACTCTTAGCAAATTCTGAAACAAATTCATTCATGTCAAAACAACCGAAAATGTGAAAATCGCCTTTTTTTATTCAGCAGCAAGGGGTTAAGGTTACGGAGGGGGGGAAACACCATAACAAAAAAAAAAATAAAGCTATCAACTTTGCAGATATATGCTTTTTTTCAATCACCACCTGCATTTATTCTATCAATACAAGATACAAACAGAGATAATAAATCGTGGCCTTTTTTTCTGGCCAGTTTTCTTTGGATGGACAGGGCATTTCTCAGGGGGGCAGGACTTGTTCCCCCTGCCCTGCACACATTTTAAAGATGGTTCTGATGAGAGGAGTTTGAGAAATAAAAAGGAAAGGGAGAAGGAGATGAGGTTTGGATCGTTTTCAAGATCTCCACTCTGGAGGGCATTTGCGTTTTCTCCGTTTTGAACTCCTAAAAACGCCGTCGCCGTGTGCAAGATAGGCACATCTGTCGAAATGTTCTGCGTTTATCTGCCGTTACCGTTGTCATGGGCATGTAGCCTGGAAGGCTGTTCCAGATTTTAGGAGCATAAAACTGAAACACAGCCTCACCTTGTTTAGACAAGAAGCCAAACACTTTGGCTCACATCTGTTTGTGGGTAGACTTGTTTTTCGCTTATGTGCAAATCAGGGTTTCATCAAGTGAATGGAATTTTCATCCGCTCACTCTACTGCAGTGGTTACCAAACACTGGGAAAACTCCATAATTTTTTTTTTTTAAATCCTCAGAGAACCCATATTTCACTGTTAACGCAGTTGCGCAGGTGGGAATTATGAGACTGTGACACATCAAAGGCTGAAGGACAACATTAAAACAGAGAAAGGGAAAATGGAGCGCTTTTTGGTGCGGAGCAAACCACCAACCACCAGTGCAGAGACTGCCGACAACCCACCACCGAAAGAAAAGAGAAAATAAACTGTCAGCTCACAGTATCATGAAAGTTACCCGTCTAATGGCTTAAGTTGGACCGGGGATGTCAGCAATCCTCAGCCCGAGTGCGTCCTGTCGTGAGAAGTTAGCTAATGTTAACTTAACTCCTAGTTAGCTAATACTAACTTAAAGGTGGGGTAGGGGTTCTTTTTCTGGAGCATTTTTTTACATATTGCTTGAAATACTCTTCACACCCCCATTGCAACCAATTAATTAATGGTTTTGATACAAAAATGAAAAGTTTTAGTGGCCTCTAGAACGTACAATCTAGGAAAAACACTATCCAATCATACTGATGATCATCATAACGATGATTGAATTCTGATGCCGTCTATCAAACTGCAATCTGCTCCTCCCTCCCCCTCCTTCCCCCTGTGCGCGTACCCTGCTCCATGAACGAATTATGTGTCCAGAAGCTTGGCAGGAAGCTAAACTAGAGCCAGCTTGGCTAGCACCTAGCATTATTAAACGTATAGTTAGCATAAACTAAATACTAAATACTAAATACTAAATACGGCAAACGATCGATGCTTGCTGTCAGAACAGCGCTCGTGCACCTTCGTGCTCGTGTGCGTTCATGTACTCTAGAGGCGTGCCTTCGGGGGGAAAGTGAAGAAAAGGGTTGGGACTTTTGACCTATGTATTTTTAAAATGCAGCTTCGCTCAAAATCCAGGATCTCCTACCCTACCTTTAACTGCTAGTGAGCTAATGCTTCTGCATCGTAGTACCCAAGCATCTCCCACCACGCGATTGAGCAACTTCTTGCTGAAATGTTGCATTGATAAATTGTAGTTTAGAACCATGGACAATGCAGCTTCCTTGCATTGACAGTTCTCTCTGCTGGATTTCTGCTGAGTTTCCTTTGCCTCATTTTTAATTTTGTGACCTGTCTGGTTTAAATGAATGTGTTGCTGCTTTGATGAAGCCTAATTTGATAAAGTTTCAAATTAATTTTTTAAATATTTCGTTAATAAATATCTCATGAGTAATATAGTTGTTTTTGTCACATTTTATTTGGCATTAGTAAATAATGATGCACATTTATAGATATTTTACATGATATGAATGATAACACGTGTTATAAGTGTCATGTTGCACACAGGTGTGCCTTGAGATTTTTACTTGTCTTTTGGTGTGCCTTGGCCACAAAAAGTTTGGGAACCACTGCTCTACTGGAATAAAATCACAAGAGGAAGGAACTGCTTAAATCCTCTTTGTAGGTAATCACGTTTTATAATATTACATGGCATTACATGTTATGTTCAATGCAGTCTATGTGCGTGAAAGTATCCATGCTATAACTGTTTTTTAGCATTTGTGATGTCAAGCTAACAACGTTGGCATACTGTATTTATCTACTGCAGTAACATGAGGTTCAGGGAGAGTTCTGATTATGTGGAAAGGTGGATTTAAATACTTTAATGGCCTCTTGCCAGTCATCCTCAATATACTCCGTGTCAAGATCTCTCTCCCAGTTCTGTGCAATGCTTGTGATATCACCTGGACTAAGAGAGTAGAGCAGTGCATAGAAGGAAGAGATAAAAAGGGTAAGACCTTTTCGGGAAATGAGGAACCTCTCAACATCACTGTACATGACTGGGTCGAGAGAGAGTAAGGTCTTGGATCCAACAAAGTGCCTGACCTGGAGAAAGCCAAGAGTGTGAAATGTAACCTTCCAAGCTGTCTGTCTATTGATGATGTGGTTGAAATTATATGGTCACATACTCTGGCGCCAATTTACTAATGGCAAATTTGACAGGCAAAACTCTAGGGTCAATTATCACTGCATGGACTGATAAGTGGATTGATCAGATAGTATCTGATTTTTTTTTTTAATAACCTATGTTCAATTTGAATGTGATGACGGTGGCATATATCAAAAAGTTAGAACAGAAGTATGTTTAACTCCGTTGTATCAACTTTTCTTTTAACAACACTTGTTTGACAGCTGAGGAAACCAATAACTGTGGTTCTGAAAGGGAAATGTTTTCCCGTTGTTGCTCTACGCCAATTAGCCACAAACTTAAAACCCCTGAGGTAAAATGACTCTTTTCATCCTATTATGATGCTTAGTTCTACTAGGAAAACCTGCATGTTATTACCTACTTTTTAAATAGTTGATCATAATTCGTCTATTAAAGAATTCCTTTGTTATATTTTTCAGTGTATAGTGGACCAAATGTTTTCAGAGGGTGACATGTCTAAACTACAGACAGGTTAGTTTAGCACCTGGATTCTTTTACTACAGAGCCATAATACATCCAGGGTGTGATTTTCATTGTTTTGTTGAGAAAACTGAGGACTTTCCAGAAAAAAGTTACTGTCTGCATGGCAGCCTGTGTTACTCCAAAGCCTGCAGAAAGCATGAACAGATATATAACCTATAAATATTTATATATATATAACCTATGTGTGACGACCACAAAAGTGTCGCATTTGTGTGGTGGGAAATAAGAACTGTGGTGTTCTCTAAATACAATATATAACTGTATTTTATTTTGGGGAAAAAATATCCTCAGAATTTATGCATTTAGAACTCCAGACCAGCAGGGGGCAGAGTCGGGTGACGGGTTTGGCAATTTAGCAACTTTCGGGCTCAATCTGGCTGAATCTAGCGACAATTTAACTTGTTTTGTGAGTGACAAATCAGTTGCCCCGCGACACCATACAAGCCGAGACAGAAGCACGCAGGACGGTGGCAACCCGGCATACCGTCATTTCTTGTCAAAACGGCAGTTTCAATACATGCCCAGTAATATTGTTGTAATGTTTTAAATACTTGAACGCAGTTTTTCTAGAGAAGATAATTGTTTTGTATATGGGATTATCGTCCATCGACTCTTTTGGGCTTTCACATGCGCGAGCATACCAACAACCGGTGAGTTACATGCTGTTTATAAAGTTGTTTTGTAACGTCCCCATGCCAGTAGCCTAATGTGAGAACCATGCATATGGTTTTGATGGTAAGGCTTGTGACTTTATTGTCGGATGGTTTTATAAAGTGGTGTGACGTTTCTGCAGTGTGCAAGTTGTTGTTTTACGTGGAAGGGTTAGCACTTGCCCCTTAGCCACCACGTATTAGCCTCGCATGACAGGCTGCGCAAACAGCGCAATCGCCGCACAGAGAGCGCCGATTTGCACCAGTCTGTGTCCTACTATCAGTATTTGACAACCTCTAGCAATGGGATTGCGCTTCAAATGCCCCGGAGTTCCCCTTTAACACACACACCGTGCATGTGCACACCGAAATGTTTTATCTTTTTCTATTTTGAAGTGTACTTGTTAGCTACTGTATATTAGCTTTCCACCATCAGTTAAATCGTTTTGTACTCAGTTCATATACGAATGTGTATAAGTTAAAAAGGAGATTTGAATTGATATAAAACATTTTATCTAGTTCTGAGCATGCCCTGCAGTACTGTATTGACTTAATACTGGTAAAATACTGTGAATGGGAGTTTATAAGGATCCTGAACATTTAGCTGGTTAAGATTACCATTGTTTATATATTTCATTTTATTAAATTGGATACAAGTATGAAGAGTTTGTGAACTTTGCATTTGACATTATTTGATTTGATATGATTTTGTACGGACATGTACACTGAAACATTGTGATGTCAAGAGGATATTGAATATGTAATATGTGAAACATAAAATTAGTCTTGTTGAAGACTATTTAAATAAATTGCTGTAGAAAGCTCGAGAACCGGAAACACCGTCTCCTCATCTCTCTCCTGTGTTACAGCAGTAAATCTGTCATTACGGTGCCGTTGCCACGGTATCCGTTACATATGCATGAACATATAAAACCAAGGCAATCTACAAAGGGAAAAGAGGTTTCTTTAGATATATCTAATCTTTTAATTATCTAATTTTGTTGCCCCTGTACATATTCAATCTATCATTCATTCATTTTCCATACCCGCTGCATCTAATTAAGGGTTTTGGGTGGAGGGGGCTGGAGCGAGAGGCAAAGTACACCCTGGGCAGGATGCTTTTATCAAATTTTAAATTTCACAGCATCTAAAGTGTTTGAAATGCAAAGAAGGTCTACAGTTAGAACTGAACCGTAGAAGACTTTGCTCCCAGGCTTTTTGACTGATCAAATAACAGGTTTTAAGTATCCTAGAGCTGTCAGTCTAAGAACAGTAGGCTCAGTGTAATTTCATCCCGACAAACCTTTGACTTCACATCATTTCACGTTCAGGGAAATCTGAAAACAAATGTTTCCCTTAAAAGTGTTGTGCTCCTCCATGTGCCCTACTAGAACATGTTGTCATTACATGAAAGGGTTGATTGATTAATTTTTCTTATTATTTTTTCTCATGAGCAACACCCATGCAGTTTTCTGTTACCATCATCTGTTAAAGAATTCCTTTGGTGAAAGTTCTTACATAAACCCAGGCTTGTCCTGCTTTTTTAAATGTAGAGTAAACATGTTCACCATTACAGCCCCACAACACAAAAATGTTTTTTATTACCTTTCATAACAATCATGATGGTCTTCTCCACTAATAAATCTGTTTGTAAATCAGAAGATTAGTGTAAGATTAACCCAGAATGAAAGTCAAATTCCGTATTTTAAGTTATCTGAAATAGAGATTTATGATTGTCTTTTAAAAAACATTCAGAGTCCCCGAGGCAGTGCACTTTATCGCTGAATATTTTACTTTTCTGGCTCAAGGTGAGCCTATATAAATTCAGTAATAACTTTCCCTGTCCTAGGGATATTTCATAATAAAATGTGCAGCTGCCTCTTCTAATGACTGCTCTCAAAATGTTATATTACCATTTCATGGCAAGTTATGAAAAATAAGTGCAAGTTACAGTCAGAGGTTGAGCTTGTCATAATGCCTGATAATTGCACATAATTATTCATTCACATCTTTCTAGTTTTTTGTTAATGGGCCGTAACATTGGGCCTTCAACAAAAGTTAAAAAACAACGTTAGCTTTCGAGCTGAGAAATATACAGCCCAGTTGTAACGTTAAAAGTTAGAAAACACAAACTGGGACTCATTCATGCCGTTTACACAAAGAGACAGAACATATCAGAACATGAATATGTTGTCCTACCTCTGATAACAGCCATCCATCAAACCTTCCTGAACTTCCATAACTGTGAGAATTAGTTTATCGACAGAGAGAGAGAGAGAAAGAAAGATATTCCTGTGAGCGCTGCCGTGGTTCAGCCCTTCCCAGAGGCATGGTCCATAGATTAAACAAAAATGTTTTGGATTTCATAACTGCTCAAACCTTTGACCTCAGTGTCCCGTGGTTCCACCTTTTTAAAATCTCCTTTGCCTCAGGGCTTCACGTACAGTCGATATACGGCCCCAGCTAAGAAGTTCTATGAAATGTTTCAATCAGTGTCCTGTAACAGATTTCCTTACCTTCAATCATTTTACCTTTTTCCCCACACTGACCCTTTGAGGGGATTTGCCTTCTGTCCCCACTGCTCTCTTTAAATCAACTGGGGGCCTAGTGGTCCTAATCCTTTGGATGGCAATGAGATTTGAGCCCATCATTAAATTCAAACAATGAACCCATGAACTAGCTGCATCGCTACTGTAAATGTCTATTTTTCCCTGAAGCTGAAAATTCGTCTTTTTGATGAAAACAAAATTAATCTCAGTAGCTGCTATGTTTAGAGCTGTGAGATTAATCTCCAAGTGACCAACTAAGAAAATAGGAATGATGTTTAAAATGCTTAGACATTTTTGTCCAGCCTTCATGCAGACCGAAAACTGAAGTTAAACTTTTTACCACACAGAATGATGAAAAACAAGAACACGTTTTTACATTTGTATAATCTTAGATCTTCACTATAGGACGGTGTAACACTGTTATTAAGGACACAACAAGAACTCACATTGTGAACGTTTGGCCACAAGACACTCCCTGCAATTCTGACAAGAATCAGCATGCATAAACCCTTGTTTAGATATCATGATTTGTGAGTTAAGACAACATTAATCCTAGTTTGAATCAAATCCAAATCAAATCGAACTTTATTTATATAGCACCTTTCATACTAAAAAGCAGCACAAATGGAAAATTGAAATGGAAATGGAATTGTTGGCTGTAAAAGCATCAACTTCTGATCCACTTACTTGACCGTCTGGATAATGATTTACTGTATGCAAATGGACTGAAATTGGTTCAACCAAACCATAAACAAACTTTACACCACAGGGTCGCGATTAGAATATCCGTATTCCAAGGAAATCAGAGACTGTGCTTGCTGAATTAAACAAATAAGTTTCAAAATGAAACACAAAGACAACAGACCTCCTGTGGTTGATTCCTGGTGAATATGAAGACATTTCAGACAGATATTGAGCTGAAACATGGCTCCACATCATGTTTTAAAGGCAGTCTCATGGTTCTGACTCCAGCAAACCTCAGGGTGATTCCAGTCTATGCCATAAACATATAGAGAACTACCACATCATAATGCACATAATGTTATAAATGGTTCTCGATCCACTGGGATACAATGTTTTGTCAACACCATGAAAGTAAAACCAATCTAATGATATCAATAATTCACCATTCTGCCTGAGCACAGTTTCCATGGTAATACACAGGATATTGTGTTCATGCAAACAGATAATAAATATCCAATAAAGGGATTAATATAAGCTGCTTACGTAGAAATTGGATATGACCCTTTATCCAAAACATTATTTGTGGTATGTCAGTATGCAGCCTTATAGATCATGTTTAATCTTCGATCGACCTCACAATGTCTACGACTTTAAGGGTGTCGTAGAAGAGGGCGATGCCATCAGGTATAGCTGTATGAAAGTCAGCGATGCAGAGATGGTGCAGGGAAACGTGACATACAGCGAGTGAATCACTGGCATTTGCCTGGAACAAAAGGACACTCACGCAGATCATGACTGAGCTGATGGAAGTATCAAAGGATTTTAGAACAAATGATTTAACATCAGTCAGTGGGGGGGCTGCTTTAAGGGGCTGCTACTAGCTTTAAGAAGAAGAAGCTCTGTCTTTACAAACACTAAAAACTTATGAATAAAATAAAAAATCTGTGAATACTTTCATAACGCATTGGGATCAGCAAATGAAAAACTATGATCTGAATGATTTGAGTAAAGCTTTTGCTGCACTCTTAAGATTCACATTTTAAAAAAAGTGTTTTCTTGAGTGACTTGAGGTTTTGTTTGCCACTTCCTGTTTTATTGTGTCACATTTTATCCTTCGGCACTGGTTCTGATTCCTGCCTTCCCCCTTTGTTCTGTTCCCCAAATTGCACACACTTGATTCCTCCACCTAACTTTTTTCCTCTCGTCTCAGTCCCTACCACGAGAGATGCAAGCAAAAGAGTCGGGAAAAGACACAAGGACGGAGGGGTTGCAGTGGCAGGCATCTAACAAAATGAGATATCCTTACTTCAGAGTGTCTTTTTAAAGAGACATCATTTTTTTAGAACATGTCACACAGCTGCATCATCTAACCATCATTTTCTTGCATCCCACCACTTTGTCTAATCACTTTTGTCAAATGAGAGGAAGCTCTGTTTGTGCCAAAGTATTTGCTTACATATAATTCCATTACAATGTGGTATTAATGTGCCTTTCAAACTTCATAGCTGTGGGTGCTAAAATAAACCTTCCGCAAACACTCCAGGGTGGAGATGGTAGATGGAGGGATGTTCTGTAACTGTGCGAGACTTCCTCCCAGCCACAGTCCAGAGGCAGTCCATATTCATTTCAATAGTGTGGGAAGAAATGTAAACATCCAACATTTATAGGCAGATGTGGTCTTCATGAGCTTTAAATCACCTCAGTGGGCTAATGCAAAGCATCCTCCAACATCCTCACTGCCACTTGGTCAAAGTCCTGACCAAGTGGCAGTGAGGGGGCTTGAACTAGAGCCTATAACAGAGGTCAGATAGTACGGAAATAAGAAAAGAAGAGTTGAAAAACTTTATTGACGGCTTCTTATTTCATAGTTACTGTTAAGTACAGTCTAAAATATTATATTCTATCTTGCTGTGGCCTAAGTTTTTATTGCCACTAGATAACTTACTGACCACAAATGCTCTCGATATAGATAAAAAGAAAAAGGTAAGCTGTGACATCATTATTCATGTCTAGTTGGCAAAAGGACATGGGCTCCGCAAAGTCTGCATTGCACCTTTTAAAATGCGTGTTAATCATTGTGTCACCCCACTGTGTACAAAACACTACCCTTCCACTTTTTGAGCAACAGCAAATGCCTCGTTGCTTATAGGCAAGAGCAGGACACGCTCAACTTAAGTTACCAAGGACGAAAGAAAAGTTCATGCTGCATAAGTAGTTTGTCTAAGGAAGAGCACAACATGAACTGCTGTACAGGCTTGACCTTGAGACTATCAGGCTACAGCTCAGGAAGGAGCTGGGATTAAGTTTTTTTTAAAGCACTGAGTCAGCAAAGTGAGTTTTCGCTGCTTATGAAAGTTGTTGACTGTACATTTGAAAGTTGCAGAGCAAAGCAAAGAGAGCAGACATCGTCAATGAAACTGCATTTCTATCATTATGCGATGCAGCAGTGAATAAGTACTTTCCATTGGGTTGTCCAGAAAATATTGATAAACCCTAAAGACTGAGCAGAGAACTGATTATCATGTTGATCATTTGTTCTAGCAACAGTTGAGTTACTGCCCTACATCAAGGAGAACGATATCTATTGATTCATACACAAATAATATATATTTTCTGCATCTCAAAAACCCCAGCTGTAGTCACTGTCTTTGCTGAACAGCCAGGTATGAGCTGACGCCACCTGGAAAACCACAGAACCAGCAGCGTACAGGAAACAAGCACAAAAAATACCAGCAGGGCTCATCCTGACAACTTTCTGTCTTCAGCTGTAATTACCTCATATGCCTCTCTGTCATCATGTTTTTTAATGTCACGTTTAAAGGGATCTCTCAAGCAAGAGCAACATTGAAAATAAAATAAAAGAATGACTCTTTCTCCCTAATGCTGATAATTGAAAGAGTGATAATAAAACATAATAAACCAAGACAGAGTCCATCATTAACCAGAAGCAAAACAGAGTAGATTCTCTGTCATCCAGATGAGGGTTAAACAAGTTTATAGAAGAACTGGAGTTAAGTTATCTTCTGCTTTGGCACTTACAAAAGACATCAGCAATTATATATGATATAATTATTTGCTCCTGGGAGGGATTGTAAGGTAATTTACAAAGAATTTGGAACCCGTCATTCAACACTGAGAAAGCTTATTCACATACGTAAAACTTTCAAGACAGTTGCCAATGTTCTGGGAAGATTGAGAACTCTTCAACAGAGCTACGACTCCGCCGGCCTGAGTTACCATGTTAAACGTTAAAGTTCATGACAGTACAATTAGAAAAAGACTAAACAAGTATGAATTGTTTGGAAGGGTTGTAGGAAAAAGCTTCTTCTCTCTAAAAAGAGCACAGCTTGTGTTTGCAAAGTTGCAACTGTTCAAACCAGAAGACTTTGGGAACATAACCTTTGGACAGACGAGACCAAAGGAGAAAACCAAACACAGCACATCAGCACAAACACCTCAAACCAACTGTTGAGCCCAGTGGTGGAGAGCCAATGATTGAGGCTCGTTTTACAGCCATGGGAACTGGGCACCTCGCAGTCACGGACTCAACAACAAACTCCTCTGTATACCAATGTACTCAAGAGTCAAATGTGGTGCCATGTGTTGGACAGACAAAGCTTGACTGAAAGCTGGCCATGCAACAGAACAATCCCAAAGACATCAACAAATCTGGAACAGAGGGACTGAAAAGAGAAAATAATCAAGGTGTTGCAATTGTCAAGTCAAAATTCAGACTTCAACCTGACTGAAATGCTGTGGACGGGCTTTACAAGAGCTGTGCATGAAGAAATACCTGCAGATTTCTATTAACTGAAGCAACGTTGTGAAGAAGTGGGCCAAATTCCTCCACAATGGATAGAAAGTCAAACTTAGAAAATATAGAAAAAATAGAAAATAAAAATGGTATTGTTACCATTTTTGCATGGGTCATACTTAATGTTTACACACACCGCTTCTGCAACTTGCCTTAGTTTTTGTTAAATAGATAAAAACATTGTATAACATGTCATAGTTTGTTGTTCACTTGAGGCCCTTTAAAGAACAGAATATCATTTTCATTTTGTCCTGGTATATAAAAGCTTAGAGTTATAAAAGGGTGTACAAATACAATATGAGTAATGATGAATAGAAGGCTCTTAACAAACACAATGGTGATCGGACAATGTTTACCTCGTCCAAGTAAATAAAAATCTAGTTAGGAAGTGAAAACAATCGATTCGTAAACTGCCCAAAGTGTCCACTGTAAACATACATTACATATTGGAGTTTTAAGCTTTTCTACATTTACTGCAGCTTACTATCATGTTAACAGAGGTTATTCACGTACAAATACTGAGTGAAAATAGACGCTTGAATAGAACTTGTCCAGTCCTGCTGCTTCGCCTAATGGACTTTCACCCCAGCAGAAACTGTGACCTACTTATGTTGCCTCACCAGAAGAAGAGGAAGGTGATATGATTACATTTCCAGGTCGTTTTCCAGACATTTCATGTGGTCTTTAATGAATAACTTTGTTATTCATTTTACAAAAATCAGTCAGTCCAAGACCAGAAGACAAGTCTGTGTCAAAGAGCAACCATCAGGGGGATGACGTAGGGTGGGGTTCCACTTCGGCTACCTGTTTCTCCAGTTATAACAAACACTTAGAGGCACTTAGATAAAAAGCAACAAGGGTCAGGCCAGCAGTGGTCTTCTGTGGTCTTTACTCTTGTTCACATGTCTGCTCATATGTGTCAGTATGTGAGTATGGACAGAGATATCTTACAGATGTGGTTCACTCTCAAAATAAGTCTATTAAAATGTGAACAAGCCTTTCAGATACTGGATAAACACCTGGGTAAGGTCCAGTAAGAGTCAACAAGAATCTGAAAACAACTGTTGGAGTCTTCTTTGTCTCACGGCCGCTATACAGTTTGAAACAATTGTCTTATTTCCATGATGCCCGTCGCTGAGAAAAAGATGCCAGCCAGACACAGTGTCTACTAGTCCAGTATCATCAAGACTATCAAATAATAATTATGGATCGTGCTTCCTGACATGCTCAATACTCACTGTAGACTATATATTAAACATAACCACAAAAAGGTTTATTAGAGCACTTGAGGCACAGAAAACTACAGCAAACCAGTAAGTTCTTAAACTCAGGTTTCCCCTTTGTTTTACAGATTTTTCCAAGGCTACATTTGTAGTAAATCTGCTTTTTTTATGCTGTGTCTCTTCCCCTTTGCTGTCCCTCCCACGTTTAACTTTGGCTGTTTTTACTGCGTCCTGTATTCATTGTAAACGAATTGTGTCACATGTGATACTGAGCGAAGAAAGTTGGTTTTTTTTCTGAATATTTCCTCTTTTTTCCTTTTGCATGCACCATGCTAACAACTGTGCACCATCCACTCAGAGAGCCGTGACTTTACAGGAACTGAGTTCAGCTGAGACAGAAACACAGAGACTGTGGTCTGAGATCTAAGGGCGCTGATTTATTTCCTGCACATGAATGTAAAACCACAAACATACTTCCCGACCAATGTCTTTAATCTGGATGGATTATCAAACATCTTTCATTTCAATGCAGTAGTAAACTACTGCATTGAAGATGTGGATACGGTTGTATTAAAACTACACCCATGTTCCAAGCATACTCTGCGGATTCAGAGAATGAGGGCAGCAGTAAAATCTTAATTTGACGTAAGTGATTGTAAGACTAGTCTATAGTAATACCTGTATTAAGTTTCCAAAGAATAGCAGGTTACTATGGAAGGGAAAATATGCACATCATAATAGATACAATTTCATAAAATCCCCTGTTACCAAAGTTTCACGTTTTATTCATTTTGTTGCTGGTACAAAGGTTGTCAACATAGCATTTACAGCATGGTTTTATTACGTGAGAGTACTTAGACCTTTGCACTTGTTTCTCTAGTTTAACAGGTAGGTTTTGGATGCTAAGTCTAAAAACTGTTGTTGCAGCCAAGTAAAAACTGCTAAAATAACAACGGGAGGAGCAGCACTAGTTTTTGTTGTCTTGGTAAACATGCAAGAGGCTGCTGGATTTTGCTGTGTGTTTTTACTGTTAAACACTTCCTGTTAACAACTACTCGGGCAGAAAAAAGGCTGAAACTGAGTTTTCTTAATTCACAGAGAGACACAAACGTGTGAGCTCATGTTAACTTGGACCTTTGAGATAAAACAAAATGTCATTCGTCTCATCTGCAAGAGTTTAACTTTAGGGAACAATAATGTAACAATGTGCTAAAAAAGCTGCAGAAACCTGCACGCTGTTCAGACTAAATAGAAATCCTTTAAATCAGGCCTGCTCAGACAAACTGCAGGACAGTAAGAGCTGAGCAGTTGTTTAAATTATCCATTTTGTTCCACATTGGACAGAAACGGGCTGATTTTGGATGTTAAACGCATGTGGAACGTGTGGTGACAGTGGGACGGATATGGACCAATAATGTTTATCAATAATATGATAAAGGATGGAGGCAGCCTGATGAAAATGAAATGAAACAGAGATGTACGCTCAGCTCACATTAAGCCCCACATACAGCAAAGCTGATTTGATAGTTTTTCATGTAACAGAATAATAAAGGCCCGAGTAGACCCCAAAAGACATGCAGCCATAGATCCAGAAGTGTGTGAATATAAAAAAGAGAAAGTTTCTGCATGAATGCTTTCGAAACAACTAGCGTGACTACAGCTTATAAAACTAAAGAAAATAAAATGTTTTCACTGAGAGAATACAGTCCTGCGGCAGGGAGAGTGATGACAAAAGGTGATAAAAGGTAAACGCCTTAATGGAGGTTTTGATTCCAGTGAAAAACCACCCACAAGGTAAAATGTTGGCAAACCAGATCCCCATCCTGAAGTTATTGTCTCTGTCAAAAAGCAATGATTAATGTCTTCTTGTAAAAAGGTCAACAAATTTGAAGGTCCCTTAGAGTTGAACAACAAATACTTTCACACTGAAAATGAATTATCCTCATTATTCAAATGCTTTTAAAGATTGGACATGATAACAAGTCAGTTTAATAATGTTGGTTCAAGAGCGCTGACATCTTAACAAACGTGACCGACATGACCTTTCATATTTCTGAAACTGCATGTAGAGTAACATAAAAGCACAGCCTATTGATCTTTTAATTTAATATTTGCACATAATCTTTCTAATTGTGTCTTCATTCCTTTATGAGGCTCTCACACTTTCACTGTCATAAACATTTCATTCTCAATTTCCACACAACTGCTCCCCTCCTCTGATATATTACAGTAACATTTTGGCTTGATTTCTCTGAGCCAATCAGCTCTTGGCCCACATGATTTAAATATTAATGTTATTCTCTGCCTTTCAGACTGGGATTTGTACAGCCCTCTACCTCCACGTCTCCTCCTCACCTGGACTCCTAGGGGAAAAGAAATGTATTAAATAAAAACCTTTCTTGGCAACTGAACGACCAAATTATGCCTCATGCTCCCTAAAGCAAATCACAATTTGAGATTGATGAATGAGGGTAGTGTCAGCTTGGAATGTGCCAATGCCAACAAGGAAGATAAAAACATATCATTCTATTTCCAGCAGCTTGAACTCTGTTTGCTTTGCGTGTGTGGATCTTAATAAACATTGTCGTGGTCTCAACAAATGGCAAAGATGACAGGCACTCTCCTTATTGGCTCAGTTAAATCCAGGTGGTAACTTTTTGCCAAGCAGTACATCTGTTACCACATTCATTAATAGTAACTATTGGCCTGCACATCCATATGTTTGATGACCCCACTTGTTTGAAGTCAGCTATATATTATAAAAAGTTTCAATTAGAGCTAATATTGAAACTGGTAATGATGATCACATTACAGTACTATAGTTAATGTCCAAGTCTTTTACAAGACAGATGTGTGTGTTTGAAATAAGATTTGAAATAAGTCTTTATGTGCAGCCTTAACTAAATGTAAACTGCATGTTGCTGTGTTAACAGGTTGATTCTTTCCCAGCTCATGACAAAATGTTGACTCATGTCTCAACGAGAAGATTACACAAAGGAAAGTACCCGTCTACAGTAAAGAGAATTTCCAACTCATAACAAAGTGGTAATGTTTGCTTTCATTTCCAGCATTTCCCTGTACTTACCTGTAATTATTCATGTCAAACTGACCTGAACAGTATATGATCCAGCAAGAGCCTAGAGTTCAATCTATTTCACATCATTAAATCATTATTAACTCTATAGTGCTGGTTTGCTGCGAGCAGCCAAATGTGCCCAGTGTTTAGATGACAGAAAATAATGAGGTTATTGTTGGAATTCATCCTGAACAATATCCTAGGGATATGGTCAACGATATGAAGGAGAGAATTCCTGAAATTGCAGATGAATATCCAACTGTGACAAACATTGTTCTGCATAGAGGGTCAAACGATGTGTCCAAGCAACGATCTGAGGTTCTGAAACGGGACTTTATTGGATTATTAAACGCAGTGAGCTCGCTGAATGCAGCTGTATTCATCAGTGGACCTGTACCACCCGTCAGAGGAGGAGAGGAAAGATTCAGCAGGTTGTTGGCACTGAATAAATGGCATTTATCGGCATGTGCTGACCACTCAGTGCATTTTATCAATAATTTTTACATTTTTTGGGAACTCAGGCCTCTTTTTAAGGCAAATGGATTTAATTTTAACAAGACAGGGGTGAAACTGTTCACCTCCAACCTATTTTACTTCCTACGTCATCCATCTGTGCCCGGTGCCAAGACTGAGATAAACTAGGAGTTATCTCATAGAGAGGAACAAACAAAGCCCAGCAGAAACCTTGAGGAGGAACTCCATCTGCCCCCACCCGAGAAGAGCTTCGGAAAGGAGAGACATCAGAGGCAAGAAGAGGGGTCTTTATTTGCCCCCAACCCTCTCAACAGCACCAATGACCAGGACCAGGGACCAGGACCTTCCCCAGGCCCCCAAACCCCTGACAGGTCATTGCGCTCCTCACCCTCCCTTTCTCCCTCCTCCCCTCCCCTCCCCTGAAATTCGCTGAGCAGATGATGGAGCGGGTCAACGCTGGGCTCAGATCTGCCCCCCAGCCCAATCCCTTTTTGTCCCCCATAAACCCCCCACCAGAGCGGCCAAAGGTTCGCCACCGAGCCCCTCCCCTAGCAGAGCAGCCGAAGCAACGGCGCCCAGCCCCACCCCCTCCTGTCCCTCCACGCCGCCATCATGTTCTGTCTCCGCAGTCTGATGTGTGATGTGTAGAGGATCCGGGCTGCGAGGATTATGGCAGTTGTGACTTTTCCCAGGACAAGCTGGGACCCTGTTTGTTAGAAGGTTTTATAATTTCTGTACTTTTAGGTGACAGAAGGAGAAATGTGGCCCAGTCAAAACACAGAGAGTTGCACTCTGAAAGATCTTTAAAAAAAAGTAAACATACCTTGTGTGCCACAGACTGCTCCCAAACACGAGGGGGCAAATAATACCTCTAAAACACTCAAGTTGGCTTTATTAAATGTTAGGTCTTAGGCTGGGAAAACACTTTTAATTAATGATTTTATCACTGAGCACACCCTGGATTTGATGTTTTTAACTGAAACTTGGTTAGAGCAAAATAACAGCGCTGCTGTTCTCATTGAGTCGACCCCTCCTGGTTACAGCTTTATCAGCGAGGCCAGAGTGAGCAGGAGAGGAGGAGGGGTGGCAGTCTTATTTAATTAATCATTTCAATGTTAGCAGTTATCTCCTGGAAGTTTTCAGTCCTTTGAATATGTGGCTGTACAGCTAAAGGCCTCCTCCAGAGTCCTGTTTCTGAATGTTTACAGGCCCCCCAAATACTGTGCAGACTTTTTTGATGACCTCAATGAACTGCTCTCTATGATCTGTGTTGATTTTGACTGTAATTATTGTTGGTGATTTTAACATCCATGTGGACAACCCTCAGGACAAAGGGACTAAAGACCTGAGTAACACTCTGGACAACTTTGGGCTGACTCAGCATGTAACAGAGGCCACGCACAATAGGGGCCACACTCTAGACTTACTGATCTCTAAGGGTGTGAGCATTTCAAAGGTTTCTGTGTCTGATGTGGGTCTGTCTGATCATTCCTGTGTTTTCTTTGAGAGTACGATTTCACTGCACACAAATGTCTCAACAGCAGTGATCTCAAAACGGTGTATAACTGAAAACAGTAGTGAGATCTTTAACCAGGTCTTCTCTTTAACACCTGCCCCGTCCAGGGGTTCAGTCAATGAGCTTGTCAGTAGTTTTAATGCTAAAATGTTAAATGTTATGGATGCTATTATCTCTGGAAAGGAAGAAGTCTCCATGGCGAAATTCCACACTGGTGAAAAATGGGAAAAGAGAGTGTCGGAAAGCTGATCACAGATGGAGAAAAACAAATCTCCAGGTTCATTATAACATCTATAAAGAGAAACTTCACTCTTATAATTTACAACTGAGGAATGCAAGAAAGTCCTACTTCTCTGACATCATCACCAAAAATAGTCATAATGCTCGGGCCTTATTTGCTACAGTTGACAGGCTAACAAACCCTCCTGTGTTAGTGGCAACTGAACTTCATTACACCATGGCCTGCAATGAGCTGCCAAATTCTTCACAGACAAAATCCAAAATATTAGACAAGCAGTTGGTGCATCAGCAGCAGGTTCAACATATGTACCGTCTCCACCGAAAACCCAAAACACCATGACACAGTTCCAATCCATTAACAGCAAAGACCTGGAGGACATCTTACGACAGCTGAACTCCTCCTCTTGCTGTTTAGACATCCTGCCAACAGCTTTTTTCAAAAGGGTCTCAAAGATTTTGGAGTCAGACCTGTTACTGATCATGAACTTGTCTTTAATGTCGGGTGTGTTTCCAGAGCCACTAAAAACAGCTGTAATCAAACATCTGCTGAAAAAGGACAATCTTGACAAGACACAAATGAACAACTACAGGCCCATCTCAAATCTCCCATTTTTAAGTAAGATCATTGAAAAAGCAGTTTTTCAACAGCTTAATTACTTTTTAAAACAAAATAACTGCTATGACACCTTCCAGTCAGGTTTTAGACAGAACCACAGCACTGAGACTGCTCTGACCAAAGTGTTTAATGACATATGTCCGAATACAGACGGTGGAAAAATGTCAGTCTTAGTTTTACTAGATCTCAGTGCTGCATTTGATACAGTTGACCACAATATATTACTGAAACGACTGGAAAACTGGGCGGGTCTTTCCGGAACTGTACTAAACTGGTTCAAAACATACTAAGAGAACAGGAAGTACTTTGTGTCAATAGGTAACTTTACATCTGAGCACACAAGAGTCACATGTGGAGTTCCCCAAGGTTCCATCCTGGGACCTCTTCTGTTTAACATCTACATGCTCCCACTGGCACAGATTATAAAAAACAACAGAATAAACTACCATAGCTATGCAGATGACACGCAGATATATATTACAATGTCACCAGGAGACCGAGGCAATGTACAGGCTCTTGTTAAATGAATTGAAGAGATTAATGACTGGATGTGCCACAACTTTCTCCAGCTAAACAAAAACAAAACTGAGGTAATTGTTTTTGGAGCCAAAGAGAAACAATTACAGGTCACCACAGAACTTCAATCTATACACCTAGAAACTACCAACCAGGCCAGAAATCTGGGTGTAGTGATGGACTCAGACCTAAATTTGGAAAAACACATTAAGGCAGTAACAAAGTCAGCCTACTATCACCTTAAGAATATATCGAGGTTAAAAGACCTGATGTCTCAGCAGGACCTGGAAAAACTAGTCCATGCATTCATCTTTAGTAGGCTTGATTACTGTAACAGCATCTTTACAGGTCTACCTAAAAAGTCAGTTAGACAACTGCAGCTTATTCAGAACTCTGCTGCTCGAGTCCTCACTAAGACCAAAAAAGTGGACCACATCAGTCCAGCTCTGAGGTCTTCTGAGGTCAATCAATATTAAACCAACTTTTAGTTCAGTTCAGTTAACGTGTTTGAATGATAAACATTTGCTGTTTCACCTTTGAGGAAACCTTATACCAGTTAACAGGATGTGGTCAAATGTAACGCTGACGTTTGTGGTTAGCAGGCAAACTTTTATACATATTCAACCTATGTGTATGTATTTAGGAGTGGTAATAGTTGACTGTATGCTGCTGGAGGTGGATCGATAAACTGTTACCTGTTGCGGCCACTGCCAACTTGCTCGAGCATAACAAAATAATTTAACTGTAGTTCGTCCCTTCGTCCAGAAGAGGGCGCTGACTGTTTGCTTTATTGTGCGACTTCCTTCCTTTGGCTGAGCTAGTAGATAAGTTACCTTCAGCCTATTTTAGCTAAAAGAAACGCCACATAGCTTTGTAGCTATGACTACAAGGTCGCCAGATACTTTATGAATACATAGTTTCAGGCACAGTCGGTTTCGACATGGACGAGTCGGACACCGCAGCGATCCTGCCCGGAGATGTCCTCAGCGCCGCTTCAACAGACGGCCACAAAGAGGAGGCTGATGTACCGACGACCAGGGCTGCACGACCGTCTTTAACATGCACCCCGCCGGTGTCCGTGGAGCCGGTGCTCTTTCTCTCCATGTTTTCTCTGGTCCTTCAGGCCCCCCTGTCTACCCAGTATCTGTGGGACCGCATCAGCGACGACCTCGGCTACAATGGCTCCAAAAGGTCGGAATGCGGCAACAGCTCAGTGCCCCCCGACCCTCTGCAGAAGGTAGTCAACCAAAGTCCTTTTTAACGGTATCATGAAATACTAAGAGTCAGGGTGACCCGTAAGTTAACTTGTGTAGGTCGATAAATAAAGGAGCTGCGGGGTTGCCCTTTAGTTTGTGAACAGTTACTGGAAAATGCTCGTTAAATGTTCAGATTTGACATATTGCTGAAAATGTGAAGATTTCACAAACGGTGTAAAGTTTCTGGGTCAGGTGGAGCTAATTACCTTAATTAATTCTTTGTTATTAGTGTCCTGAAGCGCTTCCTGTGGCACCAGCAGCGGGACCACGGCCCTGTCTCCCCCTAATAAAGTCCAGCCTTCAGTCGTTTATTCTTTGCAAAGTAGATTGTGTTATCATTTCTGCTGTGAAAAAAGGTCTGTAAGTTGCTGCGGACAGAAGCAACACCCCGAGAAAAGGTGTCAATTTTAAAGTCACAACTCTGCAAATGAATTTTACCTGTTGGTTTAGTTGAAGAAACGGTGCCAAAAACGCTGTTTTTCTTCTCCTGAGTTCTATCAGTTATTGAGAAAGCTGCATGAAAAGCAGTCAAAAGGACAAACACGACATCTTAGTGCTACTTTGACAAGTAATTGATGTTGAAAAGCATCACGTGCAAAAGTATATTATTTGCATTTTTTTTTAACAATCCTGTTGTACATTATTGGCAATTAAAACTAATACATGAGCACTCCGTAGAATAAAAAGTAACATCAGAATATATTAATTATTCTGGCAGAGTGAAGCGCTCCAATAAATAAACATAAAAAAGATGAATCCAGTTTTTTTTTTACTATTTACACTTTGGTTTTCTTTAAGAAACAGTTCAAAGATCCCGGATCATCTGTGCTTGAACTGCACATGCAGTGATTTTTTTTTTTTTTTTTTTTTTTTTTTTAAAGGTAACTAGAGCAATCACGAGATTTAAATAGTCGCTGTGGCGGCCTGAAGCCGTTCAACAAAGAGGAACAACTGTCACAAGTTGAAACTAAGCAAGAGGAATATGATGAGCATTCAGAACAGAACACCAGAAGTGGTGTTTACAGCATCTGATTGGGCTAATTCAGGGCTCCACCTGTTCACTCTGCTCTTTACACTGGTCCTTTTTCAGGAGGTGGAGACCTTGACAGCCCACTGGAACCTGTACATCAGTCTGGGAGGTTTTTCTGTCGGACTGCTGGTGGTACCTCTGCTGGGCTCGTGGAGCGACCTCGCAGGCCGCAGGCTCGTCCTCATCATCCCCAACATTGGCCTGGCCCTGCAGGTAGGGGTCTACCTTGTGGTGATGTATCTCAGGCTGCCAGTGGTCTACCTTCTCGTGGGCAGGCTGCTTAGTGGCCTCTCAGGTGATTTTAATGCCATTCTGGCTGGCTGCTTTGCATATGTGGCTGACGTCAGTGATAGGAGGTCCCGCACCTTCAGGGTGGCAGTCTTGGAGGCTTGTCTGGGCCTTTCAGGGATGCTCGCCAGCATCATTGGAGGTCAGTGGCGGCGGGCACAAGGGTAAGAAATGACTATGCTCAAGAATAACATTTTTGCCATCTGTTTTTTAAAAAAAGAAAACATAATCTTTAATTCTGCTGTTTTTTCTTCAGTTACATCAACCCGTTCTGGCTGGCCCTGGCCATCAACTTGGCCTCAGCTCTTTACGCTTACCTGTTTGTCCGTGAGTCCGTCCTGCCAGACCCAAGTGCTAAGCTCCTCACCACACGCCACCATAAAGCTGTCTGGCGCCTCTACTCAACAGGAGGCAGCAGCAGCGAAAGTGGCGGAAGATTTCACAGAGGCAAGCTGTGGCTGTACACGCTGTGCTTCTTTCTGGTGGTGATGGTTCACTTCGGCAGCAAGGAGCTGTATGTGTTGTATGAGCTGAGCTCGCCACTGTGCTGGGGGTCGGCCCTCATTGGCTATGGATCGGCAGCTCAGCACTTGGCCTACCTAAGCAGTCTGCTGGGCCTGAAGATCATGCAGCGCTGCCTGGAGGACTCGTGGGTGGCTCTTGTGGGTCTGGCCTCAAATGTAATTGGGCTGGTGGTGTTTTCTGTGGCAGATACCACCCAGCTTATGTTCACAGGTGAGAGGCTCGAAAGCGTGTCTGTAACTTTTAGATGTTTTGTTAACAGCTTGTAGAAATGAGTTCTTGAAATGTCTTTCCCTGCTCTAACATTATTACTAAGATAGTGCTGTCATATGTACATGTCTGCAAAGTGATAGACTGAACAGATGTTGTGTGTGTTGACTTCAAGCCAGTGGGAAAAAAAAAAAAAAAAAACTCATTACAGTCGCTGCTTGTTGTCCCGGGGAAAGATTATAATAGTTAACAAGCCTTTAATCGTGTTTCGTGGCAACTAATGGGATCTTTTACAGTTTGATTTACAATATTACAAGGGTTCTATTGACTCGTTATTATTTCAGTGATACTGAACAATGTAGTTGTGCAAATCTGTTCATTTTTCTGTCCAGGTTATGGTCTGTGTTTCCTCTTCATGGCTGCAACTCCTGTGCTCAGGTCAAAGCTGTCCAAGTTGGTGGACCCATCAGAGCAAGGTCAGCTCCTGATTGTGTGCAAAGGTTGTGAAAAACCGAAGGCTTTAGTGCCCCCGGGTGCTTCAGAGATCGGGGGACACAATAATATATTATTATTCCCAAGGGGCAGTTAGTTCCACAGCCAGCAGCACAAAACAGTAATCAAACATATGCAAACAATGTTTCGACCGGTAAATAAGCAAATAGCCTTTAGGAGGCTATAAATTTAAAGTGGCATACACAGAGTTTTATTTAGGAAACCAGCAGCAGTCGGCACACATCTGGAACTGAGAGCTGGCTCAGTGTGTCAGCTGTGCAGGGACAGAATGACAGTGCAGTTTGATCTGAACGCATGGTCTTTGTCACATGGGACAGCTTGTGACCCACAGGTTGTATACTTAGCTGTGCGTGTATGTGCTTTTTCCCAGGTGCACTATTTGCCTCCGTTGCCTGTGTAGAGAGCTTGTGTTTTCTGGTGGGCAGTGGCCTCTTCAACTCCCTCTACCCTGCCACCCTGCACTTCATGAGGGGCTTCCCCTTCCTCTTTGCTGCCATCATCCTCCTCATCCCTGCAGGAATAATTGGGTGAGTTTGCTCTTTTCTCGTCAACCGTTACGTTTTATTTGCAGTAAATATCCGGGCAATGAAATATTGATGATATTTCATGTTTGTCTGTCCAGAACTCTGCAATGTTTGGATCAGAGGTTAGACCACAGAGAGTCCCCAGGATCGTGACCAGAGGAGAAGCAGAGGGCAGGATCCCATCAGAGGTTTAACATTCATCCTGCTGTCAGTCAGGGAGGGGAGCAGCTCTGACAGAGAGGCATCCGTCGTGTCTGTGATGCTGGGAGACTGTTGTCTGAACACGGATATGTGCCAGTTCGTTTTTATTAGTTTGCTCAATGATGAAATTCTTCCTTATAACAACACCAAAGAGATCGAGACCAAAGGACGAGGAACAGCCTCCTGATAGACTTTACGGTGAAACTTCTTCTGTCTACGTGATAGAGGAGGTTTCAGCTTTGTTTTATGTTCACATTCACACAAATGGCACGATGAACAAGATGTCATTTGTGATTTTATTTTGAGATTGAATGTGTTCCTAATGCATCATGCATCCCTTATATTTCTATTCTAATCTATTGAATTTGGTAGATGTAATGGTACACCATACATTACCGCTGCTAAATATAAGATTTAAAAACATAGTTAAATTCTGTGCAATGCTGTTTTTAGTAGATTATTCATTCATTGCAACATTTCATTTACCTGAAACGGGTGTAGTTCCTGATTACCGCAGTAATCCCCTAGGGTGACAACCAGAATACACTTGATTCTCTGACATGTGCTGGGGAATTAAAACTCCCAGCAAATAGTTTCTTGTAAAAAACAATTTCTAAAACCTGTACCATGTCAGGATTTGTCACTTAAACGTATCGCACGATACACTTTGTTAAAATGTCACACGAAGCATTCAGCATTGTGTGCCACAGGATTTTTCATCCCGTCTAATGAAGAGCTTTATCAAGAAAAGGGATGAAAATAAGTGAAGGTATTGGCCCACCCTCATTTGCATCCTGAATCAGAGGCCCAGAGGGGGGCAGTAAAGAGAAAAGCAGGCCCACTGAAAGGGAGGTTTTTTGTTGTTTTTCACATCCACTCAACAGATGGGCCAGCACACAACGATTTATGGCACCATAAAGGAAGAGTCCCGTTGGGGTAATACTGCTATGTTCACCCACCACATGAGACTGTACGGTGACATTTACATGAGAGAAGACAACTTCAGGAAAAATCCTCCTCTTTGTGTTTGGTGGCTTTCTTCATTAAAGAACATATATATTTGCAGGGACCAATACGACTGTATTCACTATAAAGAGTAGACTGGCAGAGTATAAAGTCCAGTCATCAATTCCATCAACTCCTTATTAGGAAAAAATAAATTCGCTAATGTGAAGGGCCAGTGGGCGATCAACTTAAACAAGCCGCCAACCTCGCAATGGAGACCGTTCACTGAGGAAACAAAAGCAGCCAGTCGGTTTAAAAATGCACAAACGGATACCGTGAATGAATCTGCATGAGGATCATTGTTGATTCTGGGTGGCAGTTTGGTGTGTAAAGTGATCAAAGCCATCCTTCACAGGTACTGTGTAACAAAGATGACCACTAAAAATGTCTATTCTTTGTCTCAGTCATGCAACCGTCTTAAGTTTGAAAAGCCTGATGTTCAGATTTGTTCCTGTTTAGAAATCCGTCTCACTGAAATGATGTAAAATCTTTTTGGTTTCAGGTTAGCAGTGATAGAAGAAAGTGTGATGCGTCACATAATTGTACAGTTTTTTTTGTTTTTTTTTAAAGTATTTACTAATTTGAGTACTGAAAAGATGCACTGAATACCACACGGTTATTTTTCACTGTCTCTACACGTTTCGCGTCTGGTTAAATTGGAGATGGCTCATCTTTTCCTGGGCAGGATGACATCATATTCACTCTTCCTTTGCCTTTACAGACTAAGAATAGAAAACAGTAACATCACTGAGATCAGAGATCTGCTTCAGTCCATTTATTTTACAGTATACAGGTTACACAAAAGATAACTGCATGTACAGCAACTTTGGTCGAGACGGATTATCTAGTTGATGCTTCAGGAATTCCCAGTGAGGATTTTGCCGAGCGCCGTTGGCGGCTGGTTCAATCACAGTTATTTACCTGAGATACAGAAGGCGTATACTGCAGCGCAGCCGCGGCTATTCAGAGACAACACGGGAAGCCGGGCAGCCTCTCCCATTCTCTGGCGAAATTGCTACATCTTCAATGTTAAATTGACAATAAAACAGTTATTCACAAAACACAAGATATGCCCAATACTGCATTTACTTTCATAACTACAACATGTTGTTCTGTAGCTTATTGAAGTAATTTGTTCTGAAATCGCCGCCGTTCGCTGAGGAAATCATGTTATGAAGCCGCCACTGTCAGCCAGGCTTCAGGAGGGGGCGGGAGAGTCAAGTTTTTTTCTACAATTCTAGGTCATCATTGGCTAAATCGACAAAAACTCATCACTTCCGAGGCTGCCCGGCGTCTCTGGGGGTAGAATAGACGTGGGCGTGTCAATATGAGGGGCTGTGTCGTGATGATTGGAGTTAGTGTTTGTCAATCATGAGAGATGTTGTGGCAGCCGAATTTTTAAGCGGGGAGAAGCACGCTGGAACTTCAGTCCCAAAGCGGATACGAAAGAGACTGGTTGTCTGTGAAAGTGCTGTCGGAGTTTCACTCATACTTTTAGTTGTTTCTTTCCAGAATTCATGCTGCCCATTCACAAATATTACCTTTTTTAAGAATACTTACCACCACCATCAAACTCTAAATATTCATTATGACAGGGAAAAATGCTCCACAGATTCTGATCCAGCCACAGATCCAGCCATTTACAGGCCTTAGATTCGATCATACTTGATTTTGGCCTTGCTGTGTGAATTTTCAAAGTCTATACCTTCATTCTGTGTATTTGCTGGGCATACTTGTCATACTAGACACAGCTATGTTATAACTATTTCTTTTTAACTTTGCTATCTTCTGCTTTGGGATGGCACGAGCCACTACAACCCTGAACGCGTAATATGGGCTTCCCCTGTTTTAAAAGTCAGCAGCCGCCACTGGTATACTGAGCCTGGTTACACATATACAGCAGTATGTGGGCACTAACATTAAAGGCTTACAGTTAACTATTTACAATCTGAAACTCCCTTTTCTATGTTATTTGTTGTTTAAAGATTAAATCTATTCACCAAGCATTTGTGTGAGCATATAATCAAATCATCATTCGCTTCAAGTGCATTTGGGCTGAGCGGGGAAGGCTGACAGGCCGTTCTCTGTGGGACATGTGGAAGTTGGGCATCAGGAATAGTCTTTATAGCTGTGGTCAACATCTGTCTGTGTCCCCTCATTTCTTCTTCTGCCCTTTGGAGCCGTCTGGCCCATCAATTAGGTCTTGGTGTCCTTTCAGAAATCGGAGGATCTTCTCGATCGTAGCCTCCTGATATTCATGAGACCATCTGTGTGGAGAGGCAGCAAAAACTAACCAATGTTACTCACGTGGTTATATAACAAATCTGCCAAACACCTAATGCACCGATAAAATATTCATGATTGAGATACGAGGCTGTGAGAGATCAATAATAGCGTGAACGGAGACTGCGTTGTCATCGCACAGTTGAAAGGATCGCCGCTCGTGATTAAGATAAACGCAATGGTCCTTATCAGAATGTGCCGTCTTAAGTACAGCTGAGTGTACAGATACTCACTTAATTCCATTGAAGTTAAGAATAGCTCTCATGTCTTCAGGTAGTGACATGGGGTCAGGCCACATGAAGTTGTCTGTGACAGGAACTATGTTCTTCTTGCCAGCCAGGGCCGTGACTATTTCCTGCAAAATAAACAATATTCTCCTCAACTTTGTGAAAAGTGTGAAGTCTGAACATACAAAACCTTAACGGCTGGAATCTTGAGAGCGCAGCGTCTTGTGATCCTTGTTTTAGCCCCAACACATCGGTGACCTTTACCGTACCGCCATTAACAACTAAAAGGAAGATTTTAGAAAATGCAGCGAAACGCAGGTCCCAAATCAACAAAATATCACAGAAAACAGTGCACAAAACATATTGATTTATACGTTATTTTCCCCAACAGCAACATAATTTATAAAGCACAGAAAGCACAGAACAGCATTCCAGAGAAAGCTTTTATTTTGAACTTTTTGTGTGTCCCAGAAGGCTGTTGCGATTTCGCTTTTGTCTACGTTTGTCAAACTTTAGCTAACGAACCATCTGAATGTGCAGGGCCCTTTTTTAGGCAACCAATCAACTCATATGTAGAACATCTAAGTCACCTAACCTACCCAGAGTGGGACTCCTCTCACCTTATGCACCCAGTCCTTCATGCCGGTGTCACCCATGCACTTATCGAGCCCGTTGGCAGACAGGACCAGTATGAAGTTGCGGGCCCTCTGCACGCTCTGAATGAGTTTGTCCTCAAATTTACCGGCTTCCAGCTTCTCCACGTCGATGAAGACGCTGTATCCTCTAACCTGCAGGTGCACCTTCAGAAGACTGAGGAAAGATTGACAAATATATCACCTTTTTTTTTTTTTATCTAAACACTTGACATGTGGCTTTTGTTTTTCTAAAAAAAACAAAAAAACAATAAACTCTATTATCCAGCTTTCTCTCCTTCTCAGTCCTGACCTGGCCAGCTGGGAGCCGGTGGTCCGACGGTAGCTGATGAAGACGTCGGGCCCCGGAGGCTGGGCATCTGTGTGACATGGTTTTAACGGTTTGCGGCTGGCAGACAGTATCTTTGCCCTGTGGACCCCGTTGTCTATGTGGCAGTCGTGCTGGAGCTGCTGATCGGTCAGGTTCTGGACATTTTTGCGGTCCACTCCTGACTGGACCATGCCAAAGGTGTACTGGCGGAACCGAGGATCCACCTCGGCTAACCAGTCGGCCATGTTGTTTGGGTCACACGTGGAGTAGTTGGCGTAAGTTTTCAGCACACGTAGGTCTCTCAGAAACCTGGATGATGACGTAAACCAAAGGGTCAGCGTCACACTGCCTCAGACTTGTGTTTTGAAAGTTTTTTTCTTGTTTGTTTTTTTAAATCACTTGCCTCTTGCGGGTGAGGCCTGCCGCCATGCCCAAATCGGAGCTCAGATCTTGATCTGTGATGTTCAGCAGGAGGTCTCCGTCCACCTGAAGCTCCTATAAAATAAGACACATCGCTGACAAACCAACATCTAACTGATACGAGTTCATCCTTCTGTGGTTTAGACACTCGTTCACTTTTTACTCACCTGGAAACGGTCGCAGTAGGCACTAAAGCCAATCTGCTGCAGCCACGTCTGGACCTCACAGGTTTTCCAGTTGGGCACACATGACAGGATTCGTTTCGGCACTTCCTCTCCCATCATGCTCAGCGCCCGCTTGGCCAGGGTACAGGCTGTCCCATTGCTGGAGTACATGACGATTCTTTTTAGGCTTTGCACTGCACCAATCTCTTGAAATATCTTGAAAGGAGAAGAAATTATGAGTCACAGCAAAGCACCTACACATGTGTAAAAATTGAGTCCTGTGGCAGGGGCATGGTGGGTGTACCTTGGTGTTGCGCTGACGGGACTTGATACTGGTCTCAACACAAAGATAAAAGGCTGCAATGCACTTTCCCTCCACTCTTGTGCCATCCAGTAAAGGCAAGAGGTGCTGCAGGTCAGACGCCGTCCTCCCCTGCATGCAGTCTGCACTGTCCAATAAACTGCGCGCAAAGTCATCTGGGTCCAAAGATGCGATGAACGGCTCCACCAGCTCCAGGGTTCCGGACTTCACCACCTCTTTCTCGATTTCTCGATTTGCAGCTAACACGGTCACAGCCAGGCAGGCGTGGAAGCGAATGAGCTCATCTTCTTTGGAGAAAGCCAGAGGGAAAAGCCACTCGGCCGCCTGCTTCTCGATCATCCATCGCTGGCAGCGGTGGCCTCCGTACATGGCACAGTTGGCCAGGGCCACGGCGCAGTGACGCAGCACGGTGGGGTCTGTCCCTCGACACCAGAAGAGGAGGGCGTCCAGGGCGCCGTTAGAGATGAGGTGGACCGACGTCTCCTCTGTGTGTTTGAACATGTGCTCCAAGATGCCAGAAACACTGCGAGCCAGCTGGGCATCTTCCTGCTGTCGAGTCAGGTTGAGAATGACCCCCAGACCCATGCGTGCAACATAGTCCCTGCCAACAGAGGTTTGTGGTATGATATGATTCCAATTTAAGACAAATGTGCTCATTTGTGCTGAAAACACCAGTTTAAGAATTAGTGTATCAATAGAAATTAACAGACGTTCTTCAAGTGATATGTTAAGCAAAGATTTCACCTTTCTCAGCTTCTCAAACACGAGGACTGCTTTCCTACTTTATTTCACTATGAATTCAGAGGCCTGTAGTTTTGGTTGATTCAAACAAGTCTTTTTTGAGTTGGGTGTTTTTCACAGTGTTAAAGCTTTTATGAGCTAAACTGTTCAACAATGAGACAAATATGCCCAAACGTTAAATAGCCATAACAGAGCTGGACATAGAAATGTTTTATGCCTGCAACTTCTTTTGTCCTTCACTTGTCCAGTACCCTGATTTTTTTTTAAGGACAAACTGCTCACCGTGCTGAGATATGACAAGTTTTCAACTAATACCTCCTTGGAAATCAACTTGTTGGTGGTTGCTGGTCTGTCTTTGGCATTGTTTGTGGATTAAACTAAAGAAATTAAACAAATCATGTCGCTTTTCAACAGGCTGCTAGTAACAAAGTGCCCAAGGATACAATTTGAATTAGGTTCTTTGCAAAGTTGTTTGTTAGCACTTGGGTGCCTTTTCAGGCACAAGAACTGGACTGGAAAAGCAGTCTTTGAAAAACCTTCAGAAAGCCTGGAGAACTATTGCTCAAGGCCACTAGAGCAATAGTTCTTTATCAAGGCCACAAGAACATCTGGCTTCAAATTCAAGAGATTTTGTCTCTTGAGATTTTGCACAGTACTGTTTATGTGGTTTTTTAATTTTACAGACAGTGAAAACAGCCTTCCAACATGTCGTGTTGGTATCTTGCTTCCATTGTTCTCTCTGTCATAATGTGACGCAATCTCAGCTGAAACTCAACAGAAAATCTTTAAAACGGAAACATGCTTTTGTTGCAGAGGTGTTCAAACCGACACTGCATAGAGAGAGTACCTGTTCTCTGAGATCAGTATCTGCTCCAGAAGTTTTGCAGACTCATAGATGATCTCCACATCAGGTGTCTGTTGGAGCTGAAGCAGCAGCTCCAGGCCTCCATCCAGCCGGATCCTGTTGCAGATCTCCTCGGCCACTTGACGGCCTACTGTAGGCAAAACCCAAGCCTCCTCCACCAGCTGATAGATCTCCGCGACGGCCCTGCGGGTTTCGTCTGAATCCGAGCTTTCGTTTGCCAACTTCAGCCTCCTGACGGCGGAGCGCAGGGCGGGGATTGAGGTGTCCAAAACCGCCTGGACGTCGGCACTGATACCGGGAGAGACCGCCTTGGGGTCGCTTCCGGAGCCGCTCCTCCCTCTCTGCAGCCGACTGACATAATCCGGTACAGTGAGTCTCTCTGAGCTGAACATGATGGAGAGATGTCGATAGATCCTGAACAGGAAGAGCGTCAGGGAAAAGAGCATCTACCGGCAGCGCGTCAGCGGATGCGTCCTGTCCTGCAGCACCGGAGGGTGTTTGTTTTGACCCGTAATGCGGTCTGCTGTCCGCCTTGTAAACACACCCGCTCCTGCAGATATACCAAAGATTCCCCTGCAAATCAAAAGTGACAGCTTTGACCAAATTGCATCACCCCAATCTGGTTGTCATCATAAGCAGATTTTGCTCTCAGCTCTGGCTCCACATCCGCTGCTTTGTCTCCTTTATCCTCATCATATCTTAAAGTCGTTTTTTTTTCACCCTACAGAAGGAAACAATTCCGGGCACAGGACAATAAATGCACAATGCTACAGTGAGCCACTCTGCCCTTTACCGATGAGGGAAATCAACTCTTGTCTGTTTCTTCATTCATTGAGGTTTTGAGGACAAAGAAGGATTGTGGTTTTCTCTCCTCCAGACAACAATGCTCTGAGACGCCTCGATTTCATACATCAGGAGCACATATGATACTTCTCTCCTGTAGCTCCAGATCGCATTCTTCGTTTCGCATCCTCCGGCTGCTTATGCCCTCTTCACCTCCGGATATTACCGCGGGATACTCAGGAACAGAGGCGCTCACCCTCCTTTCCCCCCTCATCACAGCCGGTGACAAACATGCGCATTAAGGCTGTCTGTACAGCAGAATGTAAACACTACGGGCCCTCTGCTGGAGGAACCTCGGAGCCACAAATGTTAGGATATTTATTGATAATTCTTCAGCATATTGTCTTGGAGGTCATGTGTAGAATCTACCAGTATTATGTGTGATTTTTATTTTTTTTTAAACACAAACATTCACTTTGACTTTTATTGAATTGCGGACCTGAACCTAAGAGATGTTGTTTATTTCTCATTGGCCTCATCATATTTGCTAACGTACATCCATTTTTGCAATACAATCATGCAACACAGTTGGGAAGTTTAAGGCCGTGGTGGTTTGCAGTCGCCTCACAGCAAGAGGGGTCCTGGTTCATCAGAAAGATTGGAAGGATTTGCACATATCTCCCATTAAAGTGCAGAATATCTTTAAACTATTCAGCGTTCTTACACCTCTGTGATGGCAGCATTAATGCAGGAGAAGTTCTTTTTTATTATTATTATTATTTCAGAGCAGCATGCTGCCTTTAAGATTATTAATCTCTTTTTTTTCCCAACATGACCATGCAAAAGCTCATTCTGCACACATTAGAAATGTGCGAGTATGGAAGAAGAAGGTGAATGTGTGAAAAAAAAAAAAAACTGATGATCACATACTGCTCCAGGCCTTAAGATGTGTTTGCATGGAAGAATGGGACAAAATGACACCTGAAACTCTTCATCACTTGGTCTCTTTAATGCCCGAACACATTTGAAGAGTTTTGAGAAGGAATGACAACATTGAACAGCAGTAAAAGCTGCACCATCAGGTCCAGGGCCTCTGCTGTGAAGCAGGTTCAATATATAGATCCAGAGTATCTTTAGGTGATCTGGCCTAACTAACCCTAACAATGGATATTTCACAAAGCGGTAGTATTGTGCTGGTTATTACCTTCCAAATCCCAATGACTTGAAGGAATGCTCTCAACATCATCCACAACAATCAGAAAGGCTGTTCACGGTAGATGACTGCAGGAGTGAGTCAAGCCGGTGAAATGTCAGTAAGGAAATGAAAAGATTTGTATTGTATCTTTTTTCCACCTGATCCTGGGAAGCCTCACGTAGGAAACTGCAAGGCACCTTATATATTGTTGTCCTGCCATGTGACCTACTACCTTCACCCTGTGGATCTGTCAGCTGACCTCCTCACCCTGTGCCACTGCAGCTACTGTGTGTCTGTCATGTGATGACACCCTGAACGGCAAACAGAACAGAGGTGACTGATATACTTGTGGCAACAAAAAAAAGGTCACCAGTGATCTGTCGGAGATTCTGCAGCCCGGCAGTTTTTCTGGTCAGCCTGGAGTTGATGCCTGAAGGCGCGGGATTTTATTTATTTTTGATTGCGAGGTAAAAGACTTCCATTAATTATCAAAGTAATGGGGAATGTCTGTCTGTCTGTCTGCGTGTTTGTTGGTTCTTATTTTTTCTCTGGAGTCGTTCATCTGTTCTGCTTCAAGCTTGGCGGGTCTACAAACACATGCACAAAGAGACAAAAGTTTAAGGCTGCAGTCACATGTTTTTATACAGCTGTGAGATTGTTTCTGAGTTGTCGGCTTGTGTTACACTGTTGTAAGAGCCAGCCTCAGAATAACATCACACAGCAAGTTAAACTCATGCTTAACACGTTCAGTAAAGACACATCATTATTTTGCTAATTGAGTAAATTGCAAAGAGAAAAAAAAACACTGAATGTCGTAAAAACACAAAAGAATTTGGTCAGAGGTCGATGGATTGTGTAGTCTTCAACTTTTGTTTCCAATTGATCTCTTTCTCTCGCTGTGTTTGTTTGCTCGAGTAGAAGGCGGTTTGCAAATGAGATTAAAGTAAACAAGGGAACTGGGGTGACTGACACATGTTTCCAATAACTGGGAGCGCATGGTCCATCGTTAGTCTCTCAGTCTGGCTGCTGACACCACAGAGGCAACATGAGGCCGTGTGCCGTCCTGCTGCTCGCTCTTCTTATTGAGGCCTTCGTCGCACAAGGTGAGTATTACATTAAAAATCAGATTTTATTCATGTTTCAGTTTTAGTTTATCACAGGCCTGTTAATGTACTCAAATCTATATTGTAACTACTGTGCATGTTAAAGCTGTAAACTCTACTAACAAAATTGCCTCTTTGGAGTTTTAATTCATTTAATCTGTGTGGTAACTTTTAAGCACCGCTAATAACAAATATCCTAACAGGTAATCAGACAATTGTTTTTATGATTAATTCATTCTTTAGCCAACTATGATGGGCAATGCATTAAGAACTGTTCACGAGTGACCAGTGCATCAGCCGGTGTCTTCAAACGACATAGATCTGAACAGCAGTCCAAACTCTGCTTATGTTTAGAGTCACGGCAAGACACTGTAGGTGAATATGGGACGATTATTGATCTGTATCACAGCTGAATTTTAGCATTTGATCTTTGTGATACAAACTGTCTAAAATGTTAAAAAAAAAGAAAAGTGGTCTATTGAAATATGTGCAAATTTGATAGATTTCCTAAAAATCTTCTTATGTTCTGATGGCACGTTAGGCCGTCAATCTCTTTTCAACTCTCAGTAAATCAGAAAACATCCTCAGTGGCCATAAAAAGCCATAAAATGTTCAAGAAATTGTGTCTGAATTAGATCCAAACACAATTCATCTGTGAAAATCTTCAAAACATTAGTAGAAATCAAATTTGGAAGGTTTAGTGTCTCATATTGAGATTTATGGATGAGAATGTAAAAATCTCATTTTGAGAAAACCTGCTTTAAAGATAAGAATTGTAAAAATTCAAAGAAATTGTATTCCAATCAACGATTTACGTGTGAAAATAGACATAACCGTTAAATGTCCTCTGTTCGTAACTTACTTTAAACGGACAAGAGCCACAATTTTGCCTTTTGGTTCACTTGACAATTTTAGGAAACAAGTGAAAAGTGAATCACAAATGACCTGAAGTGTCCAAATCCAAACAAATTCACCTCTGAAACCTTATAAAACAATTAAAGTTTGCCAATTATTATGCTTATAAAGCCAAAACATGTTCATTTTAACAGCGATGTTGCCATGTATTGATCAATTAACCAAGAAATCTTCAGCTGTAATTACATTCACGAATGCTTCATTGGATCTGCAATCATATCTAACTTTATCAATCAAACAACATTAATTCTCTCAGAATAATGACGTATGACCGAGGCAGTTCAAAAAGTGAAAGTGAATGAAATCCGTCATTCTATCTTAAGAGTCCTGTCTGGACCGCTGCGAAAACGGCTTTGACTCTCAGAGGAAGTGCCAGTGTGACTCCATGTGCAAGTATTACAAATCCTGCTGCTCTGACTTTGAGCCCATCTGTGGCATGATGAGTAAGAAACCTCCAAATCCTCAGTCATGTTGTCAAGTGCTCCCCGTGTCAATGTGAGAGAAAGAAGGATGTTGACATCCCTGTTGTTCTCTTCAGCTCGTGGAGACACGTTTGTGTTTGCAGAGGATGACGATGACTCGTCTGAAGGCACGACTCAAGCTCCTGGACGTTCAGCAGGCTACCAGTCTTCTGTAGTCGCCGGCCGTCAGTTCAAGTCCACCCAGCGTCCCGTCCCAGACTTCAACCACAGACGGCAACAGCAGAGAGAGTCCACTCTGCAAATGACCAGACCCCCACTGATAATAAGTCAAAGAGTTTCACCGATTTCACACACTGTGAAACTCGAGGATGCCAGCACGACTGCAGCTCCTACAACCGCTGAGACCACCACTGTTCCCACCACTGTTCCCACCACTGCAGCCCCAGACCCAGACGCTAAGGTCTGCAGCGGCAGGCCTTTTGACTCCTTCATGCAGGTTAAAAATGGCTCCACCTACGCCTTCAGAGGTGAGGAACACATTGATGTAACCCAAAGTTTTACCGGCGTTCCTCTTGGGATTTCTTGTTTATGACCTTTCAGCCTTTTTTCCGTTGCAGGGGAGTACTTTTTTGAGCTGGACCAGAAGTCGGTGGTTGCCGGTTACCCAAAGCTCATAAAAGATGTGTGGGGCATCAGTGGGCCGATTGATGCCGCATTCACACGCATGAACTGTCAGGGGAAGACCTACATCTTTAAGGTGAGTTGTACCAGTTAACTGAATGTCAGTTCTCAAATAACGTAATGCTTGAACGTGTCCAAACTTTCATCAAGGGAAACAAGTACTGGAGGTTTGACGATGGCGAGCTGGAGGATGACTATCCTCGAGATATCAGCGTGGGCTTTGACAAGATTCCCGATTATGTGGACGCAGCGTTTGCCCTGCCCTCTCCCGGTCACCATGGAAAAGAGAAGGTCTTCTTCTTCAAATGTGCGGCCCCATATTATTTTATCTATAATTTTCCAGCCATATCTGCACTATTCTGGGATATTTGCTCAGGTTCAAAAGTTTGACAATAGTTTTTGTTCTGTATTGCTGTTTTTTTTTTCAGCGGACCAGTATTACGTGTACGAGTTTTTGCACCAGCCATCCCATGAGGAGTGTGTCACCATGTCTGAGAGGTCTCCGTCCACATTGTTCAGGCGCTACACAGATGTTTACTACAACAACTACGAGCACTTCTTCAGCGAGCTTTTCTCTGACAGTAAGTCGAGCTGTTATAGACTATGTTTGTAGGGGAAGCAAGCTTGCATCCTAATTTATTTTAACTTCTTCAGTGCCTCAGCATCATGACAAACACCACTTCATTAACAAAGACTGGAAAGGCCTCAAGTCACCGGTGAATGCAGCCATGGCCGGTAGACTCTACGTTCCTCCCACAGCACGCCGACACGACTACCAGCCTGACCAGCAGTGGGGTCGACAGCAGGGCCAGCAGTGGGGCCAGCAGTGGGGCCAGAGGAGGCGAAACCGCTCGCCCTACTGGGGGTCCATGGCACAGCAGGGGATGAGCATGGGTCAGGAGTTTGCTGAGAGAGGGATGGAGATGGGTCTGAGAATGGCAGAGAGGAGGATGGAAATGGAGAAGAGGCTTGGACGAGACTGGGACAGAGGATGGAACCAGGACTGGGACCAGGACAGGCGGAGAGATCGTTACAACCCGAACAACAGAGGCAACTACGACTCAAGAGATGACAGGCTCTTCCAGGGGGAAATGCCCGTACAGAGCGTCTTCTTCTTCAAAGGAGGTAACACAGCAGGAACAGATTCCTTAATGGGATCATTCGGATGTGGAAGGGTGTTACAACAATGATATTTACACAGTCAGACATAAAACTGTGTAGCAAATTAGTTTCATAATTCTGTCGGGAAGAAAAAAAAAATGAGCTCATTACATATTCTCATGGCCCAGGGTGACTTGTTCAAATTACCAAAACTTCATATATTTCATCTGAAGTGCTGAAAGAGCAAAACTACCGCCATTTTTTTTTTTTTTTTGACAAACAACCAGTGGTTTAACTGCACCATAATAGTTGTCCGGCAATGAGCTGAAACATTCAGCATTAAGCTTACAGAACCACATACAACGGCAAAATAAAAGAATGTAAGAAGTAATTAACTAAATATCCCATGAGAATTGTTGTCTTACTGGCACAATGCCAAAGCCTCATGGGAGCTCTAATCCAATCAAATCCATTTTAACTTCATTATCCAAAGGAGGACATTAATTTGGTCAGATTTACAAATCTACATCATGACTGCAAGGTGCAACCAGGTTTTCCCATCATTCCAAAGAAAGCACGGCCATTTCTGATCCACACGTTAACGACTGAATGCTCATACTAGGGTGATGGATTATCTTTGTGACATGTCTCAGCACGTTTAATTCACCACTTCAGTCTTAGTTAGATCAAATCAACAAAAAGTCATCTCAGGTCGTATCTGTACACAGAGAGGTTTCAGGCAAACTGATGACGAAGAGGGCAGGCAGCTGGAGGAGGCTACAGCTAATTTGATCATCCCTCCCTCTCCGTCTGTCTCATCACAGAAGACTTATTAAAGTAACGAGTTTCGCATGCTTTGCATTTGTCCACATGACAAAGAATCAAATGACTAAAATCACAGAAATTCCTGTTTGCACTCTCTTATTGAGTGGTGCTGTTTTCTAGTTTATGATTCAGTCACACAAGCAGGGTTTTGATCTCTTAAAAATGAGTCCACAGGAGAAGAAGTTGACCAAATAAAGTTTACTCAAAGCAAATGGAAGTGAAATGGTTAAGTGACTGCCCTCTTTAATGTGCTTTCTAGATAAATACTACAGAGTGGACCTCAGGACTAAGAGAGTCGATCCCGCCGTGCCGCCATACCCCAGATCCATCGCCAAGTACTGGCTCGGCTGTTCAGACACCACCGGAGGAGAGAAGAAGTAGTCCCAGAGATTCAATGTATTTCTGTGTTCTTTGTGGCTAAATAAGTGTGTAACCGATGAGTCGTTTTCACAGAAACAGTCTGAGCGTAAAAAGTGTGTCATACATGTTTATAACCCGTAACTAGCTGCAAACATCGGCGATCAGTGAAAGTCAACACGGCCAAAGTTCAGCCGTCTGACTCTCTGAACGGTCATCTCGTGCGTTTTCATCATGAGCTGACCAACTCTGTCAAACGCAACTACAGTCTAAACAGGCTCAACTTAGAAAGCCAAAAAGCTTCAGCAACCTGAGAGAGAAAACTGCATCTGTCAACTTTCTGATTTTTTTTTTTCAAATATACAAGTCATTGCTTTGTTCAGTGTTGTGTTTTCAGACCATTTATCCACCACATGTTACTCGTTTCGTATCGTTCCTCGTTATCATATAAACACTGAATGACAAGAAACATTAAAGTTTTGATGGGGGTTTCCGTGCGTGAAAGGCAGAATAAACGGCAGGTGGGTTCATGCTCAGGGAAACGTTGACAGGAGGTCGAGGAAGTAAAAACAAACCCGGAGATTTATACAGCCGAGCTTCTTCATAATACAGTGGACACCCAGTTTGGTTTTTGTGGCTTTTTACAGATGTTTGAAGGATGAGTCACATCAAAACACACATTGACGGAGCAGCAGCACAGTTCACTACACTCTGATCACACACCTTTTTCACAGCCGTGAGGATATTTCTGTCATGTGCCTTTATATTTCTTTATTCCTTCTAATGTGAGAAGCAGAACAGTATCATTGAAGTAAATAAAAACAATGCAAGCAGTGGTATTATCCGAGTAACCCACCAGATAACAGGGGTCACAGGATTTGTAGTCTCAGTTTTCTTTAAATCAATTACGCTGAAAGCTGTTGTGTTTTAAGATGTTTTGTCAGGAATTCGGTAGAAATGTAGTCCTGTAAACCGCACCTCCGTAAAACTGTAGTAAAAGCACCATCGTTCTTTTATGACTTCAGAGTAATAAACACGCAGTTGTTTTACTATCAGACCTGCTGACATAGTTTCTCTGAGGTTATGAATGTTGAATCAAGACATTTTCGTAGCAGGGCTCATCGTTCACATTAACCACAGCTCCTTCGTTGGCGATTATCTCTGTGGTGTCTCCTGCTGGTCCGACAGTCAGGTAACTGCTCTCTGCTTGCTCTTCATTTGCATCAACGCCCTGCCATGAGTGTCCTTCAGCCCTCAGATCTGTCCCTGAGTCAGCTCGGGCCGCCTCTGGCAAGCTCTTCAAAATGGACGACAGCGGTCGTTTTAGAGCGCCGCCCTCTGATGGTGGAGCATCATCTGGACCAGCTGAGTCAGAGGGATTCTGGGAACTGTGCTTCCTCCTGACAGGCTTACATATTCCAGGCTCCCCTGCGGGTGGTCCACCGTGCTCCCACACAGTCGCTCGAGCTCCCAACTTCCTCCTGGGAGGCTTGGTGATCCCTTCAGCCGACTTTGGCTTTGACTTGCTAGACTCCTGGTCCCTTTGTCTCTGGAGGCTGCCAAGTCTCCGCAGCATGGCCTGAACGGGCCCTTCTGAGCTTGGCTCTGCCTTGGTTATGGGCTTACCGGCCTTACCCACCGTCACGTAAACTGTGGTAACTTTATGTGAGGCCTCTGATGCTGAGGCGAGGGTCCCTTTGTGACCAGTTGTGTTGGACATCGTCCGTCTTCGCCCTGACGGCCCCACGGTCGCCCGGGATGGGGTTCTGTCTACTTCCTGTTCCACTACCTCACAGCTTGACTCTTGATTGTCCGTCACTTGGACATCCACCCCATCTTCCATCTCCTCATCCTCTCCTCCGTCTTCTTCCCCACTTCTAGCAGTGCCTCCCTGAAGAGTGGACAGCATCAGAACCCCCCAAGGCGTCTTAGCTTTGCTGCGTTGGGGCGCCCCGAGGTCCTGACCAGAGCCACGTCTCTCTTTGGGGCTGAAGCGGGTGCCCTCTGCAAACGACACAGATGGTCGCTTTGACTTGGCATTGCTGGAGGTACGGGGAATGTTGAAGGGTGAGGCAATGTCCTCGATGCTGAAGCCTGATGGGTCTAAGAACATGTTACACTTGGAGCTCATCTCCTGGAACTCTCCACCCGCCACGGCCGGGATGTCTGTCAAAGAGGTAGAGAGTTGAGGGCGGAACAACGTCAGAGGTAATTTTGAGGTGGCAGTTCTGCTCACTACCAAAGGGGGGCGATGTTAAGTTAGTTCAACAGTATTTCTGCCCCTACCTTCTCTTGGAGGGACACAGTAGAGAGCCTCTCCCTCCTCCTCATCACTGTCGAAGGATGACCCCTCAGTCACCCAGCCGGAGGACGGAGGCTCAATGAAGCTGTGGTTGAAAGTCAGCTCTGGGTCATGATGAGATACTGCGTGTATGAGAGGCATAAAAGGTCGATTAGAGAATATCTTAAATAATGCTGAACACAGTCCACACAAGGCTTGTTTTTGAAAAAAAAACGTTTGTAAATCAAAATTCAATAGTGTGTCAGTCAGTTGTTTAACAATCAAGTTTAAAATGGTGCTGTTGGGTTCATTTTTCACAACAAAGGGCAAAAACAGAGTCGAAGAGAGTTAAATGATTAAATGATTTTTGACACTCCACGCAGCCCTGCTTTTCAGACAGTTACTGAATTCACGCTGAGTTTGTAACTCATGCAGTCACTCTTCCACAGACCATGGAGACTCAAAAGGGCCCATTGTCACTATCACTTAACCTGCATGAATGCAGTCTTTGTCCGAGCATGTGGTTTGTGCGAAAGTTTTCCATTTGCAAAGCATTTTGAAAAACATTACTACGAATACTGTGGGATGTACTGACCAGTGACTCGAGGCAGCCCAGAGGACCAGTCAGAGATACAGGGGAGGGCCGCACCAATGTTTGCCAAGACGCTGTAGACGTGATATTTCATCCTTACTGACAATCCGCCATCAGCTACAGTCGCACTAAGAGGAAGTGGGTTCACATAAATGGTAAGAATTTCACTACTGAAATGCATCATTGTTGCAAGTCAAAAGTCTGCAGCAAAAAAAGTTATTCTCTTTCACAGAATAGATTTACTTCCCTGAACTCCTCATTTCTAGTCCCCGTTTTTCTTTTTTTTTTTTACCAAATTACATCATCAAGAGACACAAGCCAATAAGAGGGGGTAAAAAAAATTAGCAGCTGTCTTTCACGTTGCCATTTTTGACCAATCAGCTGAGCAATGGCATCAAGAGAGAGGCTGAGCCTTCTGGGGGCCTTAAAGAGACAGGAGCCTAAATAAAGCTAGTAAGGGAGAGTGTGATAAGAGATGATATGATGCATCAAAGCATGTGAACCGATGATGAACCTTCTTTAAATTTCTCAGGGTTGTTAGGGAGGGACCACAGATTTAATGAGAAGGGTTTTCAACTCTCACCCAGTGATCTGTCTGTGATGGTACATCAGCAACAGTTATTGTCAGAAAATGTGTGTTTTTAGAATAAATACAGATGAAACTTAGACATAAGTGTGGCTGAGCAGAAATTGTTTTCACTCAGTGAAATGCACACATGTTCTAGCTTCCACTTGGTGGTCAGTGAACATGATGAATAAGGGTGGGAGCAGACCTGTTTTTGGCATCAGCAGGACCTCCTCCACAGCACAAACAGCAGCACAGTACAGCAAGAAGCAGCAGGAGCAAAGGAACCAGCACACCAGCCAGTACCGCACCTTGACCGCCTGGTAGACACACATTACAGATCCCGTGATGAACTTTAGGCTCGTGCGCACATAGCTGACACATACACATACATCGGTACGGCTGAACATACTGCTGGGGCAGGCACCAGTGACGGGATGGCAGTTGACGCCCTCGCCACAGTCACAGACAGATGAACAGTTGAGTCCAAACTGCAGGGCAGGGCAGCTGCTGTTACAGCTGGAAAATACAGGGAATCACATAATTAGGCCACAACATTAAACAAAGAGGGTTGTGTGTGAATCATGCTCTATTTTAGTACAGAACATCTAAAAGTAGGATGAATTGTAGGGATTACAACAGTGTTAACCTTATACTGCCAGACTGAATAGAGGTAATGCTCACAGCGCCGCAGTTCTCAGCTATCTGCCAAAGCATGAATTTATATAACTGTCTTTGTCTAAAATACCTCCTTGATGAGGAGAACATGTAGAAACATTTCAAACATGTCATATGTCAAAAAGTCTGTAGGTCTTTTTGGTTCATTTTCAATCTCCAAAGGTCATTGCTAACCTCTGAATGCATTTCAATAGACCAGCAGCCAGTCAGTTAACGGGCTACGAAAAAGAAACAAAAATAGGGAAAAAATAGGTTTGATGTTTGAGAGCTTTGAAGCCAAAGTTAGCTACGGCTACAGCATACGATTGGTAAAAGCCCAAACTTAAACCGTTTGGACAATGTAACGAGGCATGTAAACTTGGCCGGTTAGGTTTAGCTTTTAGCTTCCAGTGAGATTAGTTGAACGTGAACAAAATAGCGACATTTCTGATTGGTTTTGTAGGGCGGCCCAATCTGTTTGTTTTTTGGGGTTTTATTTTACAGTGGGGACTGTTCAGCTATCAGTGTGATTAAAACCTCAGACAATATGAGCACGTTTTAAAGCTTTTTCCCCAGTTTTTATATTTCTACACAAATCTATTGCACATATTTCAGGGTCAGCCAACCTTGAGAATAAAGGCTCTAATCAATCTGCTGTGGTTTCAGGTTCTTACTCAACAAAATTAGAGTGTGAATTAAAACACAGAGTGAATTAGTATCACATTAGCTTTTCCTTCTTTTCTTTGTTTCAAATTCTCCAAACAAAGTTAGTTAGATTAACGGGACTCTGGGTGGCCGGTTGATTTGTTTGTGTGTTTGTGTGTGTGTGTGTGTGTGTGTGTTTAAGTAAAAACCAACATGCTATCCGTGGATAAACACTGCGTTCATTAGAGCCTCGACATGCCAGCTCACCTCTCTCCCTGAAAGCCTGGCTGACAGACGCATCTTCCTGTCACGTGGTTGCAGTCACCATGGAAACATGGGCTGCACAGGAAGCTGCAGCCGTCTCCATACGTCCTGTCAGGGCAGGCCTCTTCACACCTGGACAAAGACAAAACAAAAATCCCCGTTTATTTGTTGCTGTCCCTCACACGAAGGACTAACGGACATTCCAGGTGGAAATAATTCTCAGGTCTCAGACATTTGTATTGACACATACACTGTATGAGACACCGTTCATCCAGACTTTAACCCTTAAAGGATCACATGATAACTTTTGGATGAACACATTTTTAAAAAAGCTAAGTTTTATCACACATATAGACACACAACATGCTAATTTTGCAACTTAAGCCTTCAAACCAAATCCATATCATCTGTTCTCTACTGGATTGGATCGTCCGTGTGCACTTAGAGTCAGCTCACAAATGTTCAAACCTCCAACAAACAGCTGTGCACATAGCTTCCAGATCTCAACACAGGATCACGTAAGCTCTGCCAGCGATAACTATAAAGTATGACTTCATGAATCTCTTTTTTTTTCGTGAGTAAAGGTGAACCAATGAAAAAGAGCTGGGTGATGCACACTCATCACAAGCTAACCTCAAGGATTAATCTGATCCAATCTGCTGATATTATATTTCTGTCTTTCAGTAAAACAGTGTAGGCTGCGATTATATCAACATCGACTGAGAGAATAGACTAGAAAAAAATCTGGATTCCATTTCATTGTAACTGGTTGTATGTTATTTATTTAGTCATTTCTTTTGCTCCTGTTTGCCTTAAACAAGCATGCACACCTGGGTCCGCTCCAGCCAGGGTCACAACGCTGACATTTGCCAGTTTGTGGATTGCAGGGTTCGTTACTCCTGCATCGTGGACACCTATTCTTGCAGCCGTCACCATAAAAACCAGACGTGCACTGGTGGTCACATCGGGTGGCGTTCCAGCCAGGTTCGCAGGCAGCACACGCTCCATCAGTGGCAGAGCACGGCTCTTTGTCTTTACAGTGACCACAACTACAAAAAAGGAGATAAAGTCAGGAAATGAGGCAGAAGTTCATGGTGGAGGCAGACAGGTGTTTTACCTACACAAATACCCACCTCATTTTACACCCACTGCCGTACGTCCCAGCCTTACAGGGCTCGCTGCACAAAGCGCCCTGGTATCCCGGGCTGCATAAGCACTGCCCGGTGCTCGGGTCACATCTGCTGTGTGTGAGGTCACAGTTACATTTCTTGTCACAGCTGGGACCCCACGAGCCTTCCACGCACTCACACATACCGGTACGCTGATTACACGGAGACTGGTTGCAGTTACAGTAGTTGGGACATTTCATCCCCCAGTGGCCCCTGCGGCACTGACACCGGCCTGTTTGCTGGTCACAGTTGGTGCCGTTAGCCCCCCCCGAGCACAGGCATGGCTTGGAGCAGGTCGCCGTCCACCAGCCTTCCTCACAGGTGCAGTTTCCGTGGATGGGCTGGCAGTGGCCATGTCGGGTGCACTTACAGGTGTACTGGCAGAGCGGACCCCAGCGGTTGGGGTTGCAGGTGCACTCACCAGTGACAGGATGACAGCGGCCATTTGGGTAGCACGGACACACCTGACGACAGTCAGGAGCCCAGAATTCAGTGGGACATCCTGGTGGCAGAAATACACACGCAGAAGATATAAACAGTGCAGATCAGACATCTTCAGACCCTTTCATGTTAATTATACTTTTCCTCAGACTAATTCAAATTGATTACCTCAATGTTCCACCATGACAGAGCACCAGGACGCCTCATTATTTATTGGTTAAAGTAGCCAAACTGTTGTTTGGAAGATTTCTCACCCACACATCATCAATGTGACACCTTATATAAACACATGGGTTCTTAATTACGCTTAATGACTTGTAGAAGCTTCTCCAAGACAACTTACAGGAGTAGAAGCAATGTATTTTTATACACTACAAAAGTAGCACGTCTCTGCTGTGAGTGATAGGACAACGGGTCTGAATACTTGTGTCCTTGTGCTGCTTTGTAAGCGTGAAGAATTGGTTTGTTTTTGTAGCCCGATGAGAAAAAAAAAGCATCTGATTCTGTTTGAAGACAAGCCTGAAACACAATTTAGGGTGGAAACCTTGAAAGGGCCAGAAAAACCTTCTCTTAGCAATGACACTGAACAAAAAACATTTACTCAAATGCTGGAATAACATTTTATGAGCTTGGACTCATCTGCTTGATCATTTTATTCTTCAAAACTGTACTTCAGTTTTTGAACGTTTAAACAGCAAATGTGGCAAAAAAACTGAAAAACTAAACAAAAACAGCATATTTCACATCCATATTTCAGATGTCAAACAGTTGTTTTCATCTCAAAACAGATTCATGGCAGATATTATGGGTGTAGCACATGTACGTCTGGGTTCTCTCACCGTCCAATATCTTGCAGGTCAGGTTAATTGGTGTCTCTAAATTGACCCTAGGAGTGAGTGTGAGCGTGGATGGTTGTTTGTCTCGTCTGTCTCTGTTCTGGCCCTGTGATGGACTGGTGGCCTGTCCAGGGTGTTCCCTGCCTCTCACCTAATGACAGCTGGGATAAGCTCCGATTTATTTCCTTTATTTTGTTCCTTTCCAACAACTAACAGCTTCTCATTCAGGTTCTGTTGAAGAATCATGGTGCTCTTACCAAATTGTGAATTCAGAGTTATATGAACTCTGTATTTCTATTTATGTTTGCCATCTCAATTTGTTCCTGGCAATATGTAAAAAATATGAGAGATTGCTCATCACTTTATTTTATACTTCATATACTCTCATATTTTCTATCCAATAAGATCCTCAATGATTACTTCTTTCACATGGGTTCATTGATGCCAAACGGCTGCTCTTGTTTGTTGTAACTCACGTGTTTTACACTGTGCTCCGTAGTAGCCAGGTGGACAGCGACACACTCCAGGATATAAACAAACTTCATTCTTTAGACAGGCCTGCTCACCTTCACAGACAGCTACACACACACAAATACAAATACACGAATACACAAAGCATGCAAGTCAATGAGAAACCAAGAAACCAAATACGGAGGATAGAACGGCATCATTTCTTCAGACAGCGGGTCATTAGATTACATGAACTCACGTATAGTGCACTCTTTTCCCTGTTGATGCCATCCAGAGCAACAGACCAGGGTGGAGGGGGCCCTGAATATTCATGACACAATTGAATTAGCCTGAAAAATCGGAAACTTTTCAAATAAAACACAGACGTCTAAAAAGAAGCAGCAAACACCAGAAATAGGCTTTGAAAATAAAAAGGCTTTCAGCCTGTTCTTAAACTATTGACCCCAACATTCCTTAAGAAGGTGGACTTCAGGAGTCACAATCTCATGGCACTAAAATGAATCACAAGAGCATGTGTACCTGGATTTTCTCAATCAGACCAGAATTACCAAAAACCTTCAGTCAGTAACGTTTGAAGTCAGTAAACCTTAAGTCAGTTTTAATTTTTTATTCTATTTTTTTTTTTTATTCTCTTTAAATTGCTTGTTTTTATGCTGCTTTATGCTGTTCTTTTAAATGCCTTGTCTTTATGTAAAACACATTGAGTTGCCAGTGGTATGAAATGCGCTATATAAATAAAGATGCCTTGCCTTGCCTAACACTTGATTTAATTGGCTAGCTGCTGCTGTCCACACTAAGTAAAACATCACACGTCTTTCGGGTGTGGGTGAAGGTGAAGGTGAAGCGTACCTCGTATCCTTGCAGACGTTCTTCCCTCCAGGATCCAGTGTTTGTGCAGAGGACAACGAGCAGCAGAGCAGAGCACTCAGAGCTCTGAGAAACTTCATCTCCACGCAAAGTCCACAACCACAACCTGAAACCAAAAATGCTCCTGTCTTAGCGTTCGGCCTTCTTTCCCCTCAACTTGTGCTACTTCCAGAGGGGAGCACAATGAGACGCGGTATCTCTATTTTCTGTCCACCCTCCACCCTCTCTTTCTCTCTCCGGTGAGTCGTCTTGTGGCTCCAGAGCAGCCACAGAGGTCGAAGCCTCCGGGTTTCCTCTCCCCGTTTCCTGGGGAAGTCAGAGCCACTTCCTTCTATTCAGCCAGACACAGAGCTTTATAAGGATGGTTGCACAGTAACACACAAAACTCGCCACACACACAAGAAGGGCGCGAACGAACACCAATACACACCTCTGGTGTGCACCTTGTTCCCAGAATCTATTGTTGACAGTCTTACAGGAGATGATGAAGAAAGCCTTCGTCATCTCTTACAAGTTGTGCAAGAGTCACATGATAACTTTGAGATCCCAGAAAATTAATCTTGAAATGAAACGACGTGAGCTTGGTTCATGGATGAGGAAGAAAAAAATGACACTGACACATTCAATTCAGTATGTATTCTGAGTTTAATGTAGTTCAACATCTGAGAAAATCAACATTTGGGGGTGGGTCAGTTCTTAAATGTGTCATCAGCAGAAATGTTACAAGCATTCTTACAAAAATAGATATAAAGAAGATGATTCTCTCTGGAGTTCATTTATAGTCCCTCAATGACATGTAACCACTGGCCTGTCTGAGTAGTGCTGGGATGAGACATTTAGAGGAGGGGTCGGACACAGCCAACGTGTTGGCCTCATACAAACATGTCAGCCGGAGGTCATGAGGCCAAAGAACACCCAACACATTTCTCAGTCATTTCTCATTTCTCATCCACCTCACGAGTCTCCGAGGAGGCAAACATTTAGTTTCACCTGCGAGGCCGCTACTCCGGCCAAATACACAGAGATGGAAACAACATTGAATACACACAAACCAAATGCTTTGGCTCTGTCCACAGACTGATGACTGAAGAAGAAGAAAATACATTTCTAATGATGGAAGAACCTGGTTCTATGGATGCTGCTTTTCTTTTTCCTTGTGCATAAAGTGATTCAGCTTGTGAGAAAAACTTCAGCAAAGGCTTCAACTTTTTCCCTGTGGAGGTATGAGTTGTTAAAAGGATCCTTTCTAAAGGAGAAATGTCTTCACTTTTCAGAGAACTAGCAACTGCCCTCTTGTGGAGCAGAGATGAACACATTTTACTGTGTTTAATCGCACAACAGCGACCAACCGGGACATCCCGTGTTGTGTCAACAAGGGTTTCCTACCTCAAATTGCTCTTTTCACTTCTATTCATTTATTTTCTTGGAAGATGAATCTATACGATGGAGAAAGTCAAAACATGGGATTTGTGATTTTTGTCTACATTAAAGAACAAGTTTAAGGCTTCAAAAAGGGTACCAAGAAATGCTGAATATCTATGGTTTTGTTCACTGAGAAATTAAAAGCCTGTTCCACAGGGCTTCATTTAGTTTGGCACATTTCATCTACAGTTTTAACACTGTGAAAGGTTATAAGCGATGTATTAAAGACGTGTCCTTTCACTTTTTTGAAACTTTTGTGGGTCTGTGTGCAGTTCAGTGCTCAGAGTCACTTAAATCTGGCTGCAAACATACAAAAAGTTTCACTCGCGTTTCAAACTTTTCCCTTAAATAGATTCATTTTCCACCAGGAAAAAAAAATAAAGACGTAAAACATTTGCGGAGGAGGAGTTTAAGGAATTGCTCGAACTTTTGCTGTCTTTGGTTTTTGCTAAAAGCCTGAGGTTGTACATAAATATATGTGTGTAAAATTATATTTCTCAATACCTATGAACAATAAAACTTTTTTCGAAGAACAACATGATTGTTGCTTTAAAACCTGAATCTTACAAAAGGAATAATCTAAAAGTGTTCTTCTTAATACTGTACAATTTATACTGTAAAATTACAGTTCAGGAGTTTCCCTCTTATTAAGAGAGGGTGATAACTGCGGTTAAAACAGACACTGAAGTGAGAAAACCGAAGGATTTGAGTAAAAATCACTCCCCCTTTCTCGTTTTTCACGCAGTTTGCATCCATGTGTCCTAATAATTGTTTCCCTGAACCACAAGCGCGTGTTCTGGTACAAGATTGCGACTTGAGGAAAGAAGGGCATCTGACAAATGTGAAGAAATCTCACAGTGCAAACTTGGTACCGAGCTCAAGAGGACGACCGCTGCTCCTCCTCACTTTGCTCTGTGTCTCCGATGATTTCCCAGCTGGAGGCGGAGTTGTTTACGTGGGTGGGACTCCTGAAGCTCCCCGACAGCGTCAGGAAGCCAAAGCTGCAGCCGACAGAGTGAAAGAGACAAGCCTGAGGTCAGATGTGTAGTCAGGGATTACAGCTAAATATAGATTAGTAATAGAGACTATCTGAGGTCAGCGGCAGAGTCAGTGGAGGGAGACTGATGTCCAACTCTTTCTGCTTTATTTCTAATAGAGGCTGGGTTTGGGCCTTCCATGCTGCTGCTCATTATTTACATTTAACAAGAGGTAGCGTGGTAAAGTTCAGCATGTTTTGTCTGATTCTACACGTAATCACTATCGTGCTTCAGCCGATGCTCAGCGGAACTAACAGCGCTTTCAGTGAATCACATGCCTGAATAGTCAAAACAATTCAATCAACAGTTTCAACCCAGGCATGTGAGGAAATCAGATTTTCACACAGCCACAAAACATAAGCAGAGGCAGACGCTGAAATAAAAACACCAAACGGTGCAGAGCAGTAAAGCCGTGGAGATGAACTCACAGGTTTCGTATCCGTGACTCTGCTGGTTTGCCAGTGCCGTCCACCTCTGTGCCGTCCACTTCTGTCCGCCCCGACAGAGAACTCCTGTCTTCCTCATCACTGGAGAGAAAAAGTAAAGATTCTTCACCTTTGAAGCATGTTCACAGACCCTTTTGGGAATACCGGATATGTGGAATCTATTGGCAGACCTGCTGCTGCAGTCATTAACAGGAATCCCGAGCATCTTGGCCTTAATAAACTTTCTTTTCTTTTTGATGGCCAAGCGGACAGCTTCTAAAAGGAAACCTGGACATCGTTCCTCGTTCAAGATTTCCCTGCAGAGACACGACACACATCGCTAATGTTTACATGCATCAGTGTCAGGAAACTATACAACCCCCATATTCAACAACCAGCAGACCAGAATCTAAACTAAAATGTCCACACACACACACACGCTAGACTCACCTCTTATAGTAGTTAAGCTCCTCTTGCACAAGGAAGAGATTAGTTTTCAGCTCATTCCTCTCAAAAATGATGTCACGCACCTCCTTCTTGGTGAAGCATGGCTGATCGGGATCCTTCTGGTCAGTTGTCGACTTTTTGCCCGACTTATTTGCTGTCTGACTTGCAATGGACTGAAAGGAGAATCAGCGGGTTCATCAAACTACAAAACTCTGTGAGCCCAGTCTACAAAGAAAACAGTTCAGATGTTGACACTCAGAAATGATTGTTTTTCTAATATTATTTGTTCATTTTGGTGTTGATTGACAAAAGTAAAAGGTTTCAAAAGTAGGGACAGGAGCAGTCCAAGTATTGTTTTGCATCACCTCTTCATATAACTGAGGAAACAAGTTTGTGTAGTTTGAAGGAAAACTGTTAGAAAGCATATCCATTCATCTATCTATCCATCCATCCATCCATCCATCCATCCATCCATCCATCCATCCATCCATCCATCCATCCATCCATCCATCTATCCATCCATCTATCTGACATGACATCTGTGTTGCTGCAGGACGGCTGCGTATGCTGTTCAGTCCACCTTAAACGAGCCTGGGATTTCTGGAGCTTGTTCATTTAAACTTTTTCTCTCCGTTCTCAGCTTCAACTTGCGTCTTGTGGTAAAACGCGTTCACTGACGGTGACGCGACAGAAATATGTCTCCTTTTAACGCAGTGCTGTAGATCGCAGCCATTTGATGCCGTTTGTCAGCCTCGTTCCTTGTCCACGTAGATTTATCTGGATTCTTTTGCCATATTCTTTGCATTTGTCTTTTTTTTTTTGTCGTGAAACATTATTCTTAAACTGTAAAACTTTTAGCTCACAGCGTCTTTCACGGAGTTCACAGGAAGACTCAGCCCATCTACAACCATTTGCTCAAATGCACACCAGAAATCGTCAGGAGAATCAGGCCAAGTCCAGACAAAGTGCTTTCTTTTTGTTGTTGATGGCAATACGCAACTTTTTCAGTCTTCTACTGGCACTGTTATTAACACTGTATTCAATATTACAACATATGTCAACGAAAAAACTCATTTAATTTAATTTCTTCTAATTTAATTGTCTTTGCACTGCTATCATTTAAATATGGTGTATCAATTACTTGCAAATCACTACATTCTCTGTTTTGGGGGGATTTTAGAGTGTATGTCCACTCTTTTTCATTCCCAGATCTTTTTGACCCGCAAGTCAGTGAATGCTGATTTTTCATACCATAACTAAAAGCCCCTGGACGTACTCTTACCTACAGAATATGTTATTAGTACATTATCATATTCTCAGGCTTTAAAATCAAAGAAAACAGAGTAAACTGAGCGCTTTTTTTGTAGGAGGAGGAGGAATACATACAGGGTTGTTGCTGTTGGTACTATCCAGATGTGCTTGGAGTTTTTCTATCTCTTTGTTTTTCTCTTTGAGGTCAGCCTCCATGTCGGCCTTCCTCTCCACGACGCTCTTCAGCTGCGCCTCCAGCACATTCTGCTTGTGTCGCAGCTCCGCATTCATTTTCATGAAGCGCTCCAACTGCTCCTGAAGCTGCACAAACATCCAAGCACACACATCAGCGGCCGTGAGAGCAAAGCAAGAACAAACGCTTAAAATTTTTCTGCGCAGCTATGAAAACGGCGACAATCAAAGCGCCACGGTCAGAGTCATTCTGGCTGAATGTATCCAACCACAGCAGCAGGAGAGGAGCGGTGAACCCACTTTATGTGCGGGGTCAGGACAGAAAGTCTGGGGGGGGGCAGAGGAGCAAAACGACATAGTAACAAAACTAATGCCGCATTTTTCTTGACGAAAAACATTGAAAGAAAAAAAATACTACGTCTATATTGGATGAGTAAAATCAAGAAGAATCCACGGTCACCTAAAGGTCATTCCCTCAGCTGAAGATTACGGGTCTTTTTTTCTTTTCCTTTCATTTAGGACAACTAAATGGGAGCAGAAAGCTAAGTATTAACAAACACACCCAGTTCTGGCTGCTGTTTAAATCATGTGATATAAGCTCCTTGACACACACAAGTGCAAACAATCATTCCAAAACCCCCACAGAGAGAGACACACACACACACCTACACCCACACTTACACACACACACACAGTAGCTGTGTGGGGGTGAAAACAGTGGCCGGACCTGTCTGTAATCTTCAACTGGTAACTATGTGCATCGTCTCTGCCCTCTTTCCCTGATAGTTCAAGCACTTCCTATCTTTCAGTGTTTGACATTCACGGTCATTTGTAAGTTCCCCTTTCAGGAATGTGTGGTTTTGTGTGTGTACATTACAAAGCAACGTACGCAAAAAAAACAACAAAAAACCCCAGCAAAACATACAATTTCAGCATGACAATCACATTAAAATTGCTCTTTTTTCCTGTGAGAAGGGTAACTTGAGTTTAAGGAAATACATTTTTAAAACCTCAACCATAATTTTTTATTTCAGTGCTTGCGTGTCCATGTGATCACACACAGGGTTGTTGCTGTTGGTACTGTGGTCATGTGATCACATGGAGACAATTACATACAAGTTAGCCTATTAATGAGTAAGAGTGTGTGGCCACGAGTGTTTGGCGTGCCCTCACCGCTTCCACTTCTTTGGACACGGTGGCAATCTCCTGGACTTTGGCCCGCAGCTCATCTCTCTGCTTGTCCACCACCTGCTTCAGCTTTAGCATCACCTCCCGCTCCTGCCGCTGAACGCGATCTAACAAACACACACACGGGCAAAAGAAAACACTGGCCTTGAAGGTGCATTGTTTCAGTGAAAACGCTTCCCTTCCCCTCTTTTTTTTTTTTTTTTTTTTAAATCATTATAACACAACTTGTTTGGAATCTTGTTATAAATCAAATCTGTGGCACGACTTCAGGCGTGGAATGGCTAGATTATCAACTCAATCGTGGACAGTTACCAAACAAATTGTGCCATAGTGCCAAGGAATTAGGAAAGAGCGAGAGAAATCACTGTTCACAGTTTTTATAGGAGCAAATATGTAAAGTACAACAGTTGGGACTGAAGACTTGGTTATCTAATTTAACTAAAACATTATTTTGGAAAGACTCTCTATTCTCCACTGCTGTACTGTGTGGAGTTGAGGGTAAAATTTCTGGGTGGATGTTTCAACCTGGGCAAATAAAACCAAATCTACCTCACTGCGTGTTTTTTTTGTGATTTTTGGATAAACTGAGCCCGTAGACAAAAGTGACCTCCTAAAACCAAACCTCTGCTGATGAACTGAAACCGCCAACGCAATATTTAAACCTGATCTCAGCTGTGTGACGATAAGGAACATCCACGGGATAAATTCAGATCCACATTCGCCTGCCTCATGGCCTCTTGACAAATAAATCCTACAAACACTGAGCCAGCATGTTTTTCCTTTTCAGCATAAGAAAACAAGCGCCAGCAGTGTGACTCCACCATCTGGGTCACCTTACTAAGCTGCGTCTGAGACAGGCAGTGAACGCAGCATCATACATGATGTCTTCTCTCTTTCACTATATCTTTCAAAAATATAAAACAAAAGTGTCAAATGTAAACCAAGCACAGCAGCCAAGTTTTCAGTGTGTTGACAGGATTAAGCACAGCCTTCCTCTGAGCCCTCTCGTACCCGTGAGAGATTGCGAAAACACAGCAAAATATCTGCACTGCAAACACTGTGTGGACCAGCTCGACCAGCTCGACCGCTTTTAGCGGCGGCATGCAGTCCTGCTGCTAACCCACTGTTTTGAATGTGCAATCTAACTGGCTGAGAAGCCTCGACACAGTTGAGATATTTACATAGATTTCCATTCCTGGACTGAAGTGGAGAAAAAAAACGGCGCAGCCTGAAGGCATGAAGGTAGATTTGCTTGTTTGGAACGCAGGTGAAAAAAAACAACAAAAAAAACTGTGCTTTTTATCAAGCAAATCAGAAACACTCGAACTATGTTTGGATGTATTTCTCTTTGTGAAAAATGAGATAATGTACATTATGGCGGAGCTAAATCAAGGCCCGGACATTTTCAGTTTTGTACCTCAACTCTGTCGAAGAACCAGAGCGCAATATTTCACGTTGGACTGAAGTTTACTGAAGTAAAGCTTACATACCCTCCTGTGCATGGCTGCCCTTCAGCCTGCTCTGCAGCTCCTCTCTGTCCTCCTGGAGGTGCTGCACCTGGACCTGGAGCTCCTCACACCTCCTCTTCCACTGCTGCTCCTTCTGCTGCAGCTCCTGCACAGAGCAACAAGGAGAGACTGCAAAACCATAACCTCAGAGCCAGGCCTGATGTAACTGCCCCGTGCGCAAGAGAAAATCCCACAGGGACTTAGGAATGTGGATCGAACAAAGCGGGTGTGTCATGTTGTTGTTAGGCATTTACAGATGTGCTGATGTTATATTGCTTCCAAAACGTCTCAGCTACAAAGACTGATTACCCAGAGCCACACCTCTCCATAAACGGCACTTTGGGGTAATGATGTCAGGTCTAAAACACACTTTGGTGTAAAGTGTAAAGGGTAAGATGTGTAAAAGGACAAGGCGTTTCATGTAACAGAAACTGAGCGGCGATGCCGGGTCAACAGCATGAACCAATAGTTACTTTCTGTCCTTTTAAAGTGTGATCAAGCCAGGAATTTCAAAACAAAAGCTACTCTGACATTACAAAACCATCTGTTATGGGTCAGAGGTCGACTCAACACGACAGCGCTGTGTTTATGTAATACTCCTCTATCAATCCAAGCTGAACTCAAATGATGGATTGACCTAATGTGTCATGACAATGTTTTCTTGTGAATGTGTGTGTATTTTCCTTGTTTTTAATTAATTCCTTTTTTTTTGTTTTGGGTGCACTCAGATCAATATTCGCCCTCATTGAACAGAGCTCTGTGGTAAGTACTTGTTTTTGGTTAACCTCATCTTTTCTGTGCAGCTTATGTCTGCTCCTCGTGTCGTGTTCAAGCATATCCTGCATGTAACTCACAAGCCCCAAAAAACAGAAATCAAACTCATCAGAGTGGAAATAAAAAGTTAGAGTGGATAAGTTTGTGTGTGTGTGTATTTTCCTGAACAACAGCAGTGGCTCGTTAGTTTTCACTTTATGAGGAGACTGAACAAAATAGAAATTCTTTACTAACCAAGCGTAGTAATATTTATTCATCTATCATAGTTATTCATCCACATTGAGTGTTGGTAACAGGTAAATAGTTTGCTTTCGGTTTGATGTGTAGCAATAATTAAAATTATAACTGCTACTATGCTACTTAAGTATCCAAATACCAGAAAAATGTCAGTGCAACTTACAAATACTAGTCTCTATTTCGACAACAGTAACATTGCGAAATTCAACACAAAAACAACCTAAATCACTGCTGTTAATAACAATGAATGAAATAATGAAATATTAAGCTTCATTAAAAGTCCTCTCTTTTAACTGAAGTAGCTGTCAGTTCAGTGGTTGACTTGAGGCAGTGGCAACCGGCTGCTGTGTCTGGTTGGCGGATTGATATCAATAAATCATCATGATGGCAAGTTACTGCATAACAGTTTATATCAGGTAACGTCAAGAAAATAAACAGTGTCCGTTTAAGCTACCCAAATATAAACCACTTAAAAGCTTATTGCAGCTCAAATTAGAGTATTATCAACACATTTGGGGGGCGTTAACTATAAAGACCCCTTTCTGCCCGTCAGTTAAGTAGCTGTTATTCGCCAGAAATGTACGTTACGGTGTACATTAAAGTTAGTGCACCGTTTTAACGAGGTTACAACGCGCGCGCACCCACTTTACACCGAGTAAAACGCAGTTTGTGTACTGTTTACAAAATGGTGGCAGGAGTTAAAGCTCTACATTCTTACCCGTATTTCATTTTTATCGTAGCCCTCCTCGCCGTCTTTCACTCCGCGTTTCTTCTGCTGCTGTAGCTGTATGGTCTCGAAGGTCTTCAGCAGCTCCTCTTCCCTCAGTTGGTGAGCATGGTTCCTGGAGGCGAAGCTCTCCAGCAGCTCCAGGACTTTCACCATTTTCGGCACCAGACCCTCGACGCTCTCTTTGCCGTAGCCATCGATAAGTTTCTCCACCTCGGTGCCGACCAGTTTGGCTATTTCATACACATCGTCGACGGTCAGAGCAGAAAAAGTCGTGTGGAAGCAGCCCTGCGTGCTTAGGGTCTCCGTGTGCGACTCCATGTCTGAGCCCGACAACTCGCTTCACATGCTCCGTTTCTGCAATCGAAACCGACACTGGCCCGTCAGCACGACGTGTGACAAGATTTATGCGAAAACTTTCGAACTAGCTTGTGTGGGTGTCCAATTCAACGCGCCAATAACATGTCTGAACTTTCCTTGCTTTTCTTCTAATGGCACATTTACTGAAGCGGTTACATTGCAGCGCACCACAACACAAGCAGCGGTGTAGAGCTACCAGGCTGGATTCTGCAGTGTGCCCGCTCCAGGATCCTCCTACACTTCTGACCAATGTAATGCGAGCAGAGCACAAATACATGCATCAACTCGCCTGCCAAGTCGAGCATACTGATGCACAAAGTAGAGCGTGAACGCTGGGTTTCGTCTTTATATTTGCTGCCAGGAACTCTGACCTATAACCATCCATAAATGGCAGAACTGCTATAAAAGCAACTATCAAAGCAACAATAGGAAGCAGTGAGATTAAATGGAAGATGGAAGCTTCACTAAAAACCAGAGTGAAATACAGCAGGTCTTTAACAGCAAGTCCAACTTTAACACCCAAGATACGTGCTTGAACAAGCCAGTGAAACCAAAACTTGAGTGCTCTTGTGGAGCTATTTTGAACCATCAAAGAGGGAAGGAAGTCAAAAGAGAAATATTTTACTTCCCCCAGTCTACATTTCAGAAGAAGCACTAAGAGTAAAATGTCAAAACAAGGTTTATAAAAAGGTGATCTTTATTTAAACCCAGGCTACAATGTCACAGGATGTACAGAAGAACACAGTAACGGGGAATAACCGATACGAAAATGCAACTTTCAATTTCATTTCAATTTCGCCAAAGGCAAAGAGGAAGCAGGTCTTCAACTTTCCGAAATAATGTCAAATATTACCCCAAAGTCCTGTGTACGGAAAACTACACAGATTTACAACGAGTCACAAAAATTCCAAGACTTACTAAAATGTTATTGTAATAGTAATAGGAGCGGGAACAAAACATTTGTAGGAAAAAAATAATAATAAAAAGATTCTTAAAAGGTCCTAAAGCCTTTCCATAAAAATTCCCCAAACATCACAGTTACATGTGTTCATAAGAAAAAAATACAGAGGCTGTTCTGGACGAACTCCACAGGATTCTGGCAGACCCGTCAACAAAACACATAAGAGCAGAGCGCCGACTCTCAGCCGAACATGTCCTCACGGTCAGCGTTGTAGATCTCCCCCTCCTGCAGCGAGGCGAAGTTTAAGAAGTGCGATGGCCGATGGACTTCATGATAGAACTCTTTGGGGTTGGCCAACTGCAGGTCGTACTTCATGTTGGGATCATGGCGCACACCTGGAGCATAACAGGCATACACTCATGTCAATCCACCACTTCATCAACCTGACGGTAAAAGCTTTTGAGCCGTGAAGCAGATTTGTGGTAAAAATCAAGTAAACTGACGCGTGGGCAGAGTTGAAAATCAAAGAATGAACTGATTTGTCACAAATTAAATTCAACATTGAGGGCCTGTGAGATGCGGCGAGGATTTATACTTAAGGCAGCTTCCCCAAAAGCTAAATAAAAGTGAAGACGAAGGCTACTGACCCATGAAGTTGTAATTCCAGGAGACTTGCCCAGGCACCATGAAGAAGCCCAGGAAGCGATCAGAGAGCAGCATCTGCACTCTTTCATAGTGGGACGGCAGGTAGCCTTTCGGGTTGTTGCCCTTGTCCGTGTTCTGGCGACCCCATTCGTACCCACTGGGTGTCAGCTTGTAAGCTGTGAGTGTGCACGAGCCCGGTGTGAAGCTGAAAACAAAAACACGTTTCGGTAAGAGACAACTCTACTTTTACACACAGTTATGTTGTGCAACAAGCTGCTTTCTGTATCAAGACACAATGTTTAAAATCTTTATAGTTTAAACATTATGTAGGTTTTCAGTTTCCTTGGAAAAACAAAAATTGAGCGCAGCGATCGTATCCATGGCCCCCGCTTACTCCTGAGGCATGTCAAGACAAAAATACAGCTCCATATTATACTACAGAACACAAGAGAGCAGCCATCTTGAACTTAAACTCACCTGCAAGTGATGATGATGGTCTTTTCTCCGTCCCAAGAAGGGTTATCTGCCATGACCTTGGCGTGGGTCGTGACATCCTGCGGGGACAGCTGCGGTGACTCGTTGGGCTGCGTGTGGATCCAGCCGAGAGGCTCCATTTCCTGTTCAAGGAAAGAAAAAGAAATAAATACAAAAGGTGCACTTTAGAACGCCAGCAAATAAGCTGAGTGACATTTATCATATTTGAGCAATAATGAGCCGGAGAGGTCTCCGAGCCTGTCGTACTTTGAGATATTCGTGGCCAGGCAGCTGGTTTGGCAGGTGGACGGTCTGATGCGTTCCCCACTGAGGCACCATGACGATACAACGGATCTCCTTCACCTGGGGGTTGTCTGGTGGGCTGGTGCCGTACAGGTAACCTGCAATCTGGAATTTCAGGACAAGGACAGTAATTCTCCTCCTTATTTTGCAAAGACTTGACAAAGGACGTTGACACAGAGCAGTATATTATGCAGCAGTATATTTCACTACTGCGTCGGCGGTGTAGTATAGCAGATACGTGCCTGTGCTCGCAGATCTGAGATGCAGATGAATTTCTTGAGGACATTTTTGGGCAGGATGTAGGTGTAACCTGTCTCCTTGATGTCATCAGACGACACGTAGATGTGGTTGGTTCGGAGATGGAGGTTGGCGGCAGATATGGCCCTGAGAAAGGAGAATTATAGCCACAAGAAAATAATAAAATCACGTCTGATTCAAAACTAACACTGAACGCCACACTATTACTCATCCCAGAGTGCAGAAATGCTTCAAAACAAAGCGTAAAGTTTAAACTAAGTGTCAACACACCTGACTCTCCACTCAGTCTTCGAAGAGAAGGTCTGGGTCTCGTAGTTTGAGGTTGTGGAGGTGATGATCTCGTCGCCGTGCTTGTTGACGGTGCGGGTCTGTGTGGCGGTGAGCTGCGACTGTTCTTTGGTCTGCTTCTCAATCTCCGCAATTTGCTGACGCTGCTGTGACGGAGCAGAGATCTCCATACCCAGGATGATGTCACGGATCTCAGACTGGGTCAGTGAAGCCACATTCACACTGAAAGAAGATAAATGCTATTACTGCAAAATGTAAGTCTAGACTTATCTGGCTCTGCAGAGCTGGAAAAGATTCATTTCCTTAAAGATAGTAATTCTGACGTACTGAAAACAGCCAAATTAACTTGGAACAATTCTTACTTGTTCTTTTTGCCATAATCAGCCAGAATGAGATCCTTGAGTTGCACCTCCACCTTGATCCACTCCTCATCGGTGAGCGTGGGCCAAATGTGATGGGGCTCGGTGATGGTTGTTTTATCGGGTTTCAGGATGACCTTGGCGCGGTCGTTATTGACATGGAGCGCTCTCAGGATCAGAATGAGTCGGGAGAATGCCTAGAAGTAGACCAGACAACCATACACTCCAGTTACATAGAGGAGTGAGCTGCCATCACCAAAACGACAAGCGTTTGGTTGGGATTAACCTCAAAGAAAAATTTGTCTTGTCATCACTATTTAAACAAAAAAAAAAAAAAAAAAAAAGCAGATTCCTTTTCCGTGATGTTGCAGATTCTCAGTTTGACCAATTTAATCCTGATCTGTCTCCTAGTTGGCAGTGAAACTCACTGTGTAAGATGAGATGGTCTTCAGCCAGTCATCATAAAGGTTGAACAGCACCATCTGTGGCTCCGTAGCCTTCAGGATCAGATCTCCAAACTTCTCCACCTTCAGACAGGCCTGGAAGGGCAGCTGCAACTCTGAGCCCTTGATCACAATGTTGGGGAAGTCAAGCAAGTGGACCTGAAAGAGAGAAAAAAAAAAAAAAAAAAGAAGTGTGGTTTTGACGTTAAAAATCTACACAGATGATCCATTCATTGCTTCAATTGTCATAGCAGTTCTAAGCATAAATAGAGTCTCACCTCCAGAGGGTCCAGCATGCCCTTCCTGGTTACAATGATCTGTTTCGGCTGCTCTTCCACAGGAAGAGAGCGAATCAGGGCGGCGACTTCTTCAGCAGTTTTCCATTTGGCCAGCTAATGAGATGAAAAAAAAAGAAGATCTAGTTAAATTAGTTTCCTAAAAGTAAACAGAGCAAATTATGGGCAAGACCTGTGAAAGGGTTGATAAGGGTGTTCGTGTTCAGAATCAAGCAGAGTTGTAGAATTTAAAGTTTGTACAAATCTTTTTAAGAAGAGAGAAAGAAATCTGAAGTTTGCATCAATTTGGTAGAAAGATAATTTTCTATCAATTAAAAGAAGAAATTTTCTTGAAACAATCAGAATGATTGAAGTTTTTGAAACTGTGTGGTTATTGTCGCTGCACCTGTCCCAGACGTTTCTGTCCAGCCCACACAGATGTGTGAATGATCTTGAGGAAGAGCTGTCCAGTCCTGGGGTTGAAGATGAAAATGGCTCCATTGATGGGTTTCGTTGTCAAGTTACCCTCAAAGGTCTGTTGGAAAATATTAAGAATATATGCAACTGAATTCAACATATTACATATATATAGTTTATATATTTTTGTAAATATAACATATTTACAACATTAAAACACTCCTTTTCTCAACACTTCTCACCTTGTGGATAGTGACTCTGTACACATTTGTGTCATCCACAAACCAGATGATCTGATTGGAGAAGAGTTCACCATAGTTCTGTGAGGACAGGTAGGGCTCAGTGGGCTCAGAGGAGTACAGCTGCAGACCTTTGCGGATGCGCTCCCTGAGCACATACAAGGCAGGGTTGGCCTTCATGATCTTGGCCATGGCCTGCTGGATCAGGGGCTTGCTCCCAGGGAACCAGTTACCATAAGCACTAGAGGAGAGAAAATCAACACTCTTCAAGCCACCGTGTAAAGGCATTTTAAAAGCTAGTGTGAAGAGTTGAAAGGGAACTGAAGAACATACTTGCAGACATAAACAAGCAGATGCCAAAATCCAACAAAGCTGCTAGCAATCGCTCAACAGGCTTTACCACTTTTTTCCAATTTTCAAAAAAGTGAATGTAACACAGCTGAGCAGTAAAATCAATTTGTTTTTTAGTGTCGATGCTAAATCAAAATTACATGAGGAATAAAACTTGAGCCTGTCTTCAAACAAGCTAATCCATAAGAATCTACTACAGAAAGTCAAGAATCTGTAAATTCGACAATCAGCACCTGTGGAGGTTGTAAGCCAGGTCAATCGCAATGAGCACTCCGGTGGGGGAGGGGTAGATACTCATGTTGTCTGTGGTGTAGTCCAGGAACTTGGCCCTGGCGTAGCGCTCAATGTCATGAGAGTCGTAATCACCCCAGCGGAGCTGAATGTCAATCCAGTACTTTTGTGTGGTGGTGCTGTCCATCACGTCCCTGTGGGAGGACGACATTTTAGTTCAGGCAAAAACAAACTGGCTTTAATGTGCATTTTAACCACAGCAAATGAAAACGCCCTATGTGACGTTTTCAGAGTTTCACAGATTACACTTTCAGCTTGTAATAACACATTTAGTGAAAAATCCTACTTTGAGTCAGCCAGCAGAGACGGTCGGGAAACGTTCCACTTGTACGACGCAAAGAGGAGGATGTCTGCGCAGGACGAGTTCATCTTGTATGACTTCCTGGGGTGGATGGTCTCCTTCTGCACCGTCTCAATCTCCAACGCATCCAGCTCCTGGTCAAACACCTGAACACCAAACACAATATACATTTATTCACACTACGAGAAGAGTGAGGGACATTTATTTTTACTTCAGAAGTACAAAAAAAATAAATAAATAAACCTGTTGAACGACATAAGTAGAGTAAACTAACAGAAACCTACCTGACAGAGATCCATGACAATGCTCTCATGAATCTTCTGCCACAAGTGAGCCCTGAAGATCTGAATGAGGGAGATCTTCAGTGTGGGGATCTTGCCGTGCATGAAGATTCCTGTCAAGTCAAGCTGTACTTGGAAACCCACGTACACCTAGAAACAGAAGGAGAACAAATGCTGTAAACCGGTGCAGATTTTCCCGACACAAAAATGAACACAATCGCGTTCGACATCGGCAGGTTTTTACTCACGTTGGCTCTGTTGATGGTGGGTGACCACCAAAGTGTGAAGCGACGGTTGGGGATTTGGTTGAGACCAGACCTCTGGGCATTGGTCAGCTTCTTCCATTTCATAGACTCTTCAAAGCCACTGGCCTTTTCCCTAAAGCCCAGAAAGACAATTAGTGTTTTTCATGCATTCAATCAAACATAAAAACAAATGCGTTTTTTCTCTTTTCTTTGAAAGCAGCCTTAAAAGCAACTTCATTCTTCTTAGGGTTAAAGCGCTCTCACCAGAAGAGACCCTCCCATGTGGGGAAATAAGTGCCTTTGAAGAGGGTGTGCTCCAGGATACCCTCCACGCCACCCAGAGCCTGGATCATGTCTGTGCGGTAGTTGTTCAGGTTCCACAGCTTACCGTCGTGCCTCTGGTGAGTCCACCAGAACGGATTCTGCTTCAGCACCTGCACCCAAGTCAGAAAGACCAACACAATCAGTGGGTGCACGTTGGTGTTCATTGTTAAGGTTAAAAATATTTAAAACAATTTATGTTAAGAGGCATATTTAAGTGAAAACAACGGGTGTTAATTGTCACTGGTCCTGATAAAATCTAGCCATGTCTAGCCATCTAAACCTTCTTGACTTCAGACATGTAATATAATCAAAAGGCACTCTGAATATGCTGAATATAATTTATTAGCCGTCTGATGAACACATCAGGGGGCATCTGCATCATACCTGATACTGTTTGAAGTCTGTCCTGACTCTCCAGCCTTTGTCATAAGCCAGTGTGTGTCTGTCCTTCTGGAAAAGCGTGTTGATCCGGGGGATTCCTCTGTCCCACGAGTCCTCCAAATCTTCCAAGGTAAGACGCCTGGAACAAAGAAAAGGCATTTCAAGTCAAAACGATATCTACTAAATCAGTAAAGAAGAGCATTTCCAAAGAATCAAAACACGTCAGCACTGACGAGCCTTTGAGCAGCGTACCTGTTCTGGGCAATAGCCTCCTGTCTCTTGAGGGCATACTCAGCCCAGACTCTCTGAGAGTCGATGAACTCACTCTCCCACGGCTGAATGTAACGATACAAGTTAGGAATGAGCTGGTCTTCCTCATGGCTCATTCCAGACCTGAAGTGTGTGATGCCCACATCTGTTTGCTTGGACCACCTGGTAAAACAAGAGACAATTGAGTGGCTGATATGACCAGGCGACACACAAGAGAAACAAGTTAAAGATATTTACAAAAACAAAGGTACAGCTGAATGGGAACTTACCGCAGATCCGACTGTGGGATAAGCACATGACCCATGGATAACATGCCAAGGCCACCCAACTCTTTGGGAGTGTAGAAGACTACAGGAGGGAAGCGGCTAGGCATTTTGGAGTTGAGGCCGATCTTGATACGCGTCTGAATCTTGTTCTCACATTTCACCAGCAGGTCCAGGAGCTCCTGTGTGTTGACCACAGCCTCGCGGAAGTACGTCATCAGTCCGATCAGAGCGGTGTTCCACTTGTTCACAATCTGGAATTAAAAACAAGACACGGTGACTTTGTTATAAAGGCTTCTTTTTGTTCTCACTTTTATCCACCTGCATGTAGTAGTAGTATTTTTATTAGAATTGGTATTATTATTATTGTTGCTAATATACAATCATTGTAAATACTTAACATTTTTTGAGCTACTTGACTAATTTGAATTTCCCCATTGGGGGATGAATAAAGTATTTTTCTATTCTATTTCTATTCTATGTCACCAGGGTAGTTTATTGAACAAAAGATTTCTGCCAACCTTGGTGAAAGTGGTGGATCCGGAGGCCATCAGGATCTGACGCACTCTGTTGTGGAAACGCTGCATTGATTCATCATCCACACGCAGGAAACACTGGGCAGTCCTCTCCTTAGTTACCTAAACACAATGGTAAAACACAACAAGATTACTTCAAAGCCACTAAAGGGAAGAAAAAAATAAAAATAATAACTGCTGGGGACAGTTGCTAAAGCTCTGAAAGCAATTATTAGCAAATCTGCTGTTTATTTCTCACCTCATTCTGCAGGTTCCAGACTCCGTCCTTGTGGGTAAACTCTTCATAGCTGGTGCGGCACTTGGGAAGGATGCGGCACTCGAAGCCACACATGTTGAAGAGCAGATTGGGGTTGTCCTTGCTGTAGACTGACACAAAGCTGTTCTCCCACTGGACTGTGGTGACAGACCTGGGCAGACGGTTCTTGATGTCCCAAAATACCGCACGTCCACTGGGAATCAGACCAATCAAATGTTTCACAAAGAATGAGATTAATTTCAACAAATTACCGGCTGAAAATTCAAAAGATCTAAAGATAAACTCACAGGTTGACATCGTGCTTCATCAGTCTCATGCGAGCATCACGAGGCCAGCACTTCTTGTTGTTGTAACCCACTATGTTCTCGTTGTTAGGGTCTGGATGCTCCGTCAGGTACCTCTGAATCAGATCCCTGGCCTCGTCAGCAGAAAACCTGGAAGACCAATTATATATATTAAAAAAAAAAGTCGTCACAATTTCGATTTTTCTGATACCTTTTGGGTAAAACAATCATGACCGCTTGGCTTTTCAATCCCACCTGAAGAAGATGTGTATGCGGTCAATGTAGCGACAGTACAGTCTGATTGGGTGGGCGCTCTCTGTGGCGGTGTCTTGGAAACTGAGGAAGTCATTGGGCATCTGAGGTGGGCCGGCCATCTCACTGGCACGGTGCAAGCCGAGCACCAGCAGGTCCATCACCAGGCCGTAATACTGGACAATGAATGAGGCAAACTGGAGCCCCCTGATGATGCCGTACGAGTTGGTGTGGTTCATGTCCTATGTGAAAAATAAGAGACGGGGGATGGGGTTGCTGAGCTCAAATACCAGGAAAAGCATAACTGGCACACAATGGGAAGAGTGTTTTTAAACAGGCGAGAGCTTACCTTGTAGTTTATGACCACATTGTTCTTGGCTGTCATGTAGTCAGCAATGTTGTGGTCCACAATAAGACGCAGCAGCCTGTTAAGCAACGTCAGATCAATCTTCTCGTACATCTTCTCATAACGAGACTCCAGCATCACGTTGCACTCTCCTTCTGCCGTTTCCCACACATCCTGCAGGTTGTTGATGCCTTCGGAGAAAAAAAACAAAACAAAACAAAACAAATGGGACCATGCTGGAAGGAACAAGCTTCAGGCATCTGAGAGCTTCCAAATTTGTAGTTTCCATACTGGATTGTTCCACAGCATGTTTAGATACGATACGCCAACTCGTTGCCTATGTAACAAAGCCTGGGGCGAGCCTTACCTTGGCACCACTTGTAGACTAACAGTGGTGGTGGTTCGGTATCAGCAGGTTTGATCCAGGGTGGGAACAGGCGTCTCTTGTCTGCCTCGTACCACAAGTACTGGTCCAGGTAAGCGTCAGTGATTTTCTCCAGGGGTTCCACATCGTACACTGGCACCAAGTGGCTGTACAAGTCCATGAACTCGATACCAACCTGCAAAAGAAGACAGTGTTCTGACACTTTTAAATAATTCAAATATAGTGAATTGAGACATGCGTCTTTAAAAAAAAAAAAAGGTCTTGAACAAGACCAGGAAAAAAGGCGGATTGTTTTTCTCTGCTTCAAATCCACTTTTTCAAGGAAGAAACATCCTCGGTAAAAAAAAATAAAAAACATCCCATAAAGTATCTGCACCCCTTTGAACTGACCTCTTTGAATGCTCTCTGTGTGAGCAGGTGACGCTTGATCCTGGAAAGGGCCTCATGGGGGTTGTCGTAGGCCTGTTCTATCAGACCCAGCTCCTCCCTTTGGCTCTGGTTCAGACGAGACTTCACACTGGGGGGCAAATAAAGTAAAAAATGTACATAAAACAAGTGTTTGGACAGAAAACATTTGCCGATGAATTTGGTCATGTTCCAAGCATGTTTACCTGTATGCCTCTTTGAGCCTCTCCAGTGCCAGGATCAGCAGCTTGGTGTCGTGTTTGTAGGACAGCGGGGGGAAAGGGATGGGCGAGAACCGCCGACTCTCCAGCCAGTGCACAGTGGTGGTGTAAATGGCCACAGCCTCTTCTGCTGTGATGTAGGGACCATCCTGTGAGCAGAAAAATAAGAAAATTCAATAAAGATGTTTCAAAGTGTGAGATTAAAGGCTTTGGCTGTTTAGATGGTGTGATGGAACTGCACTTTTACATTTCATTGCTTGTGTATTAAGTTGTTTTTAATAATTCTTTTAAAAATGATCGGAGCAAATATCTGAACAGTGAGGAGCAAACTGCTACTGCAGCCAGCAAATAGAAAACCACCGTTCATTTTTATATTCCTCCAGTTCTTACGCACAGACAAGCAGACCAATGCAAGTGCGCCTTTGTAAGAGGAGTCCAAAAACAAGCAGACCGACAATACATACAGCTCAATAGTAAGTAATAACCAGAGCATTTATATTAAGGTTAAATGATACAAAAAGAATTAGAATTTAACAAAACCAGCTAATTAGTTTACAAGCACAGACGAGCATAAATGTTCTTGCATGTTACCTTCAGATAGTTGTGCTGTCTCTCCTGCTCAGCTTTCAGGTACAGACGGGTCAGTCTCCCCAAATTCTTTTTGCACACCGTCTTGTCCACAGTGGCTCCTCGTCGGATACGCTCACGGTTGTAGTGAGCGGTGTTGGTCCACCAGTCAGCTTTGGCTTTCACGTAACGCAGGATCATGTTCTCAATGGGAGTGGGGAGGCCTGGCACCTGAAAGGACATGGAAAGAAAAATTCAAAAACTGACACCTTTATATTAGAAATGGTCAATTTCAGTCCCAAATTCAGGAAAATATTGTAGTTTAGCATTCACAGGGATAAGTACTTGTTTGAATCAATAGCCCCTTTCACACTGAGGAATAACCCGCGTTTAATCCGCGAATTTAGCGTGTCCGCTGTTGCGTTCACACTGACGACCCGGGCTGCCCCGTCAACTCGACTTTGGACCCGCGTCGGACCCTAGTCTTTTTGCCGAGCCGAGTTTGGTGTGAACGCAATTGACGCGGGTCGGACGTGGTCGTGGTGTGACGTGAGGAGTTTAAAAGACAGAATGGACAGCTGATTCAGAACAACAGCGACGGGTGAGGACAAGTTTCACTCTGTTTTAGCCTACATCAAGTTGGAGACATTTTTTAATATGGCCAACTGGGGAGACAAGGAGGTCCGCGAGCTCCTCAGCCTCCAGCAGAGGACGTTATTTACCGCCACATTTCGGGGACTATAGTGCTCTTGTATTCTCCGCATATGTTCTTCGGCAGCATCCCACGTTGTAACCATCCACACCCCGTCAAATAACATCTTCATGAACTGCATATACAATTGCAAAAACGAGGTCCTCAAGGTGATTTTTTTTGCTGATTGTATGGAAGAGCTATATGGCTGATTTATGTGTAATATATGGAAGAGTTATATGGCTGTTATATGTGCAATGTTGTGTATAGTGCCTTGTGTTTTTTGTATTGATATATGTTTGCTACTTGACACCTTAATTTCCTTCAGGATTAATAAATAGTACTCTACTCTACTCTACTCTACTCTTCTCTTCTCTATTTAAGCCTACCTCCGACACATGGCTTGTGCCTACGTCATTGTACACGCCCAGCATTTTATGTGTTTCGTGTGACGCTCTGCCACTAGGCAACGCCCCCTGAACTCGGCTTCAGGCGACACGGGTCACCAACACGCCAAGCGTTCACATTGCTCGACGCGGGTCGCAGGTGCAGTTTGGACCCGCTAAGGTAGCGGGTCGCAGTGTGAAAGGGGCTACTGTCTCAAACAATCTACTTCCATGTAGTGAGATTGAGACTGTCACAGTAAGCACTGACCTTCCATGGGATGTTTGCTTTCCAGCACCTCCAGGACTCACTGAGGTGCTGCAGGATGGTTCTGGCCTTGTTCTGTTTGATACCCTCGGGCATCATGTCCAAGATGTCATGCATCACTGCGGCACGCAACTCCAGATCAAAGTGAGACTCCACGCGCTGTTTGGTCACAGTCTTGGCGACACCCTTGGAGTGACGTCCTGTTGTGAAAAACAGTAAAAAGCTGCTGCTAAAACTGGCACATATCCTCCCACAGACCATCTCTAAATGTGCGCATCACATCTCTAGTAGCTAAAACAGTTAATACAGATATATGTATACATACCTTCAAACTGCCTGGCCAGCAGATTCCCCAGCCACCTCTCCAATAGTGGAGTGATGCCCCTCATGAAGAACAGCCACACTCTCCAGCCAGGGGCCCAAAATCCACAACCTGGACCCTTGCCCACTGGACCCTGATTTAACAAACAGAAGGTAACGCAATAAAGGTTTAGGGCTTCAAGTGTAGTTTTTGATAGAAAAATAAATTCCCATTTGTGTCGAAGCAGTTCAAATGCATCATGAGTTTACTCACGGTGTTGAACCGGTAATAGATGAGATGCTTCAGGTCTTTGCACATCCGGATCTGTCTCATCAGCTTGTACTTGTAGCGGTACATGCCTGTCAGTTGTCCCACATGAGCAAAGATGTACTGAAGCCCATCAGACAACTATAAGGCAGGAAAAAAGAATTTTATTTAAAGTTAAAATAGAGACACTAAGGACACTTCCTGAAGAACAGAAAATACCAACTTGAAGCCATGTTAAATGCTTTAAAAACAAAAACAAAAGTATTTTCCCCATGACATGAAACATTTGTTCACAATGACGAAACTCCCCTTAACTCAAGACATGGTGCTTAGATATACTCTGTGGCTCAACTTGTCTTAATTAAATGGGATGAACTGTGCAAAGTTGAATCAAACCAACCTGGAAAGCGTCAACATTTCCCAGTCTGTACTGCACATGGCTGTCCACCACCAACTTGCTGAGACGCAGTACCTCTCTGCACAGATGGAAGGCATTTCCAAATCTGGACTTCTTTCGCTCCTGGAGGACAAACAACAACAACAACTGGAGGTTAAAAAAGGTTCATGTGGTAATGAGCACTTTTTTTTGGCCTAAAACTTCATTTTAATTTTCCTGAGACATGAATCTATCCAAGTTTAATAGCGGGTGGATCTACTCTGGAAATCGTACCTTTGTCGTCAGCGTTTTGACAGGCTTCAGGTTAAAGTTGTAGTCCAAATGTAGATAGTTGAGGTTCTTACGATGGATGAGCAGATTGAGCATGTTGTAACCCTGTCTGCATACCTGCAGGCCGACCTCCACCCAGTCCAGCTTTGTGGACTGAAAGAACTTTGTGGCTTTGAAGGAGCGGAACAGATATCTGAAAGAAAACAAAGGCAAAAACTTAAAGAAAAAAAAAAACTGACTGATGAGCAAATGCAGCTTTAAATTGAAAAAACAGAAAAGGTAAAACAGAAAACCACATCCAATGATGCTCACCTCTTCTTCTGGGCCTTGGGTGGCCTGTGTTTGAGAGCATTGAGCACGTAGTACTTGAGCAGTTTCTGGTACGACACACGTACTTTCACTGGCTGTCCTGCCGGGCAATGCTCTCTGTACCTGTAGACCATTTTAAAAGCACAAATTTGTTCTGTTTTTCATAAAATGTAGATGTGCAGACATCTGGAATAGATTAACAACACATTTCCCACAAAGCTAACCCATCTGATTTAACAAAAATAATAATAAAAATCAGTCAAGCAGAGCAAGTTCACTCTTGCTCCAACATGACAGTTTTCTCACCAGTTCTTGATCAGGGGGATATCGATGGCTCGCCTTGTCCGACCAGAACGGAGGTTGAAGGGTCTCGGAGCCCAGAGCAGGGCAATGCCATTGGCTGTGTTGTCAGTGTAGAGGGGGGTCTCTTTGAGGAAGGGCTCCACATACTCGGGAAGCTCAAACTCCTCATCGTCATCGGGTAGAGGTTCCTGACTCTGAGTGGGGCAAAACAATAGAAAAACAACCTTAGAGCCTTTACTTGTAAAGAGAGAAATCGCATTATTCGGCTAAATGTTCAACCATTACGTGATCAGAAGCGATATCAGAATGGTAAGGGGTTATCTGCAGCTGCAGCCAGTAATATATCAAAGGTCACCACTCATTTTATTATTCCTCCAGTTCTTACGCACAGGCAAGCAGACCAATGCAAGTGCGCCTTTGTAAGAGGATTTAACTCAAAAAGTCATCTTGATATTTTGTGAAGGTAATATTCCTTTTATCCTAAACTGCCAAAGATAATCTGCAACACAAACCTTGACAGAATGTCTGTGAGAAATGGGGTTGATCAGCGGATCAAAGTAGAACGCTGGTAGATCAGGATCCTCCGTCTTGATAAACACCACATTTGGTGTATGATACCTGCAGATTAGGAAACACAAGTGTCTCGTTTTACAGCCAATATGGCGGATGAACATAATAAGCAATTCAGTTGACCATTTAACTTCACATCTGTGTATCATGGATTGACTGATGTTACATTTCAATGAGCTCAGTTTTTAAGAATTCGGTTTTTACCAGGTGAGGTGCACATGGTGCGGCAAGTTGTTGTACAAGTAGGGGAAGGCGATTTTGTACTCCGTCCTGATGGGCTGTCGGATGATTATTTTATTGATGTCATTGAACTCATTCCAGTCCTCATCCCTGCAAGAGAAACATAGAGATCATCTAAAGCACAAAACATTTAACATAAAAAACAATATATATAAAAACAAGTTGAGCAAATGCCTCTATGGTATTCAAGCCAAGTGACTTCCACAGTCCAGTATAAAAATATATTGTTTGATACAGATGGGAGGTACGTACTGCAGGTTGATGTCTCTGACCAGCGGCTCAAACTTAGGTCCTCCTGGGATGGCCATATTCAAGGCCTTGGAAGTGAAGAAGGCCTTCAGGTCAAACAGATAAAAGTAATTCATGTCGACCAGATCTGTCAGAAGCTGATTGGCCAGACGGTACAGTGTTGACATCATCGGCAGCGTGAACTGCCAGCGCCGGTAAGTTGTTCCGTTCACAAACCTAAATTTAAAAAAAACAAAACAAAAAGGCACAAATCAGTTTTTTTCCCTTTCAAGTTAAACATCAGCTGAATATGAAACATTTTTTAAGTTTTAAGAGTTTTAAGGGAGTTGTGAAGGCTCACTTGGAAGTATCTTTGAGTGGCTGGTGTTCGTAGAACCACTCCGCAACTGAAGAATCTTCCTCGGAGTCAAGCTCCATCTGGATGGCCTCCAGGGGTTCCACATCAAGGATGTTGTCAGCATAGTCAAGAGGCGGCTCCTCGTCATCAAATGGTGGAAAGCGCATCCTTTTGAAGTGTCGTCGATCGCGCTTCTCACGACGCATCATGATCCACATGGTGCTGCGTTTAGATAAGAACTACCAATGATCCCCAATACTAAAGAAATATCAACATTGCACTTGACAATCATGTGAATAATCAAACAGCTGCCACAAAACTAGAGCAAGGAAGTCCAAACTTTCTCTTACCCCCACTGGGCAATGTAGACTGGCTCGATGACCCAGGGGATTTCATTCACAAAGGAAATGGCTCCGGTGATGTGGTAGAGCACAGGCACATCTCGGATCTGTTCCCAGGGCATCGGCATGCTTTCCAGCAGCTTCAGCACTGCGTGGGGCATGTACTTGAGGGCACTATTCAACAAGGGCAAAGACATGAGATGAGATGTAGTGAAGCTACAGTACAACTGATCTTCCTGAATAACAATGAAATAATAAGGGGTGCATAAAGGCAACTAGTTTAAAACTTTGGCAGGTATTACATTATACCTGCACAACATACAAATATTAAATTCTATCAGGGGTTTGAATCCATATAGCAAGAACACAGAATTCAGTTTTACCCTAGGTAGACCCTCTTGTCATGGCGAAACTTTCTGTTGGTCATGTCACCATGGTCCCTGATAATCTTGCGGACATGCTCAGGTGGCATGTCCTCCTTTTGGGCATCCACAAAGCCAAACTTTCTCTTCTCCGAGTAGCGCTTTGCCTGCAGCTGCTGCCATTTTCTTGCTGTGAGATTGGGTGACATTTCACATTTGTAAATTTAATCCCATCCACCCATAATATAACTTATTTCTTATTAGAAAGCCACATGAATGCAAAAGCAAATGACAACAAATATACCTTTTTCTTGCAGTTTTTCCTCAGACATGTAGTCTGGGACAGGCGCAGGAGGAGGAACACCTGGGGGCACACCTGGTGGAACAACTGGTGGCATCCCTGGAGGGACACCTCTATAGGGAAAGGTAGCTGCCATGTTGCCTCACTGATCAAAACAAATACACCAAATGAAAATTACTGCATATCAGGAAAACTGGACTGCATGTTATTCATACACTAAGAAATGGGTATTCAGGTCCTAAAAAAAAATAAGTACCTTTACTTTTACTAAGAAGAAGAAAAAAAAGCCTGAACGAGAAACTTTATAACATTTAATTGTTTTTTCTTTAAAACACCTATTGAGTCGAAATAACTCCTAAACATTAAAGCTTTTGACTATTTGTTCTATATAAATAACAAAGAATTAGGGCAAAGTAAGTTATTTGCGTAACTATAACCTCATGCTTGTTAATTCAGCTCAACATGGCTTCCCCAGCGGAAGAAAGAAAAAAAAAACACTTACACACCATCACACTTTGCATAATTCGCCTGAAATTTGACGAAAACTTGCAATATAACATCGGGTTTTTGTTAACAATTCGTCCCAATAAACTGCACTCGTGGTATTTAACACACTAGTCGACGCACGGAAATGATCAAATATGTGCCAAGCGTGGGGCTATAAGCTAGCCAAATGCTAACATTAGCATAGCGGCTAACGGCTGCGCGTTAATCATGAACAAAAATGAAAGCGTCTTCAACAATACACACCTCGCTACCTTCACTCCAAAGGCGTCTTCTTAACGCCGAACGCAGCCTTGAACCACTTTAAATCAACTACTACAACATTTCCTTCTTCTTCTTAAGGCGTATTGTCTTTTTCCGCGTCAGTGTTGCGTTGAGCTGTTTTCACACAACTGCATAACCCACGACGCGAGCCGCACGATTAACGCACTACCGTAAAATTCACAGTCAAGATTTACGCCAGATTTAAACGCTTCTTCTCATGAAGTGGACGTGAATCTACGTAAAAAAAAAATGCGCAAACGTAGAACAAGCGGTTTCTTGTGAATACCCGGATGATCACACATCCGTCACACTACTGCCCCCTGTAGTGTTGGAGTACGTCCAGCAAGGTTTAAAAAACCAACCCTGCTGGGTTTAAATAACAAACATGGAGGACAAGCACAGGTTATTCCTCTCCCTCACCTCATACCAGTTCATAAACTTATCAATGGCATCATCAAGTTCATCATTTTACACGAGCTCAGATTTCTTTATGTTCTGTCCTGTTTATTGGCTGTGGGGCATCATGCATTTTTCTGAAATCTAATGTAAAATCATCTTAGTGGACCTTTGTGTATCCTATGATGATTTTCCATTTCTATTTACTGAAACTTTGTCATGTCAAAAAAAATGCAATCTAAACATAGGATATACAACACTGTTGTTGGTGGATAGAATAGCAGATGACGCCTTTATTCTGAAAAAGCGAAGCGGAAAAGGCTGCTCTCGGGCACATACACCAGCTGTGGTGTATATATATATATATATATATGTGTGTATGTTGTGGTCACACATCTGCCTTTCTACTAGTTTGTGACTGCATCTCACGGTTTCACAGCGGAATGGCGACAAGCGACGACGTGCGCGACAACGTGAAGGTACTTCAGAGCCGAGTGTAGATCAGAAACACCAGCTTTGCGTTCATTTCGAAGTTTATGGGGAAGTTTCCCCAATGCAACGCGGATATTATGTAACACTTGTTTGTTCCGTTAATTGTCATCACAGATTTTCTTACTGCTGTCTTTGGAGGTCTTGAAGTATCTTAGTTTTTCATTCAAACGGCTGTGTTGAATACATATTTGAAAACTGTTAAATCTGTGCCAGTTTTGAACTTCACCAAATGTTTTCTTCCCAATTCATACTTGAACTAATCTGATGCCCATATGTATGAATACATCACAGGAAAATGAACGCTTCGAGAGTAAATTAAAGAAATCAAATAGCAATAGAATCAGACCTACAACAGTCTGTAAGGCAGCTAAGTGTTAAAGAAGCGTCTGTAAAGGTACTTTCATCATATTAAATTTGTAAACTTATATGTCACACACTCAGAAATACTATGGCAGTCGACTGGAGTCATCTTGTGACTTACAAACAAGTGCTACCTCCTGCAGTTTGCCCTGCCGTCCGCCGCCCAGAAGTGTCACAGAAGCTCTGAGTCTGGTTCACCCCGAAGTCACCAAGAGGTACTGCTGGCCAACTGACTTTGAACTGACTTTCTAAAATCTAAATCTTGAAAATGACTGCAGGCTGTGTTAGTAGGGGTTTGTCTCTCTTTAAAAAGGCATTGTTATCTTGCAAATTTAACCCTCCCCAACTATAAATCTATTCCAGGTTCTTTGGATGTGGTCTTCCGTTTCCAGCGAAGCTCGATGGTTGCAGAGTCCTGGACCTCGGCAGTGGTTCTGGACGGGACTGTTATGCCTTCAGTAAACTTGTTGGGCCGAGTGGACATGTGACTGGGATCGATATGACGGAGGAGCTGGTAATGACACACAGCTGGGCGCATCACACTAGATCCCTGTCCTGTTTTTACTACTGATTTCACCTCAATTTCTTTAGATCACAGCGTCCCGTCAGTATGTTGAGTACCATCAGTGCAAGTTTGGCTATGAGGAGCCCAACATCACTTTTGTCAAGGGGTACATGGAGAAACTCATTGAGGCAGGCATACCGAGGGACTCAATAGATGTTGTGATGTAGGTTAAAATTATAGCTGTTATTCTTCTGTTACCTGGAAAAGACTTGACAAGATATTAAACCAGGGTTTTTCTCTCTAATCGCAGATCCAACTGTGTAATCTGTCTGTGCCCCGATAAAAGAAACGTGCTACAACAAGCGTACGACGTCTTAAAGGTAAGTCCGAAGAGTAGCCACACCTTACTGCAAAGAAGTGTACAAACTTCAGACTGCAGCGTGTTTAATTTCTCCCTGGTTTTACACAGGTAGGAGGCGAACTTTACTTCAGCGACATGTATGCCAGCTGCGTCATTCCCGATCACATGAAGCAGGATCCAGTCCTGTGGGGTAAAATGGCTCCTCCTTAGTGAACTAAAAGGGAGGCATCAGTGTCACACGGTATTTTTTTCTCTACAAACTCGCCTCTTTTTTTGGGCTTAGGAGAGGGGATGAGTGGCTCTCTGTTTTGGAAAGATCTCATCTCCCTGGCTCACGACGTTGGTTTCAGCTCTCCGCATCTCGTTTCAGCGAGTCACATCGAGGTCCACAGCAGTGAGCTCAAGGCAAAAGCAGGTAACAAAAGAATAACTTTAGACAGCACGGGACAAAAAAACGATTCTTCAACTGAGCTGAGCTCTTTGCTTTCCAGGTGACATCAGGTATGCTTCGGGCACTTACAGGCTCTTTAAGCTGCCCAAACGTCCAGTGATGTCAGGTGCGACTGTGACGTACAAAGGCACTGTGGCAGAGTTCCCTGATCAGCTGGACTTTCATTCCTCCAACTGTTTTAAGGTGTGATGGCCAAGGCTAATACTGAAGTGTTGCCTTATCAGTATTTACACAGAGACGTTTACTGACCTGGGGCAGTAAACTGTCCGTCCAATAAATGTCAAAATAATCTTAATTTAAGATATAATGCATGTATATCCAAGGTCAGGGTTTGTTGTTCTCCCTTGCAGAAAGACGTAGCAGTGGAGGTAAATGGAGAGATGGCAGCGATCCTCCAGAATTCCCGGTTCTCCTCGGATTTCAAAGTCCAGATGTTCGATAAACACAGTTCCAGCTCCGAGTCGACACAGGTGGCTGATATTCCAGATATACTGTGAATATAAGGCTATAAAGTTTTTTTTTTTTTTTTTTGGTTGCAGATTGTTTGAGTGACGATTGTGTTGTTTATTTTCTCAGTGCTGCCACCTCAACCCGTTTCTGCTGGCTGACAAACGGGGGTCCTCTGTGAAACAATGCTCCAAAACAGGCAAATAAGAGGCTGCTGCATCCAGTGTGTGAACAGTGTAATACAAGATTTTATAGCACTGATTACCTGCCATTGGTTGTTAATTACGTGTGGATTCTAGTCACTGATTGAAGAAGATCACAGCCACAAGTGAATCAGATATACTGAGGAAAACCAAGGGCTAAATGATCAAGAGTCTTTATTGTCATTTTACAAGATAACGAAATTTTCTTACGACTCACGGCTTAAAAGCACACATTAGAGTAAAAAAACTGTACACAATAAAATAGAATAAAGTCAGATATAATGAAATGAGAATGTAATAAATAGAATATATACCTGTAAATATTGTCTGAGGATGAAAATAAAGTGCACTTAGTGCGAGTCCTATGTCCCTATGTGCAATGTCAAAACAAAAAGTCGTCATAAGACATATTTGTGAGTGCCGACAGAATTTTGAATAACAAAACTGTATCATGTGTGCTCACTGCCAACAGAGTGAACCCATAAGAGAGTGAAATGTCAGATTTGTTGGCAACTAAACACTAAAACAGAAATACAAATTTTAGACAGGATGATAACGTATGATGTGTTTGAAATTTGATTAGAAATCGTATTTATAGTATTGCTCTCTGTGCCCATCCAGCTAAGTTATTAATAGATAAGAAATAATGCGAGGGGACACAGAAACCCCGACAGACCAATAATAAATATATCACAATACACAATCAGGGGGTTGAAACTCCTGACAGATAAGTGAAATGAAATTAGGTAAATGAGATGTTTAAAGAATGCTACAAACTGCTTTCTTTACTGCTTTGCCTTCATTTTTTATTCATATTTTAAACACTGACAAAAGGTTAACAATGAGAGACATGTAAACAGTTCAATGACGACAAATGAAGGCATTACAGTACACATGAAACAGAGGAGTCCCTGACTTTCTGCATGTTTTTCACTATTTGCTGCATGCAGGATTCCATAGTTGAGCAAACCATGTGGCTTGATGTGTAAACGTTTTACCGGATATGATAATACCAGATGTCTTTTGAGTTTCAGATGAATGTAAAATAACCGGTACCGATGATTAACATCATATTCTTCCACCCAAATTTTGTTTGCCTGCAAGAAAACAAAACGACAATAATACCAAAAGTGGACTTTCTAAAAACTGCGAGTTTCATTCACTATACTTTATATTTACCTCTTCATCTTTAAAGGCTACAGAGTTGGAAATATGTCCAAGTCCATAACAGTAAAACAAAGTAAAAATCTTGGAAAGCAAGTAAAGATTTCATTTTCTAAGGGAAAACCAGAACAATTCAAAGAAAAAGAAAAGAATGTATATAAATACCACCCCCTACCCCATAGAGACACTGTACTGGTTTTATTTCTGTAGATGTTTATTAGGAATGTTCTGTTCTGTTTTCTTCGATAATTTTATGTCTGTTTTTAATCAAACAAATATTTATCTGGTTTAAGTGGTTTCTAAATACATTCTATCCAGGCTCAAAGAGCAATTGAACTCTTTAATCTTTATGGTTCATTTGTGCCTTGATTTACATCTTTTCAAAAATCCGTCGGGTAGAATGTGTTACTGGGCAGAGCTGAACCCCAGCATGATGACCTGTTATTTCACCTGAAAAAACTATACCACTAAATATAGTCAAACAAAATCTTTCTGGACGTTTGTGTTGGCGCGCTGTATTTGACGGCAACCACTTTAAACTAGAAGTAAACACTAACTATAAAGGCCACTACACTCCTTACAAAGAAACCTGATTATGTGGAGTGCCCAAAGGGCAAATTCAATAGAGCTTTATGTGCTGCTATGGTAACAGCACTGTTGAGTGAGAGCAGAAATAAAGTCTGATTGGTTCTTCAGAGGCAGTAAATGGAGCAATCCAATTTGGTACTATGAAAGAAGGAGGTAGAGAAAAACAATAGAGAAAGGCGACATACGCCATCGCTGAGAGGTTCTGCTTCTGGAAACATCTGGTTACATCTGCAGCCAGCTCAGATCGTCGGCTCTGCACAGATCAGGACGTGAGGAATAAACGGTTAGATTCTTGATCATATTGTCAGTTCTACCATTCAAAATCACAACTCAGAATTCCGCCACAATCTCATGTATCAAACGGATTGAAATGGTAGATCAGACTGCAGTCCAGTCAGTGTTAAAGATGCCACTCACTGAGCCAGGGCCTTTGTTAAGGCGTTGCCCTTTGCCATCAGCTCTGCGACCTGAGCCACAGCGGGATCAAACATCAAGCTGGCCGCAGCTACTACCACCTCATCCCTGTCAGCAACAAAAAGACAAAGTTAACATCGATAGCAAGAATTAGTCTTTGGCTGAATGAAGAATTACTGCCCAGCTGCTCACTTGATGTAGAACGCCAGAAATTTCCTCTCTTCCACTTTGCCTTTGAATATGATGTCTGTGTATCCCTCCCCATAGCCTGAAAAGAGGAGGTAAGAGTGGGACGTGAGATTCGGTACGAGCAGAAACATCTTTAATATTCTAACATTAGAGTCGCATTGAAAACTCGACCTGTGTATCTGATACTCTTTCCAAGCAGAGCAGTCCAGAAGAAAGGAACAGACTCAATTGTGGCCGGTTTCTTCAGCATGTTCAGAGCTGCTACTCTTCCTGGTACAGAAAAAAAACAAAACGGCGATGACGTTAAAGCCGGGTGTCGCAGCAGTTCCACCCATAACATGTTCGTGAAGAAATATCTGCGCAGAATGAAAGAAATCAAGAGACCGGAGGTATTTCTTACCGTGAGCTTGTGACATTTGCCAGTGGCCGATGCTGATCTGCTGCCCACCACGAATGGTCAGAGGGAAGGAGGTAACATCTCCTGCACCGAAAATGTCCGGTACATTGGTCTTCATGAACTGTTAGAATAGTTGAGGGAACACGCAGCACAAAGCACTCAAACACCTTAGCTGTGAAGTTTATATAATATGCAATACTTCTATCTGGTTTAAAAAAAATTCAACAAAAAGGCTGGATGCCTCAATCTAAGCTGTGAAGTCGTGTTGGTGCTTGAGTATCAAAAATGTGAGTTTGGATTTAGGCCTCACGCTTGTTCGAGTGCGTTAGTTACCTTGTCAACAATCACGGCTTTCTTTGAATCCACTGCGACCTCACTGCCTGCTAAAAAGTCGGAATTGGGAATTACGCCTGCAAAAAAAAAGAAAAAAAAAACATATTGGAAGCGTTTGATTTTTGCATCACACCTCGAGGAAGCTCCAAGTTACTTTGTTTGTTGAATAGTTACCGTCTTTCGCGATAAAAATGTGTATTTTAACGAGATCTTCAATACGTTGTGTTATTGTCACACATTTGCTCATCTTCGGGAATAGAAACGATACCTGTCATATATCAAACAATCCTCCTAAATTTAGAGGTCTACGTTATTTCACTGAAATCTTTGTAGGATTTGAGGAGAGAAAGATTTTTTTATTCATCCTTTTTTTCTGTTGGCAGAGCATTACAGGCTTCTTCATCTGTTTATGTAGGAATTACATGTCCTGAATGACTGCTCATTGTTGTGTTTAACTGGGTAAGTGTCAGAAATGAAAGTGTCTGAATGAGCCTTGCAGGCCTTCCTCTCCAAAGAGGTCATAACTATCTTGGTTTATAATACTGGCATTTTAGCACAATAGAGTTCATCATTATTGTGCAAATAAATTAATTAAACATCCCAACACTTTGGAGGAGAACACCATTACCAACTCCGGCAATCACCACATCAGCTTCCAGGATTGTGCCACTCTTCAGGACCAACTCCTTCACCTGGAAAAAAAAGGAGAGAGTTTAGTCATTTATAACATGATGTACCTTAGAATAATAGCAGTACTGAGCTAACGTTTTTGATGGATATTCTGACACATTACAGATATCACAGAATAAAATTTAGAAGCTTCTGTTTCAGGGAGCTGCTCTTGTCCATACTGTCTCACGGAGAGACTCGCATTTATCGTTATTGTTACGAGTGACACCTTTTTCCACTTTTATGATGACGAGCCAAAATATCCAGCCGTCACGAGCAGAATAAAGGCTGAGTTACCTTGCCGTTCTCTCCTCTGATCTCGGTCACTTGGTCGTTCATGTGGAACTTCACATTTTTTTCTTCCAACATCTTAAGAGAAGAAGCAGTGTTTCAGTCATTGAAATTATTGAAGAGAGGATGATTGGAAAAAAATAACTGTCTCACTGTTCCATACTTGCATGCTCATCTTGCCAATCTCCGGTCCCAGAGACTTCTCATATGGGTATCGAGTATTGCCAACCAAAGCAACGCTGGCAGCTTTGTCTGACAGGTATGACGCCACCTCCATACCTAATTTGTAAATCAAAAAAACCTGAGTGATCTGCAGTGTTAACATACTTTTACTAAGTAAAACATCTTGTTGAGCAGCGAGAGTTTGCCATGACTGAGGAAAATTGCGTCAGCTTAAATATCAAACGTCTCGATAAAGAAGAACAGCGAAGACCTATGAAGGACGCTCCGATGACGACGGCTTTCTGTCCGAGGGACGAGGTGTGAATCTCTTGAGCATCTTCATAGCTCTGCAGCAACTGCACTCCCTTCAAGTCGGAACCAGGACAGCTGAGTGGCCGCGCTCTGTGAAAGAAAGAAAAAAAAAGGACTCCTTTAAACGGCTGCACTTCATGGAACCATCGCAACAAAACATTCACACATTTATTCAATCAGTTCAAAACCTGCTGCGGGTTTGCTTTCGTTTCTAAATGTCTTGAAGGAAAAGAACAGGGTGGCGGGTCTCACCTGCAGCCTGTTGAGATGAGGAGCTGGTCATAACGCTGCGAAGCTCCATTGCTCATCTTCACCACCTTGTCAGCTGGGTTCACGGACACCACCTGCACCCCAACACACACACACTGAGCACTCGCAGCAAAATGTACTATCCCCGAGAGGGTGAGAGCACATCCCGAACACCTCGCACAGCTTCCCGGTGTTGCTTCCCACCTCCTTCCGGGTCCACACTTCTATCCCATATTGTTGATAGAAGTCACTCGTCCGGAGGAGAATACTGCTGCTGTCCACATGCATAACCTGAAAGGGGAAATACCACTTAATAAACTGAAAATAAACTACCAAAGCTACTACTTTAAAGGGCAAGACATAAATACTAGCCGTATTACTTACCTTACTCAGTTTTGTCTTGTCAAACGGAGGCAGGCTGTCTTTGGTTATGATGATGATGCGTCCCTGGTAGCAGTTTTGTCGAAGCGTCTCAGCACAAACCAGCGAGGCGGGGCCTGAACAGAAATCCCATAATTGATGTTCACGGTGTGAAACTGTCTGAATTTAATCTTCATCTCGGTCACAAGCTTGCTGATGTACATCTTTAATGACGTGCAAGCCGTGTATTTGAAGGAGACACATTTTTGTGCTTGAGAAAAAAGGATTGGGGTGTCTGAAATGACGCAGCTCAAGCCTGTCACTTTGTTTGGCACCGCCTCGGTCTGAAAATGAAACATGTTCAGATTCGCAGGGTAAACTTTCATCACGGTACCAGATGAGAGTAGAAAAATCCAGCCTCCCCATCCTACCCACATTCAACTTCAACTTGTTGTTGGCGTTTTCTGTGATTCAAAAGCAGTGACAAAGAAAGTATAAAACACTGCAGAGAAAAGAAATCCTTCTTAACCCAAACCCACAGAAGAAAGCACAATGAAGCCCTGTGTTTATGGAGTCAGAATGTGACTTACCACGTGATTTGAACTCATCTAATATTCTCAGACTAACTGTTACATTATCAGTATCATTAGTGCAGTATCACTACCCGCGGTGCCTTGTTTTCCCAACCTGGGGCACTTTAACGCATGAATCAGAAGAGGCCACAACCCTGAGACCGGCAGCTACGCACAGAGCTATAAAGATAAGGTTAAAAAGGGAGCGATCATGCTATGCAACTCTTTTTTTTTTTTTTTTTTTTTTTTTTAAATAGAAGAACAGCACAGATGTTTCCTCCAAACTGACAGATAAAATGGCTCTGGAGAGGGAACCGTTCTTCTCTCTATGTCTTGATCTCACCTCCTCCTACAAGCAGAATAGTATGTTTGATGTCTGGCTGAATCGTGCACATCTCTTTCACTCGCCTCGTCAGCTCCAGAGACTGAGGAGAAAAATGGTTTTTAGTTTTTTAAAGAATAGATTAAAGAAAACATTGATCATTTTTAGTGCCTGTGACTTTTGTCGCTTACCTTCTTGTTGATGGAAACATAAACTTTGCCATCTTCAACCTTTACCTGATAAATAAATAATCAGCTTAACTTTTGTATCGGGAGGATAGATTTGATGTGACATGTTGTTTTTAAATTGTGCTTTACCTTATAACTGGGCAGAGAGTCCAGACCCGGATACTCCTCAATATCTCCAGTTCTCACATTGAAGCAGGCACCATGAAAGGGACATCTCACCCTCTCACCCACCAGTGCTCCTGGAAAGTCATTATTTCAGATCTGGCCTTGTTGTGCACATGCAAAGAGAAACTGTCTGAAAGAAAACCAGGGCTTTACCTTTAACCAGAGGAGCGTTGTAATGAGAGCACTTGCTTCCAACAGCGCTGTACTGACCCCGGGTACGGACCAACAACACCTTCTGATCCCCCACGGTGACTTCTCTCATTCTTTGCGAACAAAAACAAAAGTGCAAAAAGGGAGAGAGGTGGTGAAGCTTTGTGTGACCGATTGGCAGTACCTTGATCATTTTTTTTTTTTTTTTTTAAATGCGATGCTTTCCAAGTGAGAAGGCAAACTGCTACTCACTGTCCATCTTGGAGATCAGCCTCCTGACAAACCAGTTCCGTCACCTCCTCCAGCTGTTCACTTTGACCTGGTTTATTCATTCCTGAAAAAATTAAGCAAACAGGCGGATTATCAGACCGATAAAGGCCCGAATTGCAGTTAATAATGGGTGGTTCTAATATACACATACAGAGCAATAAAGAAGTACTTAGTTAAAGTTTAACAGTATTGATCGTTGCCTCTTTTATCCTTTATGTTCATTATAAAACCAGAAAAAAAACACAGATAAAGTACTGTAGGTATAAGGAAATGGATAGATGGGGTTCCCATGATGCTTTGCAGATTGTTGTGCAATAATTGCCTTTTTTTCCGTTCTCCTTTCCTGAAAGGCTATGACTTGGGGTTAGTTCAGTACAGTGATCGCAATTGTTCTGTTCATGTGCCTTTTAGTTAGATAGCTGCTCCCTTTTCGACATTGTGAGGATAGCACCACGAGCAAGAGTCATTCATTTTCATGGCTATTTTATGCCAATAAGAGAGCACTTCTCCTCAGTGAGCACTTTCCCTCATTTCTTCATTGCCAATCTCAACCTGAGCTCGCCACAGTGTCATTCAGCTACATGACACATTTATCTGCTGTTAAGTCCATTCATTCAGTTAAATCCATGTATATGTGTAGCTAGAAAAGAAGGGATTAAATAAACCAACAACACCTTCCACAGATGACAGGTCGGCAGATGTTATTTACATGAATGAACGTGCATCAGACATATAAAAACTGCACGAACACGAAGCTCCGTGATGCTGCGCTCACCTGTGCCCTCCTTCAGCTGTCAGCGGTCAGAAACGCAGCATCCGCTCCTACAAGCTGGTCCACGGTAGTGTCTTGTGTTGTCAAGCAGCGGCACTTTCAGCACAACTCCCCTTGTGACACCCGGCCCATCCCACGTGCTCCCCGCGAGCACCTCCCACTACCAACAGTAACCGAGGAGGGACAAAACAAACAAAAAAGGCTATCCGTGATCCACCTAAGCGGCAGGATGGGGTCGAAGCGATGGGAGATGACTGAACGGCAGTCAGAGAGGTCGATGGTTGCAGACACGAAAATACCGGCAGCGGATTTTCATCGGAAGGAACATTTAGCAGCGAACTGTTGGCCGCTTAACGGACATTTTTACGTGACAACCTGCCAACGGCGCCCCTCTAACTTACTGTTTTTGGGTCGTTTTCACACTTTGAGTTGCTCGCAGCCTTTTGTTCAAACATTCATATTTAAAGCACTTTGGTAAAAGTTAGCGTCTATGTGACAAAACGATTCGACTGAAAACAGAAATGGATAAAGTTCAGCTTTAAACGTCAAACGGTTTCTGACGGCTGCCAAATTACAGCCACGAGATAATGATATTTATTTTTCTTTAATGGAAAACTGTAACCCAGCTATCTAAAACTTTTTTTTTTAAAATGATCCAAAACACGGGATTATACACGCACAATAATACTTAAAGACTGTTGTTGTGAAACCGTGTAATTCCTGGTAGATTCAGCTAATTTTCCAGCTACTTGATACTCAGTTTAGAAGCATTTCACTTTTTTTATTCTCGCTTCATAAAAATACCTGACTGTTTCTTTTGAATTATTATTCGTGTTGTTGCTCCAGTGCCGAACCAACAACAGCTACAAATCTAATACATAGAAGAGAAAAAGCGCAGTGTGAACCTGTGAACTGGAGTTGAAAATTAAAACACTTAATAATATAAAAATTTCAAAACCGTACTCACTTTTTTGTTGGCCACTTTCCACAAAAGTATCTTGCTCGACAAAAAGTATCTTGCTTTCTCCAATGGGGTGGTGGGATGTGTTGTAACTATCTACATGTAACCATAATGCCTCGTGTTTTTATCCGGAGGGTGTCGCTGCGTCGCCAAAGATGCAATCAGCCATTCATGTGCACAGTTGGGCTTGAATGAAAGCAGCTCCCTCCTGGTCTCTCGCTCAATGAAAAACCGGTGAAATGTCTTCATGCTTCAGTGTTCAGTCAGAATATGAAACAGTACGAGTGCACCCATAAAATCAGACCTCTGTAATAGTTTCCACGATTTCCAGCTCCACATGAAATAAACAAATATTCCCACAAATCCGCGGGGCTCTCTGAGCCTATGAGGTGAGTTGCGTTCAAGAGCTCTGTGTAAGTTTGCACATCGTTGGAGGGAAATGTATTTTCTGGTGAATTCTGGTTCTCTTAAAAATGGCGGCATAACCCACACTGCCGGAATCCATTTGGATTTAAGGAGTCAAACAGAACAAAGCTAACAAGGACTGAAAACTAAGACTTCTGTGTTGTTTGTCCGTTGCTGTGGCCACTGATACGTTTACAAATTATGTCTCCTAATATACATGTTTTTAATGATACAACACATCAGCAGATGCAGTATCATAATATGTGGCACTTTATTGTGATTGTAAGATTGAAATAGTTTAGGGAAATTAAGCTTATGTCTGTGTCGTAGGAAAATATAATTATTTCACTGTTAACAATGTTCCTTGTATTAGGAAATAAAGAGAGGCCAACATCCTCAGACGTTAAATGTTTTCCAAGCAGAATTAAACTGTTATCCTACAAAACATGTTTAGCAACTCATGGCTGGAATTATCTGCATGTTTCGCATTCCTTTTGTAATTTAAGTTTTTTATTTATTTTTCAACGGACTTGATGAAATGAAACAACAGGCACGTTGGCACAGATGTGTGAAAGGCCCTCACCTCAATCCAGTGGGCAAGGCATCCAGACTGAAAGAGACACAAAACGAGGTCAAACGATTTCTGTTAAAAAATTTCCGCTGATCGTGTATCTTTTAGATGGTTTTTAAGATTTCGTGATCATTTTTGATCGTTCACCTCCTTGTAATTATTTTGTTAGTATTATTATGTTCTCCTTTTTGAAACATGCTTCTTTGTAACCAATCTGTGACTGGCTGAGGTAAATTTGGGTCCAAACTTTTAGTTGATTTCCACCTCTTTGTTGCAAAACTATCCCTTTCTGATCATTTTTGTTATTCCTTTTATTGTTGTGACTCACTTTTGGGGATTTGGTTTATGTCTCGTCTATTTCCACAGATGTTCATTTACTCCTCTCCTTCGCCTCACTTTCCAGTCTCTCTCTGGGCTTGTGCATTTAATCTGGATAGGACAGAGACATTTGAATGGGAGGGGGGTGGTGGTAGATCATTTCCGACAGCAATTGAAGGGCGCTCCACACGTAAAACGTGCTCTTTGGCCGCGCCTCTTTATAGTAGGGCGGGGAGAGGCTGCTTGGTTTCTGTTGATGTCAAAAAGTTACACAAGCAAGGGGATGAGGCTTTACAAAAGGGCGGTTTCACAACTGTCAACAAGGCTTCAAGTCCACACTCACCATTCACGTCCGGCGCTTCTGCGTGTGACCACAGAGGTTTAACAGTGGACTCATTTAGAAAACTAGAAATCAGTGTTTTAGACTGTGTCAGTGGGAAATCATTTGTCCTCGCCTTCTCCTTTCTTTTTTTTGTTTGGACGGTTAACGTGAAAAAAAAAACGCTTTTTGAAAGCCTCTCTGAGTCCGGGTGATCGGAAATGACTGAAGAAACACCGGCATGTTAAAGTGATTGTCTCGACCGTCGCAAACAAGGAGCCCGCTGTCGCGTGTCGGTCTGGGCCGTGGTGCTACGCTCGGAATTGTCTCCGCCGCTTTCCAACCGCTCACATCGTGGACCCGCCGGCCTGTGAAACCTCCTCGCTGCTTTAGACATAAACCTTTCAGCAATGGAGCTAAGTTCTGTGATTTTAACCACCGGGGGCTCCTTCGCATTCTTCAGACTTGTGAATGCTGGGGTCGGTAAACTCCCCATGCCCGAGTCCGCCTGCAGGAATGCGTGGAAATGGAGAAATATCTCCACATCTTTCGTGCACAGTTTCATCACGGCGATATGGGCTGTGCTCTGGTAGGTCGAACTCAATAAAACCCTTTTCTATTCAGATTGAAAATGATTGGTTTTGGAAATGTTGAGTATGTCGCGAGCGTGTTGGTTAATGGTGTGCCTTTAATCACTGTGTTTTTACCTTTATTTCTGGTATTGCATGCTGTCATTTGTTTACCCACGTCCCATAAGCCTCTTAAAACTTGTTGAATTGAGTATGAAAGTGTTGCTGTAAATGTTCCCGAGACCGAGACATTTTTTTTCACTTCTGTGTCCATCTTTTCAGCTTTTTCCTTCACCCGCAGATGGCTGAAGATCTGATCGAAACCCACTCTGTGTTTTCACATTCTCTGGTGTCCTTTTCAATCGGTGAGTAGCATTTCTGAGGCGTTTAGGCGCGGTCGAATTGAGTTCGTGTATCTGAATATTGAGTGTGTTTATCCCATCCTTTGGGAAGGCGCATCTGTCCTCCAAGATGCACAAAGCAATGCTTCAAAGCAAAGCATGCAAAAAAGATCGATCTATCTTAGATTAAAAACAAAACAAAAACTGTGGAGTTGTCTGTCGCCACTCTAACACAACGCAGCAGATCTGTGATGAAATGTGGGACAATCGGACATAGTGGAAACTTTTCTGACAGGGCTGCTGCACATATAGCAGACATGACATTGCAGGCGCACTGAACAAGACACGAGTGACCGCTTGCTTTGTCCGACAGCAGCTGGCGCCGATTAGGCCTACAACTGTTAACTTGAACCGCTCCGATTATATCAATGAAATTGTTCACAAACATGCTGACAAATAAGGAGATCCAGACCAAGTGGATGTCCTGAGGTGTGTGTGTGTGTGTGTGTGTGTATATATATATATGTCACTGAGAAGCCGGGTGTTTATTAAGAGGGAACATTTACGTGCATGGATCATTAAGTGCATATGATTATGTCCTCTGTAGCCTATAGATGCAGGAGATGAGGGTTATTTGAATATTGACCAACTGTGTCAATCTTTTTCTTTGTTGGTGGTTGTGTTATCTCTGCTCATGAGCTTTACATACAGCTCTGAGATAATGTTGCACAGAAACTCCCCATAAACTCAATGAAAACAAGATGTCATGAATAACCAGTCGCCTCATTTTTGCTGGGACAGCTTAACAATCATAGCAGACTTTGGCCTTTTAGGTGGGGGGGCTTAAAGATAGATGAACTTAACCGAAGCTTACTTTAGACAGAGAATGGCAAAAGGTGCAGCCACAGTACACTTTTTTTAAAATCATATGATTGTATAAAAAATCTTTTCTTGCAAAGAACCAGGAGCCATTTTCCCAGCCGTAATGAGTGTCTCTGAGTGCTCTGCAAAATAAAGTGCTCGTGATCCGCATAAAACATTTTACGAGCTGTTTTTAAAAAAAAATATATAATAATTTTATTAGCCCATGCTCCTATTTGCCTTCAAGTTTCTTGAAATTCAACCTGATGGTGTTTTTGATCATCTTTCTGTCAGGGAAACAGACAAACGAATGGTCCTACTGGTATATCGGTGCAGGCTACACCAAGTATCGCCATTTACTCTCTGTAAACCAAGTTATAGGCTTGTACAAATTAAATTTAGTCTTAACTTGATTATGAGTTCTCAAACCTTGGAGTGCATGCTACCACACATTCTTTAGATGGCAGCTGGCCATGTTTTTCCTCTTTCTCATTTATGTTTCAATTATTCTAGAGCAACCAGTACCACATGAGCACCCTTAAATCTGCAATTTTTTGGGGGGGGATTTGTGCGGGGCAACCAGGGATCCCAGAGGATTCCCGGGATGTTTGACATTCTTCCAGGAATCCCGACCCTGGAAGCTGGCAAACCGAGGAGCAGTGTTGGTATGTGAAGATCAATGAGGGGCATTATAATCAGTCCCAGGCACCAGGCGTAACCCCTTCATGTGACATCACCAAAATGGCAGCTACGCAAAAAGCCAGTTGATTTATGCAAGCCGTCCACATAGGATGGCCGTGGTAACAGAGCTTAGAGTTGCCCCCACGGACACGTGCACTTGAACCGTCTCACCAGATATATGGTGCGATTCTGAGACCTCTCCCAGTTCTGAGGAGAGTGTTGCTCATTCTTCTTCACTGTGTTACCACACTCCTAACCTCACAGTGACGCGCCATAAGTCATTCTCCCCTCGTCCACTAAGAGGATGTCTCACACCTACGGTTAATGTTTATGGGTGCAAAACTGAACATCTGTCATTAATGCTCACATTTTTACGTTGCTTACAGTTAAGAGTCGTTCCTGCGCTGTTTCACTCATTCGCTGTAACTGAGTGGTGAGTTAGCACCAATACAAAAAGGGATTGAGTGTTGATACAGCACAACAGAGTACCTATAATGCGATGCAAGTTAAATGTTTGCAGACCCAAAAGCATAAAGCCGCAGCAACAAAGTCATTATCAGTCGAAGCCAGATATCTTAATCAGGTTTTACAGCCATTCTAGCAGTCACTAAGGTCATGCATCGACCTGAAAACATGTGGCTTGACTAACTGGTTTTTAGATAGGATTGATGCTTTAATTCAAGCATTCCACTGTCTATAGACGGTCTTTTAACTGAAAAAAGCATTTATGACCCATATATAGATTTTTTTTTTTCATTTTCAAGCTTTGGGTTGTAAGCCATTGAAAGTCAAGCCGCGTCTGATTCCCTGCTCTCAGTGTGAACATTAGCTGTACAGAGCCTGGGCTTCACATTGGCATCGTTCCCATGGTGCCCATCTTGGGGGGAAAAACAAGATCCATTTCTGTGTCCCCTTCTCATTTGTAACACCCGCTTGCTTTTAAATGCATAATTGTCAAGCACTACTGAATGCATGATTATAGATCTACAAGGGCAAGATATGAGATGTTAGTTAAGTGGCACTCAGTTCATGAAGTCACATCCTCTGTTTGACTGATTATGGTAAGAAACCTGAGACAAACTCCACCCTGACAGTATTGATTTGAGGTTTTTCCTCTCCATTTTTAACACTGACACTGTAAGAATAATTATGCAGACCACTTCATGCAAATACACCCAGATGATATCCCAGATTATTGGTTCTGCAGCAGGTGGGTTTTTTTTTTTTTTTGCAGCGAGAAGAACCCAAGCATGATGTCACATCAACAAAAGGGTCCTGGTGTCACATTTCCAGCTTAATGGGGTTATTCCAGGCTCACCAAAGCCCCAAGCTCCCTCGCATCTCGCCGTACCCATGCTCAACCTTTCATTATTTTTCCAGTATTCTTTAAAAGCTGTCGCCATGGATACAGCTAGTGGCGGGGAAGGGGGTGGGGGTGGCGGATATGAATAGCCCCACTCCAAGAAGCATCCTGGTTGCCGTCGCTGTCGTCATGGAAGCAGGGCCCCACTGACACACTTGATTAGCTCAAGGCTGCACTTGTCCAAAGAATCTGTTGCGTTTTGGTTAATTAATGATTTGCTGAGCCAGAAGATGACATTAACTCTCGCCAAATGTGGTCTGTCCCCACAGGTTACTTCATTTATGACTTCTTTGACATGGTGTGCAACCAGAAGCTGAGTCAGTCCTGGGAGCTCCTCTTTCATCACATCGTGGTAGGTGCTCCAAACATCGTCGACACATAAAAACAAGCTTTGATCCAAGACTATATTTTGGCCAAAGATTTTTCACATTGACTATTGCAGTCCGAAGCTTTTCAGCGTGCGCTTGTAGCGGTCACCCTTGTGCTTTTTTTTTTTTTTTTTTTTTTTTTTTTTTTTTTTTTTTTAAATTTACGCAGTGTTACCTGACGTACAAATGATGCACTGATGCACCTGTAGGAAGCACATGTGTTAAGAAGGACAAAATACAGGTCTTTCTTGTCCGGTTACAAAGAACAATCATTCTACTATGACAGCCTCCCCCCACACCCTCGCCCTGAAGCATTCAACCTTCTTTCAGTCCTTTGGGACATTAAACTCTACTCGACTCCATTAGTTCACACGATTGCCCAACAATTACTCAGATTCAAGTGAAAGGCCGTCCTCTTCATGACATGGTGATCCTCAGCATGCTGCCATGTTGAGAGATGCTCTCCTGTTTGAGGAAAGAAATTACCAAAAGAAATAACCTGAGGTAACCTCCAGCTTCATGGCCCACATCCAAAACAGTGGCATGATGTTGTGGATCGCTTTCTGTTGCCAAGCTCTTTCTCTCATTGTCGCATATTTTTCAACTCGCCTCACAGAAAATGTTTGCTTAAGGAGTTTGAGTAGATTTGTATTTGTATTTGGCTTCTACTGCATCAAACCTAGAAGTCGTATGCACAGAAACAACCCGCATCAAAAACGGGAACTTGACGATGGGAGCGTCTTTTTACAAACCCACAGGGGGAAACGTCATGATCTCCCAGCCCACACGCCTTGGTCAAATGATAAAAGTCAAAGATTTAGGAATTCCCTGTTAAAAAAAAAACAAAAAAAAAACCCACAAGGAATGATAGCCAACACAACAGGGAGCCTACTAAATGTGTGCATGTGCCTGCAGGAAAAGTCGGAGCATTTCTGAGATTTCCTTTGCTGGTTTCACCTCCATCAGTAGAGTTCATTACACATGAAGAATTATTTTGCAAACTTTTAAGGTTGTTGGTCATTAACTTTGAGAAGCATTTTGAAAGCTAAAGGTCTGATTGTGGATTTGTTGTAAAAACTTAAAATCTTTCCTCAAGTGAATTTATTAGGTGTTGTGTTATACGTTGCTAACGATAGGGGCACAGTCCTTTTTATTGTCATTTAATAGACGGTGTTCTGGTGTGGAAAATGTTGATACTCCCTTGGGATCAGGTCTCAGAACCAGTTCCAGTGATGGCCTTTTATTGGTGGCAAAAGGCTTGACAGAGTCAACTAGAAGGTGGCTGTCCTCTGTTTTTCGGAAAGTCTCTTCTTTTTCTCAATCATTTCCTGTAAGTCCAGTGAATGGGTGCTTTGGCCAGCTGGCCTCAACTCGTCATTAGAGTGTGGGAGGGATGGAGACTCTTTCATTCACATGGCTCTCTGTTCTTCTCAGGGAGCTAACTCTTTGTCTCCTTATTCCATTTGCTGCGTTCATTGTACCATCATCAAGACTTTTATTCATTCTTTTCTCCGAATTTATTTATTTAATTATTTATTTTCACTGCCCGATTTCTTCAAGTCTTGTGCAAGTTGTTCAAGTTTCTTCAAACTCTGCCAAATCGTACCTTCTTTCTTTTATATCCACGTCCTTTTCATAAGTTTGTCCTAAATTTGGTTTTGTGCTCAAAAAGCAACACAACCAAGTCAGGGCTTGATATGCAAACGCTGATCATCTGAAGTCTGAACCCAGCAGGACCAGCGTCTCATACAGCAGAAGGCTGCTCTCTGGTTAAGCTCCGCCCCCATTTTTCTCATATGTACAACACTAATAAGGCAACCTGTCGTTGCCCGGATGATGACACGTACAAACCCAAAATGTAAAGGTAGGAATGTGGTTGAATAGTGGAACTCTCTGTGATGAGGGAAGCAACACAGTGACCTGAAGTTATTTAATGAGGTACTTCTAGCAAACGTCCCAATGTGAATAAGTCACGGTGCATGCAAAGCATTCACGTGTGAGGAGACAAACAAGATGACATCTGATGGTGTGTCGTGAATGAAACTTTTTAATTAATTAATTTTAATTAATTTAATTTGCACAACAATACAGGTCAGAAATGACTGTTTCTTCTTTTTTTATTTTTTTTATTTTAAACCTTTGCTGAATGTTGTTTCCCTGCAGAGTCGGGAGGTGGCCTGTGTCTGAAAACAAGTGTAAAAATACATTTTGAGTGTCACAGTAGCCGCCACACCTGTCACGCACTCTCAGTGGCGTGATATAGTGAAGCGCAATATGTACAGTACTGACATGTTGGTCTAGTTTAATGGCAGTAACCTTAGCAAGTACAGCCTTATAATAACCATTAGAGAGTTTCTGGATTGTAAATCAGACTTTTATTTTTCCCGACCAATCCCTGTTTGATCTATCAAACCCTCTATTCTTTATTGCTGACCCTCCTGCTTCCTTGTTTAGGTTGTCTGCTCTAATCCACACATAAAGATGGCTTCTCTTTGTCTTCACGTCTGTAATCGGCTGAGAGGGTTTCATCTGTTATAAAAGTGAATGGTGAGCCAGCATGTGGTTTAACAAGAGAATTGCTGATCTCTGTTCATGCCATCCGGGAGAAATTACAGTCAAACATTCCATGGAAAGTTTTTTTCCTTCTTTTTGACTGAAGTTGGGATTACAGCTTCTTATTGCTGTCTGAGAGAAACGCGGGCCATGCCACAGTCACTCATGCCTGACAAGGTCCTGTCTGCAGCAACCTTTGGATAATGGGAAGATCTAAAATCTCTGCTACAAATAGCGCTGCCTCTTATAAGTACCTTAGATTTTCTAATACATTGTCGACATAAAGTGCCATTCAGGGCTTTTGAAAAGCAATGATACGATGATAACCCTTTTCATGTGACTGAGCAGTATGGTGTGTAGTTTTTAATATAGTTTGAGCTGAATTTACTGGGAAATTGTTAATGAGGTACCAAGGTTTGTTTGCTGCTCTTGTAAAAGAAAAGAAAAGCCCTTGAGTGTGTTTTAGCCTCATTTGCCCACGACTCTTGGAAATAGTGAGCTTGTAATTAAAAATGTGAGAAGAGGGATGCCAAACGGAGGCCAAAAGGCAGATCATTTTTTCCAAGAAGGAAAGAACTTGAGTAACAGTTGCTATATCCAACTGTTCTCTTTAGAAAATGTGATAGATGAGACGCACTAGAAAGACCAGGGATCAGTTTAGTCCTTCTGCCCTCTCTTTGCCCTCTCACATGCAGGGGTTTGAAGTTTTGCAGCACGTCTGCTGCTCACCCCTCTCTCATTAAGCAGAACTTGGTTATCTTCGCACACACGTGGGCCAAAGTGGACGCCCGTCCACAGCAACTCTGGGCATCGCAGGCTAATTGGCTCTTTAAGCTTCAGTGCTGACTCCTGTCTGCATTATGTAATCTCCATCTAAAGCCGTGGGCATGTGGTGTCACCTGCAATTTCTTTAATTGCAAAGATCGACCAAAGTGGCAAGTCACAAATATAGAGTATAAGTGACTTTTCAGGTATAAATCACAACAAACGTAGAACAGTGACTGCAGAAATTGTATAATGTGCTCACTAAAAGTTAAGTTATAGTCAAGGTTTTTAGAAGAGGTCGTTCAGCCACCAAAAAAGACTTGTTACAGACTCTCATTAATTATTAAGGTGGGTGTTTTTTAGCCTCTTTCCACTGCTGGGTGGTACACACTGTATACTGTAGAAACCTGTTGAGGAGTCGGGTTGATTTCCAGCCGCTGATGCGACACGTGAATGTGTTTGTAATCTAAAAATCCACATTTTCACATCTGACTGCAGTCCGGTCTTGGTCTTCGTGGTCTTGTACCAACCTCAGACACGAATGGTCTCAGTTTACCAGCAATGAAAATGGATATTTGTGGGAGGAGTGTGAAGCAGTGTCACATAGCCATCAGGGGATGCCACATTTAAAGCTTCAACATACTTTGGTTGTCACAGCCAATGTTACTGGAAGTCTGCGACAGATCATCCATATCCTTGACTTCTCCAGAACTTGATTAACCTGTATCCCCATGTTTGTCATTTGGTTTATTAGGTCTGTACTTGGCTCACTATAGCTAGTCCTTCCACTTTGTCCTGCAAGAATGTTAATTAAGATTGTTGCCTTTTTGTGCATAGAACAGTTGGATCATCTCGACTGTTAATGGCAGCAGCATTTACTATTTATGTTTTTGTTTATTGGTAGCCAGAGAACAGATGTCTATCTAGCCGTCCACAATCTGTGGGTTCTCTCGCTCCTCCTTGTTGACCCACACTTTGGCGTGACGCACCACGTGGAACGAGCGTTACTTCGCCACGTCTCCAGTTTCAACATCACGTTTGCACACCACAAGCTGCTGGAAACTCCTTTTTGTTTCAGCTGAAATATGAGTAAAACAAACAGCTGAGTGAGCTGAGATGGCTTGTGCAACACAAAGACAACAATATCATGCCACACACTGAGGACAATGAAGGCCAGTGGCAGAGATAACACATTGCAAAACAAAGTGGAACATGTGCATCGGATTGTTTTGGGCCAGGAGTGATTGCTACGTGTGTTTGTGTGTTAGTCACTTTCCTTGTCTTCTAGGCGGGAACCCCACGGGTATCCCTATTCTGTGTGTATCCAGACAGCAGGGCAGACATCTGGTCTCCACATGAACCTCAGGCTCCCAAGAGCGACACACACTCGCACACACACACACACAATACTTCCTGACATGGCTTCGGCAAATGTCCGCTACCCCCTCGCAGTGTTTCTGTGCTGCAGCCCTACTCCATATATCACACACGCTGCCTTGTTCTCCACCCCTCTATCCTGGTATGACTTCCAAACATCTCCCCCATTCCCACTCATCCACCTAATCTGCAGCTTGTTCCGCCCCCACACATGGCTACGAACCAATGAGAGCCTCTGTACGTTGGTAAAGCTATATCTGGTTTGTGTGGCGAGGTGTCTTTTCTTTACGCCCTCATGGTATGTCCTATATTGAGGAATTTCCTTGTCCATTGTTTCAGGGTCAGAGGCAGTTCACTCTGATCTAAGGCAAAGGCAACAAATAATGATATCCACCAAATTATGGACGTGCCTTCTTTTGTAAAGAGGCACTTTTAGAAGCCTAAAATTTTACTGTTTGGAGTAGTTGGGCAAGTCGGGTCTTCTGTGTTAACAGTGTAAATGTAGAGCCATGAAGTTGAGGCATGAGTTTGTTTATATGTATGTGCATTTGATGGTGGGAAGCTTGCATAATGCCCGCCTGTGCAAACTGCACTCACCAGAGTAATACTGAACATCCAGAGTGGCAGTAAAGACAGGAAAAAGGGAAGTGTTGTTATTCTTTTGGAATTTGAAATGAAAGAACAAATGGTCCAATCTCAAGAGCAGAAGTTTTGTTTCTGAAAATTGAAGAGTTGAGAGCGCGTGCGGAGTCAAGACTGTGCAATAAAAAGGTGTTTGTCTGAGGTGTGGATGAGCGCTTACAATGCAGTGTCTTCGGCCCTCAGGAGTCAGAGAAGAGCGGTTATTGCACAATCATACATACTCGTGGCATTACTTCCATAACTTGCCCTAAATGAGGGGAAAAAGTAGTTGGGCGAGGAAAGAAAGTGACGTTTGTTCCAGTTGGCATAACGACCAGGAATGCTGTTAGTGGAGCTATTTATCCAATAGTGGGTTTAGAGAACGGACGGAGCTGACGCTTGGTAAACTGAGATTCTTTTTTTTTTTTTTTTTTTTTTTAAAGCAAGTGCCGGTGCCACACCTGTCGACACACCTTGAACCAAAGCATGAAAAAAGACTGAACAAACTTGGCTGAGATCCAACTGCTTTGGGAATACCGGAGTACTTTCCATGTGGGTGTGAAAGTATGTGAGAGTATAGTCACAGGGTAGTAACAACCTTAGATTGAGGATTTGTAATAGGAGGAGTTAAACATTTCATTGTTGTTGTTTTTGTCGTGTGTGTGTTTCATAGCAACGTGAGATTTCTGTCGTTAGTATCAGGGTTTTTGTTCTCATGTTAGTGCTGTGTGTGTAAAATCATCTGTGTGTTGTACACTTTCATCGCTTCAAGGACTATTTTGGGACTGAAAAACTACGCTCTTAACACAATTGTTGAAAACCTTTCTGTCTTCAGGAAGCAGAGTACTCACACACTCACAAAAGGTTGGTCCATAAATCTGTACAAAGATCTAAATATGACAGATTGTGGTTTGTTTTAGTTTTTTTCCTAAGAATGAATGCTGAAACTGCGGGAGCCAAATTTAAATGTTTTCCGGTCTATCCAGTTTTTGTGCCAAGTCAAACTAACTTACTGCATCCTACTGTACACTTATTTACTGCTCAGATCTGAGACTGGTGTCAATCATCACATCTAATCTTCAGTTTTAAAAAAAAAAAGGAAGTAATTTCTCAAAATGATAAACAGCTCCTTTCAAAAGCCCCTTTCACACTGAGGAATAACTCGCGTTTAATTCGCGAATTTAGCGTGTCCGCTGTTCCTTTCACACGGCCGACCCGGGCTGGCGTGTCAACTCGACTCGCCTTTCAAAACGCGTCGGACCCTAGTCCTTTTGCCGAATTTGGTGTGAAAGCAATTGACGCGGGTCGGACGTGGGCGTGACGTGAGGAGTTTAAAAGACAGAATGGACAGCTGATTCAGAACAACAGCGACAGGTGAGGACAAGTTTCACTCTGTTTTACATCAAGTTCGAAACATTTTTGAAGCTGGCCAACTGGGGAGACAAGGAGGTCCGCGAGCTCCTCAGCCCCCGAGCAGAGGACATTATTTACCGCCACATTTCGGGGACGGTGAAGGATGGACCTCTGCTGGAAGGACTGGCGAGAAAGTGCCTACGTCATTGTACACGCCCAGCATTTTATGTGTTTCGTGTGAAAGGGGCTACAGATGCACAGTTGAACATTTCTGTATAAGATCACGTTGTTTCCAAGGTGTTGCTGATACAAGGAAAGTCATACAGTTTTAGGAGTTTACAGGAGCATAATGGGCACAATGTATATTCGATGTTTCTGAAAAGGCACTCCTGGTTTTTTTTTGTTTTTTTTTTTCTAACCTCTCTGAGAAATGTCACAATGGCTGACGCATACACAACACCGAAGTCAATGCAAGCCACTGCTCACCCTGTCACACCCAGTGCCTGAATGCCTCAAGTGACCACAATTTACCAAAAGTCACTCATCAGTCATACGATGGAAACCCCCCCTCCACACACACACACACACACACACACACACACATACAGTTACAAATGAAAAGCCACACATTGCTAATTCCTCATATTTACCATAACTGTGTTTGTGCGCATCCCTTGAGTTTCTGATCAGATGTCTGTGACACGGAGGGGCTGAAGTGGTTTACTGTGCAGCTGTCAGCTGACCAGAGTTAACACAGGCTGCATGATAGTTGTTAAGACCACCTTCCCTGGGTCTTGAGATAAGCCAGTGTCTCTTCAAACTTTGGACTTCCTCCGTTTGCTTTGCGTGTGTATAAATACTGGCTCAAGCCCCCCCCCATTTTCTTTCATAGACTGAGCCTTTTTTACGGCCCTCCCACCTGCTCATCACCCCATTGTTGGACTACCTATCACCATATGGCTGTCATGTCTCCACTGAGCTTCCTAGAGGTTTCCTTTCCATCAACTTCACAAGGCTATTTCCTGTCTCTTTATGGCCTTCACTAAGGAAGTGCTGCCTGTCCATTAAGTGAAACAGTGTTGTGTTCTTAGGTGCTTAAGAGGACGCCCATGTAAAGTGAAGGCCTCATGCACTGAAAACAAATCGGTGAAATGGAAAACGTTACAGGAGGATTCCTGTGGACAATAGATTCTCCGACTCTTATACCTTAAGGTGCTCTTTGAGTATGTGGCCAAAAACAGCCTTGTCCGGGAATCTCTATGTCTGTGTCCTGCACAAACATCTTCTTTTACTTACCTTACCTACGGTCACCCTGACTCAGAACTCTTAGGTAACACGGAGCCTAAATAAGATATAGCTTCGCTCACACGTCTCCTGTTTTGAATTATGTGCATTATGTATTTACATCGACACCAAACATATAACTCGCTTTGCCCTTCCCCCGTTTCTGGATGAACCAGAGCTACTTGGTTTTCCCTCCCGAGATGAAAGGTTTTTGTGGTGAGAGAGGTTGTTGTCCTGTTGTCCCCCCCCTTCCCACCAGGCCTGTTTACACTCCACCCACCTGTTTTAGACCACGTCTGACAACACCCAGACACCTTTGACCCCTCCTGCTAAGAGAATCTAGAGGAGAAGTTGTTGTTTTTTGTGGGCTCCGAGAAGATTTCACACACAGACGCTGGTGTAGACCGCGTTGAACTCCTGTGATGACCTCCCTCAACTTCCAGCGCCATCTTCTTTCGTTTTTTTTTTTTTTCCCACGTGGCGTCATTGTCACTCAACGCCCACGTTGTCCATTTGAACAAAAGACTCGCCAAACTTGAAATTCTCCCCTGACCGAGCCTGGTTGAAAAGTAATAAGCTGAAGAGAGTGGAACCGGTTTAATATATTAAGTCATATCTTTGAGTCTACTCCAACTGTTTAAAAATAAAAAAAGCGGGTCATTTTAGATAGACAGGGCAGTTTACAAAGGAATACACATGAGTTGTGAATAGCCGCTTTCGGACAGACCGTTCTAAGAACGCAGTTATCAGAACTGTCCTACTCGAATTTCGTTCTGATAACTGTCCTTCCCCAGCGGAACTGTTTCAGTCTGCATTCGCACATGAGTCGGGACCAGGTCGGGACTGATGCGCCGTGCGCAGCCGTCTGCGTCAGCGACGTGTTACTTTAGCCGTTTAGCGCCACATTCAACAACAAAACAAAACCCGGTAAAAGTAAGGAGAGAAGAAAAAACACCACAAAGAAGCTAATATGGAGAGCGGGGAGGCCACCGTGTTTATGGTCTGCATGATGGTGATATTAATCATGGACGATCACATCAGGCGTCTAATATCGAGGCTGGAAGAGCCCACAGAGAGAGTCAGGAGATGAAGGCTCGAGCGCAGGTGATACTTTTTCATTTCATGAAGGAAGAAAGGAGAGCAGAGCACTGCAGACAAAGGAGACAACGTGTAAGTTTAACTTATTAAACACCCTCCAGTTGTGTTTGTGTCGTATGAGTAAACATTTCAGCCGTGACAGCATGACATGGGGCGTAGCTACCAACCACCAAACACCTCCGTCAGATGTGTTCCTATAGAACCCTGAAAAGACCCAGCCTTGGAGAAGTAGCTGAAAGGGTTATAGGAACTGAGGGAGATAGCCCCAAGTTCCTGTATGTCCGAATGCGGGAGAAAACGGCCCCGCGGATTAAAAGGTTATTAGAACTGCCAAAGGTTCCTACAGTCCAAAACCGGCTACTGTCTGTTGCTCGTGAGGTGTGAGGGGTTAAAGTTGGACTCGGGTGAATGAGCAGGTGCTATCAACCCTCAATTCTGACTGCAGGCCATTTTTAGACAGTCTCCACCTGATTGCAGTAGCATATAAGAAGAATAGTTGAATTCTTCTGCTCCATCTCATATTTTGTTTCATAGACGCAGCATGCCAACCTGCTGCTGCCTAATTCTAAGAGATTAACCAAATGCGTGATACACAAAAATGTGCTTTGTCTGTGCACGGCCCATAGGAGAACACTTGCTTAAAGGGATAGTTCGCCTCTTTTGACATGAAGCTGTATGACATCCCATATTAGCAATATCATTTATGAACATTGACTTACCCCCCGCTGCGTCCTGTGAGCCGAATTCCAGCCGAGTTTTGGGGTCCACGAAGGTAGTCCGGCTAGTTGGCTGGGGTCAAAAAAATAAAGCGTTTTGCTTCTCAAAAAAATATCCGTTCAAAAGAGTAATACATTTGCATCACAAAATGTTGTCCAGGAAAAAGTCAGACCTCACTTCGCTTGGCGCTATTTTTGCCTCCCTTGATATCAATGCGTCCAATGTAAAACTGTGCAGACCGAAGAGCAGACCAAGCAGTCCCCTGCTTCCGAGCAGTAAACACCGTAACAGGTGCAGCTATCGCTAGGTGGCTAGGGACTAGGGTCTCCTGTCGGCGTTCTCCTTAGAGAACAGATTTCCATGGTGGGTCATTTACAGATAGCAGCTAATATCTACCATCTTGGCAAAAGTTTTTATTTTTAATTTTTTTATGTGAACCAGACTTTGATTTATTGTCAATGTATTTTCCTCCTGTGACACTGATGGCTGAAATTGACGGGCCTCCTTTTTGTCAGTTTTTCACCATCTCCATATCACTGTTTTCCGTGGTCACCCACCACCTTTGAACTCAGCGTTTCTCCCCTGAAATTTAAGAGTTGAAGGTCTCTCACCAGGGTTTAGAGAATGCCTAATTGAGCCCACGGGGAGAACGATGCAGGGAACAAACACACCTCTTTGTTTTTCAGCCCTTTGCCTTGATTTCACACGGGTGGCTAATATGTAGGTTTAACAACCAGAAAGAGTCTTTATATTCCTAAGCTAAATTAACTTTAAAAGTTCTTTGTTGAGTTTGGGGGCAACAAAAAGCACTTGAGATGTCATATAATGGTAAAGTATCAAAATTTGACAAAGTAACAGCAAAACATGTACTCCCTTTCAGCTTTATATACCCACCCGAAAAATGTGCTGTACTAAATGGAGGAGTAGGACACTGAGGGGTGAAACTCAAGAATACAACATTTTCTGTCCTGATTGTTTCTTTTGCTCATCTTTTCATCAAAGCTAACCCTCTTTGTTGTTGGCTGTTTGCCCAAAGCAATATTCAAATGATCAAATTATTCACAAAATCTTCCCGTTGACATATTTCCCTGAATATGTTGGGTTCTTCCCCTTTCAAAATGCCGTACCATATCACGTAATCTTCCTCAGATATCTGAGCCATACGTTACACTTTCAGTTAAGTTGTTTTGTCTTTTTGACTCACCTGCCAGTCGTAGATGAAATAATTACCCCCAGTTGTTCCAATGCAAACTCATCTTAATCCTCTTCTTTAAAAACATCTGTGATTCTTCATACTGGCATGTCTTTATAATTTCTAACCGTTTGGTACAATTCCAACTCGATTTATTTGCCTGACAAACCAAAGTTTAACCTGCATTTGGCCTTTGACGTGTGCTAGTTTTAAACACTGTTCAAATATGTGTTTTGGACCAACAGAGTTTCCAGATGAACCCTGCAGGCTTTGCTGCTCTATGTTAAAAAAGAAAAAAAAAAAGCCATGCTTCAGCAGAGCTTTGTCTAGCAAATCCATCTAATGCTGAATCAATTCCATCATGATAGATCCAGGGGCTGGCGAGGGAGGGATTAGTGTGAGTCCCCCTCAGATTAGAGTGTTGACAACAGTACTGACAGTGGGAGTTGGCCCCTATTCTTTATGGATGACCAGCAGAGACCCCGTCCATGCTCGCACAGATCAACAGGATCATTTTGGCCAGCTGCTCGGCCGTAAGGGGACGTTTCACCTGATGATGACTTGATATGGTCTGATCAGCTTTCAGTCACTTCGTGCACCTGCCAGGTTATGGTTGAGTTCTTGGTTTTATGGTTTTTCAGAAACCTTGGAAAGCTGACGGATTACTGAGCTTAGAGTTTTTGTAACTTTGAGAGCTGCTGTATTATCTGTGTTTACAGGCGACGGCTGACTCATTGGCAGATAGAACATGAACAGAACAAACGCCAATAAAAGAGCTAACCACCATAAAACGAGACACGTGCGAGGCATTTTATGTAAACCTCCGGAAGTATCTCATATTGACCAAATGTAGAAGGGGTTATGTGCGCATCCACTTCTTTTACAACGTCCTGATGTAACTTCAAGCCTTCGTTATCAAATCGCTTTATAAAGGCATTGTATAAGGGTATGTTTTGACCTCTACTGTCCCGTGTTCTGTCCCGTGTTTGTTTTATCTTCCAAGATCAGATTAGACTTTAGATGAGCCCGCTTCAAAGACCACTACTTTGTGTGGGCAGCAGCTCTGGGCAGGTCTCGGTATGTTTGTACATGAATGAGTGGGGTTCTTGTTTGGTTGTATAGCCTGAAACAGACCTCTCCCTCAGATTTTTTTTAAATTTACTGCAGGTGTTTTGATTTAAAAAAACTGAAAACAATTTTGTAAATGTGAACAATACACTCGTTTGTTTCCTCATCTGTCAGCTCTTTGCTGATCTTTTTAAACAGATGTGATTCTCGCTCTGATCGTACTTGTCAAAATGGGTTTGTATTCATAACGAGGTGGCGAGTTTTGTTTTTAGTTGGTGTTGTAGGCATCACAAGTATGCTGCTGGTACTAGTTGGTAAACATCACTCAGTGGATGATGTATTGTGTGTGTCAAATGATAAGAATCTGTCCTGTTCATCTCTGCTCCCTGTTACTTTGGAGTTGTGTCTGGGCGGTTTGCTCTCACATTTGTCACAACATGGAGGATTTGACTCAATATCCTGTCATTTAGCATGACTCAATTTTATTTTCGTCCCCCTGCTCAGCATTTTGGATTCAGTCTAAAGCCGAAAGAAATTATAATGGCGAGCACAAATACTGATTACGGAACTTTTAAGCTGCTGCAATTAGATTAAAATGAGTTTGAGCCCCTGAGATGTATTTCATTGGTTGTGTTTAAAAAAGAAAGATTACATGAATGAAAAATTATGCGCCTTTATTTAGGTTGCAGTTCCTCACACGCCCACTCGTTACAAAACTCTTTATCTTTGAAACGGGTCACCTTACCGGGAGATTTCAGAGTCCGCGTCAGAGAGGCACCTGTCCTCCCAAAGTGCCGAATGACCGCCCGGCGCTGCAGCGTGATCTCACTTATTTGTGAGCGTGTGTGTTGTCCGTGCGTGTAGCTTCGAAAAAAACAAAACACTTTGGCCCTGTTGACACAACTGTCTTTGATGTGGCAGGCTGTTTGCTGCTAAACACGGTGCTTTCACTGAGATCAGTGTCGGTGTTGCCATCAGTTTGTCATTGAGCTGGCAATGTGATTTGGATGGTAAGTGCTTAGCCCGAGTGAATTAGGGTCCTCTCTGAAAATCTTTTAACTCCTCAAATGAGGAATTGATTGTTAAAGGTAATATTAGAGCAGCAGTGCCTTTTTAGATATGCTGACAGCCATCACTTGTGCTGTGAAAAGTAACAGGATGGATTGTGGTCCCTTTTTAGAGCCCTTGTTTCTTTTGGTTGTTTTTGAAGGTCAAACCTCCCCGTTAAGGGCATATCTTTAATCTGAATGCCCAAGCTGTGCTCTGAATGAGGATTTTTTTATTTTCTTTTGGATCAATGCAACTTTAGACCATCTGAATGATATTTTGAGTTTTTGGGAGCATGTTGGATAAAGCTTTTCCCTTCTGTCCAAACACATCAGATTCTCTCTGTAATTCGTTTCCACCAAACTGCTCAGAGTGCAGTCAGCAGACGGGGCTGCCGTGACGTGTTGCCTAAGGTTACCGTTTTCAGCGCGGTTCGTTGCTGCCACCTTGTGGAGATGAGTTGTCAGTTACGTCACAGACTTTCATAAGCACTGCTCAGCAGAAACGAGCTGTGGGAGTGGTGACCTTTCGAAGGAATCGCAGCGGAAATATGTAACGTAAAGAGGTTATGTCACCACCTCTGTAGTGTTAGAATCAGCAGATGAGTTTTCTTTTATGAAGCAATGGATGAGACCTTGATCACTTGATGATGTTTTTTGAATGTCATAACCACACTGTAACTTTGTCTCTTTCTGTCCTCCTCTGCAGGTGATCACCTGTTTCGGCCTCTCTGTGCTGTCATGTCGCTACGTTGGCTTTGCCGTGGTGGCCCTGTTGGTGGAGGTAAACTCCGTGTTCCTCCACCTCAGGCAGAACCTGCGTATGGCCAACATGGCTACAGGCACCCCTTACCGTGTCAACGCCTTGATCAACCTGGGAACGTATGTGGTGTTCCGCATCAACACGCTGGCCTGGATGACCCGCTGGCTGGTGCTCAACAGGGACAACGTGCCTCTCCTGGCTTACACGCTGGGCAGCGTGGGAATGGCCATCATGACGGCAATGAATATTGTCCTCTTTTGCCGGCTCCTCAGGAGCGACTTTTTAAAGAGCAGCACCCGGGAGACGAAAAAAGAGAAGGATAAAGAGATGTAAACTCTTTATTACTCCGCATTAACACCCTGTGGCTGAGATTTGGTACCGTTTTGCCTGTGTGTGTGTGTGTGTGTGTGTGTGTGTGTGTGCGTGTGTGTGTGTTGCTGGGGGGAGTGCGTGTGTGCGTGTGACGTTCTCATAGCTGGGAGACAGAGGGATATGTCCATCTCTCACTGTGGACAGGTACATGCACTGTATAAGTGTAATCAAAAGGTCTCACTTAACACACTGATCCCACATCCCTTATGCTGAAAGAAACAACTTCCCCTCATTTGCAGTTTTGACTGTTTGTGTGCATCTTCACACAAACAATACAATGCCTTTTAAAAATGTCACCAAACGCCTTATTGTCCACTGGGTGTTTCAGCTAAATTTAGCTTGTGAAAAGTGAGGATGCACTGCTCATAAAACAAACCCTCCAACACACATGTACACAGCCATTAAAAACAAACGGATATTGAACATCTTTAGCTACATCATAACGATATCCTTTTTGTTCCTATACTGTATAGATATGAATATGTTATATACACATTATGCTGTTTTTTTTTGTTTGTTCCTTTGTTTGCCACTGAGTTTTTAAAAAGTCAGTGGGACGCAAACCCTCTTATTGTTTAACACTCGCACTGCAGAGGTGAATGTGTTTTCCACCAAATCTCCTCAACTAAGAACCGCCTGCTACCTCAGTAAACATGTAACAGTCCTTTGCCTCTTCCTAACACCTGCTTTCCTGCCAGTGTTTGGCAGTTTGTTAAATCTAGCAAAGATACTTTGAATTTACATATAAATGACATAGTCTGTATACTAAAATTTAGGTATATCCAGCTAATCCTCAATTAGATTACAACTATTAATAGATAAATACAACTCAGAGAAATACTTTGATGTAGCGTTTGGGGGAAGAAGAACAAAAAGAGCAGATTTTACTTTCACAAAGTGCATAATAGAGTGATACTTAGAGCGGTTTTGTAATGGCCATATGGGAAAGATGATTTAGCAAACATGAATGAATCAGTCATTGCTGGCTTTATATTATTTATTGTTATAATAATACAGTTAAACCCTTATACTTAAAACAGCTTGTAGCCCTCAGGTCTGGCAACAGCACTGTCCACGCACCACGTCTGTGTGTTAGCAGATCCTAAGGTGATAAACCAGCATCGAGCAGAATCTGACTCGACTGGTTCAATGGATCGATTGCAGTGACAACAGGGGGAGACGGGTTCCCACCCCAGTGACATCACTGTCCATCAGCAGTCAGTGGCAGATACAATATGTCCGACAGCTCACGCTGGCTGCTGCTCATGTGAGGACACTTAAAACCCTGTGAAATGACCGGAAGAAGAAGAAGACAAAAACAAGCTAAACGACAGCGTTGCGCTGCTGTGCTCTGCGATGGCTTTCAGTCTGCAGTTGGAGTTTTCAGACAGGCAGGAAGTTCCTTCGTTCCTCCGCATCACCTCAGTGACCTCGACACGACGGCGTCCACACAAGATGTTTGTGTTTTATAACCTTTTTGTAGATCTGTGCCATCCTGCCTTTCAGTTGAAAGATGCCAATAAGGGGGAATAGATGTGAGACAGGACCGAGGTGGAGGTCTAAACCGGCAGGTCTGAGATCTGTGAATACAGCAAACTGTTGTGCACATGCCTGCTGCTCAGCTGCCTCCTCTTCCAGCTCCTATCATAGGCTCGTCGTCCTTATATGGCAATGACATTTTTTTTTTTTTTTTTGTGTGTGTGTGTCTGTGTGTGCGCAATCAGTGTTTCGGTTAATTTGTGTGTCTTTCGTAATTTATTTGTACTAAAAACAAGTCGCAGATTAAAGATGAAATGGACACAATATTCAGTGAGTTTTCATGTTGTAAAAAACTGTTGATTATAGTGAATTTTTATTTTCTATTTTTTTTTAATGCCTTCACTTAGTGGCTGTAACGGTGGACCTTTTGTCATCTCGAGCCCTAAAACCAGGCTTTCCAACCTTCCAAACAGCAGCATGTTCAACTTGTGACGCGAACATCTGTGCTTGCTGATCGAAGGAAACAAAACCTTTGTAACCTTTAAACTTACCTTCTGGTCCAAGCACTTAAAGCCGATTAAGCGGCGTGAACACGCTCCACAACTCAAAGTGTTTTCTCTTATTCTGTGCGCATTAAACTCTGAACATCGCTGCTCTAACAACATGGCGCTGTGTTCGGATCGTTCTTGTCAAGGCTGATTACCAGCCTCCGGTGAACATCAAGGAATCTCCCTTTTTGCATTTCTGTCAATAATGTTGCTTTTAAAAATGTCCTTTGAGTTTTCTTTTGGGCAGCTTTGTGGTTGTAGTGAAGACAGCTGGTGATGTTTGAAGTTCTTTTTAAAAAGCAACCGATTAAGCGCCGTGAACACGCTCCACAACTCAAAGTGTTTTCTCTTATTCTGTGCGCATTAAACTCTGAACATCGCTGCTCTAACAACATGGCGCTGTGTTCGGATCGTTCTTGTCAAGGCTGATTACCAGCCTCCGGTGAACATCAAGGAATCTCCCTTTTTGCATTTCTGTCAATAATGTTGCTTTTAAAAATGTCCTTTGAGTTTTCTTTTGGGCAGCTTTGTGGTTGTAGTGAAGACAGCTGGTGATGTTTGAAGTTCTTTTAAAAAAGCAACCTTACAACTGTAAGTGTGTCGTATAAAGCTGCAATGTTATTGGAATCATGCCCATGTGACACCATTTGTTCCTTGCTTTAATGAATCGCGATGAAATGTCACTGTCGAGTGCAGATGCTGCCACATATTAATGTCATGGCAACACCGTGGGGCCTTGGCCAAAACAAGCTATTGTTCTGCTTTCTACACTCCACCTCCTGCCCTTTTGGTCTGGCTTAGATCTCCAATCACGACCCCCACGTGATGCTCTGGTTTCATACTGTTTGCTGGCTGACACTCGCAGAAGTGTTTCAGGATGCAGTTGCAGAGAAAATGGCAGCGGTAATGAACTGATGTTGCGAAATTGCCTCATATTCCTCATCACGCACAGTGAATGTTGTATTTGCTGCATTAATCCTCTTCTTTTTTTTTCTTTAAATGGTCTCTATTTGAAAACAACTTGGCACATTTTTCTTTTCACAACCGAGCTCATCCTGTTGTTGCCATGTTCTGCTTCATCTACGGTAATGATGACTGAGTCGGGTGCAGAATAAGACATAATAGCCCAGGTTATGACACCACAGGCTGGACTTAGTTGGATCATCAGCATATATTGTTTTTCTGCACACTTTGGCTTTATTTCGCTTTTGTAACGGTTTATTTTGGTCTCATCTTTGTTTTTAAATCTTTACCCCACAACTTTGGTGCGTGTTGTTTCTACACTACAACATATTAAAGTATGCTACGTTCTTCTTTATTTCACCCAAACACAAAGTTCTTTAACACTTTGACACTGTGCGGCTTGTCAGAGACCTGTGACTCCTTCATCAAGGGGAAAACCCGGAAGTATTGAAGCAATCGAGGCCAACTTCCAAGAGCAAAATCATCCACTTTCATGTCATTTTCCTCATACTCTCACGATTACGTTGTAAATATAACACTTTTATTTTTTTCATGTTTTGTCAGAAATTGTTTTGTAATTAAATGTCCATTTTATATGTTTATAAAAATAACATTTGTTTAATGTGACAATAAAGATCAAATAAATAAATGTCGTGCTTTGACTCCAGTTTGTTTGTGGGAACCTTTCAGTCTCGGCAGGTTTTAGAACTGAAGTTTGAGCTGTGAATAAACGTCCTACAGTGGTTGAATGATTTCAGTTAAAGGTTACAGACGATAAGCACGAGCGGAAGAAGTATTTCAATCATTTGAATCAAATGTTTTATTATCAAAATCTACAAATAAAGACACTCATGCAGACTGAGTAGCATCTGTTAGGGTAACTTTTTAAAAGGGGTTAGTTACTCTTACTGAAATGCCAAAATGCAAGCAGTAGTTACAGGTGTGGCTAGCTGAGAAGGACCTATGTTAACTGTGAAATGCAGGGCAAGAAGTACCTTGAAATTCTTGAGTGATCTCAAATTAAACAAAAACCTAAATCTGTCATTTGTGGGGGGGTTTTTTAAAATATTTTTTATCTTAATAGAGAAGAAAATGATTTAATTGCCCTCAATAACCAACTTCAATTTAAAAAAAAAAATGTAAACAAATATATACACGGATTCAGAAATGTTGGGACAGAGCTATGTTTACCATTGTGTTAACATCACCTTCCTCTTAAATGACACTTTTCAATCATTTGGGAACTACTCACTGCAGTTTTGCAGGGGAATCTGTGTCCATTCTTGCTGAATACACAATATAGTTTGTAAACATATGCATTTTGTGCATTTTAGAAACATTTTCAGCTTTTCTGGAAAAAAGAGTCTGTATTTGTATATATCTATATCATAATGAAGTCTATGTCACAGCAATATGCATCCTATTTCCTTCAGTTGGCAAAGTTGAGCATATTTAAGGACCACCAAGTGAAATTTAAGATGACGTTTTATTGAATATTCATTTATATAAGTGACCTTGATTTTTACCATTAGTTTTAAGACTCTGTTTCCTAAAAGGTTGGGACAGATGCTGTGTTAAATGTAAAAAAAAAAATGCAATGTGTTCAATTCAGAACAATGCAAAGACAACATGAATAGTTCAACTGATGTTTGTATGTTTCAAAAAAGTTGGGAGAGGGGAAGAAAAAAAACAGCAACAAAACAAAACAGCTGGAACATCTCCCAGCTAGTAACATGACTTGATATTAATGTTGTCCAGAAGTAAAGTTGGGGAGGGGTTCACCGCTTTGTAGGCAAATAGGTCAACATTTAAAGCGTCATGTTTCTCAATGTAAAATAGGTCCAATTACCTGCTGAGGAGCTTCTGGAGCGAACCATGTTAACCACGTTATTATTCCAATATCGAATGAAATAATGTTGCGACGTATGTGTTACTGAATTATTTATAGGGATGTATACATGAAAATATTTATATTTCATGTTCAGCATGTAAGGTGTTGGTTTTATGTAGTCTATTCTCACCTCAATGGGTTGTTCCAGTTAATGGTCCACAACAGAAGGGTATAAAACCATTAAATTGCCCTCAGCAATGTGATGAAGTTGGTATCTCAGAAATTGTGTAAATAGCTGTTGCCGTTTGTCCTTAGAAACCTACATAAGTCTTGTGCCTCTGCATGAAAAGTGTGGCGTAATTAATGGCCAAACTGACAGCATGATATGTTTAAAAGATGCAGAGAAACTGCACTGAAAACCATTATCGAATGGCCATAACGCTGAAGCCCTGAGGAGGCATTGCAAGTAGATTCATGTCCTGTGGTCCGATGATTATAATAAAATGAACATAAAAAAAACGAAGATTATTGTGATTTGCAAATCTCATAAGCCAGTATTTTACTTACAACAGAACTTAGAAAACATATAAGTGTTGAAAGTGAGACATATTACTGTTTCATGAAAAATATTATCTCAACCTAAATTTTATGGCAGCAACACAAAGAGATGTTCTGTGGAGGACAGTCCTGTTTGTAATGAGGGAAATTAATTTGGCTTTTTTTCTTCTTTTTGTGCAACCCAGCACAACTTTCAAAATAATGTGGTTTGTGTGTCCAACACATTTGGTGTGTTTAGCCAAGCAGGTGGGTTGCAGCAGCCAGTAATCCATGATGCTGTTACAATGTCTGCTTTACCAAGTAGTTTGTAATATGTTCAACAATGACAATACAAAGACTCAATCCTAAAATGACATTTGAAGGTAAATTTACTTTAAAACAGCAAAAATTGTGTCAGAATGAACTGGCTCGATGAACATTTTGAGAGTTTTCCTGTGACATTGGATCTTATTCCCACTGTTTGGAAACATGTTGCGGGTGTAGGAGTGTAATGGATCTGCATATCACTGCATACTGTTTTACACGGCATCCCAACCCATTTTTAAACAGGATTGTGTTAAATGGTTCTTTACATATTTTATGGTCGAATGAGAGTGTGATTTGATAGATTAATGATTTAAACCTTGTTGCAACCACTTCATTTAATCATATTAAACTGGCAATTTAGAAATGATCCTTATTTCCACTGTGACATCTTGACCACTCCCCCTTTTGAATTACATAAGCACCAGCAGAGCTCCTGTAGCCTCACGGGGTCCGCGGCCCACATGTTGTGGACCTCTGCAGCAGCTCACGTGTCTCTGTCCATGGTGCTGGAATCACACCCATCACCCATGGTCAACGGTGCTCAGAGCACCATAATATTCAAAAGCTTGAGTTGAATAAAATAAATCGCTGTCTGTTCAAGTGATTTACGGTGTACCCTCGTGTAATTCCCCCCATGGTGATGTCAAAGTTTTCTTTTTCCTTTGTACTCTCACGAGCTCCGTATTGATCCTCCTCAGCGCAGACGCGCGGCTCTGAGAGGCCTCCACCAATCAGCCTTCGCACTGACTCCCTCGTACGATGATCTCGCGTGTTCTGATCCCAAGTTGTTTTCATCATTTCCCAGCTCATCCAGCTGCTCGATGCCTCAGTCGGGGGGTGATGGAGGAAGGTGGCGCATGTTAAAAATGGACTGCGCACTCTCCTCTCGGGCTTTCCTATCGACCCACTTGACAACACCATCTTTCCACTGATGCTCGACGCATATGTTGCAGCGAGGAGCGTTGTTTTGCGTTTGCTCGCAGCCTTTCTGCCTCTTCCTCTCTAATTAAATCGTCGTCACATGCCGCTGAGAAGCACTCTAACGCTTCAGATAAAATGTCTTTTGGTGAATGCCGCAGTCTGCAGGATTCGGACCAGCTGTGGAAACCAGCATGCGCGGTTCGGAGGACGTTTTAATGACGTCTGCGAAGCACACTTCTTAATTCCTGGTGGTTAACATCCATTTAAAGGTGAGCAGAGACACTTGCAATGAGTTAATTTTCACTACAAAGGCTGCCGTCTTGGATTTGTCATTTGTCAGGTTATCGATACCTTATTTATAGCCTCAGCGTGATCTCAGTCGAAAACATGCTCCTCCTTTTTGTGGCTGACATGTGCACTGTTGAGAAAGTTAGATTCCCCAGTTGTTGTTCAAGCCTGCCATTGTGGTAGGAAGTTATAAAAGCTGCTATTTTAAAGGCAAACATGAAATCTTTCTTTTGATTTCTACCCTCTGTCTGCAGACTCCAGCATGGGTGATGAGAGAAGCCTCTCTCAGCAGATCCAGAGTGTGGAGAGGAGCATGGTGTTCCTCAGGCAGGAGCACCTCACTTTGCTCCATGGCCTCCACCTGGAGATCCTCTCCCTGCAGAAACGATGCACAGGTGAGGGACGGACTTCTGATGATGCTATTGTGTGTGTGTGTGTGTGTGTGTGTGTGTGAGAGAGAGAGACAGAAATAAATCTATTTACCACAACCCTTACAGAAACAGAGGAGAATACTGTCTGACTGCAGCTTACCGTTATTCTGCACTGTGAGGATTTATGCTTTGTCTGTGGGGTTAATATTGATGGCTGGACATTTTTAACAGATTGTCTTACTATATAAAGATCAGAGTGGATGGGATTCAACTTTATATCCACTCCTGAGACCATAAAACGGCTAACCACTTATTTCCCACCAGTTTAGAAGTGTAGAGCTGAAACTCTGAGTTGTTTAATGTTTGAAATGTAATAAAATAATGAAAATTGGGCCATAACATGTTTTCAAAGCTCAGTGAGAGTCTGCAGAATGTGGGTATTGTTTTGACGAAAAGGCCCAAACTCCAAAATGTTCACTTTACTGTCTTATGACAAAGAAAACAGCAAATCCTCTCGTTTAACGCATCAGAACCAGAACCAAATAGTCACGTTTCCTTGAATAATTTCCAATCAGTTACTGGAATACTCTGTGATGTATTTTCCGTTGATAACGAATGTATTACTTCAGCACACATGAGATTATCATTAGTTATGTTTTCTTTTTGGCTAAAGCTGCTCTTTATTAATCAGCAAAGACATTGACCCCTTTACCTTAAAAGAGAGGCTTTTACTGAGATTTTAAATGACAGGCTCTATGGACAACTCTAAAAAAAACACCCTTTCGTGGCCTTTTTTGAACATTTTATTTCACTTCATGCGTATCCATCCAGCTTCCATCTGGATATTCTACTGCTTCTGTCCAAGAGGAGACGTACGTCAGTTAAAAGAAGCTTAATTTCCCTCTGTGTTGAGTCACAATCTGCAGAGCAGTAATAAGTTTTAAAACAAAGACACTAAATATCCCCAGATCTTGTGTGTGTGTGTGTGTGTATGTGTGTGCATGTAGTCCTCATTGTTCATTTAGTGTGCACACTGCCATCAGTCACAGCCAGACAATGGCTACATGGTGATGTCATGCTGCAATTCCAGTAGATTGCATCATTTCCTGTTTGGGGACTAATGGATATGCCTTTCATTTAATCAAGCCTGCATGTCCACATGATTTCACACACCTAATCTTGTGAGGACGTTCTATTCAATTTCACTGTTCCTTGGACAAGTTTTCCCCTCTTGTTAAACCACAGCACTAACCCGTACCTAAAGCTGTCAGTAAACTGAATCTAAAATAAAATGTTAACTCTGAAAGAAATAGTCTCAGGATAGAAGGTGAAACCCAGTGTGTGGGTGTTTTTAACGTATTTTTGTCCCTACACACACATTTTTCTCTCACAGACAAAAAAAAGATGCGTACAAACACATCCATGATGGTTTGTCCATAAATCTCTTTAGTAATGCATTTGAAAAGGATTGTGGTGCACAAATACAGGGGAGAGCAGCGGGGGGAGGGTTTTGTGTGTTTGTGTGAGTGTGTGTGGGAGGGAGATAAATGGCTCTGAGCCAGTGTGACTGTTTTTTGTTGAAAACGACCCCCTCTGTCATTCAGTAATTCTGCCGTGCATCACATCTGGTCAGTGCAGCTGTGTGGTGGTTACTGCTTTTCCACCTCTTATTTACACGTCTCTTCCTTCTCTCCTTCTACTTTTGCTGCTACTGGCTCTCTTTCTGCTGATGGCAGCCCACGTGGTGCTCTTACAGATTGTTTTGGTGCATGTGGAGTTAAAGTTAGGCTTGTGTGTGGTTTTTTTTGGTCTTCATACAGACATTGTTTTTTAATTATTAGTTAGTCGGCAGAGAAGTGTTTGAATAGTTTTGCTGCATTTTCTCAGCTGCATTCTTGCCCGTGTACACAAATAAGTCACCCTCCCGCAGCAGCATGGGCTGTGAATCCTCTCCTCAGTCTGTTTCTACCTTTAACACAGGCTTTAGTCTCCATATTCCTCAGGAGTTTCACATTACATTACCTTCACTAAATACACACTTTTACACTTTTTGCTGAGCATCTTCAAAGCATCTCACAATGGTCTTGTGCCACAGTGGAAAAGCTGTTGAAGGAACCTTTTAATGCAGAGTAAGTAAGATCAAATGGTTCCCTTTACAGAATACATAGGTAAAGGAGAAACAGCGTCACCATATGTAAGGATGTCCTTTATTTTCTTCTACTAAGCACCATTCTTTTTGTTCACATGGATGTTTGCCTCTTAGAGAAACTGTCATTTCAAAATTAAGTTGAAGACAGCCGTATCCAAGTTGCATTTGATTGCATTCTTGTCAGCTTATATCCTAAGAAAAACTGCTGTTGGTAGTTGATATGCTGCTGTCACAAACATTTTACCAGTACATAACTTGTATAACTCACAGTGATTCTATGCAAATGTAAAAGCTTCATACTGGAGGCACAGTGTGATGGGTGTCTGCTGCCAGCTCACCGATCTGATCCCTGGAAGGGTGCTGCAAGGTTGAGCTGATGATGTTGCCGTTGCATATTAGCTCTGCCTTTGTAATGCTGAGCTCCTCTTTTATTGTTCGGAACACCTTGAGTTTGCTCATCAGCATAAAGGCTCTTGTGCTGCAGCCTCTTTGAGGTACAAGCTAAATGACTTTTTTTTCACCGATATTTTGTGTATGTGTGTGTGTTTGCACTTGAGGATATCTTTGCAGCGTTCAAGGTTGAATCGATGAAAGAGAAAACCTTGAACGCCACGTTTCGGCTGCAGGAGATAAGACTGACCTACAAAGCGTTAACGCAGGATGTTGCAATGCTGAGTACTTGCTTTTTTATTGTTTGACTATTGAAATAATATCTCTTACAATCATCCTCTTGTGGTTGAGTTAACTTCATGCACGCCACATGACAATAGTGCACGAGGAGAACCAGAGAGGAAGACTTCTTGAGGTCTTCGTCACTTGGCAGTTACAGTTCAAATATTAAACCAGTGTAAGAGGGTTTGTCGATCTGGAGCAGCTAGGGTTCATCTATGCTGGCTTCTTCTCTTTCTCCCCTCCTTCTTTTCTTCCTCTCTTGCTTTTTTAAATGATAATTGTTTATTTATTTATTTTTTTCAGCAACTACCCCTTCTCCTCCACCCCCCCTTCGTCCTTCTCTCTTCATGCCAGCGGCATAAGTGGGAGTGTTATACTGACTGGAGAGGGAAGGATAAAGGGTGTGACAGGGAGAGCACGAGGGCAAGAAAAGCCTTATTTCCTAACATGTCTTACTATAAATTGAACTAAATTATTCTTAAAACTTGCAAATATTTACTTAATAACTTCAACTCAATTTCTCTGCTCATATCGTGTGAGACGTGTTCAATGACAGGCTTTCACGTTTGTTTCGTGAACATAAAGGAATCCTTGCTGGGCGTTGGATTGAAAAAGGTTCTGGATCAAATGAAATAGGCAAATTTACACAACCACCGCTGTAGGAGCTGAATGTGGAGATCTGCCCTTCTGCAGTCAGTTTGCTCTGAATCATCACCGGGATGAGTGGCAGGCCAGACACGAGCAGAGATCCAACCCCCCACCCCCTTACAACAATCTGCACTGCAATATAGGTCACTAATGCTTGAGTAACACACACAAACCAGCCTGATCCATTATCCTCACAAAAACTAAAGCCTTTGCTGTATTGTACTGATATGAGATAAGAGCTATCTAAAATTCCCCTGTTATACTGTTAAATATTTGCTCAAACCTTATCACGCGGATGTCTGTTTAATATTAACACCAATTACCAATACCGCTACTTCCCACGTGCCTCTTCTCCATTGACTCTATTCTAAAATGTATTCAAAATATTCAAAAGCCACAGATCCACTACTGCAAGACCTACAAAAATAGGTAAAGCCGACTATACAGTGTATACAGAATCCCCTCCTCACACAGTGTGTCGAATCACGAATACGCTGCCTGGCACGAAAACGTTACACAATATATGTGTCTTGTAAGATTGTGTAAAATGTCAAATGTTTTCCAGCACATCCTCGAAATTCTCACTGGGGTTAAGATCTGGAATATGTATGCACCATCACAGAGGAAAATCTCTATTGATGGAAAAACAGGTCACTCAGTATATTCATCTGAGCTGACCTCATTGCTGAAACTAGACCTGTCCAGCTGAAGCTTGGGCTTGCAAGCCCAGATCACAACACCGCCCCTCACAGACTTTGCTAGGAGACACACAATAAGTCCAATCTTTATAGCCTACTCCTTAACATATTGAAAAAATTTGTCTCAATGAAAAGTGGTTTTCTTTTGTCCCGATATCTTTGTCTTACATTGTTTATGGAAATGCTCTTACTTTCTTGATCAAACGTTAGTGTCCGTTCTGCTGATGCTTTTCTTCGATTCGATATCAGAAGACATTTTAAGTGATCTCCGTCCCAAAGCGTTTCTTCCTCTAAGGTCGTCCCCTCTTTCCGGGTTTTGAAAACCGGCCACACAGCTCTGAAACCCCCCCAAAAAAAATCCAAGTGGTGACCTTGTTTTTCTTTTTGCGGTCTTGTGAGTTTAATCAAACACACGCAAAAATACTACCAGAATACCTGGGATTTTTTTTTTTTAAGGATATGCAAATGTCTCCCAAATCACAAAGCTATTATCCTAAAGAAGATATTTCACTGAATATTGATATACTGGTGTTGGACGGTTTTATTGTCACCTCTGTTTCCAGCTGTTGTGTAGACATGAGCAGCAGCTTGTCACAGGAACTAAGTTGAAATGAATGAGAAAACTGAGATCAAGCACCACGATGAGGGTTTTTGGAAATGACATTGCGTGTGGATATGTTGTGTTTTTTAAACCCATTTACTTTCGGTAAGTCTCAGCTGGATATCAGCTGTACAGGGTTCAGCTTGAAGCTGTAGCTTTGTGTTGAAAAGATTTTCAAATGCTCAATAATAATGCACAAAATATCCACAAACAAGAGGAAAAGGTTGTTTTTTGGGGGGTTTCTGGTTCAAAATCCCTTTTCATTAGACTACATAGTGATTTTGTATGAGGAATGCTAATACTCTATGTCTTTATAGCAGCAGTAAAGAAGATTTTTCTCTCCCTGGACTGTAGCAGGCCGAGTTTCTGGCACACAACCTTTGATGGGAAGTTTCAGATTTTGTTTCATGAATTATGCAGACGCTCACTGAAAATGTGCGAGACACTGCATCGAGCAGCTGGTGTGTTAACCAGCAGCAGCAAACAAATCATGTCATTACAGCTTTAATGACACAAGACACCTCAGCTCGGTTAAGCAGTGCATTTGTCCAATCTCAGAGTGTATGATCAATTTCTGTTTTCTCTGACTGAGTCTTTCTCTTGTGTTTTTCAGAGCTGACAAGCGAGCTGAAGGTAAAGCCCCCGGGCAGGAGCCAGATAGGTATGTAAAAAAAAAAAAAAAAAGCCCTTCAGTGCTCATAATCCTTTCTTTTTTGTACATCTTTTTTTTTTCTTCCTTAATATCCTCTGCCATAAATCTCTCCACCTGCGCTCCACTGTATTTTTGTCAGGCCTTTGGCTTCGGGAACTAAGACAGACTTGTGTTTACATCTTGCTGAGCTAGTTTGTCTTCTCCAGACTCAACGTCAACCCCCAATCGACCCCAAATCGACCCCTTCTCTGCATCCACATCTCTACAATTCTACAGGGGGGGGGCTATTACAACTATTACAAAGCTTTTACATGCCATGAGTAGTTATAGTTGTTTATTTTTATTAGGTTTTTGCTGTGTGAAAGAAATGAAACTGCTAAATTTCGGCAAGAAAGGCTCACTGTCCGCTTGTGGCAGGACGGACGAAGAGATAGCACCATTTCGTCACAGTATATTAGACACAGAATGCAGAGAGAGCAGTAAAAAAGCTCGGTCAATGTTGAAAGTTAGATGGGGGAGCTGCGCTTGGCTGCATTACTGAGCCATTAGATCCCATCTTTTTTTCCAGGGCAGGTTATCCCTCCATCCATCAATACAGCACGGCCCTCTGCTCTACCCCCACCTTCACAAATTGATCCGTACTCTATTTCTTGTCCTGCTCTCGTTTCTCCTCGGGGTCCCAGCGGAAGTGTCCGCTTACAGACTCAGCTGAGCTGTAGAGCCTGGAAAAAGAGATGGAGAGAGGTAACATGAGGTGGAGAGGAGAGCGATTTAGAGACAAGCCTAGGGTGTTAGAATACGGTCAGCGAGGAGAGGAGATGGTGGCACGGAAGAATATGAAGTGGCATATGAGCTCGATCTGGGTGTGGTGATGGGCAACAGAAAACCTGACGCTTATTGGTATGCAGATAATCCATCCTGGAAGACAGACGGACACGGAAAGACACAAAAAAATAGGAGGGATGATAGAGAAGAGGTATTAAAGAGGAAAGTCGTGCCAACTGAAAAAATACATGATAAGATGCAGCAATTTAAACCCCGAACTCTACAGGAACTCCAGGCTTTCTAAGTTCACCTCCAGGACTCACTAAACCTCCAGTCACACGTTAAGATTCAGTACCTCAATGACAGATTTCTGTGGGCAGAGAGGTCAGTGCCCACCTGCTGTGCGTGTAATCTCCTCCTGAACTGGCAGGCTCCAGCTCAGTCAGCCCGGACGCTACTTTACTGACTCAGGGCTTTTCATCAGAACCTTCCCCCTCGTCCCGGAAATGAAACAGCACAAAGGTTGTCTACCACAAGAGAGTGATAAAAAACAAGCAGTATGATGTGTTAGACCTGACCTTGGCAGGGAGAAAAAGCAGAGAGTAATAGTCATTTTTTGTAGCTCTGTTTGGAAGAACTTTCTGTTGCCGCTTAATTGATGAGAGGTGGACCAATTAATTGGAACGATTTTCGCCAGGTTCTTTAATAATCTGCATCACCCGATGCCTGAGCATAGGTACTGAGCAGTTTGACAGGCAGGCAAGTCTAAGTGGAGCGCAGTGTTGTTCCTGTGGAAATATGGACAGTAAAAGAAGTAGGAAATATTTGATGCCGTGCCTAGATCCTAAATTTGTGAATTTTACTTCTTTTTTTTTTCTTTTCATTGACTATTTTTCTTACTCAGTATTCCTCAACGTGTGTATCTAAGCAACTTAACTTTAACGGTTATCTCCTTTCTTTGAATAAAAATCCTTTGACTTCTGCACATCGCACTAAATAGTCCAGTGTGTGAGGCAAAACTAGCCAAACCAAAACGTGTAAAGCCATCAGCGTCATACATCAGCTGTTGGCTCCCGTAATTTGGTAAAGATCAGCATTGGCCGTAGAAAAACCATGGGCGTGGTAGAATGTTATTTTTTTAATAAGAAGATGGACTGAATTAGGAGCGTGGGCTCTTTGTCCTGCAGAGTGTGCAAAGGTTCATGGTGCAGCTGCTTCATATGAGCATCCACCAGCCTGCCTCCTGTGGTCCTACAAAGGCAGATGACAGGGAAGGTGAACAACAGAGGACAGAATGATAATAAAGATGATTATCATGGTGACCTACGTACCCTCCCCTTAATAAGGACAGAGCACTGACACGATAAAGCAGCACACATCTAACAGTAACATGTTATACTACAATACACTGTAGAGGTTGAGTAAGGTGAGTTGACAGAAACTCTCCAAATTTCTACTCCACACTTCACAACTGAATAATTTATTATCATAATCCCCACTATGTCAGTAGTTTTATGCCTCTTAAGCAGCCGTGGCCCAAAGTTTTACATTTTAGTTTTCCATGCGTCTTTCTGTCTCGCCTATTGAAGATGGTAACGAAAAGTTTGACACAAATGTTCAATGTGGACGCGACGGTGAACTGATGTAGGCTTCAGTTGTCAAAGGTCATTTCCTAAAACGTGTGATTGGTCACAGCTCACAAACCCATCTATGCTAAGTTAGATACAGATTGAATTAATTTAGGAGGTACTCGCACGAATCCAGAAATACCAAAATATGATTGGATGAAGAAAAAAAATGAATACGTAATGCGCAGCAGAGCAGCCTGAAATGGGGGAGGGGGGTGGAAATTATGCGTCTTTTCCAACATCCGGCTTTAGGGTCGCTGTATCATTTTTTTGACCTTAGAGATCATCCTCAACAGACTGTTGATTTTCCAAGCACGTACACTTAGCCCTGATAACCCCTTTCATGACATCCCAACAGAAATGTGATCTAGATAGTCTTTGAGCTGCGTTTCCACGGTCACGTGTGCTGAGGATGAGAGATGCTGAGGGCAAACAAAAGCTTTGCTTAACTCATTTAAGTGAGATGCATACACCGCCTCGATGTTTTATCTCTCTTTATCTTTTTTCATTCTTTCTTTTTTTTTTGCAGCTGCGCACATTTTTTAAAATTATTGTTATTTTTGTGAATTTTTAAACCTTGTGCATTTGGATGCTGTATTTTAAAAGCGCACTTTTCAAAGTACACTTTTCAAATACTTCCTATTTATAATTAACGCTTGCAGTTCTGGTCTGTCTCTGTGTCAGAGCTTCAAGAGGAAGAGGAGATCCTGGAGGCCCGCTGTCGAGAGTTGGAAAGCCGTCTGGCAGATCAGGACTGCACTTTAGGAGACTTTCGTAAGGAGCTGAGCCACAAAGGGACTTTGGTGGGAGCCCTCCGAGCCAATCTCAAGGAAAAGGAGCGACATTTTCTTGAGGAGCTTAAACGCCGCAGCCACTGTTCAACTGTGCTTAACACAGAGCTGCAGAAGCAGACAGAGGCAGCAGCGTACCTCTCCTTCCAGCTGCACGCTGCCAGGCAGAAACTGCACCACCAGCGGATGCAGCAGAGGCAAGGACTCCTCGCCATTGCCAGCAGTCAGTATGGTGCCGGGCAGAACTCTGTGTCTCCCCTATTGGGAGCTTCCCCCATCTCCCCTGTGGTCAAACCCAAGCGTAAGAGCATCAGGGCATCTTCGAGAGTGGAGCGCGCCCGAGAGTGCGTGCCCATGGAGAAAGTGATGGGCCCCGCAGAGCCCACAGCCATGCCGGACCCCGCACTCTTCCTCCACCCTCGCAGGCACAGAGCCCGCTCCAGGCACGCTGTGGCACTAAGACAGCCTCCACTGGGCCTGGAGAGGGAGGATGGGGAGGAAGGAGGCGGAGAGGGGCCGGTGGAGCCCCACGATGAAGCAGCCAGGCTGGTTTCAGCAGCAGCAGCAGCGCCCCCTGCTGCTCAGACGAAGGCAGACTAGTGACGAATGTGACATCTGCTTGTAATTACAGTGCGACCACTGTATAGTTATCCTCTGTCAGACTGTTGACTGCTGTTAACTGTTGTTCTGCACTTTGATCGAATTAATACCAGGAGTGATTTTAGCCATTTAATTATATCACACTTACCGTAGATACTTTTTTAATATGTACTTTGATATAACCTTAAATAACTTGCAAAGCAAACGTCAGTAAGTGTCACTTTGATTCAGTCTTAGGATGAAATTAAGACGCTTTGTTTACACTGCTGTTAAATGCTCAGTATACTGTGGAGCCTTATTACTAAGTAGCCCCGCTTTAATTTCAGATGACTGTGAGTTTGACTGTGGTAGCAGACGTTTAAGGTGGACTTCAGCCCAGTTGTGGGACCCGACCAACTGTGACCTCTCAAAGCAGAACATAAATCATCCCATGAATCCAAATGTTTGTGTCCTCTGACTGAGTTACAGCTGAAAATACCTGAGGGGTGGGGGACGCCTCATATTGATCAGAAATAGCTACATTTCCCTCACTTTGAATAGAACAGAAATAGCAGCTCGTAATTCCTTGTAGGCTTTTTTTTTTCAGCAGATGATCCTCATACATTAACTTTGGTTTAGGTCCATTCAGGTATCTCATTGAGGCAGTTTTCAGACACTTACCAGTCACCATCATCTTGTGTCATAACAGACAGTCGTAGAGAAGCACAAATTATTTTCTCATTCATAGAATCTGGCTCACTGTTTGTGGGTTTTATTGCAAAGAGCAGCATTACATGCTACAGTCTTTTTTTTCTTTGCATCATTGTGAAACACTGAAAAACTGGGGGGGAAGTAAATATGAACACAGTTCGATAAGTTGGAGAAACCGTTCATTGGGATGTAAAATGTTAAAACTGAGAATTTTTATTGTTTCCATTTTTTTCAGATGTACGTTTAATTTTAACCTGATTCAAAAAGAACTTCCAACTTTTTTGCTTGCTATGGGCTTTTTCCAGCCTCTTTCCATCTGTTTTTGAAAGAGGGGCTTAAAACAGTGGACAGCAAATACACCCCCCTATACTTTGTGATGAGCAGGGAAGGAAAAAGGGGGGGAAAAAAACCTTCTCTTGCTAAAACTAATCAAAATGTCCTCTGTGAAAGCTGATCGTGGTTTAAGAGGTCAAACTTTAAAAAAGTGGGACTTTACCACAGTCTGCTTCTATTGTTTGTTAATGTTCCCTCACTGTTATATACTTCAGGGTAACTGAGCTCTGATTCTTTCACACGGTTCACACATAAAAACACACTTCACTGAATTAACTAGTGAAGCACTATAACAATTAAGTAATTTTATGGATTAATTGTCAACGGTTTCTTCAAAGATTGAAAACTACATTTGCGCCGCAGTGCCTGTGTGAGGTGGAGCAGACGGTTGAACAGCAGTGGTGTTGCTTGTGTGCAAAACAATTTAGTTTGTAAGTTTGTCCAAATGACACACTGAGGCTCTTCCTTTGTTTTGACAGCTTTGAATCACGCTGATATGAGTTCTGACTCACTGGACCATGTGTTTTACTCAGGAGTGGTTTGTGTATCAAACACACACACACGGACACCAGCTCCACAATTTTGAGGTTGTTGTGCCGGGGTTTCTTTTCACCTCAGGAAAACAAAAAGGTGACTGTAGCTTTTGTTGTGTCTTTGAACGCAGTGAGGTCTGAAGGCTTTAAGGGACGGTCCGTTCACATGGGCATCTTTATCTTTACAAACCCCCCCGCCCCATCATAGCAGGGAGTGTGTGTGTGTGTGTGTTTGTGTTTGTGTCTGTATTTGTGTCCTCTGTTGCGAGACAAATGCAGTTAGTGCCCTCTAGTGTTACAAAAATAGAACAACACTAAGAGAGGAGTAAAGTTAAGATCTAATTTCCCACTTTATTTACTGCCTTATGATAGAGGACTGTGATACATACAAAGAAGCAGGACTGTGGGGAAACTACACATTTCTTTCCTCAAGTGCTTGTTATAATACTATTTGTTTGGGATTTAAATGTTTACTGTAGATCAACTTCTGTGTTTTACTCACTGAGTTTTAACTGGGCAGCAGTAAGTTCCTGTAAGACTAACTTCTGTTGTGATTCGTTGCTGTGAATTGTTTAATTTTTTGCCCTGGTTACTAGTTTAACATTGTGTTTCACAAGTATGTCGTTGATACAGCAATATGTCAAAAATATTATTCGTAGTACGTCACCTCAGTTGGTTTAAGGACATGTGTTGAAATAGATTTAACTGACTGATTACCTTTGTGTTTGATTATGTTTATAATGATATATTTTTCTGAACTCTTATTATTACTGTGATACTGTTCATTGAACAGTGTGCTGCTTTTAAAGCCGCATTACGCAAGCAGGCATGTTATTGTGTCACTTGAGACTGTCTGGATCAAAATGAGCTTGTCTCTCCCTTTGTTTTTTTTAAGTAAAAATGCTCTTTATAAGGGTTTTCGTCACCTCTTGGTCAGTGATCCATTGGCACGACTGTGTGCACTATTCTTGCTCGACAGTACACTATTAAAGTCCGAAGCTGTCATGTTGGAAACAGGAAAACTGAGCTTTAGACTGTTAGACTGCATCCCTCAGCCTGCTGTCCATTTCAAACATTTGACCCTCATCTCCTCTTGCATTTTACACTAGATTATCCACACTTTGGTCCTACGGAACATAATGGGCAAATAATCAGAGCTGCTTGAATCTTCGACGACACGTTTGTCTGCTTTGAGGAGAAAAGCTAAAGCGCCAAAGAGGCCCACCACTCAAATCAACATGGAGACGAGCAGTGTGACGCCTTAACAAAGATGTCTTTGCACTCATATCTCTGCTGCAGCGCGTGAATCCTCACTGCCAGGTTGGTTTGTTTTCTAATTCTCAGAGCAACCCCACCGCACATCTCACATCACAAAGGCATTATGTCTGCGCTTCTGTTTCTCTGAGCACTGACGGTCCTCTGCTCCTCGTTCTAACTCATGACTGATGTGAGCAGCAGCATTGTCAGTCACTTCCTTCCATCCAGGTCTCACTGTGGTGGGTCAGTCCTGGCTGAAGTCAAACAGTCTCCCTGGACTGTACGTGGCCCCCATCAAGTATCTTGTTTGACATAGTTTAAAGCAATAATGCCGTGTTGTACACAGCTACAGAATGATGTCAGTCTCGGTTGTTGTATGGTTTTTGGTTACCAGATGAGCGCGAGACATTGACTGAACACCGCATATAACCGTATTGGCTTCCCGCAGCGATCAGCCGGACGCAAAACTTGAATAAAACGGAGGATCCTGGAAGCTGCCGACGACTTTGTTGTTTGTTGGAAAGTTTGTCAAAGAAGGGACAAGAGAATAACTTTGCAAGTGATTATATGATTTCACTTCAACCATTTGTTGGATAGAACATTTTTCCTTCACGGATTAATAATAAAAAAATGTAAATGTGACTAATAAAAGTTTCTGAAACATCTTTCATTCTTTTCTCCTTCATAAACAAACTGGTATTATTCAAATGAAATAGATATTTACAACATATACAACACTATATACAGCGATGCTTTGGGTCTTTTGATGAAAAGGCAGGTCAACTGTATCTATTTGGTGGGTTTTTGTAGGAAAAAGGCTCATAAGCTTATAAAGTGTGTCAAGACAAATATTAACAGATATCGGTCTTTATCCGTAATAAAAAGCAAAATGCTTCGAGGTAATATGTTCATGGAAAATGGAAACGGAAGAACTTGACAAAGAGTCAGTTTGGTCATTAAGATATATATTTGTGACTGTAATTAAGAGATTATTAAAGGTGCAGTTAACTGCACTGACTCCTCTATAGGGTCATAGGCATAAATGATCACGTATCCCTACCACTACATGATCTTTAAAAATTGTCCACATAACTAACTCGGTTAGAAGTTTAAAAAAAAAACGGTTTTCATCTGCAAGCAAAGGGCTAAAAAGGATGCAGGAATATTTTCAGGGTTTCAGATGATCTGCAGTTTGGGATCATAAAGTGATCTTATGATGTCCAACAAATATAACCTTCAAAAGTAACTTTTTATTAGAGCAAGTTTGTTTCATAAGATTCTATTCACTAACTATACACTCTGAGACAAATGCCGGTGCTGCTAAATAGCATATGAGCTGACACATTACACCTGCTTTAACACTCATCCTGCAGTTTTCCCTGCTTATAGGTTGAATAATTAATCATAACTGTCATTATTTCATCTGAGCTCACCTAGAAGTGATGATAGATGACAAAGTACATGCAAGGAACATTCAAGGAAATACTAAGTGTCCCTTACAGTTACTATGGTACTAGTTCAACTATCATTTAACAGACATTCACAGAGTTTAATCAGGTAGAAAGTGCTCTCATTGTAAGAGCTGCTATTCTCAGTGTGAGATTACTAATTAATCCTAATCTTTAAACCAAATCCTTAAGAATGCGTCTTTGTCCTGTTGGATCTCCTAAAATGTATGCGTTAAATCAAACTACTGCGTTTAGGCAGCATTTTTGCCAGATTTTCTTTTCAAACGTGGCACTCACTACATCTCGCTGGAGTCAACTAAAAGTTGTGGACATGCCTTTAAAAGGTGTCGACGTCAAAGGCCAGTCACCACCACACACAGTGTCAGGCTGTTTTGTTGAAACTTTATTATTATTATTTTTTTTATCTGAGGCACTGATCAGAAAATCCACACCGAATTAGAAAAAAATAAATAAATAAAATGAAAGAGTTTGTAAAAATGTGTTTGTCACTCGTGACTTTCCGTAGCGCCACGCTCAGTGGGTGGAGAAGAACAACGCAAAGGCAAAGAGGTCGAGAGGAGGGGAGGAGAAAACCACGTGTGTTCACCACCATGTACAGCACTGTCCTTCCTCAGTAGACTTGTTTTTGTAAGCCCGTACCCTTCGCATGTAGCCACCTAGCCTGCATTAGCCGGAGAAGCAGATTTGTAATTTTAAAAGAAATATTTCACTAAAAGACTCACACACTGAAAGCAAAGCTGCAGGGGGGATTTCTGTCACCACACTGACTGCCGACCATGGTGAGCAAGACAGATGACATCCCGGCGTCAGTGCCTGACTGTAATCCGGTTGATCTTGCGGATGAAGCGGGGGATGGACCCGAGACAAGAAGGACGAGCGAGAAGGATTCCTGCTGCTGTGGTGAGTCTGCTGCAGACTCTCATGTGCAACGCAATATGTAGTGATCACACCTATGAGAATAGACACGGAAACGATACAGCTTCGTGTTGCCAGTATCCCTGTGCAACAGTGTGGCTTACTGAGTGTTGAAGGCTGTGTCAAAGCTGGTGACATTCACCTCCGTGCGTTGTTGTGCGACTTTAAAGTCCTCAGTCAGACCCCAAGGTGGTGGTTAACCCTTGTCTCCTCCCTCAAACACCTCCTGAGGATCAGGTTTGGATGGTTTTGCGTCAACCTGAGCTAAACGCCTATTTAATATTAGTGTCTACTCGACTGTGTGAGTAAGCAAGCTAGCAACTTCCACAAGATCACGTCTATAGGTCGCAGTCATTGACATGAACTTCACTCCGACGCTGCAACTGAGACGGGCTAACCCAAACAAATTAGCCGGTGTGCTAACATTAGCTTCTCCATTCAGAATGCACATAGGTTAGCTCGCCGGCTAGTCAGCTAGCTAGCACGCAGCTGGTCTAATTACTTTCAACGTGCCGTGTAACGCCTAAAAGCCTAGAACGTGCACTGAAAAGGGTTGTTTCTTTGAAAGAGCAAAAATCGACAGCAATGCACATGATTGTCCCAGTGAACAAAGTGCAGCGGCTGCCTCTGACAGACTCACATGTTCGGTAACAGCATGTCAGAAGAGCCGACTGAAGGTCACCTTCAGTGGAGCCTCTCACTGTCCACACGATTATGGGGGAGACGGAAAGATATTTCATTTCTTAACGGGGGAGTATGTGTTTATCAGCTTTCCTGACACATATGTTACTACTCAATTTATGTATTAAAAGTGCGTGTTAACTAACGTGAGGTCGGCGACTCGCCCCGCGGCTGGTAGTCGCCCTGTCACCGGGCACCCTCCACCCCGCTGGGGACAATCAGATCGGGTGCTCCTTGTCGACCGGGAAGCGGAAGCTGGTTTTAGTAGAAGAAGTCATGATGGTGTATGCGCGGTGAGAGGGAAGGTTACGCTAATAATACACGAACAGTCGTGTGAACTGGTGAGTAACACGTAAGTTAAAGTCATTGTGGCGGCTCGCAGAGTGTTGTCAGCGGAGGCGGAATAAACTGACCTGAGGTCAGCCAGCCGGTGAAGTTAACCTCAACTTCAGAGCTCCAGAAGTCACTGCAGCCTGTGTGTCAGCTTCACGTGTGGGACCTTGAATTGTCTCATTTTGTAGAGATACACCGGTGACAGCGTGTCACCGTCAGGGACTGAGCTGCTCTGTGGGTGAAAATATTTTAATGCAATTCCTGTTATTATGTATCCAGATGTGCAGTTGTCTTTCAGCTGTCTTTGAACTGTTTCTATGAGCTCACACGGTGCACCAAGATGAAGCTGAAACAAATACTGAATTACCGGATAATCATATCTTAGAGCTGAAGTTGGCAGCAGCCTGCCATGATTAAGTTTCCACCCTCTCGGTTGTGAGGATTTGCCTCTTAAATCTTGTATAACAATTAATTTACTATCTTTAATCTGAGATTGTTGGCTAAAATTAAGCAAAACAGCAAAACATGGGATGTAGTCTCTTGCACTTTAGAAACGTGTACTAAGCTGTGTACTAAGCTGTGGAGTGTCTGTAACCCCTGATGAGCAAACCAAGGCTCGGTAATAATCGTTAGCTGCAACACTGCTGCAGAAACTCACTCACACATTCACAAGACAGTGACGAGATTGATGGGCCAGGCATGTGTTGGTCAAGAGTTTATAATGGGACAAACTCGTAGCGGGTGGCAGAGCAGATGTATTTAGGTGAGGGTCACTCCCAGTGGTTTGAAGGAGCTTAATTCTCCTGTGGGGTGAATAGTGGCCTGGATAATCCGGGAATCACTGACACTCTGGCACGGGCACTCAACACAACGGGGACTTATCATCTGTCACAGCGGTGCCTTCACCTTTTTAAAAAATTTTTTTGATATCACAATATAGAAAAAGCATCAGTTAATTTAGAATCCAGTCAAGAGGGAGTGTGTCTGTGTGTGTGAAATGTTGCCGTCATTCACCGCTGACAATCATTTATTCAGGTGTTAGTTTTTAAAGCCAGTCTGCGTGTGCAGTCTTGCAGAAGTGAGAGTCCGCAGTCCGTCTGTCCAGCAGGTGGATGAAACTTTGTGGTCCAACAAGCAGGATTACAGAGAGGCCTTGTGTGCTGTTTTTGTTTTCAGGGTTGTCAGGCTGGTTAGCGTTGCCATGGCAGCAGCCATGGTCCCTGTGTCAAGGGCTGCAGAGTGGATAGATAGCTCTGGCTGCAAGCACTGTTATTTATCAAGAAGAGGTGGACTGGTGCAGTGAACTACAGAAACACTCATTGCTCAGTGGTGTGTTTGAGAAAGGGAATTAACTAAGCTCAGTTTATTTCAGAGGAAATGTGTGTCATTTACAGTTCATGCTGCAATTCTCGCAACGTTTCATTGTGTCTGATTTGTGTCCTTTTGCTATTGATTCCTTACCTTGACCTTGCTTGGGGCTTCTCCAACGGTGACAGTGTAATTGTGAGGACTCGGGTCAGTGTAATGCTTTAAGTGGAACGAGGCTCTAAAGTCACAAATGCCTTTTTATTGTTTAGTATTCGGTGAATGTTGGTAAAGTCTGTGATTAGATGTTAGTGGTGTGTTCCCACCCAAGCAGGCGTGGAAATAATCTTAATAAAAAAGGAAATGGGACTAGTTGATGGAGCAATATCATTTGCACAGTATGTGAGATGTTGTCTTGAAAAACGGATACAGAATAAATGCCTTGATCCAGGTGTTGTGCTGAAGCTCTGAGACAATCGTCGGTGAAACTAAATCTCCACTCAGGTGCCATCAGAATACAGGAGGAGAAGGGGATGCATAGAAATTAAGTCATTATTATGAGTCAAACCTACATCTGTCTGTGTGGTCAGATAGTGGGACACCTCAGTAGGAACAGTATCAGATCTTCCCATGTTTTTCAGTCCTGTTTGGCATGTATACTAAAACATTTTAGCACAAAGTACATCATGCAAAAACTATTTCTCCATCCTCCCCTTAATCCTGGTTACTGTCAGACCGTAGCTTGCTCACCCTCTTCTTGTTTCAGTAAGGCCTGTGGAGCATTTTTGTCTTCAGATATGATGCTGCTATTAGAAAACTAAATGCACTTTGCCCATCTGGCACCGACTGCATTTACTGTCGTGTATAAATGAACCATCGTCTATTGGAATCATCTGAGAGATGGTCCAAAAAGATTGCCAAGATATGGCAGTTGAGTGTTTTACTCGTGCTGAAGAATGATCAAAGGGAGTCTTTAATGTCTGTGGGGCTGCGAGTATCACTTACATAACAATGACAAGTATTTCTACTCGTCAGTTATTTATAAACTAAACAATCAGTTTCCAGAAGTACTGCTATGGTGGTAATGTCTGACCAACCACTTAGAGTGCAAATGCATGTAATCCAAAATAAGAAAACTGGTTCAGAATCAGCAAATCTTCACATTTAAAGAAACTTAAGGTTGTGTAAGTTTGTCTTGTTTCTTGTCTGTGTACACCGATTCGCTGTGTCACCTTTTGGATGCCTTCATGTCTTTTCTGTAAAAAATCTTAGTCACCTTCATGCTCATGTGAACTCCTGAAAAACTCTTGTTTCAGACTTTTAAAGAGCATTCAGGTCTTGATAAGAAATTAAACATGTGTGCAGCGACAGTGAAAACAAATACGGCTACACTGAAACACTCGACACCGAGGCCTTACTCCTTTCTGTGTGACCTCCCTCAAGCCGTTGTGTTTGTTATTCAGAGCGTGGCCTCCTGCACCTTTTTTAGTGGGTTCATTCCCTCCCGGGGGTCGCCGTCCAGCTCCAGAGTCCCTCCTCCCCCTTCTGGCCCCTTCTCCTCCATAACCCCGATGCCGTGTTTTGCTTTCGACAGGGAGCAAGGACATGTCTGCTGGCAGCAGTTGTGTCCCACTGAGAGGGAGCAGTTGTCCGACAGCCGCAGAGTCGGCCTCTGCTCCTTTTAAATCGGTGTGCCTCACCTTTATTCACGCCATTCTCCTCTCACCAAGTCAAGAAAATGTTATGAGAGAAAATGACCACAGCTCAAATGTTTCTAAAAAGGCAAAGCAGCTGCTGAATGGCACTCAGCTGATATGCAGGTTTTGGATTTGTAACCATTAATTCCCTCTCCTGAATGCTGAACCCTTTTTTTTTTTTTTTTTAATTCAGGGCCTCCTGGCTGAACTCCATCCAGTGTTGCAACAGAGTTGGTCTCAGCTGGTTTCTTTTCTGGATGAGCTGGTTACTTATTGTCGAATTTCTGATACGATCATTTGTTGGTTTAACATGATTTTAGTTTGTACTTGTCAGATTATCACAGGCAGGACAATTGTTGAGTGCAAGTGAAATTATGATGTTTAGTTTTGTTGAATGCATTTGTTCTTCTTAAATAAATGTGGTAACAGAACTGCGGCGTCGCACTGTAGCTGTACTGCTTTGGCTCCGTTCACCCATTTATGAATATTTTATAAGATCATCTTGGCCCCGCAGTTTGTTGTCCTTGTTTGTGACCTGGCTGTCATACAGTTGGTTGGCGTTGTTGTTTTCAGGATGAGTTTGTGCATCAGATCAGCAGTAGAGTAACCAGGTGTACAAAGAATGAGATATTGAATCAGCAAACCCTTCGTGCTCCATGAACTCGCCAATAAACTGCAGACGGACTTAGTTAGTGACTAGCTGTTGAATGCTTGGTGCATGTGGGGGTTAAATAACCGGATATTTCCCCCAGGAGCAGGTGGTGACCAAAAACAAAGCTAAAAGAGATGTCACCATGCAGATACATGCATCACTCAGTGTGTACCAATAGAAAGTCACATATTTAAAAAAATAAAATAAAATCTTAGCCAAAATAAATCAGATGTTGCAGTTTTTTGGTACTTCTGATTCATCGAGGATCATCCATGTTTCCTCCATCACAGGACACAGTGCAGATACAGCCATGGTGAATGGTGACAGGGCTCATGAGCATACAGAGGAGGCAGAATCAAAGCAGGATGGCGAGGCGGACGGAGGCGAGGACTCCAACGAACAGGAAGTGATAGTGATCCAGGACACAGGCTTCACTGTTAAGATCCAGGCACCTGGAACAGAGCCATTTGACCTGCAGGTAAGGATTAGCTCCTCACAAGCATCAACACACAACAGTAGCATGTGCGAAGACTCTTTATATTTGTTACGAGACAGTTTCTTATTGGAATTGTTGTGTTGTGTATGCTCTTGGTGAACTTGTGTTTCAACAACAGATGAAACGATCGCCTCCCTTATCTCTTGTTCATCAGGTATCCCCCCAAGAAATGGTGCAGGAAATCCATCAGGTGTTGATGGACCGCGAGGACACCTGCCACCGCACGTGCTTCTCCCTGCAGCTGGACGGAAACGTGTTGGACAACTTTGCTGAACTCAAGTCCATCGAGGGCCTGCAGGAGGGCTCGCTGCTCAAAGTGGTGGAAGGTAAGAATCATGAAAAGAAACGACAACAACAAAAACCACATCATACGGCGTTCACTCGGAAACACTTCTAATGATGTCAGCACTGAGAGGTGCAACCTAATAAACCTGATCAGCCACATGTGTTTATATCCTCATACAGATGAATGTCATGGTTGAGGAGCTTTTGAAATACATCTGAACTTGTTCGTCTGACTGAAATCGTGTGAAACTGAACTTCTCAAAGCAGAACTAACAGGCCCAGATAATGAGGTTGGGAGTCGAATTACTCCCGCTCAACAAGATAATGTTTCCGTCCAAGTACACAGAAGAAGAAAGAGCCGGTAATGACAAAGAAAAACAAAAATGAGGGACTACTTAAATCTTTATGTAAGAACAATAAAACACAAGTATACATTAAGACAGCTGAATTCCTGATAGAGCTGCTCTTATTCACATATTTCTGTTTTTATTTTGTTTCCTTTTTTTTTGCTACTGGCCAGAGCTTAAAGAGCTTTTGTAATTTCTCATTTACAGATTCATAGTTATATTCTAAAGGACTACTAGAATAGGTCTACTTGGTTTTTGTCCTACTGTTCATTGCTACTGCACCTTTTTTTCCTTGAAGTGAAAGACGGTGGCACATTCTTTATTTGTGTCAAACTGTGAGTAAGGAGATTCGTTACAGGCTAATGCCGTTGAATGAAATGGAGAAGGCTGGACCATAAATGCATCTATCAGGTAGCCGCGGGCTTTCTCCTCAGTGGGAGAGAATAATTCCCTCTTGTGCGCACTCTGGGTTTTGTAACTCATCAAACCTTTTACACACACGAAAAGCTCTTTAACATCATGGACGAAAGCGAACTACCTAAAAAGGAAAATACGACCTTGTGAACTGTCATAGCTTATTAAAAATTTTGATTAATTTAATCTGCTACTTATTCATCTGCTTGCTGTCGGTTTGAATCTGCTTTTTGTGTTTTTTGTTCTCCAGAGCCCTATACAGTGCGCGAAGCTCGCATCCACGTGCGCCACATCAGAGACCTGCTGAAAAGTCTGGATCCCTCGGATGCCTACAACGGAGTGGACTGCAACTCCTTGTCTTTCCTCAGCATCTTCACTGACGGAGACCTTGGGGGTATGAGTTTGAGGCTCTCTTAAAGCTCTTAACTGTGGTCTGTTGAAGTTATCCGTTTGTCATTCGGATCTATCTCGTGTTAACCCTCACACAGCTTCAATCAGACATGCCAGCGCAGTTTTTGTCCCCTCACTGATAGATTCTGAACTTCCTTCGCAGTTGAATTGATCATCATCGAAGGCATCACAAGAGCTGCTGTTCTTATTTCTCTTCTCTTTTTTCATGTTTTGATCTGACTGCAGTCTGATTGAAAGTGTGACATAAATCTGACATAAGACTGCTGTGTCAACCTTTACCTGAAAGCGATGAGGGCGCTTGTTCCGACACATTCGGCTCGATGGAGTCCAGTGTGGATGAACAGCGCGCGTGCCCGTGCACGGAGGTATCACCTTGCTCCTTCTTGTGTTGTTGCAGATAGTGGGAAGCGGAAGAAGAAGGGCAACGAGCTGGAGCAGATTGACTGCACTCCTCCAGAGCACATCCTGCCCGGAAGCAAAGAGCGCCCCCTGGTGCCCCTCCAGCCACAGAACAAGGACTGGAAGGTGAGGAGCTGCCTGTGCTTGGCCACATTTTATGCCTTTACGTAATAAAAAAAACAAAAACACCTGAGGGTTATGTTTTAAAAAGGTTTTGAAAATAAATGCACAGTCACACTGTTTATGTAACCCCATTAACAGCCCACGCAGTGCCTGAAGGTCCTGACTATGAGCGGCTGGAACCCTCCACCTGGAAACAGGAAGATGCACGGCGACCTCATGTACCTGTACATTGTGACCGTGGAGGAGCGCCATGTCAGTCTCACTGCCTCCACACGCGGCTTCTACCTCAACCAGTCAGTCAGCATTTCAGCCATCTGTGTCTTTACAATCATTTTATTTAAGGCTTCTGATCAGATGATTGCAGGTGCAAGAGATATGAAGGTGTGTCAATAAGTGAAGTCTTAATGGAGTAACAAGTGCAGCAGTCCTACAAAATGATGAGATGTAATTGAACTGTTCTCGGAAGCAGGACTGGGAAATGAGCTGTATTTTGGACAAAAACCTTTTCTTTCTTTTTTTTCCAACCATCTGATCACATCTGGGCTTTTCATATGTTGGTGTTTTTACAGTCGATTATAAGCATCAGGTTATGCATTCTTTGGCAGCAATGTTAAAGTGACCAATGTGCCTGCGTGTTTGTTTCAGATCAACTACCTACACCTTCAACCCCAAACCAGCCAACCCCAGCTTCCTGAGCCATTCTCTGGTGGAGCTGCTGAGTCAGATCAGCCCTGCCTTCAAGAAGAACTTCACTGCCCTGCAAAAGAAAAGGTTTAAACTGACTTCCAGTTAAAGCTCTACATTACTAAATCTTTTTAATTGGTTCCCTTCCCTTTGTACATACTGTTTTGTTTTTGACCATAACAGAGGAACTAAGTGTACCTCTGACCAATGGTCACTTTGCACTTTATATAAGCTTCTGTTCTTTATTATTGTTTGAGTTACCTTTGAGGTGCTTCTCATTGACGACCCTTCTTAAGTTCATCTATTCACTCATTAACTTTGTTTAACTTGGAGATTTCCTGTTGTTGTCAGGAGCTGGTCAGTCTCCATTTACTATAAGAACCCAATAAGTGAAAATTAGAATTACTGCTTATATCGGCAGAACTTTATGGTTTTAGAATCTGCTCAAAGCATACTTCAAATGAACTGCCTGAAATGTAAAATAAAGATTTAAACGGCTTTAGAGGAAACCCACAACGAATGTTTCACTGTGTTTCTGCTGCAGAGTTCAGAGACACCCGTTCGAGAGGATAGCCACACCTTTCCAGGTGTACAGCTGGACCGCTCCGCAGGTCGACCACGCAATGGACTGTGTCCGAGCTGAGGACGCCTACACCTCCCGCCTGGGTTATGAGGAGCACATACCTGGACAGGTGGGCGCAGCTGAAGCCAGCAGTGCAGATACAGTGATAAAATGATCCACAGTGGTAATGTGGGTTTGTGTCTTCAGACCAGAGACTGGAACGAGGAGCTGCAGACAACCAGAGAGCTTCCCCGGAAGAACCTGCCTGAGCGACTGCTGAGGGAGAGAGCTATATTCAAGGTACATATGAACCTCTCAGGCTGTGTCTCATTTTATGAATGCATGCCACGTTGCTGTATGTTTTTAGGTTTTAAACATACCTTCTTAACTGGCTGAAGGGTTATGTGATGCCAGTTTAAGTTTACATGTTTTTCTTCTTCTAAATCTTTAGCACTTTTCTGCCTCTTTGTCTCTTGCAGGTCCACAGTGACTTTGCAGCCGCTGCCACTCGAGGAGCCATGGCCGTAATTGATGGTAACGTAATGGCAATCAACCCCGGTGAAGAAACGAAGATGCAGATGTTCATCTGGAACAACATCTTCTTCAGCCTTGGCTTTGACGTGCGGGACCACTATCGTGAGCTGGGTGGCGACGCAGCCGCCCACGCTGCGCCCACCAATGACTTGAATGGAGTACGAGCTTACGGGGCAGTGGACGTTGAGGGTCTTTACACGCTGGGAACAGTAGTGGTGGACTACAGAGGCTACAGAGTCACGGCCCAGTCCATCATCCCAGGTATCCTGGAACGTGAGCAGGAGCAGAGCGTCATCTACGGCTCCATCGACTTCGGAAAGACGGTTGTGACTCACAGCAAATACCTGGAGCTGCTTGATAAGACCAGTAGGCCACTAAAGGTCAGTAATGTGACTGCTGTATAGACTCAGGTGCACTTTCATATGACGTCCTTGATTTTTAAATGTAAACATACATGCTGTATAATTGGAACACAGGCCTTAAAGTCATGTTAATGTTTCTGTTTTCCGTACCTATCAGGTTCAGAAGCACAGCGTGCTGAATGAGAAGGAGGAGACGGTGGAGCTGTGCTCCTCAGTGGAATGTAAAGGCATCATTGGAAATGATGGCAGACACTACATCCTGGATCTTCTTCGTACCTTCCCTCCTGACCTCAATTTTCTTCCTGTGGACGGAGAGGAGCTGTCTCCAGAGAGCCAACGCCTAGGCCTCCCTCGTCAGCATCGCCATCGCTTGGCTTGCCTTCGCCAAGAGCTCATCGAGGCCTTTGTTGAGCACAGGTAGGTGATGAGCTTTTCTGGGACAGTTTGTGTCAGTACAAACGGGACAAAGATTTAAATGTCTTTGCTGTTCCTTTCTCAGATATCTTCTCTTCATGAAGATGGCAGCATTACAGCTCATGCAGCAAAAGGCAAACAAGGACTCTATTAAGACAGATGCACCTGCCATCACTGAAACCTCAGAGACACCCACAGAGAGCAGCGCTGATACAGCCCGGACACAGACCACTGCTGCGGAGTCTTCTAATCCAGCAGATGTCTCCACAGATAGCACAAGCCAGTCAGACAGCAGCACCTCTGCTGCTTCGCAAACGGCACTCGAAAGTGACGAAAACTCCTCGAAGCCCACAACAAACGGGCCTGTAGACCCTGCAGCCACCCAGAATGGGGGGTGCAAAAGCCCACTGGAGGGTAAGGAGCTTGAGGAAAGTATTCCAGGATTAGCTCAGGCCAAAGAGCTGGCGGAGACCTTAGTTGCCGAAGATGGATCTGGTATTGGTACGTCCGGGAATGCCCCCCAAAAAAGGCTGGGACAATGCAGGGAGAGCTACTCGGGTGGATTATTGAATGAACAAAAGCAGTGTTAATTCAGAAAGAGGTGGCAATAAACCAAGAAAAAAAAACAACTGACCTGATGTAAAGCAAGAGTGTGTGTGCGTGCATTTGTGTAAGTGTGTCCAGAGCATTGGAGCACTGGAATATGTGGTAGAACATTATATAACAAGTAGTTGCCTCTTTCCACCCGACTAGCTTTCCCTGTCCAGTCCCAAGCCTGCAGTGGGGAAGAGTGTTGGCCCCTGATCCATCCATCTCCAGCATGTGACCCCTGTGCTGTAGGATTTGACCAAATAAACCCGACAAACTAAATACTCAGATGCCGTGTTGATTAACCCAGATGTGCTTTGGAATGCAGAAGTAATCTCATTTTGTGTGCCGCTCAGCTGAACCTGAATCACTGTAATCTGCATGTTGAACAGACTGACCTAATCAGTGGTATTTGTAGTCGAGATCAAGTGGTGGTGGGTCCGTAGCTTAAGCCATGTCTACAGTAAGCTGGTGAAGGGTGTTTTTGTTAACTCTGGCACTTTAATAACAGGACAATGGTCTCAACTGTTTTCAAAAAAATTGTAGTTGAGCATGGAACAGCCGCAGTCTTATTACGGGTAGAGGGGGGGAACTTAATGTGGACATGGTGTAAGAAAGTTTGTTTTTTAGATATGTTGGCCTGATTGTTATTATTGCTTTTAACATTTTCATAAGATTTCATTGTATATGGTCCTTCTGACACACAGACCCCAAAAGCCGTGAAGTTGTCCTCAACGCCTGCAAGGCCGTCGGCTCCATCAGCAACACGTCTTTTGATATCCGCTTCAATCCAGACATCTTCTCTCCAGGTGAGCATTAAAATGATCATTGAATATATTCAACTTAAATGAATTAAGCAGCTTTTAGATGTTTCTAAGCATCTAAAAGCAAATAGACAATTATTCAACTGGTTTGGAAATTAGTTTTTGTAGCCACAAAAGTGAGATTTCAGAGACTGAGAAATGTTTGCAGATTAATGGATCCTCCTCACAAGCTCAACTAAGACTCCCAGTTCTAATAAAATGGTTCACTTTCCAAATCTTAAGATTAGGCAAAAAAAAAAAAGTTTAAAGTTTGGCTCAGTGCTGAATGTAATCATTGTTGCCTCTTACAATTTTTTTTTTTTTTTTTTAATGGATTCTGATTGGATTAGTACTGAACATTAAGGGAAGTATACGGGTAATTTGCACCTTCTTAAAAAAAAAAATCCAAGTTAATGCTAATTTTTCAGGAAAAAATTAAGCATATAGGCTTAATTTAGTAAGATCTGTTACAGGACTAAGTAAAGGATACAGGTTTGTTTACAGAATAGGAAAAACTATTTCAAAATGAATCATATCTGTAAGAATTAGCTGTATAACTTTGGTGTTAAATTACTGCAAAATATTCAGAAACTAATGTTTTGGCTTTAGGAGCTTTAGGATTTTGCAAGGTTTCATTGAGAGAAAATTTGATTTCAACTTCTGCCACTCAACTAATTGATAAGATCTGGGATGACCTGATATGGAGATGTGGACAGTTAACAGCAGGAAACAATAATTGTTTCGTCTATCCAGAATATGAATAAAATGGGTTTAGGAAAAAGAATGCTTGAAATGGAACTTATTTTGGCTGAGGAGTCAAAATATATAGATATATATATATATCTATATATTTTTTTGGGGGCTCATCTTCATTCCCATTAACTTCACAAAAGGAAATAAATCAATGAAGTGATGGTGTTTGTGTGTTAAACCAGGAGTGAGTTTCCCGGAGGACTCAGCAGAAGACGTCCAGAAGCAGAAGCAGCTTCTCAAAGACACGGCTGCCTTCCTGGTGTCCTGTCAGATCCCGTCGCTGGTCAGTGATATTTACCAGATAAATAAACCCATTTATGAGCAGGAGTGTGAGTGTAAAGCCAAATTAATGTCATGTGCTTTCTAACCAGGTTAAAGACTGTTTGGACCACAGCGCTCTGCCCATGGATGGAGCCACGCTAACAGAGGCCTTGCACCAGAGAGGCATCAATGTTCGCTATTTGGGAACAGTTCTGGAGTTTGTGGACAAGACCCCAGCCAAAGCCCAGCTAGAGCACTTCTACGTGAGCCTGGTTCCCTTAATCTCAGTATCATCACAGCACACTCAAGTCTTGGAGATAATTTTACTGACATTTCTTCTTTTTTTTCCCCTATCACAGAGAATAGGGATCACCGAGTTGATCACTCGTTGTGCAAAACATATCTTCAAAACGTACCTCCAGGTTCGTAACATTTCACATATATAACAGAAAAGCCTTCATTTAGGCAGTTGTTTTCTAATATTTTCTTATCGTGCAGGGTGTGGAGTTGTCTGCTCTGTCTGCAGCTGTAAGCCATTTCCTGAACTGCTTCTTGAGCTCCTTCCCCGATGCAGTCGCCCACCTGCCTCCCGACGAGCTGGTGTCACGCCGCAAAAGCCGCAAACGTCGCAACAGAGTCCCCGGTGGCGGCGACAACACGGCGTGGGCCAGCCTGACACCCAGCGAGTTGTGGAAGAACATTGCCTCCGAGGCCAAGAGCTACTATCACTTCACCCTGCAGTGGTGAGGCCCCAAACGAGTTGTTAAGCCACTAAACTGGTTATTGGCAAGACTACTTTTATTTCATGTATTTCCAGCTGATGACTAACATCCTGTTTTGTTTTTATTGATTTATTTTTTTGCTTTTTCTTATTTTTCTTCCCTGCTCAGTGAAAGCGTCGACCAGGTGGTGGAAAAATACGGTCTTCAGAAAATCACCTTGCTCAGAGAAATTTCTATCAAAACTGGCATCCAGGTAAAAGTTTAGTCACCTTGAACTCGTCAGATGTCCTTGACAAACTTTCCTGCGCTTCCACTTTTTTTTTTTTTCCCTAAAGAAATGTTTTTGTGTTTGACTTCTAGATCCTGATAAAGGAGTGCAACTTTGACAGTCGCCACAAGCCCGCCTTCACTGAGGAGGACATCCTGAACATTTTCCCTGTTGTGAAGCACGTAAACCCCAAAGCCTCAGATGCCTTCCACTTCTTCCAGAGCGGGCAGGCCAAAGTGCAGCAAGGTGACGCTCGTATGGCTCCTGTTCAGATGGACTCAAACATTTAGAGCAGCAACATTTTTTTTCTAAACATAGAACTCTGTTTTCGAATTGTATCTAAATGTTGATCTTTGTCATTTCCAGGTTTCCTGAAGGAGGGCTGTGAGTTGATCAACGAGGCTTTGAACCTCTTCAACAATGTGTACGGAGCCATGCATGTAGAGATCTGTGCCTGTCTGCGCCTGCTGGCACGCCTTAATTACATCATGGGAGACCACCCTGAGGTAGGGTGCAAATAAACAACATCTCTTTGTTGTTGTATGTTTCAGATCATAAGTGACATTTGTGTTTTGACCTGCAGGCTCTCAGCAACCAGCAAAAGGCTGTTCTGATGAGTGAAAGAGTCCTCGGCATCGAGCATCCCAACACAATTCAAGAATATGTAAGTTGTCAAACGGAGAAGTTCTTCTGGTCTCGCTAAATAAGATCAGTAGCCTTCTCACCCTCATGCTTGTTCCCGTGACGTTTCAGATGCACTTGGCTCTGTACTGCTTTGCAAACGGCCAACTTTCGACTGCCCTGAAGCTGCTTTATCGAGCTCGTTACCTCATGTTGTTGGTTTGCGGGGAGGACCACCCAGAGATGGCGCTTATAGACGTGAGTGCAGTCTTGAGACTTTTAAGAAAATATTACCTGCTTCTATCGATTAAAATCAGAATGAATGCTACAGGCCTCCTCTGTGCTCTCGGCTTCAACAGAGTAACATCGGGCTGGTGCTGCATGGAGTGATGGAGTATGATTTATCTCTGAGATTCCTGGAGAACTCCTTAACCAACAACACAAAGTACCACGGACCCCGGTCTCTCAAAGTGGCTCTCAGGTGGGTCGATAGTCGTCATTTTAATGCACAGATTAAACGGGCTGCTCACATGATGACTTACATTGCTTTTTTTAAAAATTTATTTCAGCCATCATTTGGTGGCAAGGGTTTACGAGAGCAAGGCCGAGTTCCGCTCTGCGCTACAGCATGAGAAGGAGGGTTACACTATTTACAAGAACCAGGTAGGCCCTGCAGGAGCTGACATGCTTGTTTTCATGATATAATAAGGGAATAAGGGATGTCAAGTGTGTTTTTTTTCTCCCCCCCCCCTCTCAGATGGGTGAGGCTCATGAGAAAACCAAGGAGAGCTCAGAATATCTGAAGTATCTCACCCAGCAGGCTGTGGCCCTGCAGAGAACCATGAACGAGATCTACAAGAACGGCTCCAACGCCAGCATCACGCCCCTCAAGGTGACTGCTCAGAGTCAGACTTGTTTCTGTGCCTCCCTTTGAAGTCCGTCCAAAATATTTAGCATTGACGTTTTCGTGTCCTCCTGTTTTCCAGTTCACTGCCCCCAGTATGGCCAGCGTCCTGGAACAGCTCAACATCATCAACGGGATCATCTTTATACCACTCAGGTAGAGAGGAGCATTAGTTTGTTGTAATATATGTATTTGTTGTTCATAAAACACTTGAAGTGATTCAGTGGCTCTTTTAGTCACTGGAACTGAACACATTTGAAAATAAAAGTTGGATACAAAGATAGGAAGTATTTTAGATGCTACACTTACTGTATCTGCTGTGTCTTTAATCAACCACCATTGTCTCATAAAGAACATAAACAACTGGGATGCCATCATAAGTTTAAAAAGTTCAGAAAATCTGCTTAATTAACCACAGAGGAGATTAGATGTAGATTTATCAGGATAATCAGCTGACCAGTGTTGCAGATATTAATGTGAATAAGGGTTTGACTGTTTTTTTTCTGTTGTTGTGCCACTTTTTGTTTTGTTTTAGCAGTATCGCTCTTTCTTAGCTTTAAACCAAACAAGATGCTCTTCTATTTCCTTTTCAGTCAAAAGGATCTGGAGAACTTGAAGGCCGAGGTGCAGAGACGACAGCAGCTACAGGAGCTGGGAAAGATCGATGAGCCCACTGAGGACACCCCACTGGAACTCGAAGACAAAATCCCCATCGATTAATATTTTAAAGCCCTCAACACCGCAACTTTCTGCTAAAGGGGAGGGGTTGGAGGCCGTGACAAAACAGCCAAGTCACCTGTGGACCCGAGAACCAAGCAGTCTAAATCAGCATTGAAATTACAGGGGGAGGGCGGGGTCAGGGCAGTCTAGAGACAAACGGTGTGAACTGTAGGACAAAGGAATACAGAGCAGGAGTTTCCTACAAGGTAGGAGAGGGAGTGAGGAGAAAGTACAAACCACATAGAATCAATGAAGTGTGCAATCTTAAATATCTCGGGCCCAAGAACCTGGGAATAAAGTCACTGAGGGTGTTGGCTGCTTAGAAATTATTTGGAAAAAGTGTGCAGCCGGCGAAAGGAGACCAAGAATGACCATGACATTGTATACCAGAGCCTTATCCACCGCACCATCATCTCCAAATCATGTTTCTTCTCAGCTCTAACTTCCCACAGTACAGTTAGCCCAGGACCATGTTTCACCCCGCCATTGCCTAAAGAGCCTCGAAGATACCCAGGCATGTAGACCGTCTCCCCCGGGTGCTTTAAGTGATGCAGCACCTACCCTGTCCGAGAACTCAGGGGTTCTTTCTACTGTGCACTAAAACCAGAATACAAGTCGGTAAATTTGAGATTTTTCAAGCAGGGCTTCAGAATGTAAATTCCTTTCTTGGTGGCTTCTTTGAGTCACTTTGCAGCAGTCACGCATCATCATTACACGTCGCCGATGGTTAATTCATTTAATCATTCTTTCCTTTGTTTGTACAACATCCCAGGAGGGTGCCCGCTGTGTCCTTTTTGTTCCTGTTTCTCCGAGCAAGCAAACAACAAAGTGAGCTTTCAACCGATCGAGTTTGATTTTATTTCCCATTTTTCTTCTTTTCCTTTTCCTTTTTTTTTTTTTTATTTAGGTAAATGGATTTTTGTAAAGTGCACAAGAGAATCGAGAAGATATTTTGTGCCCGTTGATCATCAGTTAATTTAAGCCATGTCTGTTTTATAGAAAATGTATAGAAGTGGAACAGATGTATAAATCTCTGTAGGATTTTGACAAGTTCTTGATGTTAATGGAAAAGGCAGAATTGAAATACGTCCATTTTAACCGTAGATTTCTCTAAATATATACTAGATGTGTTCAATCTTCTATTTTTACACACTGAAAGAAAATATGTGCATGTGTGACAGTGTGCGTCTTTGTGTAGTCTGACAGAAAATCTGTGGGCCAGGGCTGTCGTTGTTTTTGCCGCTTGCAAAGCTTGAATAAAGGCTGAGCAAACATTTGCTCTCCGAAGGTTTCAATACATCTTGACATGCTAAAACTGCTGTTGAATTGCAGGTGCCCATTTTCTTAAAACATTCATGGCCATAAATCTGCTTATGAATGAAGTTGGTACTGAAATTAACCGCTTCTAACTCCGTAGTGACAGACTTGATGTAGCTGGGTGTTCTTTCCTCTTTTTTTTCTTCTTTTTTTCTATATTTCCAGATCATGTCATCTTTTCATATGAGACTAAAGTAGCCAGGAGCAAGCGGTTTTAGTGAACTTTCTCGTGCTACGTGTTAATATGCACAGCATCACAAAAGTGGACAAAAGCAGGGCTGCCTCAGTGTAATGTACCAAAAAAAAAAAGACTGAAGAAGGTTTGTTTGTATACATGCAATGTATCCCTCCCATGGCAATTTGTTACTTAATTGTTGCAGTGTATAGGTGTACTTGATTAAAGCAATAGAGAGATGGTGCTGAAGCTGATTGTTTTCAGAAAATGCAATTTTTACTTTGCACAAGACATGCAAGATGGACTTTTTACAGTACTGGCTGATGGGCCAGGAACAACGGAGCCATGTGCAGAAACGACTGGCGACCTCTTCAGACTGGGGAGATGGGAGCTGCTACAAATATTTCTCTCCTGAAACAGATCTCATCAGTTTGCGGAGCTTGGCGTGTATGTACCTGTTATTTATGCTTCTAAATGGCACTTGGGGTGATGAAGGGTAAAGCTGAACAGTATATAAAGCTAACGTTTGCCTCCTGCTCTTGTTTTCTCGGTCTCTTGTATCTGATATTTCATTTTCCTTTTGACTGCATTTTCCCCACCTGCCAGTGTTGCTCACCAGCAACACCAATAGAGTCCATAAGGGGGCGCAGTAGCATTCTTCTTGTTGTGAAGGTAAAAAAAAAAAAAGGACCTAAAAGACTGGAGATGTCTGTACACATGCACACATTTTGTTTGACTTTGACAACATACATGAGAAATTTGTTTTTTCAGAAGCTCTCGCAAACTAGATATCTAAACTATTTAATTTCCCTCTGGGATAAATAAAGTATTTTTTTTTAAACCCACCGATCGTTGGATATCTTAATAGTTTATGGGAACAAATTTAGAGAAATCTGTTTGCATAATTCAAACACTGCCCTCTTAAACAGTGCAATAATATCTCTGAGACAAATAAATGAAAGGATGTTATCTGAAATGGAAAAGAACACCGTTTTAAACAAATGTCAGACTTTAAGTGTATTCTTTCACGCACCCGTTGCAAATGCACCATTTCCAGGATGGCTACACTGAATGCCTGAAAATAGGTGTGAAGAATAAGTGTTTACCAATGTGAGAAATGAAGTCACTTGTTTGAAGATATGAATCGTGCAAAAACAAATGATAGTTATAAAGAGCTTAAGCTATTTTATAAACGGTAATATGTGTGCAAAGTGTAATATCTATCCCCAAATCTGCAATTCACTGCTTCAGGTCATATGGATGTGTTGCCTCTGTGTGTTGAGGGAGAGTTTGACTTTGATGAAATCCTTTCTGCACAACGGCCTCTCATATGGTCGAGTCTGCTTCCCTTGGTAATGTGTGGTGTTGAAGTTTAGCTCTTTACATGCTAATCAGTTATTTTTCTTTTGGTTTGAGTATGCTTTTATATTCAAATGAATAAAATAAAACTACTGAAACATTTGTTTGGGGTTTCCATAACTCTTGCATGTGGCCTGCAGTGAACAAGTTACCAGATCTTAAGTAAAATAAGTGATTTTACTTATGTAATTCACCCCAACTGTATCATAAAGTTTAAAGATTCTAAATATAAAGGATTCAAATGTAACAGCTGGACAAAAAATGTCTTAACTAGCTGAGAGGGAGCTTTACATTAACATGTTTTATACACAAGTCATGTTTTATGTATAGATTATTAATATGCAGGGCAGCTAAAGCTGCCAGACAAGGGTAAAGGGGTAAAATGACAAATATCATACTTATAATGTAGAACTGATACACAAGTTTAGTAACTCTGAGGTGAAAAATATAAAAACATAACACCATCTCACAAAACAACAAAAAATTGTGGAACAAAAAGCAAAAATGACAGAATAAAAACATTTCAGTAAACAACAAAACGGAGTCAGCGAAACACCTCACAGGCAATGAGACACTCCACAAAGCTGAAAAACGACTACATTTAACCAAAGAAAACAACAAAAAAGATCCCGGAGATGCTTGGTTTTCTTTTGTTCCTTTACAAATGAGATGTCCTCTGTTTGTTTGTTTTTCTGGAATAAAATGTTTAATCCCTGTGGGTGACCATAAATGCACCCATCCAATGAAAATACTCAAATAAGATGACAGTGCCTCTCTGTTCGCGTGTATAAAATGCACCGCTGTTGAGCAGGCAGGCAAGAGTTAACGCTCAAATAAAATGTTTTTTTTCTGCTGTCAAGGGCGTGCGCGCTCCCGTTTAGCAGTGAACGCGAGTTTCGTGCGCGTTCCCTGTTGAAGGCGACTGCGGTAGCGGACGAGAAAACAAGCAAGCAGTGCTGAGGAGACAAGACGGGCACAGTTTACCTCCACATCACAAGATCAAATATTGGAGCGGAAATTGATGTCCTGCCGGGTCGTGTTACCGTTGGAGACGGCTGAGGATATCCACGGGCACAAACAATAGGGTGAGTTTAAGTAGTTCACGATTATGAAGCTGGACGCAGTCGAAGGAATCTGTCGTTAGGTGGGGAAAATGACGATGTGGCTGTAATTTTTGCACCTCCTTTTTATGTCTCAAAATGGCGGATAGGCCGCTTGGACTGGAGCAGCAGGTACCCTGTCAGTAGAGTTCATCCCTGTGTCCAGTTAAGCTATCTTATGCACATACGGTGATTAAAGTTGTGTAAGTTAAATGTAGCTAACCGAGCTGGAGTGCATGTCGTCATTGTCATCGGGGTTAAGAGTTAAAGTACGAGCTAACTTTCTGCCGGGAGGCTAACTTCGCTGACGTTAACTTTAGCTAACATTAGCTAACGACAACCGGGCATATACCGTGCTTAAGATACCTGCTGGCACCGATGACAGGTGAATCAGTCAGTAACGTCTTGGTGTGTTAAGTATATAAACGCCACTGTAGCTTGAATCTATGCTTGGCGTCTGTCCCAAGTTAGTAATGAGCAGTAGTTTGCAGTGGTGTTTGAACAACACACCTAAATCCTGCAGAAAACCTCGACAACACACAACATGTTGGTCAGACGACGTTATCGTTCATGTTATGTTTGGTCTGTGATTGGTGTCTTGTTTAAACATTTAATGGTGTGTACATTTAGTTGAGAATCTGCCGCTGCGCGCACTGTTTGCCTTAGAAAAGGGCGTGAGGTGACGGTCGTCATCTGGTTTGCGTTGTTTTAGATGTTTTTATTGAAATTGGACGTCAGGTCGGCCGGTGGCGGTTTGCTTCGGTGACCTCCCCCCTGCTGATGACCGCTGTCATACTGCTGGGTGCTCGCTGATGGCCGCTGCCACGCTCAGCTGAAGTGTGTTTGTGCTTCACGCGGTTTGTTGGCACCCTGTTTGGGTGGAGCAGATCGGAGGCGGTGTGTTCGCGTGAGTCCTCAGCGCTATGTGCATGTCTGACTTTCTCCTCTTTTGCGTGGAATGATGACTGCGTGTCATTACTTTAGCATGTCAAAAGGATTTTGCTTTGTTTTTGGCCAACGTGGGCTGGATACCGGATATAAGCCATTTATCGGTGGCTGGATGCCTTCACAGCCATATCTGTGAGGACCGCCCTGCAGCTGATCAATGGCATCGTGGGTTATTGATGAAATTGTTTGTATTTGAGAAATGATTCAAAAGGGAGCAAAATCATTCGCTCCCTTTTCAGGTAAGACTGTATCTGTTTTAGTCTGTTGCTGAGTTGAAATTATTTAAGGGAAATCTAGTGATTTTTGACGGTTAATGTCTGCAGATTCAGTCTCTTGAGGCTACAAACAGCCAGATTTCAGCAGCCCTATTGTCACACTGTGTGACATGGATGTAAACTGTAGAGATGATGATGATGTTGATAATTCCTCTTAAGTTCTTGGCCCACAGCTGCAGTTTTATATATTACGTGTTATGACCAAACATTTCACCACCTTCTTTAACACTGGTCTGTCTTTTTTAATAAAAAAATCGAGGGTGGTTTCAGTTCACTGAGTTTTAGGATTTCCTTTAAGTGTATTGGTGTTATTACTGGTGTTGGAAAGCAAAAACTTTTAAAACTGCATTCAGGATTCAGTTAATGAACCGTTAGATAAGATATTAAAATAATTTTACTTTAGATTTAGCTCTTTCCTCTTAGCTCAAAATAAGGCGTTATCTTAATCTGAAGCATTGAAGCTGATGTTTTAGACCGAAAAGTGGTTTGTTTTGGGCGTTGTGAAAATATTTGGAGACGGTGGATTTTTTTTTTTCTTCTTCAGTTTATCAGTGACCTTGACCAATGAGTCAAAGGTTAGTTTTAAATTGTGATAGCTCTAAACCGTTCAGGGTACCCATGGTGACTCTTTGGTGACTCCTACTTGCTGCTAACAGCACCAACAACTGAGGCGTTAGTGTGAAGTAAGTGACGTAGGTGGCCTGGTCTGATGAATCACGGTTCCTTTAACATTGAGTGGGTGATTTGATATGTGTGTACATCATTTATGTGGTGACAAGATGATAACTGGATGAGTTTGGGAACAAGGCAATCGTGCATAGGCTCTGAACATGTTGGCCAACTTAAGACTCGCTGCTAACATCTTAATGTCTTCTGGTGATGCTACAGCAGACAGTCAGAGGTCTTGTTTAGTCCTTCCCTTGACGGGTCAGAGCTGTTTTTGCTGTATGACGGGAGAGTCGCTGCATGAAGCAAGTGATTACAATGTCGTGGTCGATCTGTGTTCTGGTGCAGCTTCTATTAAAAGATAAATAAATATAAAAAAGAGATATCTGGAAAGGGAGGGCATGTGTATGTGTGTACAGAATGAGTGGAAGGTTGAACTTTGAGGCGGCTCAAAGTTCAACCTCCAGCCAGTAATAGAACATCCGTTACAAACATGCTTATTTTTCTCCTACACTGACCGACGCTGTCGAGTGTGGTCAGCTTGTTTAACTTCTAAAGTTTTTTTTTTTTTTTTTTTTTTAAAGTTTCCTCTGTAGTTGATTTGAATAAGTGCATCTCAGCGCCCGGCTCTATTCACCCCAGTCAGCAGTGGAGGCACAGCACCGCCAGCTGTATGTGTAAGCAGTAGAAAGCAAGTGTTGCTTTGCTGGCTGTTGCTTTCAGTTGATCAGGAGGATGAGACGAGAGCAAAGGACTGTGTCATTTTTGTGCAGCTCTTTCATCGAATTAAGTCGAGGTAATCCTGTAAAATTAAAGACTGCTAGTATTTGCATAAAGAAAGAAAACGCAGTTTTGCCGAGGGGCCTTGTTTTTATTTTGGTCAACTTGTTTCTTTATGATGACGTTAGGCTGAAGGGCAAATACCCATATTGCTTTTCTTCCTCAAGTTGCAAGAAGTTGACCTTCCTACACTCAGCTGACTGTTCATTACACTCTTGCTGCCAATAGCAACTGTCAATCAACCTGCAAATGACTGCATTGACAAGCTGTTTGGATGAATGGTGGCATGTCGGACAATGTTGCCTGAAGACTTAACACGACCGTTAATGAGCATCAGAAGCTGTTGATTGCTGTCTTAGCAGCCAGTTTTGGTCAAACGGTTACCAGAGTTACTTGGAGAGTTTGAAGGTTTTATTTGAAAACCTTTCCAATTTGCTAACATGCCATCAAAAACGGACAACTCTGCAAACACCTCCTGTTTATATTTAGAATTTAATTTCAACTTGGATTTTTTTTTTGGCCTTGTGTGAACACCCTGGGGATATCATTGCTGAAAGGGCTCTACTTTGGCCACGTGTCTTTATACCTACTGCTCGAATAATAGATGATCCGTGTCCTATATGCGGTCTGATATGATCATGTGATGCTTTAAAATTATGTTGAAGAGAGCTGAAGGTATGTCTGCAACTTTGATTACCAACAATGAACATTTGGCCAATTTTAAGATTTTTTTGCTTTGGTTATGCCTCGAGTAACGATTAGAAGCAGTCCTGTTTTCCTGCGTCTTTTATTAATTCAGATTTTTGGATTTCATTGTTACGTTTGCCACGTTAGAAGTGCTCTGTACTGCTTTTAAAACACAGTCGACAATGATGTTCCGTCACCAACAGAAAATGAAGGTTTTCCAGATTCCAGCAGCTTCGAATGCTTGTTTGTTAAACAAGGGTGACGTAAAGCCACCGGCCAAAAACTGGGACTGTCAGCGTTGCTGCGTGGGTTTGTTTTGTGATAAAATGCCAGGACACAATTTCTCACAGTTATCAAGACTTCATTGTAGTTGTGTTGTTTTTATTCTCCTCCTCTTGTGCTGCGTTCCACAAGGGCGTGTGTTCGACATTGGTTATTCAAAAACATGTTGCACACATTCCTCGTCTGACACTTTGCTGGTGTCGTCATGTTTTGCTGTAACATTTGGAGCCGAGACTATTTCAGTTTGGATCTTTTGTAACGCTCGATGTTTAATTTATGCTGATGAGACTTCTCTGGTGTGTCTAGTTTTTCTGCTTTTGTTTTCACGACTTTAACATCCTCTTTTTTCTTTTTGACATTTATTGTTGTTTTATTTTTTTTTACGTTTTTTTTTTTTTTTTTTTTGCATTTCTGGTTGAATGTTTTGATTGTTTTTAGTCGACAGCTTTGAATTGAGAACCTTACTTTTAAAAATCACTAGGCCTATTTCATTTATTTATTTTTTAGTCGGTGAAAACGCATTTTGTGCACACACAAATATGGGTGTGGTGTGGTTCCTTAGACGTCTGACTCTTAAATGATGCATTCTTTTCCCAATAGTAGCAGAGGATGTTATTCCATTATTTGTTAAATACGGAATTTTAACAGCAGATAACTCGAAGGGACTCATCAGCAAATTGCATCTGACAAAGTCATTACTGAAAGGGCCCTGTTATTGTTTAGTTCCTGCTGCTACACAAAGAGCAGGGGATCGATGGGAGGAAGACTCATTACCATTATTAACCATCAGTGGGTGGATTTATAGATGCACCATGTCTGCAGCTCATTCTCCCTCAATCGAGACGCCACGGTTGTGCAGAGACAATTTGCCTGTTCATGTGATTGTGCAAGTACTTCTTTCAGTTTTTATGCCACAAATGAGGCTTTCAGAGAGGGGTGTCTAACACATTAAGGGATACACAAAGCTGCCAGCAGCACAGAGGGAAGTATCAATGTACAGTTGATGGCCTTATTTTCTCACACAACAGCAGTTGTACAGGTTGATATACTGCACACCTTTTTATAGATATTTTGTACATGGGAGACATTTTTTAGTGTCAGCTGCTATCTTTTTAGTGTTTTTAGCTCAGTGACCCTGAATCATTGGCGAGACGCTGGGCAGCGGCCAGAAATCCCCTTCCTGTCGTAATCCACACACAGCCAGAGGTAGGCAGGCATTTGGACTTATGTCAAGCAGTGAGATCAGGGTCCAGAGGTTAGGCTGCTCTCTTTTTAGCAGGTTTTCCGCAATGTCCAAGTATTAAATATGCAAATAGATAAGCAAACACGTACCATCAACAAATGCTAAATAAATTCAGCAGAATGGACTGCGTGTGATGGGTGTGACAATCTTACATCTGCAGCCTCAAGCAGCTGTGCTCCTTTTCTGCAGACAAAAGCAAAGAAGACTAAGAGGAATTTCCCCTGTGGTAATGTCACTGCAGCACCATTGGCTGAGATGGAAAAGGTGTGATTTATTTTTTTATTAGATCTTTTTCTCTTCAGTGCAGCTTCCTGCGGTGTTTCCATTCCTCATGACTGTTTTTATTCAGCGCCTCCGTCATAACCTTAAATCAGATTTCATGGCCAACTTGTATGTGTGTATTTATTTTTTCCTCGTCTTTTTTTCAGTTGAGAAAGCCACTTAGCTTAGTTTGCATCATTGTGTGCTGGTCCTGTTACGTTTAGAAACGCTCGTCCCACCAGACTAAGAGGTTTATTTTAATTGGAGCTCATTGTATGTCAAGATGAGGAAGCAGAGAGAAAATAGACTTCACATCATTATTAGCTGCATCACAGTCATTCTTTTTCTCATCAGTACTTCACACCTGCTCTGATTTCTCATTTTCTTTTGCTGGCACAAATGTTGCAGTGATTTCCACTCGGCCTGGCTAACCAGCTCTTTATGTGACATCGTTATGAGATGGTCGGGTCGGTAGATGGGGACAAGAGCGCAACCGTTACTTGAGCCAGCTTGTCTGTGTCCTGTTTTATTTTTTCTGTTGGCAACCTAAGAGAAGTACGTTGCTCAGAGAATGTGGGTCAACTCTTGTATCTACTTGGGGAGGCAGTTGCTGTGAGAGAAGAGTGGTAGCATGACAGACTGTGGTGGTAGATAACCTGAATGTGTACTGGAGTGGTGTTGGAGTATTATGGTAAGAATCACATTATCTTTCTTGGAGAAAAATGCAGCTCAGTTGTCTACAAACACCGATGCAGTAACCCAAAGATACAAACATTTTCATCCCCACCCACTCTTCATGTTATCTTTCATGCATACCTAATGCTGACTTTGCTTTTTCATTTGCTTTCCAGATGCAGTGTAGACTTGGCTGGTGACCAGTCTGCAGGCTCTCCGCTTCTCTTGTCCCTGCAGTCGGCCAGTTGGGGGGCAGATTCCTGCGTTCCCCTCCCTCAGTCCGAGTCTTTGTTTGGACAGAACCCACCGGCTGCCACTGGAGTACACAGCCCGGCGTTGCCCGTGTTGCTTGGACCAGCACAGCTCATCTCCTGACTGAGGAGAGCGCAGCAGCTGCATCAGATTCACATTGCCTTCTGATCCCTCCCGCCCACACCGCCCCGTCACCATGGTGCTGTCACAACGGCAACGAGATGAACTGTAAGTTGTCCGCATACCTTTCACAGCATTTAGCAGAGATATTATGATGTCAGATTTAAGCTATGGGCTTATACGCTGTGGTTTTATGTTGCAAAACATGTGACGTGCACATCTGCCCTGTATAACCACATACTTTTAATATCACTGCAACTGTGAAAGAATGAACATGGATAGGTTAGTTGTTTCTTTAAGGGTTTTCCAAATGGCGTGGAGCAGTATTCACTTCATTAACTTGATTGACTGATCGGTTTGTAGAATATTAGACCATTTTCCTCAAATCTAAGATGTTCTCAGGGTTATTATTTAATCTGACCAACCGTTTAGCATCCAAACTTGTTTAATTTGCTTTCACTATAAGACTAAAAAAAATTATAAAATGATCACAAATGAGAAAGTTACACTAGTCACTCTCTATTTTAAAGTGAATCAGCAGATGGAATAATTTCTTATTTTGAGTTGACTAGCTGTTCTGTGAAAAAGCTTTTTGTCATAACTGCGACTAATCGGACTTCAATAACACTTCTGGGTGTTTATGCCTGACGAAGTGTGTGTTCTTCTTCTACTGCTGTTTACTTACATTTCTGTTGACATGTTGTGGCAGCTGATATTATCCCGAAGCTCATCTTAATCAAATCTGTAGTCCAAACACAGAGTTTCTGCTGATCTGAATCTCATGTTTCTTGAAGCTGCCCTGTGACATTAGTACAAATTACAGCATCAAAGAGCTCAGTGAATGACTTAATGCAAACTGACTTGCAGGTTCAGAGTAAATGTCTTTACCAAGATGTTTTCAGTGCTTACAAAGGTAAAACACCTTATAAATTTGTCCTCAATCGCTATCGTAGATCATCTCTTTGCTCCAAGGATGTGCATTGACTGCTAGGATTAACTTTAAATGGGAGAATTGAATATTTTCTAATTCTTGGTACACCTCAAGAAGAATCAATGACTGATTGATGCTTCCTGAGGCTTAATACACCATTTCACTGATCTTCTGCCTACAATACCTACCCCTGAAAATGTTTAGCATTCACACTTTACCCAGCGTGACCTCCATAGAGCCTCAGTCACCTTTGCACCACAAGGTCCCAAGTGTTTGAGGAGCTCATGGTGAATCCACAGCGAAGCCATGAGCCAAACTTTTCTTAGCTGTGGCATTTGCAGACAAAGAAAGACGTTTATATGAGGGGGGGGGGGTTTGCTCTCGCTGCACTTTAGTCCTTATAACCCCCCTCTCTTATTTAAGAAGTAAGTAAAAACTACACATTTTACAAGATTAGAGATTTGCCTTTGAGTTGACATGAGCCGACAGTCTTGTTGTCGCTTTCATCCCTGTCTGACACCGTCATTAAAAATGCATAGATATTAGCATGTTAGCATGACAAGGCTCTCAACGTTCCCGGCAGTGTTTCAGTGCATCTGTGGTTGGTGCTGTGGGAGGGTCTGTTGGTATGGAGATGTCCATTGGAATGCTAATCTTTCATGCTATTTGCTATTCAGAGGAAGCAGCGAGGACCCCCCCACTTACTGCCCCCCCAAAGCCTCTTTTCTGTTGCACAAGTCTCTGGTCCCATAGCTTAATTCAGGAAACTGGTGTGGGACCACTTGAGTCACACTGAAGCATCTGTTGCATTCCAACCGTTGGAGATGTCACTTGGCTCAGTCGGTGCATCATTGATTCGGCCATAAAGTGCTCCTAAGATCTCATTTCCTCACTAGACTCTCATTTTGTGAAGCCTGATGGAAACCCAGTGGCTCATTTTTAATCAGACAGAGAGGGGAATGGGAACTGTGACAGATGAGCTGGGCAACGCAAATTTTTCATTGGCTAATATTTTGTTGGCACATTTTTGTCAAATATCAGCCGCCAGAAGCAATTAAATGGCTGCAGGGAGTTGTTTAAGCGTAAAGTGCATCATCGGAGCAAATGTTATGTGCATTCTTTCCTTTTTTAAAATTTGAAACCAGAAACCTACAGATTAAGAAACAAGATAATACATTTAATCCTCCCTTGTGTGTTTTTTTTTTTTTCTTTTATCTCCCAGAAGTTATTGACCTGCATCTTTGACAGAGAGTATTTAGTAAGCATATCCTGATAATCTGTCACCTGAACTGGATTTTGTCAGCAACACAGTCAGATGCTTTGTCTGCACAGCATCCTCACAACAACTCTATTTTTGCCTGTTTTATCCAATGAAAGCACATTTGTGTTTGTTTGCAGGGTCAGGGGACTTATCCCTGGCAGCATGTTGTAAAAATAGATGCAAGAACACAAACTCTGCGCTCCCCTGAAAGACCTGGAGGCACCCTTGTGCAAATGGGCCTTTGCCTTTGGACTTTCTGTCTGCTGCACAAAGAAAATCCCCTCAGCAGCATCGTTTCTTAGTCAACGAGATTGTTCATGTGATTTGGAGACGGCCACGGCTGTGAAAGCTACTTTACATATTCACTAATCAGTCCCAGTGTTCCACAGCAGATATTTTGTTTACCTGCTCAAATACCCGACTTCTGATTGGTCCATACTCTTCCTCACAAGCTGAACAGTCTGACACAATGACTCGTGTTTCATTTTGTCAAACAAGAAATTGTATGACACCATAATCAGAAAGGGATATAACACAAAGCAGGTGCCTGTGAACCTGTGGGAGACTTATGCTGTTCACGAGACAGATGTGGGATTTCCCCCAGAATGTTACGGCAGTTTCATTCAGTGACCGAGACTCCAAATCAGTTCTTTCATTTACTGTACTGGTGTATAAGCGCGTGCGTCTCACAATTGGATCACAATTCGTAGAGATGCAATACAGTTATGATACGTTATCAGTGCGGATTTATTCATTTTTCTTGTGTGTGACTACTTTGTACTTTCATCAGCAACGATCTATAATGAGATCCATAATTTACTCCCAATGTCTGTTCGTAATGAACAGAAAAGATGTGGCAATAATAAGAGGAAGCAGAGGGCTTTTGTCAGATTTGTCATGAGGAGGATGCCATGGCGCATCATGCCCTCTCTGAGGTGATCTCTGTTTATTTTGACGATAACGGATGATAATGAAAAACCTCCAGGTTATAAGCTGCCTGTTCCAGCTCCTCTCCCAGAGGACGTTAATACAAACAGGTTAAGAACATGATTGAACCGTGGTTGTAGAGCTAGCAGCGTGTGGTGTTGGGTAAATTACTGACAACTCAATAGTGAATTAAGAGATATTGGGCAGGGTTAATGCCCTTTGCCCCCGAAAGGATCCCCCACTCAAACCAATGGTGTCCTGACATCCACGATTCTGTTCAGACAGGACATATGCATCAAAAGTGTTCAGTGGGTCTATAAAATAAAGCTGGGTCGACTGACAATGCTGTTGTCTATCTTTAAAAAATGGCCTTGGTTTGAACTTCAGATGAGTTTGTCCAATTCTTTATCCTTCAGACATACATTTTTGACTCCGATTGCATTGACAATTAAAATTGTTCGTCAATTTAGGCCAAAGGTTCTCTTCCGAATGTAATTGCACTTTTTGCATTTTTCTGACCATGACTTGAGTGTTTTGGGTGTGTCCTGTGGATGCCTTTGTTAGCAGCAAACACGAACACTTTGTATGGTCTTATCCCCAGCCTTTCTGCTGGTGCTCAGCGTTCTGAACATGGTCTCTTAGCAGTACAGATCTGATTTTGCCCCAGGACGTACACACAGATGGACTGGCATAGTAGCAGTTCCTGTTATCTGGACCATTTTGCCATATCAATCATTCACTGTCCCCCATTTAAAAAAAAAAAAAGAAGAACCAGAAGAGAAGACCGTCTGCTGACTGTAAAACCCTGGAACTGTTGCATATATCAGTTTGCAATATGTTTCTGATTGTGTTTTATTTGTTTGCACTCAGATTTTATTCCTCTTCACACCCACTCACTGGTTTCCCAGCCGTTTGCTTTTTATGTCAGTCTTTATGTCTAAGAAAACAGGTGTGTTTATTGTAGACCAACTGAAATGTTAATTGGCAGAACTGTAACGGCTCTGATCAGTTGGAGTAAAAATGGGATGCGTTTTTGTTCTCAGTGAACAAGAATGAGGAAACAATAGCTTGCAGCTTTATTCTCATTTAACCCTTAAATCCCTGTTATGATTATCACTTATTAAGCAAGAAGTTCTGTATCTCCATTTTCCACTTTGCCTGAAATCAAACGAATGTTACTGTCTTATCCCAGTAGAAATTCGGTCGAAATTACCCTTATTTGCTCTTTCTTTATGTATGATTTGAAACCTGGTCTCGCATGTTTTTTAACCAAAGGCTGATTATGTGTAGCCTCACAGGATTAAGGAGGGTACACTTGAATTTGACTCTTGTCAATAAAGCTCCTTCATCACCATGTGACAGAAACTGTTTATATGCCACACACCCTGTGTGTTGTGTATTTTTCATGCCTGAACACACACATACAGGCTTCATAATGAAGAATAGTGAATGTTGTGTTAAGCCCAGACCTGGTAAAAAGATGGTGATGGCAGGACCTTTTCTTTTCTCTGAATCCTTTTATAATGTCTCTGGTTTGGTTCCCCTTTGAAGTTTTCCCTGAGCTTAATATTTGATCTCCTCTGGAGTGATCCGAACATTTGTGAAGGCAAACTGACTATTTTTCTTCTTCTGCTACTCGCCTGTTTCACGTGAAAAGTGGATGGCCTTTATAATGATCAGCTCTTTAGAGGCTTTGCTTTGAATAGAAGTTGTAAATCAAGTAAAGGGCATTTCTACTTCTTTCTTCTTCAAAGAAAAATCTGATCGTGTGGCGACTGTCCTCAGGTGACATGCTTCATGTCTCAGTAACAAAGGCCGCGGGGATTTTCGGTATCAGTCAAGCAAGAAAAATGTCACAATGGTCATCACTTCTCACAGTGATCTATTTGTAACTGTGTAGTTACACGATCCTGTCATATGATTTTAGTTTGAATTAAGTTCTCCTTGGAGGTATCAGCTGGTTGGTACATTATCTATTAGCCTAGTTTTCTTCATGCTGCATCTGCTTCGCTGTGTTGGTTTCACACTGAATATTTATGCACTAGCACTGGTTTATTTTTGATAAAAGCGAGTGTAAGATTAAGTTGGAGTGTTGTCGATGTGCCAGTTAATCAGTTTTTTTTGTTTGATAGAGGTGCAAATCCACGTGCTAACGATATGCATATCATTAGCCCTCATTTTCTGCTAGTCGAACTAAAACTGGACTTTTGAAATGACTGAGTACGCGTTAGACCGACTGAAATCTGAGTTATCAAAGCTGGCTCAAGAGGCCACATTTCTCTCATGATGCTTTTTTGCAAAGAAAGGTGCATAAAGGTTCAGAAAAGCGGTTTAAAAGTTGCTAAACCTAGTTGTGTGATAGTAATGAGCGTTTCTACTGCGTTTCGATCTGGAAGGGGCTGTCGTGCAGTGAGTATCGTTGTCGGTATTAATTGGGGTAGCTGTGTTTTCTTTGGGTTTTAGATGTTAGCTGAAGGTGAAAATGGCTAACGTGGTTCTTCATTTTACATATTGCCAGCTTTCTATCTGGTTTGTTCTTTCTGGCAAGCTCATGGAATGTGTGCAGAGATGTTCGGTTTGTGAAGGACTTTCCCCGTTATACCCATCACATGACAGAGCTCAGAAGGAAAATGTAAATAATTGAGGGTATTTTTCTGTTCACACAAAAATTGTCACGCCATTCCTCTGGGAGTACGACTAGGGCGTGTAAAATCAAGGCAGTAACAGCGCCTGCACAATAATAACCACCACAGTTCTCAAGGCATCCATGCTTCTTCAGTAAACAAAGGTCGCACTTTAGACTTTAAAGCAGATTTGTTGTTGTTTTGGCGCATATTGTGACGTTCGAAAACGCAAAACTCCGGTTATCTCTGTCTACACGCAGCTGCATAAACGGAGTTTTCAAAAATCTTCACTTTGCCCGGAGTTTTTAAAAACATTCGTTTACGATGTGTTTTTATGCGTTTTCATGTGGATGACGGGTCCAAACGTAGAAAAATATATTCGTTTTAGCAGATACCCGGCTACGTGTGGATGGGGCCTTTGACTCTGGAAGTGAAGAAATTAACTTTCATCTGTCCCATACCAGAAAATGGTGGTTTTGCTGCTTGAATAAGTGCACCGAGCAGAAGTGGTGGTTGCATCACAACAGACTGGTCATCATCCCACAGACAAACCTGAAACCTTTTTGGAGCATAATGGAGCTGCTAGAAAATCTCACTGAGATGTAGTTATATAGTTGTCAGACTGAGCACGGAGAAGGTTTACGCTATCTGCTCGAAGAAAAACCTAGACTCATAAAATACTCCATAGGAAGGGGAATTTTAACCTGCATCAGGGGACTCTTTAGAGTCTGTAGAGTTCAGCTACTTTCTGTTAAACATTTATTAGCTGCCTGAAGAGGCCCATGCATACATCGTCTGGTTACAATGTTCCTCGTGTCAGATATATTGTAGAGGAAATGATGTGGTCTGGCGGCTGTGTACCCCGCGTTTTTGTTGAATGTATCGTAAGTGGTGTGGTAACAAAATGGCGTCTGGCATTGATGGATTTTTGTGCCCTGTTGGTTCGTCAATAAATCTGTAATAAAACGATAATGTCAGTAATCTCACGCTTATCTGTGCAATGCTTTTTGAACTGTCGGTTGGCATTTAGACATTGAATCCTTGGATGCTTTTAACATTAAAATATAAAACTTTATTTGAAACGTTTTCTCATCAGGAAATGCTTTTGCTAATGTGGCATCCAACAGATAAATATTTATAATTTAAAGGAGCCATGGCCTGAAAATAAATGGAGGCTTTTATATATTTTTATAGGCTTTAGTGGTCCCCTAATACTGTATCTGAGTTTTTTTCCCCCAAAATTTTGCCTTGGTGCAGAATTACAGCCAGTCCCAAAAATGAGTTTTTCTTAGGATCCTCAGAATGAGCTGTTTAGGGTCTGCAGCTTTAAATCCAAATTAGGAGGAGAAAGGCGGCGCAAAGATGCTAGCGACTAAAACTAGCGAAACCTTTTGAAATGAGCTTACTTTGACAATATGATGAACTAGTTAGTGAACAACTTTCCTAACACAGTCAAACATCAAGCAAGTGCTACACAAGACACAGCAAGACGACAAAAAAGGCGTGCGTGAAGGGGAAAGCAAGAGTGAGGATTTTGACATTCTCAGCTGATTGCTCTGGTTTGCAAAGATGCACGTAGCGCGAGTCATTTCCATCAGGGGAAAGGCAGATATCGTGCGCGCCATAACACCAACAGTAGGGCAGCTATCAAAACAACAAATAAGTACACAACACTCGCGTTGCAGTAAATGAGGTGTCCACTCGCATACCTCATGCTATTTACCGTTACATTAGCGACAGTGACTGAGCTATTAGCTGCAGAGCTAACGACACAGACAGACTGACCGTTTTGACTCTGGAACCATGAATGAATCATTATCCTGATGAAATGCACTGAATTTGCAGATTCATTCTTCTTCAGGAAGCTTGAAGTAGGGGGTTTTGGTCTAAAATGAGCGAGCTAACCATCTCATGGGCATGCAAACACCTCCAACCGCCCAGTTGACAGAGATAAGAGCTTGCTAACATGACACGCATACCTGATGCTATTAGCTGCATAGCTAACGATACAGACACTTTCTTGTGGTAACAAGCTATGTAACTATACTGTTCATACAGGAAAGCAACACAATTATAGAGCGTTAAATTACTTACTTGTCCGAGGTCTGTAGTTGGGCCAAAGAGAGTTGGTACTGATCCAGGGTTAATTTTCAGACGTTCGGCAAGGCCAGCTCGGTATTGGCCCAAGTTCTGGAAACATTCGTCGGTGAAATGTTTGGCGCACACATACACAAATCTCTTCGGTTCTGTCGTCACTTTCCCAGAAAAAACAAAATCTGTCCACTGGCTCTTTAGAGGTTCTGATGCAGGAGCTCTAAACAGATTTTTTACATCCATGTACAGAGCAATAAGCTGCCCAAAGAGCTGTGGGGGGGGAAGGCAGTTTTGGCATAGCCATATATTGGCTCTGGGGGGAAATAACCTCGACGTCACATGAGGCAGCTTTCCCGATCAGGCCACCTGCATGGTCACATTACCAAAGGCGGAGAATAATTTCCAGTGCGTGGTTTAGGTCTATCGTCATTTTTAGCCACTGGGGGACCGCAGGCAGACTACGGAAACTCATATTAATGTTAAACAACCTTAAAAAGTGAAAATTTCATGCCATGGCTCCTTTAACACAAATGTTATAATGGTCATACTGATTGGATGTAATCAATTATAAAACAATAAACTGTTGATAATCCAGCTGTAACCACATACAGTTGATCCCAGTTTTGACATGGTTACATGTTTTGTTAAATGGAGGCAGTAGCACAGAATGTACGGAGGTCTGTTAAGAGGTTGAGAGCGTGTTTCTTCTGTGAAAGTGTGCGATCACAGAGCAGCAACCATTGAGGAGCTGATGTGCTGATAGCTGACTCACTGTCTTCTAAGGACGATGAGATCATGCTTCTCCATCTCATCTGTGTCTCTTTTTGAGTCACTGCTTTCCTTCCTCACTTGAAGCTTTTATAAAGCACACAGGAACACATCTGTACCAGAGATCTAATGGATCATCACTGATGTCACCCACACGTGACTTGCAGACATGAGATTACTTGCCCTTTTAACAGATGTTGCGGGTTTGTAGACATTGTGGACTGTAATAGTTCACGATGCAGAGAGAGCATGTTCCTTTTGTTCCTTTTCTTCTCCTCCACCCGTCCTCTGTCCATGCACTCGCCCCTGCCCTCTTTCTCTTCATCTTGATCACATCATCTAGCTGTGGGCTGTTAGTAACCATGGGAACCAGCTGGTTTTCTCTTCTTCTGTCGCCGTTAGTCAACACCTGATTTTTGTTCTTCTCTTTTTCTCTTGCCTGTAGAAAACTGCATGTTGATTTATGCCTCGCCTGTCTGACACATCCAGTGTAAGGAACGGGTCGAGTCCTCAGTACTGTAACTCTTGTACTTTGCGCTGCTTTTAGCTTCTGTCTTGAGGCGTAAAGTAGCCCTGATTTCTGTGCGCCTGTTTCGTTGACATGTGCATCTGACATAAAAACACAATATAATTTCCCAGTATTAACGTAGACACACAGCCCCGTGGGGCTAACTTATAAAATGATCTAGAAGGTTGGTTATGAACCTCACATTGAGTACAATGCTCGTCTCTGTAATGTTTTGTACTCTGGTCAACTTTCTTGTTGATGGTGGTGGAAACACATCAGCTTATAAGCACACGCTACAGCCACATCAAGGCTTCCTCCGTGCTGCAGTTTCCTCCATCTGTTTGTGCACTTTCTGGGACTTGCTAGCACACCTCGGCCCTCCTCATTGTTTTTCAAGACCTGCAGCAGGCTGTCAAAGGAGTAGATAACCTCCTGCTAACCTTGAGCTGTAATAAGGCCTGCTCCTGTTGTCTTGAGGATTCAGGTGCTCAGAGGAAGAAGGGGGGGGGGGGGGGGGGGGGGTGTTTCTTCTAAATACTCTCTGAGAGGGCACAGGCTGGGCTGACAGATTGTGCCCCCCCACCCCCTACATATTGGCACCTCAAAGCATTGCCTGCCTGACAGCTTGTCTGGCAGCTTCTGGCTTTAATGGTGTGCAAGAACACAGGAGGCCCATAAAATATTGTTAGTGTAAGAGGGAAAGAATATTTCTATCTGGCACTCTGAAATTCAGTGTCTGACCTCATTCATTATTGTTGTGTGTAAAACCGAAGGTGCATCCAACCGACAGAAGCAATGATGGAATCATTATATCATGGAAACTTTAGTTTTAATTACACATTTATAAATTACTCTTAAAAAAGGCTGCAGAACATTTTCACAACTGGTGTTGAATGAATGCTTAAGTTTAATCAGTGTGGTGACGATAAACTCAACCCTGCAGACCTTGTTTTTTGATCATGAGACTCTGTGTAAGTTTGTCCACATTATTCCTGACCGTTTGTATGCTGCAACCTTCTAATGTGCTGAGTCTAAAGATCAATATCTCAATGTTGGAACCAGATATTGAATACTTAGTCGAGCAAACGTTTCTGGTGTAGTGGAGTGTGTTTGCAGTAGTATTTTTTTCCTGAATCAAAATGCAGCATGGTGTGAAAAACCCAAGAATAGAAAGACCTTTGCATTTGACTCCAGTCGACAACAACATCCCTTCATCTTTATAAAAGTCTCTGTGTATTTGGCTTTACAAAACTTAATTTATTTGGTAAGATGTTCTCCAACAACACCAATCCTACTTCATTCATTTTGTTTTATTGATGAGTTCAGAGTTGATGGTGAAAATAAAGTATTTTACATAAGTAGAATTACCACAGCACATGAAACGCGTGCACACAAAGTGGAAAATCTTGGTTTGGGGGGAAAAAAATAGAAGAGGTACAATAAATAATTCACTTTTCTGCATCCTCATGAGAAACTAATTGGATAGAAAATAAAAGCCTGAACTGTTGAGACTTTGTGACTTGAACCTCATTAATAACTGTTGGTAAATTGAACTGCTGCTGATTCTGCAGCCGTAAACCAGACGTGTGTGTGTGTGTGTGTGTGTGTGGCAGCTCGGGAGACAAAAACGGGAAGAGTGAAGGCAGCTTCCCCTCTCTTGGCTTTCAGCTCTCCCTGACCGTTCTATTGTCTGCCCTATCTGCTCATCTATCTTCACATATTTGAAATAGTCGGTCTGCTTCTTACCGCTGGTAATGTCCCCCACCTTTGTGTCGGCTGTCTGAAAAGACAAGCCGAGTATATCTGAATATCTGCTCGTGCTATTCTGTAAACTCAAGCCCGACATTCACAATAGTATCAGTGGCCAAAAGCTTTCAGGGTTCACAGATATTCTACTGTCTGTCCCATGATTTGTCTGCCTTTCTTTATGTGTTTAAGTAGGTGATGGTTGGACGTACACTGGTTCTCATTTTCCCCATATCTACACCATGGGGAGTGGTCCACTCCAATTATTTGCCCACAGCAACAAGAGCTCGTTATAGAAGTGAGACAGATGTGCTCTCAATTTGTGTCAGATGGGTGGAGGAGGCTGTGTGTGTGTGTGTGTGTGTGTGTGTGTGCGCGAGTGAAAGCAGTAAAGGTTGGTCGTTATAGATGATGCCAAGTGTTGGACTGAATTTATGCATGCAAAGCATTTTTATTGTATGGTGTGATAACAGTTTGACTGTGCGAAAAGCGTGTTAATTTTACATCTTTGTCTGGCACCTTTCCTGAACATGCTAATTTTTAGTCTTTGTTTTATTCTTTTCAATGCATGTACATTACGCACATCGTTTCTCATGGCAGCTTAACTGCTATCTTGTCTGCTAATCAAGAGAACTAATTATGGTTCCTCTTTGTCTCTTTCAGAAATCGAGCGATAGCTGATTATCTACGTTCCAATGGATATGAAGAAGCATATTCCACCTTCAAGAAGGAGGCCGAATTAGATAATGTGAGTTGATTAAGGGTTGATGCACACGCCCGCCCAGCCAATCAGACCAATTTCTACACACAGCATGTCTTGATTTCTCATTTTAGTCAACATGTTCCTTGCTGTGACCAGGAGCACCTGCACCTCATCTGATTTGGGGGGGGTGGGGTGGTATTTCATCATTCTTACTGTTATCATTGTACTTTCCTGTTCCTAGAATACTTGAGTAGATATATGTGAGGAAGCCTTTGAACCATATTCCTTACACTTTTCCCTTTGTCACTTACTCAGTATTGTCCAGGGTTACGGTCATGATGCTTGTTTTACTGTTCTGTTGGAGTAAAGCAGTGAGAAGTTGATTTTTAACCAAACGGTCACAATGAAGACTTTTCAGTGCTGTTGAATCTGATTGTTTATACATGAGGTGGTTTTTGGTCCGCCCCAGCAGGCAGACGGTAAGGAAGAAAGAATGATGAACACAGCTGCCTCCAATTTGGGGTAAAACATGTTTTTGGCTGTCATGTGCAGCAAACATTTGAGAAGCTCTACTTCGCATTGACAGACAATTATTTCAGATTATTTTTCTTTTCTTTCCTTTTTTTTCCTTATCTGAGGCTTCTCTTGAGCTTACTTGCTGTTCCTCCCCTCTCATAGTACTGTTTTTTCACCTCGCCTTCATGTGACACCCAGACACCCAACCTCCGGGTCTTCATCCGCTTCTCTCCCTGTCGCTCTCCATGTGGCAGCCCTTTGGAAGCAGGCTGAATAATGGATGAATGGCACAGAGCGATCGGTGCACTCTGTTGGGTTTTAGCACTCACGCGCACGTCTTAATAGGACCTTGCAGAACAACAAAGTGGATTTTGGCTCCATTTTCCGAAGGCCTCATTGTTGGACATTCATTACTGATTCTCCTTATCTCTCGGTGAATGAAATGCTCTTCACCTTGACCTTTTGTGCCTACTTAAGTAGCACTTTAAGGTTGCCAGGTTCTTTAAACTGGTGGGAATAATTAATAGAAGTCATGCTCTACTTTTTTTATTCATTTATTTTTTTTATTTCTTGACTTGGGACAGAAAATGCACATACCTGCATGCACAGTCAAACACACATATGTGCACATTATCCACAGCCAATAGGTTGGCAGACTGCGCAAAGTCTGGCACGTGTGGTTGTGTGTGTCTTTGTTTGTGTTGGCGTCCCGGCAGATGGCAGATTAGACGATCGCATACGTGTCCAAACTGGGTTTCCTGATCTCTGTCAATGTTTTTCTTTCTCCTCCATTTCTCTGCAGTGCACGTCTTTGTCCTGTTTTTGTTCTTTTTGTTCTTTTTTATTTTTTTAAACACAATTCATGTTAGTCGAAGGAAACATCTCTTATCATTAAGAGGTGTTTGATATAGGCATCGATACTGCCTGAAACTCTTCACACCTCAAGGGTTTCTGCTTTGTTTTCCAGCTGGGGCTGAGGAAATAGCTGTGAAATGGGAACACAACGCTAATTTTCCCCCTCACTGATACCCGTGGCTGTCTGTCGGTGTGGGATTTTCATGCTTCCTTTGCTGTTGGGGGGTGGTTGGTGGGGGTCCTCAAGGCACGGACGTGGTGGCTCGGGAGCTGTTTTATTGATTGTAGAACTAAGCTCACAGTAAGATACACATGTCCTCGAAGAGTTTCCTACTCATCCGGGATGGAGACCTTATAAAATTGTACCTACATTTGCCTTTAATTGGTCGCTTGACATAAATAGTTCAGTCATAATTTGAACATTTCGAACAAAAATGCCAGAAATATCTTTCTTTTGCGTTTCACCTTTGAAGTTTTGTTTATTTACCTTAAATAATAATAATCTGAATATGAGAGAGTAGAGTAAAGCGGGTAAATATTGACATGTCCGTTCATATTTGATCATAAAAGTAAAGAGAAACATGTTTCTGCATAATTGCTTTCCTTGGCCATCAGCAGCGGGCTGTTTGTGCCTTGTTCGTTATGTAAAGGGTAGCGGCCAGGTCCAAGTATGAGCCTGCAGGTGGAATCAAGCTCGTATCTGCCAAGACTGCCACAAGTTAACTTCCACCGCTGCCTCCAGTACCGGCTGTGTGGCGGTAAGCTGCCTAAGCCTTTCTTCAGGAGATTAGCTTGAGTGAGAAGGATTAGGACGAGGATGAATGTGTAGTTTGCGGGTGTGTGTGTATTGTACAGTAGGTTGACAGTGTTTGGCAGCCAGCCTTGGACTGTGAGGGGTGTGTGTAAATAAATCCCTGTTCGTTCTTACTATAGCCAAAGACCTCAACATGCCACCCCAGCTGGCCCCCATTCTACAGGCCCCACTAATTATTGCTGAGCCCACCACTTTGATTGGCTTCCTCTTTCCTGATATCCCCTCCTTTCTCCACAGAATGAAGAATTGGATAAGAAGTATGCTGGTCTTTTGGAAAAGAAATGGACCTCAGTCATCAGATTACAAAAGAAGGTTTGTGGGTTTCTCCTGTTCAAAGAATGCTTGTGGGGATTAAAGTCTTGTGAATGGTTCGTGACATTACTGCGGTTGATGCTGAAAAAGACTGTAAATGTGTAATTTGTTGAAAGGGAGCCTTGAACAGAGTTGAACCATATAAAGTGAAACCTCTTTAAACTTTAACCCTAACCCAGGTGATGGAGCTTGAATCCAAACTGAATGAAGCTAAAGAAGAGATCACCTTGGGTGGGCCCGTAAGTCAGAAGCGTGACCCCAAAGAGTGGATCCCACGCCCACCAGAAAGGTACGCGCTGAGTGGCCACCGCAGTCCAGTCACGCGTGTCATCTTCCACCCGGTCTTCAGTGTCATGGTGTCCGCTTCGGAGGATGCAACAATAAAGGTCAGTGCTGCTGGAGGGTGAAGATGCCGCTCTGATGTTGAGCTGCTTTTTGAGGGTTTTCCAACCATCACTTACTGAGAGTTGTGGTTCTTTCTCTGATAAGTTTGTCCTTTGGTTGAAGGTGTCAGTAATCCAATAACTCATCTATTTTTCTGTAACACAGTGTTTCCCACACATAGACTAATTCGTGGCGGTGCGCCGCAGATTAAACACCGGCCGCCACATATTGCGTTTCGTTATTATTTTTTTTTAACGCTATTTAAAAAATACTCGTATTCGTTAAGTTGCGTTTCCTTTCCCTGCTCTCCCTTCGTCTCTGTCAGTCACGCGTCTCTCTCGCATAGCCTACTCACTCACACAGCCCCTCCCCTCCGTGCTTCCCTGGAAGCTTGCTAGCTTCAGCGTCGCGTTAGATTAGCTCAACCGAAAGAAGACGGCTGGCGAAATTCACGAAAGGTTGGTATCACGTGCACCTTTATAAAATCACACATTAAAAAGTCCTATAAAAATATTTTATATTTTTAATACAATGTTGTCCCGTCCCATAGCAAACAAGCTATTACGCCTTCTTTATAAAATTAACTAGTCGCAAGTTTGTCGTAAAAATAAATAAATAAAAAATGTAGTTGGGTTGTCGAGGTCTAAACACTAGCAGCTGTGAATCAAATAAAGTAGGTTTTTTAAACTTTTACACTGAATGTTTGCTGCTTCAATCCAGATGAGTATTGAAAAATATTTTCCGCGATTGAAAAAGAGACGTGCGTGTTGAGGATGAGGACCAGCCTGAACCGGAGGTATCAGTCTGAAACAGAGCTGAACAGTCCGACCAGTGTAATTATTATTAGCTATGTTATTCATTTGTTTACAATGAAGATGTGAAAATCTGCAGATAAGCCGCACCTTAATTTTCATTTAAGTAGAAATGGGTCTGGGTTCTTATGGTTACAATAAAGTTCTGTGTGACCAATTATTAAGGAAGGAATTATTTTGAAGAATTTTTATTTTTTACAGCCCCCCCGTGGCCCACCACCACACATTGCCTTCACATCTGTGGGAAACACTGTAACATATGTACAAGAAGTTTCTTATTATAAAACTCAGAGCTAAAAATACTGATGGTTAATAGATGGTTGTGAGTCTTCAGGGGATGGATGCTTTGAGAGGAAAAGGCGTCAGTGCTGTCTGTTTGACATATTTGCACAAATCCGACAGTTCAGTGAAACGCTCACTCTTAATTTTGCATGTCTCCATGATATCAAACATTTGTCTCATTTTGGGGCTTCCTGGTATACCCCTTAAGATGCCCACTGTTTAGCTAAAGCTGATCGTATAGCATCATGTGTTGGCATGACAACAAGATTCAGGCTTAAGATACACAGAGGTCTTTATAATTTAGTGCCATCTGATCTAGTCCACAGATAATTTGGTCAGTGTTGAATGTTAATCGCTCTTTGCTGCTGGGTTGTTTTTCCTCTTACGCTCCACTTCCCTCTAAGTCTCCTTTATATACGCCCTGGATTACACATATATAAACTGATCTGCCTCAGGGCTATTTTTGCAGCAGCATCTCTTCACTGTTTCCCTGCACAATGCCAATACTCCACTGAGCTATTTGTTAAGTATATTTTATTCATGAAGCAATAACAGACACTGGTACGTGTCCTCGTCAGCTACACTCGCACAGCAGGGGATCCTCTCCACATTTTTGGCAGAGTCTGCCTTTTCCTCTCAGCATCCACCCCCATCTATCTTCGACTTAAAGTGTTTGCTTATTTGTCCCACCGGGACAGGCCGCCAGCAGCTGTACATCCCAGAGGAGCAGCCAGGTTTGGGTTTAAAATGAACAATTCAGCCCCGCTTTTCTGCTCATCTTTTCCTTGTTGATTCATCTCTCTTTAGCCCGGCCCGACTCTCTCTCTGTCCCACTTTTCTCCTGAATAGTGTAGGGTAGACCCTGTGCTCTTCACACTCGGGCACAGAGTAAGAAGCTTGTCTGCTTTCATTGAGGATCATTATCACCATTTAGGCTGCCTAGCCACATAATCGGACTTAAGTGTCTGTTAATATGCTCTCGTCTAGGAACCAGTAGCTGCTCAGCTTAGCGTAGAGACATAAAAGAGGAAGGAACGGCTAAATTGACTGTTTTTATTCAAGCTTATCCAAGACTATGAAACGCATCGTTTCTTGTTTGTGTGATGCTACAAAAACAGTCTAGAAGAAATAATTAGCTCTTTTGTTTGGGGTTATGTGATTTTTTTAAAGTAATTGGTTCCAGCCAGGAGAGCTTTTGGGTTATTGGTCGACTCATAACGACCTGTAAACCCACCTCAGTCTCATCAATGCTTGTGTTTGCTTTGCGTCATGATGCACTGCAGAAAGGACGGACAGCTGCCGAGGTTGTGTTCCCTGCGCGGTGTTGGTATCAGCTGATTTGTTAAAGTAATTACTGTTGAGCTGTAAAAGTGTAACTGTCTCTTTAACTTGTGTGTGTGTTATCTGTATATGAGAGGTTGTCTCGATGTGATCCACATGTGCTTTTAACCGTGTTTAGTTTCTACAAGGCACTCGACACTGAGCAGCTCATTCGTCAGCACTCATCCAGCTCTTCTTATTCTTTATATTTTCACTTTGATCTCTAAAATAAGACACTGATGAGCATATTGGAGACAGTTTGGGATTCTGTGTCTTGCCCAAGGACACTTCAGCATGTGGAGGGCCTGCCGACCAAACAATCGGTTTGAGACGGCTAACATTGTGCCCCATATTTGCTTTCATTGATTCGGTATTTGTGGTAATGTAGTTGAGTCAGCTCATAAGAACTGATCATGCGTCCGTTACCTGCTCCACTTTAACACAGTAAAAGTATCCAGAAGTGTAAAGACTTAGCTGCAGGTTCTCCCCTTTTCACCCCGAGTCCTCCTGATATTTGTCCTGCCTTTAAAGAATGCAGGATGTTTACAGTTTACAGGGTTACTGACTAAACCAAATCCTTTTTGAACCTTTTTAGTCATCAAACAGGACAAATTAAAAACCAATCGTCTGTTCCGGGGTGTGGAGCTGTAAGACACGTCTCAGTGTCTTAGACTCAGTGTTCACTTCATAACACATGCAAAGTTTGAGCCTTTAAAATGACAAAGATGGAGAGCGCCTTCGCTGACAGAAAGCAAACAAAAGATTTAACTTAGTTTTTCTGTGACTGCCTGCAGAATATCAGTGTTGCGTTACAAGTTAATGCATTTTTTTGAGCTTCAGATGCTGCTAATGAATAATGTAAAGTGTCCTCCCTGATGAAGCTGGTACAGACATATTCTCCCCCTGCACTTGTTCCTCATGACCATCTGTAGCTTCCTTTGGAGCACAGCGAAGGCACTTCAAGGATGGGGGGAGGTGAGGGTTGAGGTCTCCTGTCACAATCTGCCCAAAATCCCCTCACCCCAAGAGAGGGGCCAAGGAGGGTTTATCCCTCCGTGACAAACCGTCTGCCTGCTCAAAGCACAGACTCAACAGCTTTTCATGGCTTACTACCGTCTTCACTCCAACTGGCAGAGCCACACTCGGCACTCTAAACTGTCTCCTGGTTTTATCAGTCGTAACCATAGCAACAATCAGCATTTAGAGCTGTAATTTATTGCATATGTTGTAATTAAAAATACAAAGGTTGTCTAATTACCACAAAACAATGATTGTGGGTGAACTGTGAATGTTTCTTTGTCAGGACGAGCTCGATGTTTTCTCTTCTCGCCGTCAGACTGCTCGGCTGAGAATGATGTGGGTAATGTGGTGGGCTTCAGAAAAGGGGTGCAGTTTGATATGAAGATGACGATAGAATATTCTTTGTTCTTCAGGTGTGGGACTATGAGACGGGAGACTTTGAGCGCACACTGAAAGGCCACACAGACTCCGTGCAGGACATCTCATTCGACCAGACTGGCAAGCTGCTGGCGTCCTGCTCTGCAGACATGACTATCAAACTGTGGGACTTCCAAGGCTTCGAGTGCATCAGGACCATGCATGGTAAGAAGATGAAGCAGCCTTTAGCTGTGTGCTGTACGTGAGTGCGCTCACACTGACGGTGTTCAGGTGGTTCAAACGCTGTTTGTTTGTTGTCCGCGTTCAGTGAGTTCAATGAAGCTCCAGCTCACTGACCCTGAAAAGCAGCTCCAACACACCGTCTTCAGAGTCTGAGTTACATTTAATAGTCACTGAAACGGTCCTTAAACACTGTTTTACACTTTCACTGCTAAATAAATGGTGGCAGTTCCCTCAAACCCTTCTGCTTATGTTATTTTGCGACTGAAAGCTCAACTCGTGCCCGTTAATGTGCGCCTGTGAAGCGGACTTGCATGAATATTAACAATGCTATGCTAGAGTTGCACATTCTGTGCAAGCAGACACACCTTTTTAGGTGAGGTGGAGGTGTGAGGGTGTTGGCTCGTGCACAGATCACTGACTAAAACCAGTCGGTCCGAGCCTGCTGTTGAGTTTTGTTCCCTATCATTTCTCTCCTCCATCCCGTATTTTCTTTAAATCTCACTTCTAATTCAGTTGCTTAACCTTTCCTCCTTTTCTTTTAATCCGTGACTCCTTTTAAACATCTTAAATAGACAAAAAAAAAAAAAAAAAAAGCCCTCATGGCCAACTGGTGGGGTAGATTAGTGCTGATTTGGACAGCAGTTTAATTACCCTCTTCAGCACCAAATCGCACGTTACTGTGTAGCTGCCACCTATTATTACAACCTTGTGGCATGTGGAAGTGCACAGACACACACACGCACGGTTAAGCTCGCCTTTCAGAGCGTGCTCACTGTTGTCTTTGTCTTTTTAGCAGTTTAAATATGGCCCAGTGTCTTGGTAATTAGGCATCTCTTATTCTCAACGGAACAAGAGGAGCACAAGCAAATTGGCTGCCCGGCTAGTCACTTAATTGGCTAATTATGACCAAACCCATCGTTTTTGCACCGTCGGGTGTTGAAGACATTAAAATTGTGACTGATTCTGGAGGTTAAAGTAAAAGAGCAACGATTTTAATGGATCATGTGGGTGTCATCTGAAAGGCTTGAATTCCATTTGACACCAGCTTGAAATGTTTTGTTGGTTAGTTCTGCTCATGGTCCTGAGCTTACTGAGATGTTTTTGTTCTCTGTTTTTGCAGGACATGACCACAATGTTTCATCTGTAGCCATCATGCCCAACGGCGATCACATCGTTTCTGCCTCGAGGGACAAAACCATGAAAATGTGGGAGGTGGCAACTGGGTATGAATAAACTCCAAAGCCACAGTGTTTTTTTTTTTGTTGTTTTTTTTTACTTCAAGCACGATGTTGTGTTTTCCCTCATTAGATCCACTCTGACAGTCTGATGTATTTTTTGGTGCGTTAGATATTGTGTGAAGACCTTCACAGGCCACAGGGAGTGGGTCCGTATGGTGCGACCCAACCAGGACGGCACACTGTTAGCCAGCTGCTCCAACGACCAGACGGTTCGCGTGTGGGTCGTGGCCTCCAAAGACTGCAAGGCCGAGCTGCGGGAGCATGAACACGTGGTGGAGTGCATCTCGTGGGCACCAGAGAGCGCCTATCCCACCATCTTAGAAGCCACAGGCTCTGAGGTAAAGGGCCAGGTGCATGTACCGGTTCTGTTTAGTGTGCTTGATGACGTCCATTTGGAAAACTTTTATCAGGTGGAGAATAAAGTATGAGATCAGTTAAAGTGTGATAATTAACTGTCAGCGGTGGCAAATTGGTGCAGCTCGAAACACATTTGAATGACTTTAACAAACAACACGATCCCTGATGGTAATCAGGAGCCATGCGCCGTCAGTCACTCACAAAGCGTGCTGACGGAGCCCGTGGGCTTCCTCGAGTAGAAGCGCACCTAGCTGGGGAAACTCATGGCCGTGTCCCAAGACATGCTGATGAATTCTCACACTATCAGATGATGATGGGTGTGTTCTGTCCCCACATGCGTAGCGATGTCCGTGCGTTTGAAGCATCGCTGCTCAGACTGACGGCCATGTGAAGCAAGCCGCTCGAAATTAGGAAGGCGCGCCCATACACAGGCGGAGGAACCACACGGCCTACAGTCAGCCCATCATGCCTAGTGATCTTTGACGTGTTCAATTGTAGCCTTGACAGACTGAAATATTTCTCTGTTGCAGTCTAACAAGTGTTTGCTGCTGTTTTTGTTTCTCACTGAACTGGACTGAGGTTGTAATTCACTTTAGGTTAAATGGAGCGATGGTGTTTAAACAGGACCTTATTCTGCCATGTTTGATAGAAAAAAAGCTTCTTTTCCTGATGAATGCGATGTTGTCCGAGCGTAAAGTTGCACAAAGAAAAAATGTTGAATTGCACACATTACTGACATTGTGTTGTTGTTTCCTTCTTTGTGTTTCATCAGAGCAAGAAGAGTGGTAAGCCCGGTCCGTTCCTGCTGTCTGGTTCCAGAGACAAAACCATCAAGATGTGGGACGTTAGCACTGGCATGTGCCTTATGACTTTGGTGAGGACCAGCGTTCACGTTAGCAGCATTTATGGAGCCATTTTTTTTTTGTCTCGCGGGGGAAATTTTGGACGAATCGGGTTGCTCATCCATCGGCGACTTATGTCTTCACAGGTTGGACATGACAACTGGGTGCGTGGGATTCTTTTCCACCCAGGGGGCAAGTTCATTGTGTCCTGTGCAGATGACAAGACCCTAAGGATCTGGGACTACAAGAACAAGCGCTGCATGAAAACCCTGGGTGCCCACGAACACTTTGTTACCTCTCTGGGTAAGTCCTCGTTGTTGTTTGACCAGCTGGACTCCTGAGGTGCTGCTTTAGCAGACGGCGTCCTGAGGGTCTCTGGTTTTAGAAGGGGTAGACACACACAAGGGGATTTTCCCGTCTCCCCTCTCTTCGTTACAGCAGCTTCTCTGCAGATCGGGCTGTTATCAGACATGTTGGACAACGCTGAGAGCGTGCTCTCAGTCTTACTCCTAACGAATCAGTGACGTGTCACCATTTTCTTTCTCTAGCTCAGGAAGAGGACATCTGCCTGTGTAATGCCATCTGCAAAGTTGCGTTTTTAGTGTCCCATGTGTTCAAAATTGTTGATATAGTCAGTCTTTAAAAAAAAAAAAAAAAAAAAAGAATTTTTTAAAGTTTGTTGCATTTACAACTTGAACCGAGCAACAACCAATAACTAGCGGATCCTCCTGGATGTTGATGGAGCTTGTTCCTCTCTGCGCCATCAGAGCCACACAGTTCCTGTCAGTGGTGACGGGGCTCTTTGTAGCTCAGGTGGAGGCCATCGCACATGCCCAGCATCAGTGATCCTTTAAGACAGATGTCACGTGACCTTGATAACTTGATTCTTCTGATCATCATTTTGTCCTTTGATGTGACGGTCTTTTATCTGTTTTGCAGATTTCCACAAGGCTGCTCCTTTCGTGGTCACCGGGAGCGTAGATCAAACGGTAAAAGTGTGGGAGTGTCGCTGATTTTGACCTTGGGAGGACTGGACCACCACCTCGATCACCCAGGCTCTCCTCTGGATCCCGCACCCCCTCCTGCCATCCCACCCTCCCTTTCATCCCACCTCCCTCACCCCCCCGCACATCTTCGGCTCCTCCGGCTGCACTCACCACCACCCTGGTTATTTACCCATCGCGCTCTCTGGTCCAATAAATTTTGTCCTTCTGTGTAAATTATTCCTGGATGTAGATGAGCTATTAAATGTTACACAAAAAAAAGTATTCTTGCATGGTAATCCAAAATTGTATACTGTAAATTTACATAACGTTGTCTAGAAGTACCAATAGGTTTAACACGGGGCTGAGCGTCTGTCACGCAGCCTTACCGACCAACAGAAGGCAGATGTTTTTGACTGGGTGTAAAACGTTAGGGCACTAAAAACCGATAATTTAAGAAATGACAGTGTCTTTATGTGTAAGATTTATTTTGTCTATTTTTTTATTTAGTTTTTCTTCTTTTCTTCTTCTCTGTTATTCCTCTCCTTCACTGTCGTAGTCTGTTGGTGCCGAGCTCGGTGACGCGTTTGAGAAATAAGGCCGGAAAAGCAGATGTGATGCGATGAGATGTCTGTGGGGCTTTGTTATTGAGATAATCTGTAGCTTTATAACATCACTTCTCAAGTGTGCATACCATTTCTCTTCATGTGGAACTAGGTAATATTTTAATGGCTGTATATACGAATGTTTCAAACTGTTGTCCTTTGACCCGGGGGGCTTGAACGGCTTTGTACTCTTGCCGTGGCGGCACATGAACAACTTCCTTGGTGGAAGATAAATTATCTCTTGAAATATAAGTGGCTTTGTGAGCATGTGCGCTCAGCTTTTTACAAGAAGCCTGACGTGGCGAGCAGGTAAGTTTGACTGTCGGTGAGCACCCGGGGTGCTTTAGACGTGGGTGTGGCTCGCTTCAGGAGATGATTTCCTGTGACCTCATGTTAGACTCGTTTCTGAGCTGGATAATCTGTCCACTCCACGTCCCGTCACCGCTCGGCTACGGCAGACGTGTGAGCACAGGAAATCTGAGGTTTGAGGATGCTCGGTGGTCCCACGGCGCCGCTGAAAGAAAAAAAACAAAAACCCCCACAAAAGACTCGCTTGAAATGAAGCTACTGAAGAGAAACTTAAAGGCAAGACGAGGAGTCGAAGTGAGCCCTCCGGGTTTCGTTTCTGGGATGTGCAAAGATCTCTTATTTCTGAGTATGTTCTGCAGAATAAAAACGGTTTTTGAGAAAATACCCTTTTCTGTAAAAAATAAAAAGAAAAAAAAAGAAATAGAAACTGTACATTTAGCCTGTTATTATGGAATTTGGCGGTTTTGTATTATCGCACTACAGAAGGAACCGGATGAGGTCCAATGAGGAAAAGCTAGCTACAGACGTGCCAGGTGCTCTGCTGTAGGCGTGTGATGAGAGCTCCTCGCCGTAAACGGAGGATCTCTGCAGATTAACCCCACACACCACCGCACACTCGTCTGCTGAGTGGCTCTCCTCAGTCGTTCAGCCTCCGAACTCGGCGGAGCTGCGACTGTAAAACGGAGACTCGAGCGTAGACGTGAACCAGTCCACGCTGTACAAACGACCGTTCCTTCCCCTGCAGGACAAAAACTAATGAAACATCTTGCCTCTGACTGTACCTGACAAGGTGCTTCGTGAATCTTGCACATCCCTGTTTTCACTAAATTTTTGGTCGTCGAATGGCGATCAGAGATAACGTAAAAGTTTAATGATGTTGATACAAAGCATAAACTTATCATTTCTGATTAGCCTTCTCATTCCAATGCAGTTCTCAGCTAATGAAGAATTCCACTGCTTAACTTCTTATCTTAGCTTCTTTGCCAAGTTTTCCTCTTTCCTGTGTGTACTGGATGTGGTGATCTGCTGCTCAAGCTCTTGCTAGTGGCTACTGTGAGCCTAACGTGACCTGTTGATGTAGCACCGCTGCATGTAAACCTGCATCCAGAGGCAGAGCTGTCGGAACGCATTCTTCTAAAAACTCAAAGCCTTCGTATCGGATTCATTGGTTTGCGTCAAGAAAGTCTGGATTAAAAACAATTGGGAAAAGTGCTTCTATGCCTTTTTGCTGAGAGTTGGATGAGTTCTGTATTGATCCTCTTACAGACAAAAAAGCGAGCAAGTGTGTATCCAAAACTGCTTTTTTTTCTTTCTTTTCTTTTTACATGACAGTGTCTTTGGTCGCTGGCTGGCTTGTTGAGTTCAGGCAGCTCTGTTGTCTGGTTTGTAGAGAGGCTGATATGTTGTGTGTGATGCTTTTTGAAGGAGGTTTAACAGCCTCCTTCTTTTGTAAATGCAATGGGATTGTGGCAGACTAGGATGCCCCAAAAGAGAACTCTTCTCTTTCAGGGAATTTTACCGATGTCTCCCTTTGACGTGTGCCCACTTAGGTCTTTTTTTTTCTTTCCCTCTCCAAGCTATTCTCTCTGTCTAAACGTCCGAGGCAAAGGCTTTGGGGTACGGAAAGAAGCGGTTCATTTTGTAGTTCAATTTGGCACGGCTAATGAAGAATGCCAGTGTGTTAAATGTTCTAGCTGAAGCCAAAAATGGAGACATTTGTCCGTACAATCTGGTTTATCTCGAAGTCAGCCTCTTTGTTGCTCAAACGCTGACCGACCTGTGAACATGAGAAGAGTCGTCTCAGGATCACGCTATGACATGCCAGCCCATAACATGTAAATTCCAAACTATTACCCTCGAGGAAGAGGGTTAACGAGGTCAGGATGATGTGTGTTCTGTTTATTTTTTAATAATCAGTGGTAAAACAATTGAAAAAACACAGCTGCTGCTGCTGTTTTATGCAAGTTTTGGAAGAAATTCCCCTTTTTGCCATTCGCAGGTCCAAAACAATCCCTGTGCTGCTGTGGTCCGTTGGCAGGCCACGGCTGTCTGTGGGTCATTTCCCCCCGACCCCGAGTCCCTCTGTTCTCTATAAGCTGCCTGTGAACCACAGCCGAGGGCTTCAGACTGCACAGCAAGCTCCCACAGGAGAGTTTGTGATGTTTCGCCACTATGGTTTCACTCTTCACACAGCAAACTTTAACAATATACCTGGATGTCATTATTGTTTGCGATATAATAAAAGAAGAAAATCAGCATCTGTGTGTCCTACTCATTTGTTTGGAGCTGCTCATAACAATGACCCAAGATTTCTGTAATGATTACTCTGAAAAAGGTTTATTTAAGTCACCGTTTCAAACGCAATCAGGAGAGTTGACACCTAAAGAGGCATACCTCATCTGATCACTGTGCTCCTCTGTGGAAAGATTGGTTGGTGTGAACTCACATGATCCAAGGACTTTCCTCAGGACCTCAGAGTTAAAGATGTAGAAAGTTGGAAAAGGCTAAAAGAAAAAAGTATTTCATTATATGCCCCTAAATTCCCACTTTAACAAACAGATTAAATTCAGGAGCATTTCTTTTCATCATTGGGCTCACAGCATCAGCACATTGTTCAACCCTGTAAGAGGTAAAAAAGAAACCGTGGGTACCCAGCACAGGGAAGCTGAAAACAGCACAAGCTGCAAAAATGATGTGGAACGAAAAAATAAGTGTATCCATGACAACGGACTATTGTCATAAATCAGTTTGAAAATAAATGATGTTAATCATACAAAATACAGGAAAAATCTTACGACGAAAACGAATTTGAAAAAGTGAAAACTGCAAAAATAATGCTTTTTTTTTAAAGTTAGTAGACCGGTTTGATTACGTCAACACGCACCGGCGTGTGGCAGTGACGTCGAAGGCGTCCAGGAAGTGAGCTGCAGAAAGTGGGAAAAGAAAAACGTTTAGACAACGTGAGCTGAGTGTTGACTTCTTTCTACTCAGTTGTTCATTAAAAAAAAGAAGAGACACTCAGGGAAATACTTTATCCGCCATAAGATAAACCTGCGGTGACGGTAAGCGGCTACAAGTCCTGGATGGTCATGATGAGCTGCTGGCGTCAGTTTGGGTTGAAATGTGTAAAAGTTTAGTTTCCTCTTTACCTCACAGCTATTTAACTCCGGGTTCTTTTCTGAATATCACCTGTGTTGTCCGCTGCAGACACTCTACAAACTTCCTGCGGATGTTTGTGTTTTCTAACGTTTCGCCTTTTCAGACGTTTACAAAATATACAGCCGTTAGTTTGTCGTTGTGCGCGTGTACGCTGTATTACTGATACACATGCGGTTTACTAATTGGTAATTCATGATTTTGTTGTCTGGTTCCTGAAACCAGGGCTGTAACCATGGCGCTTAATAAGTCCATGCATCTTCGGAACCGGTACAAGGACAAACCTCCAGACTTCGCCTACCTGGCCTCCAAATACCCAGACTTCCAGCAGCACGTGCACACCAGCCTCACAGGAAGACCCGTGTAAGTACCTGAGACGTTTCCTCTGGTCTACAGGATCTTTTTTTTTTTAAGTAATACGCAGTCATTGACCTTTGACCACGTGTCTTTGGGAGAGCACCACCTCTGGCCCTCTGTGAACTTCAACAGTCGCTGCACGTGAGTCTCCTTCCACATCCACAACTTCAACATCTGATTTTACAGTGTTGATATCAAGTCAAATGGAGGGAGCCCTTCTTCGTTCCACTGCATGAGTCTTTAAGAAAATATCTTCAATCCACATCATGAGGCGATCATGATGGTAAAACATCCATTCATCCGTTTTCTGTACCCGCTCCGGATGTCCTGAGGGTGATGGAACTGATATCTGGGAGACAAAAGTCTGGAGGTCGAGGTGATTATACCCGGATCTTGGAGATGGAAGTGTGTTGTCAGTGGACAGTTTATAACCTAATACCAGGCAGTATTTAGACAGCTGTGTGGATCTGAATGCCCCCACACAGGTGGAGAATCTCTGCCATTCACCCATAAGGTGGATGCAACAGCTAGAGTATGACTCTGCGCTGCTGTCCGACCCCACAAAGCTGGGGTGGGTGGCAGCGAATCCCTGTGGCCTGGTTGTAAAGAGCCTGAAACCAGAGGAGGGGAGTGGAGGCTGTTAAAGGAGCACGTTGATGGACATGTTTTAAAAAAAGATGTTGACACGTCTTCATTAGTTTGGTCAGATGCTTCCTTTAATTTCACCAGCACATGAAGCCCTGAGGGGAGACGCTGAGCACCGCGGACGCTCGGGCTGACTCACTCTGACGTTTGCTGCTCATTCGCCTCCTGGAAGCAGCAGGAGATGCAACGCTGATTATAGATCCACCATCAACTAAAAGGCAACAATGTTTCTGTGTCTCTTCACCGTCTCTCTCTTCTATTCTGCTTCAGTGAGACTTCATAAAATATGAAGATTTAAAACAGAATCTCATTTTATCTGAAAAGAGGTTATTGAATCAGCGTGTTTCTGTCAAACTGGACACAACTTGTGTGTGTGTGTGTGTGTGTGTGTGTGTGTGTGTGTGTGCGCGCGTGTCTCCTTTCCAGCGAGATGCTGCTGAGAAATGTAATGAAAATAAAAGTCCAGGCAGGAGAACAAAGGACGAGTATATCTGGTGGGATTACTGATGTTGACGTCAAACAGTGTGCTCATCATGTCAGGGCTCGATTTTTCAAAAAAAAATATTTTTTTTGCTGTTTGTGCAGACGTGGCTCTGGGAGCTGTGGGTCCTTGACTCGCATGTGCACTTGTTTCTAAAAGCACTTTGAGTTGCCTGTGGTATGAAACGCGCTGTATAAATAAAGATGCCTTGCCTTGTTTCCAGTTTGATCCATGCGTTTGCAGTTTAAATATGAAAATAAATCAAGGTGGACGTTTGTAATTGATTCGTCATTTTATATTTTCAAGCTCACATAAAGGCAAATGTAGACAAGCTTTTGAACCTGTGATATCGTGGCTCTGGGTTAGATGGATGGAGGTTAGACGTGCTTCGATTGTTTTCTGAGGTCTTCAACAGACATCATGACTGTTTCAGCGTGTGAAGCGCAGACATTTAAAACAAGCTCACGGTTGCTGTCGGTCTGTCCAGTGTGGTTGGATGTTGTCCTGAGTTTATTTCTTTGGTCTTTGCTCAAAAGCTTTTTCTTTTGTCCTTTTTCTAACTTCTCCATTTGATTTTCTTTATTATTTATGTTTAATTCTTCTAATCTTTGGTGTCTGTAAGACTTTAGTGAAAAGAAAGAAATCTTTGTACAGTTCTTTACATTTTCATTGTCGGACACACTTGGTCTTGCCGACCGTTCCCAGCTTAATTTATTATTGTTAACTTGAGATGTCCACCAGAAGACGAACAACAATGAATGTCAGACTTGATGGACTTCTATCCTCCTCCTTTGTTTGTGTGGAACACGTGGCGCTTCTGTTGGGAGAGGAAACCACTTGTTACTGTCAGTCTTGTGCAGATGCATGCGGCGAGCCCGATCATCTGCGTGCGACTGTGAACATGCTGGTGGGGGCTGTGAAGGGGCCAGTCAATCATCTTGAGTGTGGACTGAGCCTGCATGTTTGGGCACGCCGTAAAACCCCACTGGATGCCCTGTTGTGACAGTTGTTAATGAACATCTGGTGGCGTTGGTGCGTCTGTCTGGTTCCCCCACAGACAGACAGACAGATGATGAACAAAGAGCCGGCAGTGTTTGGGTTTGGCTGTCAGCATGGAAGCTAAAGTTGGACGGTTAGAGGATGTGACGGCTTTTTGTTGCGTGTGAAATTTTGTGACAACAGGAAAATGTGAACAGACACACAAACTGAGCATCAGGTCACAGTTGAAGTTCACCAAACCGGATGCAACGATTCATCGGCCGATTATCAGATTCGGACTATTTTTAGCGTAATTGTCTGATTTCATAAATGTCTTTTCTTCTTTCTTCTTCTCTCTTTCCATAAAAAGGGGGAAATTCATGTTTTCTGTTCAGATTTTGAAGAAATAACAAACAATTTAAGCTCTTGAAGATGGCTGCAGTGTCGGAGAAAATCTAAAGGGTGTCTGTTTGGCAGACTTCAGATCCACATAAACAACGTTACAAGCTTCTGTCGTACCTCATGACGACAAACTTTCTTTCCTTTAATATTTTTTTTTAATAATTTTTTTGGGGCTTTTTATGCCTTTATTAGATAGGACAGTGTAGAGAGACGGGAAGCAGGGGCAGAGAGAGGGGGAACAACACGCAGCAAAGGGCTGTCCGATGCGGGACTGGAACCTGGGCCAGCTGCAGCGAGGACTATAGCCTCTGTACATGGGGCGCCTGCTCAACCCACTATGCCACAGACCGCCCCTCTTTCCTTTAATATTTTATCCACCCATCCTCACCTGCAGAGTCAACTAAACTAATCGGCGAAGCTCAGAAAACCTAAAAAAAAAAAAAAAAAAACCCCCGACCAGAGTCGATCCTCTTTGCTGCATGCAACACGGACGGATGTCCAGGATTTGTGTAACATTTTGTGTGTGCGGGTGCAGCTTCGGTTTTGGCGTCTGCAGAAACGTGGCTCCTCTAACCCGTCGGCCTGAAGTTCCATCAGTGGAGGGATTAGAGTGGTTTTTGTATTTTTCAAGGAATTCATCTACTGGCTGTTTAAGTATTTAAGCAGTGCATTTGGGGGATGAGAGTAATCTCGGGTAGACACTCGCTCAATCCTCAGAGGAGATGTCTCCCCTCATTTCGGGACCGCCGGTGGGACAGACTGATAGCAGCTCAGACCAGAGGCAGCAGCAGAAACATGGTGGAAGAGAGGAAAAGATAACCCCCCCCCCCAAAAAAACAGTCTGAACATTGGTGTGTTTCAGAGCTCAGATCAGGCAGATTGAGGGATGAGATTCAGAGGAAGGGTTATTAAAAATGCGTCAGCCTGGTTGGCACTTTAATATAGAAATGTTCAATTTTCACACCAGTTTTGTTCAGAGATCTATTATTCAGCACGTTCATGGTAATGGAGAAAGAAATGAAGGCAGAGTTGAGACCCCTGATGATTATAAATTGATAAATGAAACCTCACAGTGGTGTGCAGCACAGCTGGTGATATTCTGTTTTTTTTTTTTTTTTAACTTGCTACTGATCACAGAAATAAGAAGGAAACTTGCTGCCTCAGCCTCTCTGGATCTGCTGGGAGGAAACCAATGTCACCCCTGCTCCCATCTCCAAATCATAGTCTGGTTCCAGTTAGTTATGAAATGAATGTTGTTGGTCAATATTTGAACACTTGTTGTTTGGAGAACAAACACACATTACTTGTTTCAGTCCACAGCCGGTGCTGATTTTCACCCTTGTATAACACACTTTTAGCTTGTTTAACAAAGTTAGCTGTTTGCTTTTTTTCTCCTCCTGATTTAGTCTCTATTTTTTCAATACTTAAGGACAAATTGCACCAGTTGTTGCTTATTTTTACATATTTTTCTAAGTGCATGAGCGCACTGCTCCTTGTCAACGCACTAATCCACATTCGTTAGTTTCTTTTCTGTTTTCTGGGACATGAACCCACACTTCCTTTACCTTTTTTGCTAAGTTTTACTAAATTCCTGGATGCCTGCTGTATCACATTTAACTTTTAAGTTGTTTTCTGATAAATAATCCAATCTGACTCCACCTCCATTCATCGAGTCTCTCCTGAAACTGTCTGAAACCACAGCCCATCCCACTGTGCCGGGCTTCAGCTGCTCTGTGGTTTTATGTGTTTGGATTAAAACAGCATTTTTACTTAATTTTAGACAGCTGCGGTAAAAAGTGTCCTCATATTGTCCGGTTGGATTAATTTGCTGCTCTTTTAGTTATCTCACCATGTCACAACCTGAGCAGGACATTGCATGATAATCAGGGTCACTGGCAACTAAAGGAAATGCTGGCCAGAACAGTGAGGAGCTGAAGGAAGCACTGAGTGCTGGTTGCTGCTGGGATCCTCCTAAATGTTCATCTGTTCAGTGTTTCTGAAGACTTATAAAAGATTTCCACATTCAGTTCATCTTTAGATTCATGGTGAGTTTTCAGCGACGCTCTCATTGCTACTGTTGTGAGGACCTAAAGTGTTAAAAAACAAACGAAGCTGCTGCTAATTGGCAAAACAAAAATATCCCACAGCACTCAGAGTGGGTTAGATGCACCTTGAAGGTCACCTCTGTGTGTGTGTGCGTGTGTGCGCGTGTGTGTGCGCGTGTGTGTGTGTGTGTGTGTGTGTGTGCGCGTGTGTGTGTGTGTGTGTGTGTGTGTTTTCATGCTGATCATGTCAGCGTGTCGTCTGGCTCAGCAGTTAACATCCGCTCCAGTTCAATGATGTCATCTTTTTCATCCGCCTAAAACAAGAAGCGACACCTCGGCTCCTCCTCACCTGTCCGGTTGGACTCTACCCGAACACAGGCTGCCTTCTTTTCCTTGTGTGTTGTCACAGTACGCTGTGTCTTACCTCCCCGCACCTTTTTTGCTCGCGTTTGTCCCACATTGCGCCCCGTCATTAATGGCGTAGGCACGCTGCGGGGAACCTACGTGGCAAATGGCGGGCACGCTCACGCTTCTCCTGCCATCAGCCATTGCTCCAGCGTGGCCGGATTTGCGTGCTCCCCTCATCTGTTCGGTAGATGGGGTTGCCATGGAGATGTGGCATTCGCAGCGCTGCTGATGGGAGCGATCGGTCTGCATCACGCACACACATAAAGGGCTAAAAATAGAGCGCTGGCCAGAGCAGCCTCCCTCTCTGAATATTAATCCTTATCTAATGATGCCTCTGAGGAGAAATGAAAGGGGGCAGAATATCTGAGAGCTGGACGGATGAGAGAGGCCGCCTTTCATTTTTAGGAGAGCGTCAAGAGCGTTATGCTGATTTATCACTTCTCCCCCATTAGTCTGATTCCTCCCAACGGCTCGGGACATTTTTAAAGTGCAAATTTTAAACTGGGTTGTTTTCTTATCGTCAGGTGTTGGTTTTTCTGTGAGAGTTTCACCATGAAGTTGACACGTGTTCATTAGGTGAAGAGACGCAGGATGAGATTGATGCAGGACTGTAGAGATAAATGACTTCTCGTCTGGGCTCATTGGTCTTCATCACTCCTGAATGAGGAGCTCCTCTCAGCAGAGACGCAGATTTGTTGCCCGTTTTGCTCTTAGTTTGATTAAACTGAGTTCACATGCCTCTTTAAGGCGGATTTGCTGTTCTGTGATTCAGTTTCAATGATGATCGATGATAAAAATCCATCTTTGGTCACTTTGTGATAATTAAGTGTTTTATTTTATATTTTACAGTCAAGGTTTTTGTTCAGCTGGGTTACGCTCACACCAACCTTGAGTGGTTCTAGACTCTCCCATCACCAAGATGTGTCTAATTGCTTCTGCCAAGGTGCGAAAGCGCGCTGCAAAGCTTTAATTACGCTAGGCTCGCCCACTCGTTCTGTGTGACAGCTGAAACATGTGGAGGAGCCCCGGCCAGTGGGACTGAGATCTGGGAATAAATAGTGGGAGGTTTGCATTGTGTTGAGTATGAGAAATTCTTTGCCATCAGCAGGGGATTTTGAATTGATGCTTACTGAATTTGATTGCTGCTTATCTTCTTGCTGTCCCTCGTGTGTGCATCTGTGTTTAATGTGAAGTAATGAGGCTCAGAGCAGAGAGCTGCAGCAGGTTAATGAAGTGCTGCATTAAGAGCAGTTTGGTGAATTGCTGTCAGGTGGCCTCTGAATTAAAACAACGACTGTAAAGTGGATTCATTCTTTAGGGAGAATTCAGGTTTCATACAACTCAGATTTTTAGTTTTGGAGCTTTGCTCTCCATTTATAATAACAGCACTGAATTTACGAAATTAAATTATATGAGAGCTGGAAACCAGGGAGCCTTTTAATAGGTCAGGAGCAGTCGGACGTCTTTAAACCATCAGGTTGACATGAATCTGATGGATTTGGAGGTTAAAATAGTCGACAAGAATCAAATCTAAATGTTTTGTTTTAACCATTTTTTTTTTTATATTAATGTACGGTATGTAGTTTCTATTTTTCTGTGCAGCTTCCTTTGTTGTGTTTGCAGTTTTTTGTTTTATTTTACTCATTCAGCTCATTGTGTTTTCCCCTCTAGTGTAAATTTTAAAGAGCCGGAGGCAGTGAGAGCGCTGACCTGCACCCTGTTAAAGGAGGACTTTGGTTTGACCATCCAGATCCCTCTGGAGCGCCTCATACCCACCGTCCCTCTGCGCCTCAACTACATCCACTGGGTGGAGGACCTCATCGATGGCCAGAAACAACCGCGCAGGGGCATCGACATCGGTACCATCACCACCGTCTCAGTGCAACATTACACTGCCTGGCTCGGCTCCATTTGTGTTTTCTTATTTTCAGTTTGTAACAAAGTTTTTATTTATATATTTTTTGTAAGATAGCGAGCAAGACTTCCATCCATCCATTTTCTATACTCGCTTAACCCAACTGGGGGCTGGAGCCTACCCCAGCTGCCATTAGGTGAGGTCACCAGTCCATCACAGGGCCACACAGAGACGAGCAAGACACACAACCACCCACACTCAATCCTAAGGTTAATTTAGAGTTAAATTAGAGTTGCCAATTAGCGCAAAATGCATGTTTTTGGGTTGCTTGAGGAAGCCGGAGAGAATCCACTCGTACACAGGGAGAACATGCAAACTCCACACAGTAAGGCCCCAACCGGGATTCGAACCAGGAACCCTCTTGCTGTGATGGAGTTAACCACCACATCACTGTGCAGCCCGCCACCCGTCTTGTGTCAACCTATTTGACTGAAGGCCCGTTTGGCCCTTTTTTGTCAAAGTTCACATTTTCTGAAGGGACTTCTGCTTATCCAAAAAATGATCAGAAGTTGGTCCTTGCACAGAGTAAAGATGGTTTCCCTCAGCTGGCTCTGGTGCACAATGCGGCTGAGTGAGTTCACACACAGTAAACTGGGTTTGTTGGTGTTTAACACTGCAGCAGAAAATAACATCACGGCTGATGTAACATCTTTCAACTTTAGAGTCATTTCCAGTGTTCCCAGTTCTTACCACCAAAACCCTGTCCACACGTCGCTACTTTTGTCCGTTCTATCGGCCAGAGAAACAAAACAGTCCCTCTTAAATGTTTTGTGACGTCCCTGCAGGTGTGTGCGTGTCTGTGTTGTCTGGTGAAGCTTTTTGAAGCAGACTGAAGCTGTCTGCTTGCTGATGGATCACTGCTGGCTGTAACTCCCCTCACTGATCTCTGACCCCAGACTGAATTATACAGCTTGTTAAATTTTACTCATTTAATAATCACTGCTGGGCCTGACATTTATTGGCTCCTAAGCCCGAGATAATCATTTGTAGAGACACGATGTCACGTTTTTGGGCATCCTCTCTTACCGTAATTTACTTTAAGCAGCAATGGCACATTTCAGTGTAATTTAGTGACAGCCACAATCAATCTTCATCATGACACATTCATCACTGTCAGCTGCGGGAGATGTTCATGTGCTTCTTGTTTTCTCAGGAACGGGAGCATCTTGCATCTACCCCTTGCTGGGAGCCACAATGAACGGCTGGTTCTTCCTCGCCACAGAGGTGGATGACATCTGCTTTGACTACGCCAAGAAGAACGTGGAGCAGAACAACCTGTCTGACCTGGTTAAAGGTCAGTGTGGACCACTCGTATCCTATGGCTAGCATTTTAAGACGGCAGGTGACTACATCTAAGCTGCAATCGATTCAGTAACTGATCGACTGTCAATGTCATCAAGCACGAGCCACCACGAGTTTAGAAGCGAAACCTCCTGACTGTCAAGTTAAAGTGTTGTGCATTTCTTCATATTACTTATTATTTTCCTTTCCACTTCCTTTTTTCCAAAGAAGACTTCAGAATTTTCCCTTTAAAAGTCTCTTTGAGTCTAGCACACTCTGGGTCCAATGCAGGCATCAGTCACTGTGTCTGGGTTGCATTTAAATCATGTTTCAGATAAAAAGGTCCAACCCTGCTGATTCCTGCTACTACACTACGGATATTTACTGATCAAAATTATTATATAAAAAAAATAACCATTCTGATGCCACCATCCCTGAGCGCTAGTGTTATGAAGGGACATTTTATAGAAAATGAAGACCTACAGAAGCATCTCATGTCTGTGCACTCCCTGCCGTGAGTCTTCAGACGTCTGTTAGCTTCTGTATGACGGTGGCTCTCAGGCTGTGGTATCTTACTCGTCCATGCCTCTTTGCACATCACAGGCTAACATCTGTGACAGCTGTTGTTGGTAGAAGCGGGCTGTCACAGCTGTTACCCTCATGTGCTGCAGACAGAGGGTTTATTGCACCTGGATCGATCCTCTCCGCACCATTACAGCGGGGATCAACCGAGGTGTTCTGTAACATTTCCAGCTGTGGGAGTTCATCTTCAGCACAGAATCTCTGTGAAGTGCACGTGTGAAAACCAACTGTGGAGTAAGTCAGGACCGAACTGTCCACGTTCTCCTGAGAACGTCTGGTCTTAGTGTGGAAACGACTTTCATCTAGAAACCCCGGTGAATTTCACCATAGTTCATGCATTGCAAAGGTGCCATGAGTGTGAAACATCCAGCTTACAAATCCTCACTTTCTGCAGTTGTTAAAGTGCCTCAGAAGACTTTGCTGATGGACGCCTTAAAAGAAGAGACAGAAATAGTGTACGACTTCTGCATGTGCAACCCTCCTTTTTTTGCCAACCAGCTAGAAGCAAAGGTAAATGTTTCCCTTTCTTCAACATTTTGAATGTTTTTTGCTGTTGGAGTCCTGTCTGAATGTTTTGGGAAGTTCTTTGACCATGAAAGATTTCCCCCTGAGAGTAAACAGAGCGAACCACTGTTTACGGGATACTAATAGGCCTCTAATTGGATTTTATCCTGATCCCTGTCTGTCTTGTTGCTCTCTCCAGGGGGTAAACTCCAGGAACTCACGGCGACCTCCTCCCAGTTCAGTGAACACAGGCGGGGTGACGGAGATCATGGCAGAGGGCGGTGAACTGGAGTTTGTCAAGAGAATCATTCATGACAGCCTGCAGCTCAAGAAACGTCTTCGGTGAGGAAACGGTGTGCCTTTTTTTTTTTTTTTTTTTTTTTTTTTTTCCTTTCAGGTGTGTGTAAAACCACATCTAAACTCTTTGATCACAGACGTCAGGACTACACAGTTGTACACTAAAGGCAGATGGATGTACAAGTGTGCTGCAGTTTTAATGGTTGTGGAGAGGCTTGGAGAGGTTTTAATGGCTGCTGAGTGCTCCAGTCAAGGGGAGATATCAAGAGGTGAAATGGGCAGATGTATCGCTGCCTACTGATGGAGCCGTCACCCACAGTTGCTGTAATGATTTTGGCACACGCCCACTCTGTGCTGCATCCGGGGTCCCACAGGGAACAGCTGTGTTAGGGTGCACGGGTGGGGGCGTCTCTGGCAGCCATCACCCTCCCCCATCAGCAGGGCTGTCACCGGGGCAGCCGAGTGAGACCCAGGAAGAGTGGAGCTATTAAAACTGATTAGACGTGCCACACCTGCTTGGCCTCCAACAGGGGAGTGCAGTACGCTCGTGTGTGTGTTGCACTGAGTGTTTTCAAATTGCCTGGATGCAGAGGCAAGCATCCTGAGAGGGACTGATGTTAGCACCTGCCTGTTCTCACGCGGCCCCGTGTTAGACTCATGTAGCGAGGAGAGGCGGTCAGAGCGAATCCAGACTTCTTTAACAGGTTTGAAGGTTCGGCCAAACCAACCGGCGCCGGCTGTCACTCCCAGAAGCATGCTGGGACACCAGAGCTACCAGGTGTCCATGGAAACACTGCCAGCCTTTCCTATTAGTCCAATGAGACAGCCCACCACCCCACCCTGCTCTTAATTTTCCTCTTTCCACTGAGGGGTGATTACTGTCAGACAGGAGCGAGTATACCATGCAGGCAAACACTCCAAACTGCAGTTAGAGTTGATGTAATTCTCCTAATTCATCAGGCTATTGATATGAAAATTACCCTCTATGGCACTGAGGTCGTAATCATGCGTCTGTGCTTCTGAAGTGGAAAAGGGAAGCCTGAATATGAAAGCTAACGCAGCTGCACTCTTTGATTCTTCTAAGAGCTGCTGCTGGTGGTTGGCTGAGTATTCAGAGAATCTCATCTGGGTGTTACTCCCCACTGTGATCAAAAAAAAAAAAAAAGTGGGAACATCTGTGAATATTAGAGCTGATCAATATTTCATTGTGTCAGCTGAGGGTGGACATGTTGCTTCCACTGCTCCTTCACCCACTGAGCATCATCACACCTCCCATTCCCCACTATTCAGTCACAGGTTAAACATTTGGTAGGATGTGGTTTTGTTGAGCCGGTATTAAAGGGAAACTCCGGGGCATTTGAAGCGCATTTCCATTGCTAGAGGTTGTCAAATACTGATAGTAGGACACAGAGAGGTGCAAATCTGCGCTCCCTGTGTGGAGATCGCGCTGTTCGCTCAGCCTGTCATGCGAGGCTAATACGTGGTGGCTAGGGGCAAGCGCTAACCCTTCCACGTAAAACAACAACTTGCACACTGCAGAAACGTCACACCACTTTATAAACCATCCGACAATAAAGTCACAAGCCTTACCATCAAAACCATATGCATGGTTCTCACATTACTGGCATGGGGACGTTACAAAACAACTTTATAAACAGCATGTAACTCACCGGTTAGTTGTACGCTCGCGCATGTGAAAGCCCAAAAGAGTCGATGGACGATAATCCCATATACAAAACAATTATCTTCTCTAGAAAAACTGCGTTCAAGTATTTAAAACATTACAACAATATTACTGGGCATGTATTGTTGTAATGTTTTAAATACTTGAACGCAGTTTTTCTAGAGAAGATAATTGTTTTGTATATGGGAGTATCGTCCATCGACTCTTTTGGGCTTTCACATGCGCGAGCGTACAACTAACTAACCGGTGAGTTACATGCTGTTTATAAAGTTATTTTGTAACGTCCCCATGCCAGTAATGTGAGAACCATGAATATGGTTTTGATGGTAAGGCTTGTGACTTTATTGTCGGATGGTTTATAAAGTGGTGTGATGTTTCTGCAGTGTGCAAGTTGTTGTTTTACGTGGAAGGGTTAGCGCTTGCCCCTAGCCACCACGTATTAGCCTCACATGACAGGCTGCGCAAACAGCGCGATCTCCACACAGGGAGCGCAGATTTGCACCTGTCTGTGTCCTACTATCAGTATTTGACAACCTCTAGCAATGGAAATGCGCTTCAAATGCCCCGGAGTTCCCCTTTAACGTTTGGTTACTTTGCACAAAGACACAATAAGGCAGAACCTGGAAAAGACTTTACATATAATTACTCTGCTGAATGAAATGGAACCACGTGGATTTCTAAATTTAAAATTTATTACTGAAAATAATATTTTGATTCTTTGATCAGGAAATCAAACCTTTGGTGATAACCTTGTGTCACCCATCTAAACATCTAAACTCATGGAGCTGGTAGAACCGTGGTAAACTAGCTTCATCCCGCATAACTGGTTCGACTTTGTTGTCCAGCAGTGAAATGCTGCCATGCTTTGCTTCGTTGTGTTGCCGACGTATGCGCTGGTTTGTTGCTTCCACTTTATGTTCAAACTCCGGCAGGAACGGCACCGTAACCTTATTTCCACAAGTTTCCCCCTACACCAACAAAAAATGAGTCTACCCTTCAAAAAAAAAATTGTGGATTACGTTCGTCGTTCCGACTAATCCACTAATCGATTAGTCCTGCACATCTGTAATGTGTACCGTTATTTACAGGATTTAAACATTTATTAACCTCATTATTTACCACAGTTGTACTTGGAGCTCTACATCTTTATCAGAAACATGCCGATAATGTAATGTTAACACACTAAGAACGATACATGGCGTTCAATGTAGCACCGAGAGTGAGGAAAGGACCGGTGATGTGTTGAAGACGCACCTTATCCACACAGCTGCAGGTTGTGTGAATTACAGAACTCAACCGTTCAACTAGAAAGCTTCAGTTAACAAAGTAATGTGGTAACAATAATGTTGATCTTTCAAAAAGTAAAACTTCTAGAAGTTTGTGTACGTCATCTTCGTTACTAAAGCTGTTAGCCTTAGCTATTGCTAAAGGAAGGAAATAGATAAGCCATGAGGAATTATTTCTCAGATACTTCCATTCAGAACTGGTCCCTGTTTGTGGCTCAGTTTCTTCAGTCCAGCGTTGAACTGGACCAAGTTGTTAAAATAGTGAGATGAAAAGTGGTTGCTGCACATCCACATTCTGCTGGAATATTACACTCAAATGTAGTTTATCCACTGGGCTCTTATGTCCTCTGAGGCGGCTGGTAGATGGAAGATGGATGCTGCTCAGTACAGCTGACAGCAGAACATTTCCACCAGAAGCTGGCTTCATCGGTCTATCAGGGTGGATGCGGACAGGTGGGGCACAGAGGTCAAGGGTTAGCAGAGGAGGTGGAGTGAATTATGCTGAAAATCTGAAGGTCTCTGAAGGAGCAACTTCCAAACAAAGGGGCACTAAAAAAAAACCGCCAGGATTGTGGTTTTGGGGAGTTTTTCACTTGCTGGTGACTTCAGACACTCAAATAAATGCTCTCAAGAACAGAAAAGGGTGATTATTCCCATTTAATGCACATCCATGACATCACAGAAGAGGCTTTTTAACTGAGGAGTGATTTTATATTTGATGGTACCTCTGTTCTTTAGCCTAAAGGATTCAGCATAACCAGCCTTCCTGCCAGACTGGAACTGCCTTATGGGTTCATCTTTCCGGTCTATCTGCCCCAGCTGGACTCTCCTACCCATTGATCAACACCAACCTCATGTCTTTATTGCACAGCAGAGATTATTGATCGAGCCTCCACTCAGGGACAACTTCAAAACGGCTTTTCTTGCCCTGCAGGAGTGTGCACACCCGGATGTTTTTCTGTTTCTCATGTTTTCAGTTTACCTTTGTGTTGCTCCCTAAAGCCCACGTCTGCATGTTTGATCTCAGCTTTGTAGTTCAGGTCTGGGCCATGAGCCCCTAACACACACGCACACAGCTGATTGATATGGATTCTTCTTTCTGCAGGTGGTACAGTTGCATGTTGGGGAAGAAATGTAGCCTGGCACCTTTGAAAGAGGAGCTGAGGAAGCAAGGGGTGAGCATCCACTGAGACAAAGACAAAACACACAAGCACAAGCACAAGCTGAGCGTCTGATCCCAGTTTGTTCACCCAGGAACATGCAGCTTAGTGCAGACAATGATAACTTCTTATTAAAATAATCTTTGCACCCATCTCAAAAACAAAAAACACACTCCTCTGCTCACTGACGTTAGTCAGTGTTGTGAAAGGAGCAGGTCAGCCTTTTCTAATATCTCAGTAAAGCAGAGTCACAAATGAGCCATGAACGAGCCCGTTTCGGTCAGCACTGCATGACTGAGTCACATGGCACTCTGTAGTTAACATGCTTTAGCATCATTGACCTAACTAATAGCCCAGCACATGATTCCTTACTGCTTCAGGCCTCGTCCCTCACATGTTTAAAGCAAATAAGGGAACACATCTGCACCTGCCAGCCCTCAGACCTCCATCAGTTTGAGGCTGCTTGTCAGAATGAGTGCAGTGTTGGCTAACAGCCACAGAGGAGACCGATGCCTCATATCAATGCATGTTTTTTTTAACATGTTAATGCTTTAATCATCCATTACTCTGTTTTCTGTTCTGTTTTTTTTTTTTTTTTTTTTTTTTTTCATTTAGCAGAGTCACATCTGTCAAAATAAGAGTTATTTGACCCCAGATCTAATTCTGAATGGGGCTTTTTTTAACCAACAGAAAACAAGTTTTATCTCCTTCTGTCTGATAGAGCCACAAATAAGTGGAAACAGATGCCAGCCAAATCTGAACTGGAATCAGGGCATCATTGCTAAGTGGGAGAAAAGGTCTGTGGAAAAAACAAAACAAAAAAAAAAGCCCAGTTGCCGATAGCATGGAACTGGTGCTGCAGTTGTTCGTTAAGTATTCAACACTTGGTTATGTGGGTCCCAACCAAAACTGTTTAAAAAAACAAAAAAAAAAACAATCAACCATCCCATTGTTATGTTTATGGTCATATCGGTGACGAATCATTTATAGAAGCGCTCCTGAGTGACACTTTCAGACATTCACTGCGTCCTATCAATCCGACGGTAGCTGAGCATCCCTGATGTTTTTCTGTGGCTCTCTGACCAGGTTGGATTACAAGTAATACTCGTGTATAACTTTAAGCACAACTAAGGACTGAACTACTGTAGTCGGATGAACAAATTACACACATTATATGCTGTGGAAAAACAGCAGAAACTGGTTTGGCAATATTCTGATAACTTCCCTGAGAAGGATGGCAGCATATGTCGCTCTGAAGTACTGCTTCACAGAAGAATGATGCAAGCAGCAAAAATAATTATGTGAAAAGGTTTTGTCTTATACTTCACATGGTTTTTCTTTAATTCCTTTTTTTTTTTTCTTGGGGTTGAATTTCTTATTTAGTCTTTTACAGTCTTGATACTTTGAATTTTGAGGTTAGTAAGAGTTGGCTGAGAACAAAGTAAACTGTTCCCAACATGTCAGTGATGAGGAAGTTCTGGCCTGAAGCACCTCTGCTGTACTGTAGCCATAATTTATATAATGTCACGTTCACATTCAGGTGTCCAGTTGAAATGAAATCTTCCTGAATGCAACGCACAATTTTCTTCCTCATATGTGATCATGACAGCTTGTAATAATTATTTTATTTATTCTTCTTCATAGTTTAGTTTGAGGTTGGTGAAGTAAAAACAGCCTAATTTGCCTCAGACTGGTTACACCAAACATCCCTGAGGTGCATTTTCTATCTTCCAGCAATTGAAAAGGTTTACTTAATAAAATGGAAATATGCCTTCAGTCATGTTTTCACTGTTGAGGTTTCATTCTGCTCTGAAGCGTCTCCCAAGACAGCAAAGTCTTGAATTATTTTAAGATGCTCCATTTGTTCCACGCTAACTATTTTGGTATCAAGTTTTTACTTAGTTTACATACTTTATTTGCAAGGTTTTATGTATTAATAAATAATTCAAAGCTGTCTGACCACCTGACGAGCTCTCCTGTCGTGGTCAGATCTGTATCCACAGTCTGTGGTGGAGAGCGGTCTGGCAGCACGCCGTCTATTATTGGGGGCGGGTGTAACTTGTAAAGTATTTCTTGGTCACAGTGACCATTTGTGGACTGAGCTAAGCCCAGAGTGCTCTGACAAAATGTGACAAAGGCAGGCCCGCCTTATTCAACATGCAGGATTCCCCGGCTCATCCCAGTTTCTTTGAGTCGGACTACTTCTGATCAAGCCTGTCACAATATATTTAGAGACCGTGACCCAGTTAAATCTGTAATAACTTTTGGAATTTTCAGGTGAGCATTTTCTGAGCTGTCTTTTTCTGTTTGATCATTTTGTTGATCACTTCTGCAGCTTTGTTACTAGAATATAGCAGATAATGATATAGTTTTTATGGTGTAATTATGTACTGTGAGCTTTTGGTCATACCCGACTCTGCTTTGTTTTACTCAGGTGCCTAAAGTGACCCACACAGAGTTCTATCAGGGGCGGACCATGCGGTGGGCGCTGGCCTGGAGTTTCTATGACGATGTGACTGTGCCTGTAAGTTTCTGCTAATGTGCATCTTTGCGTTAATAGGGCCACCTTTTGTGGTATTAACCATCTTTCAAAACCATAGACCCTCTCAATAATGCACCACCTCCCATCCTCTTGCCCCTCTTTTCTCACTGGCTCCTCTTTCCCTCCAGCCATGCTCCATTATGTGCACTTACTCCTTCCCCTGGAGACGTGTTTATGGGATTTCTAGCATGCTGTAGCCAGGCAACAGTTGCCAGGGCAAGACTGAGGGCTCACACGGTGCCACTGACTTGTCTGTACAGGGAGAGTCGTGAATAAATATAAATGTGTCACAGAGAGGGGAAAATAAATGAAACTACAGTGCTGTTAGATTGTATAAGACACAGGCAGGTTGAGGAGATGATGACTCATTGTTGGGAGTCTTCTCAGTTTTGAGCTTTACGACACACAAGCAGTTGAGCAGAAAGATTGGCCTACATTTCTTCCCGTTACCCTCTCTCCTCCTCCATACTCGCAGAGACCCACCGTCATTTACGCTCAGGAGCTGCTCGCCATCATTAACTGGCAGGCCCTCGAGCACGTGTGCTAACTGCGTGTTTGTATACGTGGTCACATGACAGAAGTTTCTGCTTGTATGATTCTCTGTCCGGTCTGCAGCCTCATTCTGCCTGCATGCGTAGTTCTGTGGTCGTCTGCGTACGCGCATGGCGTGCTCATTAATGTTACATGTAGACTGAAAAATATGTGACGGACACGAAGCTGTGACCTACTTAGCCACCCTATGACCACTCAAGCCTGCTGAGATATTTAGCAACACTAGGAAAAAATATCGGTGTCTGATCAGTTTCAGGTTCTATTTGTTTATTTTTTATTTTCAGATGTTGATATGATACAGAAATCACAGCACTGGTTTGGAGACGCACCTCAATGACTTCCAACAATCCCAGTTCCAAATAAATCTGGGTGCTTTGGAAAATGCCTCATTGTCAACATTTGACGTTTTGTATTATTATCACAGATGAGTAGTGGTTGATAAGATTTCCTTATTTTTGCACTGTTTTTATTTTCTTTCTCCTCAGCATTATGGATGAGCATTTCATGGGAAAATACTATTCGAAATCATGTGAATGATTTAACTATCTTTAGACTCTTTCGCCCTCTTCTGTCGTTTTTCATGGCAATAGCCAAACCGCTTTGTGCGTCACTGCCACCTTGTGGTGGTAGTGACGCATTACCACCAGCTGCTGGTTAAATCAGAAAAGCTTCACAGCAACACTGTCTACACTGAACTAGTCGATTTGTTATTGTTCAAGAAAATTATTGGCACGGTGCTGTCGATCAGGACTGATTGACAGATGGTAAAACATATTGTTGTGATTAAGCAGCTCTTTTAACGTCTTCAGCTTTCTGAATCTTACGCCACCATTTTACCTTCAGTGTCAACTCTTTGGCCTGCCGACGTGGTCAAACGTTTCAAGTATCTTCAGAAACAATGCAGGAATACTACATCTGATTTTAAAAAAAAAACCTGGTGTGTACAAATAAACAGACACAGCACACGCAGACAGAAGAAAAGAACTTGTAGGCTGCAAAGACTGCTGCGCTTATCAGTGCCCTGAGGCTCATTGTTGCTCATCAACAAGGTCCAGAGTCCATGCAGAGATTTGAGTCTTGACAAGAAGGAAATGGGGGTTGGGAGGAGAGGGCCGAATATGATTGTGTTTTTTTTACAGCGTCTGGTTTTTAAAATGGGGGTCAGATTTTAACTGTAAGGTTGTCTTGTATTCAGTCTGTGTGAGGTGAGAGTGGGTAAGTGGGATTAATAATGGAGTCGGAGGAGGAATCAGTTGAGAGGTGTACACGTGAAACCGTACACGTGGGTTTCATGCGTCGTGTTGAAGTCTGCGTGAGTGCGTGTTTTTGTATACTTTTGTATTAGTGGAAGAATCTGTGTCAAGGATTTTCAGTACATGTTTGGCTTGATGGGTTTAATTGATTTCCTTTCTTTTGTACAATGAGCTGCAGGGCTTTCAGATGGTGGGTGGGGGGGGCGCGTCTGAGACAAACAATAAGAAATAAAAGCTCTAACAAGCACCCAGACATGGCAGCATCCATTGTCAGCCCATTAATTAGAAGTGTCCATCTCCTTTGAAAATCAACCTACCAGGAGAATTGTTTTGATTTCCTTTTTTTTTCAAAAAAAATTTTGGGACAAAGCAGCAAAGACGGAGATGTTCAGTCATTTGTTCAACTTTATCTCAGAGAAAATGTAAATGTAAGGTGTTAAACTGAAACTTTAATCCAGATCAGTGCAGCAGTGTGAAGGTCACGTTCTGCTCCTCACGCTGCGGTTTGTAGGTCAGTCGGCCATGCTGTCTGCACCGTCACCACTGCTACTGCAGACCTCCCCAATTACGGTGTGCTGCAGTGACTCACAAAGTGCTGAGTTTGCATGGCTGCTGCAGCGGACATGTGGTGGATGTTCACTGCAGAGCGTCTGTATTCAGATGTGGCTGGATAATGACCTCCGCCACCATTACAGCCTGACAGCAGAGGAGATTAGAAAGAAGAAGCCGTTTGCTTCACTGCAGGTTCAGATGGAGTTTGCATTGTTCGAGTGCTCCCTTGTGTTTGGGCAACAAACATCCATCGACTTTACACAAGTCCTCGATGCAGACATGTTTATATTTTATATCATTGATTGATGTCAGGAATCATTAGCTTGTTTAAATTAGTAAAACTTGTCCATTCTTCTGCACTAGTTCTTTAATTGTAATGTGTGTTTTAGCAGCATTCATTCAGTCCAGAGCAGGACATTAAAGTTTGATACCTCCATAAATTTAAAAGTTTAAAACCACCCAAAACATTTCCTCTCATTTGAAGAATAAAGTCAGTTTCCGTTGATTCTTCTTCAAATCCTCTTTGCTGTAAATGGTTTCTAAATTGAACTGAAAGGTGTGACACAGCTCGTACTGACTCTGCACTGCCCACTGCTGGCAGCTTTGTTCTCACTTTCAAACTCGAATCTCTCAAGTAATTTCCAGTCTCAAAACAACGATTATGAACCAAGGGGGTGTACTATAAAGCCATCAAATGTAATGATTATCACAATAGAGGTTGTGAACTTTCTTTGTCTCAGGTTTCTCCCATTAAAAAAGGGGGTGTTTAATGTTACATTTGACACTTCTTCCATGACACAAAATGCACCTGCTGCTCTCCTCCACATACTTTTTTAAAACCTTTTTGTCTGATGGCTAAAACATGATTTAAAAATAACCCTATTGATATTATGAGTCAACTCGCGGTCACTTAAAGCATTTCCGGAGTGTTGCTCTGCTCTAATAAAATGCTGATTTATATTTCCAATGGTTTATAACTGCAGCGTTGTGCATTGAATTCAGCATGTAAAATGATATCCAATAGATGAAGCTAGAGGCAGCAGGTTACAGTTCAAAGATTGACATACTTCAGTCAATAACTTGATTCTTGTGCATTTTATACTGGGACAAAGTTGATGTCCAATTAAATGCCCAAGTCCAGCTGTAGCTTGACTCAACTGTGAAAGTAAATGTCTCTGTTTCAACTGCATAAAATGGACTTGGAAGCACCCTTAGGACCAAGCAGTGTTGAAATATTTAGACATTTTCTGTGACTGGTGGAGATATCTAGGTTCCCATGGCAACAGAAGTTGGGTGGAGCTTTTATGCAACAGATTTAAGACTCCGAAGATAACCTTCTGCTGCATATCAGGTACCATGGTGATCAGGTTAGATTAAGAATTGATAACGATGAGAAAATCGGCGTGCTCAGATCAAAATGTTATCTATCATTCACATCGTGTATGACAGCCGGCACCACAGCAAGATCAGATGTGTTTCAGTCGTTTGCTTCACTCGGCGTACACGTGTCCCATCTTATAAATGTGCAATGTTAGAGATGTAAGGAACCTGTTTGAAAATGCTGACAGTTTCACTTATTTTATTAGATTAAAACGGCTCCATTTGGGACACTGAAAAGTGGCTTTCCACTCAGTGGACATAATAGATGTGATTTTATATTAAAAGAAAAAAATAAAATAAAAAATAGCAAATATTAAACTGTATATAAAGTGGAGCAAATGAACAAAATATGAACATATGATTGGTTGAAAACAAATGTTCCAGCGCTGTTTATCTAAAACTGGTGCGTTTACTTTGGCTGTTAAATTCTCACCAGCGAGTTTCTGCAGTTTGATTCATGAAAATCTTTCAGAGTTCATCAGGAATCTATTATAAATGATCTCACTGATCAGAGTCACTGATATGTACGACACTGTTAAACACACACGTCCTTATTGATGTCCTCTGCTGGTAATGTTTTTCTATAAAATTTTTCACAAAATGGAGGATATAAAAATAAGTGTGTTTTGTAACTTTTTTTTCCAATTCTCTCCGACTCTATTTTGTCTCAGTCTCCTCCCAGTAAGAAGCGTAAACTGGAGAAGGCACAGAAACCCCTCTCGTTCTCTGTACCAGAGGCGGGTCTGAAGGAGCTCCAGGCCAAGGCCTCGGCTGCAGGCTGCACCGGCTGCAGCCCTGTGGACAGCATCACAGCTCTGCTGGAGAAAACACTCACTGAGCTGCGGGTGAGCTTTACGCTAACGTTAGCGCCTCTTAATCTGATTTGTGTTATGAGCTGTAAACGATGCTTTTTCTTTGTGCTGGATTAGATAAGATTACACTATTCATATTAACATTTACACATGTCTTTGATGTAGTAATAATAATAATGCATTACGTAAAAAAGTATTTGTAGATAAAAATCATAAATAGAACTTGTTCACAGCTTTCTGAACAGCATAAACTGAAGTGATTTAGTGTAACCAAACCTCATAGAAGAATAGTGTTCACGTTTTCTCTCTGTGGTGCTTGTGTTGTGCTTTGAACTGCAGCTAATCAACATTAGTGGGTCGGTTTGGTACGTATTGGTCTGAGGTTCTTGTGTGTTGCTCTGCAGGTCTTACACAAACGTGTCCCTTGCAGAAAGCAGGAGCAGAGCCTCTTCCTGACCGCTGTTGAGAACACGTGGATCCACGGACGGCAGAAGAGACGCGAACAGAAACGGCAGTTACGAGAGGTTCCCAGGGCGCCTCAATGTGGCAGGACCAGTTCTCAGCCAAGTGTGGCCACAGCTGGCACCCCCATTCCCTCCAAAAACCAGCCCACTCCCACAGCAAACAGCGACAGCCAGGAGGATAACGCCGAGAACCAAAATATGTCTTCACACGAATCGGGCAAAGAAGAAAAGAAGAAAGTGTCTGGAGAACAAGAAGAGATCTCAGAAAATGTAGCTGGTGGGGAAGTGGACATGGAGTCCTCCAGCTGTGCAGAAACGGGACAGGAAACGGAGCTGAAGGAGACTCCCAGCGAGGCACCCTGCAGACAACCCCAGAGCACCGGTGGGGTCGAACACTTCCTGTTCAAATGTCTGCTGAATGTGTTGATGGAGGAGTGTGACGCAGTGATTGAGATGCACTGGGTCGAGGGTCAGAACAAAGACCTGATGAACCAGCTGCGCACGTATCTGAGGAACACTCTTTTAAAATCTGTTGGGAAACCCTAATAACAGAGAGGAGAGGCCTGTTTTCAGAACTGTATGTTCAGACATGAATGAAGTGTTATTTTTTAGAGAAGATGTTAGAGATGTTCTTTTTATAAACTTGAGAGCTACTCAAGGTTTTTAGCAGTAGATTAATTCAATTTCCTTATTCTTGCTAGTTTATATTTTAAAGGTATTATAAGGATTACATTTTTTCTTTGTTTTGAAAGTTGTCAAAACATTTTGAATAAATGAACAATTTTCTAACATTTTTGCTTCAAGTTGCATCTTTGATGCAGTACGTTTGAATAGCCACAAGAGAGCGTGAATGTTTCCCGTCATCCTTTGTACTGAACTCCTGCTCTGCTTGCTGCTTTATTGGGCATACTGTGGAGTGACAGATGAACCCAGTCTGCTAAAACTTCAAGTGGGTTTTAAATTTACTCAGTTTGTGTAATTCAGGAAGTTCCTGGAGACCCTCTGCCTTTCCTGAGCTTGGAGAGCCTTCAGTATTTTAGTACGCTATTGCTGCTCTGCCGTTGCTGACATACTTCCTCAATAGAGCCATGTGAATAACCGGAAAGGACCTGAATGTCCACGGCCGTGTGTGTGTTCCGTGCACAATCCCTGTTATAAGCAAAATCGCACTTCCTGCTTGTGCAACATGTTTCGCGGTCATGGCTAGTTATAGGGTCACGTAAGGTGGTGAAAGTAGAACACAGTTAAAACAGGTGGGTTTTTTTTCTAATTCTTTTATTGTTTAAAAAAAAAAAAAAGGAGAAAACTTTTCAGTCTGCCCACTTCTGGGCTTTGGGATTAAATCATTTGTGAAAAATAACCAAGAGCTAAAACTATTAGTCAACTGAGTTGCGAAACATGAATTGTATCTTATTTTTCGCCCCAGTTTATCATTTACCAAGTGTCGTCAGCTCATTTAATGAGATAATCAGCTACTTTTCCCCGTTTATCTCCACTGTTGGTAGAACAAAACTAAACTGATTCCAGGATGCCACCTTTAGGTAACGGCAAACTGATTTTAAACTGAAGCTTGGAGATGGGAGATAAACCACCAACTATCTGAAGTTTGACATGCTGATGTCAAGCTTTACTCTTTAAACTGATTTGCTGTGAACATCAATCAATCAAACTTTATTTATATAGCCCTTTACAATAGCCAACTGGTACTCAAAGTGCTTTACAACAGGATAAAATGACTTAAAGATGTAATTCTACTGTACTCTGAATGACCAACAGTTTCTTTACACCTGTTTTCAATGTGCCACAACCGTTAAAACTAATGTAAATGGACACAAATCAGCAACGACTAAGTGGCAGTTGGATTTTTAATACAGATTTGTTGAAGCTGAAAGTATAATCCATTTAAAATCCCTCCAAAGGGTTAATAGTTTCTTCATAGTGCTCAACTTTCACGTTGGTCTGTGGAGGTTGATAAGCGACACATAACTGACGGCGGTTGGTTAACAACGGTCGTCGGTAATTTTATGACCGTCTGACGTGAATCACGCCCAGCCGGTCATGTTCCGTGTTTTGCTTTCTCCTCTGTTATATGAAGGGAGGGAGGGTCTCTGTGTGTGGGCGGATACAAACGCTGCGTGATTCACAAACCGTATTTGTTCGTACTACTTTGAGCGCCATCTTGTTTGTAACTCCTCTACGTAAGTGGTTGAGTCTCTACAGAGGGGGGATCCGATTACCCAGTTCCAGCTTTAGACTGGGAGCCTCTCCCTATAGTACACAGGCGCATATCGCATCCACGGTGCTGCTTTTCTCTGAAAATTTCAGCCAGTCTTTCCCACTGGACAGAAATGAGCATCGAAACGCTCCTGGAAGCTGCTAAGTTTTTGGAATTGCAAGCCCAGCAACAACAGAAAGCACGTGGTAAGTTCGTATTTTTCTACAAATATGTTTAATCTGATTCAGACGATGGGAAGGAATTACTTGTACATCTCATTTCACCGTTCAGTGAACGGCTCCGAGATTTATTTTCTGAATAAAAGACCAAACGATCTCATGTACCAGCCCTCATCATGAGCTCAATTCTATGTTCAGATGATTTGAATTAAAATATGACAAACCGCTGAGAGGAATGTGTCAGTCAGCCAGAAAAGATTTTAGTTTTACTTTCATATTCATTTCTGTGCGCAGAGGCTTTGGTAGGATTTTGTTTTCTTACTTGGTTTCGTGTAACAGTTTGTCTCTTAATCCAAATCGCAGCCATCTGAAACACCAGTGAAATATGCATGATTTTGCTGCAGTGTCAGGGGGTTACTGCATTGAAACCTGCTGCAGTTAACCTGCAAAAAGGCGGCATTACTGTTAAGTTGTCGGATCATCTCCCTTCTGTCTGCGCCTCTCTGTATATTTATGAAGAGATGCACACACAGCAACGAAACATTTACAATCAAAGCAGCATTACACGGAGGGATAAAGGGCGGTGGCGCTGGGAATGCCAGGCTCCTTTTATATAATGACCTGACAGCGTCCGCCTGGGATCAAGTAACCGCTTTACCTACATCGGTTGGTTTCAGTCACTCCCACTAGGTACAAATATTGAGTGTAGCTGAACTAAACTATCGTGTAACGACATGTTTTTGGGTGACTTTTGCCCTCTTTAGAAAAATAAAGAACAGAAATAACAGCAACAAACTCCTTATCCTTTCAGACGCTCGTGGAGGGCTTTCAGTGTCTGTCGATGACGCACTATCAACAAACCACGCCCCAGTTTATTAACGGAACAGTGACTCCGCCCATATCACCACGTGCGTGATGGGCAACCCCTCCCAGAGGTTGCTTATAAAGTAAGATGAGTCACTACTGTGTGCAGTCTGTAAAAGCTGCTCAACAAATGTAGTTTGCGCGCTGCTTCTCAGAAACATGGAGCATGTTCCACCATCAACATGGCCGCTCTTTATCCAGTCCCTCCAGTTAATGTAATTATGATTACAATGAATTGAATTCCAATTGTCTTGAATTGGACTTATTATTTAAGTGCCTAGAGATGACATTTGTTGTATTTGGTGCTATATAAATAAAAATGAATTGAATGTTGCATGCTACAACGTAAGTGTTGCCTCAGATTAGGAGCAACTGAAGAAGTGAAAGATCAGAATATGGCCACTCAACAAAGCTGATGCATGGCTGACTATATAACAACTCATCTGTGACAGCTGAACATATTATTCAGCCTCACTGTTGAGTTAAGTCAGCCTCTTGACAACATATGAGTAATAGTAGTCTCAAGGCAAACACAATAACCATGGAATTGTAATGCATACCATGAACCAGTTACAGGGAAGTGAGGCTGTTAATATCGCTCCGAGGACACAGAGATTCTTGTGTTTGAGTCATATGGCAGATTTGTTTAGGATGGAATAACAATCTGCCTACAGTCACGACCGCTAAGACATGCTAAAGTCAAATGGTTCATATCATTCTAAATTCTTCCTGCATACCAATATGCAGAAGATGAATTCTTGCATTTAAATGGTAAGCAGATTTAAAGGTCGGCAGCTGTAATGTTGTGGATGAATCCAGCTGTTTGCACATATGTGCCGTGGCTCTGGTGCTGCTGGCACGGACCCATTAGCTGTTAGAACAGGCTCAGAGTGAGAGCTCCTGTCTTTTTTTCCCCTCTCAGCTCCTCCTCCTCCCTTGCTGCATTGGGGGAGCAGAGTCTCCTCCCTCCTCCACTCTAGAGCAGGTCACTGTGTGGTGGAAAGTAGGCCAGTGTTTCTGTGTGCTGCTGCTGTTATATAAAGCCAACAGAAAAATGTGCTTTTTATTAGTATGTCACAGGTTCTTTATTTTAAAAGACACTTCAGTGCGTTTGTGTCCACATCACAATATAAAATCTGTCGTAACACAGTAGGTAACATCTTGTGAAAGCCGGCTAACACAGTAACTGGAACATCTTGTTCTTTCTATATTTTTTCTAACTTTGAAGAGAAGTTTTTTTTTTTCCCCCAGTGTGACTATATATATATATATATATATATATATATATATATATATATATATATATATATATATAACTTAAATTAGTGACATAATGGACTCCTTAAATCTGGTGCCATTAAAATGTTCCTCAGATTGCTTTTGAGCATAACATTTTCCTTCCTTTGAGAAGGACAAATCCATTCAAAAGCTGCAGAAGTCGTAACTAACTTCAAAGAGTCAATAGGAATATTTTCTTTGCTTCACAGAGTAACACATTTGCAGCTTTTTAGTTGTAATATTTGGACTAAGCCTCGGAGAAAAGGTTTGTTTGCCAGTGGAGGATCAAAGCTAATGTTTCTGAACTTTGAACTGTAACAGCTGGACAAATACAATTCTGGTGCATTTTTCTCAGCAGGGGGCTGTGGGGAGAATCTATTACTATTTTATTTTCTTCCCCAGAGGGTTCAATTTAACCCAGATGACTTGCACTAAACACCGACTTATGAAAAGCTTCTAGCTTCAGAAATATTGGAGTGTCCAACACACTGAACCTGCTTCTGATCTAAATCAAGTAATACAGAGACTGATGGGTGTCTTAGTCTTGTCTTGTCCATGCTTGGTTAGTGGACTGCGACTGGGATTGCATTAAAGCAAGATGAACGTCCATTAAGGCGGCACGCTTCTTTTGCTAGAGCTCACTTGTAGCCATGAGCAAGATGTTTCAAATGTGATACACACTCCTTAAAGTAATAAAAAAACAAAGTAAGATCACATGACAATGAATGAGGATCAGCCAACAAAGTAGCACTCACTACTGTTGTTGAAAGATCTTTGTTTCCATCTTTTTAAAGTCTTTATTTGTCATTACTGCTGGGTTAATAAACTGAAACCTGCTTTGTGCCACTAACAGTCATTTCCACAAGGTTTTGGCAAAGTTAGAATAGTGTGTTGTTGCCACAAGTGAATACACATGTGGCTTAAAAATCTTGCACGCTTAACTTGATTCTGATTTACTATAATTAGGACAACCAGGATTAATGTCACTTAAGTGGAAGTAGGCCTCGGATTTTGAGTGTTAGACTGCATTATGTCTCCTTAGTTTATTTTCTCCAAATGTTTTAGACGTTCTTTACGCTGAAGAACTGAAATAGATGTGAAATTTAATTTAACAGATTCCTGAATAGCTTAATCGGGGTCTCACTTTTCTTATTTTTTAAGTTTATATAACTAATTTAAATGTAGCTAATCCGATTGTTTGTTCCAGTAAAAGCAGAGTGTGTAAATGAAGAGGCTGTTAACCAACCTGCTTTGTTTCTTCCATAGAGGATGAACTGAAGGAAAAGCTGCAGCAGAAGACAGAGTGTAGGTACTCTGATGTCAACTACCACTCAACAGTCCACATCAACAATGTTTTTAAGGCAGAGGAGCTCCGCATTGAGTGCCACCCGGCACCCATACCACCCTCTCTGCCTCCCCCATCCATGCCTGTTACCGTCATCCCTCTCCCCATCGTCACCCCTAACCCAGCAGGCTCCCCGACTCTGCCCGTTACCACACTTTCACCTCCAGCTGCTCCTCCGCTTGCCTCCCCGAAAACAGACCCTCACTCTCCTCAGGAGCAAGGTGCCCCCACCCTGCTGTGCTCTCCACAGCCCAAAACTGACCACCCCCCCTCTATGGTGACCACCAACCACAGGCAGCCAATACAGAACCATCACCAACACTCGCAGCTCGTCGCCCAAACTAACAACACTACACTGAACCAACAGACAAACCAGCAGCTGGTTCAGCGCTACCCTGGTTCAATCGTCTCAGTCCCACAGCAGCACGCCTTACTGCCCCACGCAGGCCCTTTGCTTCAGCCGGCTCCGCCACAGAATGGCCCCATCAGCCGGGGGAGTCCTACCGAGGACAGCCGCCATCTAGACAGTAAAAAGAGGCCTGGAGGGTAAGTCTAAGGGTTTTTGTCCATCGGTTCATAAAATATCAGACAAAACGACTTGTTCAGGGGTAAAATTAAATGTAAGACCTAAAGGAACAGGTAAAATGTGGCGTTTGTAAAGCTCAGGTGGTAATGGAAGTGCTAACAGACTAATATGATCAATCATTTTCTGTGAAGTCGGGTCCAGTTTATCAAATCATTTCTAAATCACTAATTGAAGACTTTAAGTATACTTTGTGTGCTAGTTATCCAACTACAATGATAAAATTGTACATTAAATGGGACATGCGTGACAGGCTATACAGTTACAGAGCTATCTGCTGGAAACAAAGTAGGAATTGGATTCTTTGGTTGATTTTGAATATTTTTGTCATGTTGCCCTTTTGGACTTTAAATTCTTAGCATGCTACCATCTGTGCTCTTACAGGGCAGGCACAAGAGAAGTGCATAACAAGCTTGAGAAGAACAGGTGAGTTCAACCTGTCTATTTGAATACAGTTTACTCGTCACCTAAAGGGTCATTTCCCAGTGAGAGTGTTTCAGATTGTTCTCCGAAACGGGCCGATGCCTTTTCATATTAAGCACTTTATCTTTCATGAGACCGATCTTTCAATCAATATAGTCATGTTATCTTTAACCTAATTGTGCTTCTACCATTCTTGCCTTTTGTCCGTCAGACGAGCACACCTGAAGGAGTGCTTTGAGACTCTGAAAAAGAACATCCCAAACATTGATGAGAAGAAAACCTCCAATCTGAGTGTCCTGCGAAGCGCACTGAGATACATTCAGGTGAGAGCATACTTTGAGTGATCAAGCTGTTTTTTTGGCATTTCATCACGTCATTTATTTTAAGTTATTTTTTTACAACAGATGAGGTTTAACTTCGCTTTTCAGTCCTGTCACACAGCTTTATAATATCTAGTATTTGTTGTACCTGCCTTTAGTAACATATTCAAGCCTATTAAGCCATTACCAACTAGTAAGCATTAAGCCTGCACAGAGCATTCATCGTGTGTATCTTGCTAAGACTTGCGAGTAAAGGTTTAGTGACACTTGGGCTAAATATAAACAGCGCAGTCTCCGTTGTTAAGAATCGATGCACAACTTGGGCCGAGTGTCGGGTACACACAAAAGGCTGCTCCTAGTAAAAGTGGGACTGCAGCTGTTCAGGATTCATTAAACTGGCTCTCAAGAGATGGTACTGAATAGATCTCAAAATGTCTTCATTTGTCAGACCAACTAAAACCCACATGAACTCAGTTTATTACTGTAGATGAAAAATCGACTCGTCCGAGGGTTTTTAAAAAGTGTATTTTTTTTAGTTAATTTCATGGGGATGACAGGGATTTCAGATTAAAGAACCAAAGAAACTAGGTTTCATCATACCAGAGTATACATACGAGTTTCACATCCTGCACAGTCTTGTCCATCATGAGACGAGGCTGATGGTACTAAGACTATTGGACATGGGTTATAAACTATTTATCAATGAATGAATGCTTTCATAATTATTGGAACACTTTTTTTTAACATCGACACAAAAAAAGCTCATTGACATGGAATCTATGAACATTTTACAGGTTGTAAGATTAAGTTATTCTCTCCTCACTTGCCTCACTTTTGCTTGTTGCTCCTATTGAATCGGATCCTGTTGTGTTTCTGGTCATTTGTGTTTGTGTACATGTGTTAGTTGGGTACACACTGTGAGATCAGTATCCTGGTTGTAAACATCTGGTGCAAAAGTCCACCACTGGCCCACTTTAACTCTTGCAGACATGGACTGTGGGTCCCTTTTTTCCCTCCTGGACATAGACCCTGTAGGGTGCTAATGAATCTTTCACACATTCTTCCATTTGTTAAGGGCAACACCAGGTTTTAGAGGTGCACCGGAATGAAAATTTGTGGCCGAAACCGAATAATAATTAATCACTTGGCCGAATACCGAAACCGAAACCGAATATTACAGTTCAGTTAAGTTATCAAAAGTTAGATTTTTCACCATTTTTAAATATTGCTTAAATCTACGTCTTACAATAAATGTTTAGACATGTTTTTCAAAGAAAATAAATGTTTATTTGAAATCTTCAAAAGTTATTACTAATAACTATAACTAATAACTAGAGATAAGTTTCATTAATTCCCATTTTCAATTAATTCTGGGTTTTTTTTTCATTCATTTCATACAACAAAAAATACAACATATTATAAAAGCGTTCCAACACAAAAATGTAAAAACATGCAATATAACAAATTATCTGAGTGTCCTTTTTGGCATAGAGTCTAGGTAGCCTGCTCCTTCAGGAACAGTGGCAGCATTTTTTGTAGTTTGTGTGTTTTGCCTTTAAGTGATATTTTAGACTGAAACTACTACGGTGAGAAGACAATTCAACTTGGCTCTAAATGCAGGAGTTTTTTTTTAAATTTATTTTGAAATACATGCTTTTACGTGGAAACAAGTAAAACAGGAAGTAGCGTCGGTTAGCTCCGAGAGCTTCACACAGAGACCGAGGAGCACCTGTAGCGTGATGTTACCTGCTAGTTTATTTTTATTTTATTACTCCATGCTTGGTGGTGTTTGCTGTAACTGTGTGACTGTGATGCAGAGGAGAAGTGTAAGTTAAAGAATCCTAGTTCTGACCGTGAAGATTGCCTCTGGGGAATGACTCTGCCGTTGGTTGAGAAGCAGCTAAAGTGGCCAGTATTACTTTGATTATTTATTGGTACCAGCGAAAATGCTAAGAATGCTATTTCTTTAAGGATTACAACAACTAATGTTGTCTTTTACTTTGTTTACTTGAACATTTAGTTATACGGTGTTGATGTGGCGTTAATAAATATCTGTGAAAAGAACCGGAGTCTCGCATTGAATCAATGGGCGGCATATTGGCAGAGTTTACAGATGACTTTGGTTCTGTCGACTCCGTCGTCTGGAAGTGGATAATTTTGCGTCACCACTATTCGGCCTCCGATTCGGCCTCCGATTCGGCCACTCATTTGGCTTTCGGCCGAAAGCCAAATGTGTTTTTTTTTTTGCGTTTTCGGCCGAATATTTTCGGTTGCCGAATATTCGGTGCACCTCTACCAGGTTTTATGAGAAAGATGTCATTTTAAATATTGCAGCAATGTAACAGAGTACACGGTGCTTATATTAACTGAAAGAAGCAAACTTGTAGTTGTTACTATCCCACATTATGTAACTTTAGTGGATTTTTACTTGAGTTAACATCAAAGAGGACAAATGTGTTGCTGATTTGCTGCACTGAGAGGCAGCGGTCTGTTTAGTTTTCTCTGCCTGTGGATACTAAAGGCTCTAGCATGGTTGCCGCGTCTGCTCGCGCAAGCGGTGTTGATGACGTCACGAGTTCGTGCCCGCCATAGGACCCTATATAGTGGCGCAAGTCGTTGCGCGCCAGTAGTTGCAATTTTCTCCGTCACAGAGGTGGCGCTGCTACGTGAAGGTTACCTCTACTCTACAAGCACGAAAGTGGAGAAGAAAACAATGCCGCTGTCAAGAGCAAGAATACTGTAATTAATGATACTGCTGCAGTATTCGGATCATTTTAATTTTTTAATTCAGTTAATAGAGGTGAAGGTTTGAAGCCCCCGGCATCAACAGAGTCTCTGCCCTCTTCTTTGCTTTCACGTATCTGTCCCGTAGCTTCTTCCACACATTCTTACAGAACTCTCCCTCTTTCCCCAAAGTTCTGCCCATCTCTGTGCACCAGTTTTGGGAGTTTACGTGCTCCCTGTGCTGTTTCACTGCAGTGTCGTACAGCTGCCTGTACAAACGCACCTCCTCACTGAGCCTGGTCTCACATCGGTCCATCCGGTTCGTTGTGCTCGGCGCCGCCAAGTTACAAAAATCGACTGGTGCACGACAACGCGCTGCGCCGTCTTTTCAAGGGAAGCGCCATGCCTGAAACGTCATTTTGACGTCACGGTCCACCACCGCCGTGACAGACGCGGCAACCATGCTACCGCCTTAAGGGGGAAACTAGGACGGCGTGGGGGCCTTGCTCATCACGCAGTCTCCCTATGCCCCTCCCAGTGATTTAGCAACCTGCTCTGTGTGTTGTGTTCAACTGGCAAATTGTCCTGCCTATCTCCACTGTAAAGTCTCACCATGTCGAGTTGTGCATGATTTACAGTTCATGTATCGAGGTCACAATAGTCTAGCTGCTCTTATCAGTGTACTTGTGCGTCCATCCCCGTCATAAAGGTCCTTTTTTTCAATCTCTGAGCAGAAGTTTTTCTTGGAATGGGTAAGATGGGAACTGTCAGTGATAGAGAAACACGTGCACATAGTAGTATTTTGACAGAGCTGGTACGTGTGTGTCCTGCCAGCACACACTCCCCTGCCCTCCTGTTTGTTGGCAGCAGTGAAGCAGCTTGCACACACAGACCAGAGGAGGTTCACATAAGAGGCTTGAGGATCAGCATCCATTTCATTGATCTTGCATGTTATCACAAGTATAAATTAAGTGGAGACTTATCAGGTGGATCCTATTAGGTTTTGACCACTCGGAGGACAGCTACATAGCTCAACTTCTTCATTACATCTTACCTGAGAATGACTCAGCAACTATGAGCAGTAGGCTGTGTTTTTATTCTTTCAATTAAGAATAGTAACTCATCTGGGTTTTTACTTTAAATGTGTCGCACTTTGCCTCTAAAAACCGTTTACTTGTGCCTGTAGTGCAGAAAGCTGAGACTGTAAAGTAAGCCCTGATGCATTAGCGCTCCTCCTCTCCACTCCCCCTCCCTCTCTCTATCTTGGCCCTCTGAGCTTTTATGGCCACATGAGCAGCAAGCACATGGCTAGCCGGAGCCGCGTGACGTCACCCCCCCCCCCCCCCCCCCCCCCTGCTGGGCCCCTACCCAGTGCTGCAACAGGCAGGACTTGCTGTACAACTAGGCTTAACAGCAGCAGGGAGGGAGCATGGAGTGGTAAACACAAGGCTCAGTTTACTCCAGTCGCACTTCATTTCCCCCTCTGGCTGAACTTGTTCCTCCACTGCTTGTCCTTAAATGCCAGTCTGGTAAATGCTGTGAGATCTAAGCGATAAAGCCTAAAATGTGGAGTTGTTTCAATATTTAGCGTTTATTCGTTGTGCAAACAATGGCATATTTCCTTTTAGGCCTTGCCTTAAATAATGTCCTCCTTTGTATCATTCAAAGCTGAACAATTACAAAAATGTCAATCTGCCTTCCTTGTTTGTTGTGATCAGTGTGCTTTAATGTTACTATGGTCCTTCTTTATAGTTTAACAAAAAAAGTCTTGATTAAGTACATTGTAGTATTAATTTTATTCTTTTATAATTTCACAGAGAAAACACAGCCAAGCTTGATGGTTGCAGATTAGCGTGTCGTTAGTGACAACACAGCTATATTAACTTCTGACCAGTTTCTTCCCAGCTAAGATCGGGTAACTAGGCCAGCTATGAGTTACAAAAGCTTGTACACGTAAAGTAGGTATTCCTCTCCGCAGACAAGCCTTTAATTGTTGTAGGTCAAGCACCACGTGAATTCTCCATTTCAGCTTGAAGGCGCAACAAAACGAGAGTTTATAGTTACCACAGTGTCACAAGACCTGTGCAGAAGCCTGATCAGCCAGCCAGACTTAGCAGCATGTCTGCAACGTGGCTCCTGTGCTTCTGGCCCTTTAAGAAAATCCAGCCTTGTGCTGCCTGTCCCTGCTGCTGCAGAAGTGAGTCAGAGTACAGCTTGTATTCCTCCCTTTCAATCTGCCCCCCCTCTTCCCTTCTCTGGGGGCCATGTGCTCAGCACTCGCATTGCTTGTGACAGCACTTGAGCAGTGTTTACCTTGCTTGCACACACACAGTTCAGCCTCACTCTGTTCTAATCTAGATTTACACACAGCAACAAAGCTGAGGTGAGTCCTCATGTCATGTGCAAAGAGGTTTCTTGGCACCTTGTGGCCCACCAACATGACAATGGAGTCGTGTGATCCGTCTGCTACAGACTTAGTTCTCAGGTTTACGTGGTTAATCTCTCAATAGCGGTTTCTAAAAAGATGACCATGCTGTCGGCTTTGTCCACCACCAGCTCTTTAAAGGAGACTTCCGTGGGTCTCTGTGTTTGTGGAACATTTCCTTATTTTCTCTCATTTCTTCTCCATGAGTCATAGTTTTAAACATGCACTGCTGTGCCACCACTCACGTAAGGCTGCGTGCAGGTGAGGAGGCGGCAGCCAGACCTTTTCGGAGCACGTCACATTTGTTTCAGCCAGACAGACTTTTAAAATCAAGGTTTAAACGTTAGCATCATTAAACACCAAACAGCACCGTTAGCCCATTAAAGTATCCATGTTAAGGTTTCTAGGGAAACATTGGGAGGTTTTAAGATGTTTCCCTGACAACCAAAGATGGGGGCAGCTTAGTACATTGTATGCAGACTAAAGATGATGTTGCAGCCTTCACACTGATGCATGGAGCTCCACAGCTGACAGGGAGTGCTGCTGATTCTCACATCTGTCTAAAGAGTGTATGATAAGGAAGTGTTCATCAATGAAGTATTTGTTCTTTCCTGCTCATTAAGCCCTGAAATGTAGCTTAAATCAACATAGAATTTCCATTATTCTAGAGATAATTTTATTCTCTGAACATGTTCCATTTGAATATTTTTGACCGAGAATAGATGCAAAGTTTGAACTCCTATTACCTTCAAATAGCATTTAACCATACATTTTACATCTCATTACCTGTGCTACACATCTCAGACATTTAACAATATTCAATGGAGACATAAACAGTTTGTTTTTTATTTTTATATATATATATATATATATATATATATATATAAGATTAAATAGCTGTCAGAGTCCAGTGGGAAACAACAAAAGTACAGACCACTTGCCCCGTGCGTCCCTAATCCTGGATAAGAGCTAGACAGAGACAGGTGCTGAATCTCACTGGGACCGCCTTTTGTCCTCTTTTGCTATTTACGTACATGTGCGTTGTACAGTGCATGTACACAGCATGCAAGCATGTAAATGGAGAAAAGCCATAAACAACCCTAAGCTTAAAAATCCCCTTTTTTGACATTTACAGTACTCTCACATACATATGAACACTAACAGGAAGTCCACCCTTTCAGTACATGGCTTTATGATTCTGAGTCCTCAGGTTTCAGGTTTTCACAGTCACTTCTCAGGTTTTTCCTCAGTGAGGCCATCGATTTTACAGAATAGATTGAGTAAGCTGTATTCAGTGTTTAATTAACAATTTGTTTAGTTATAACGCTCAATAAAATAATTATGTGGTGTGTTTTTGTTTGTGTAGCCTTGGTTGGTAATTGTTTAGCCGGAAAGAGTTGCCTCAAATAGTGGGCGCGTTGTTGATCATAGTCTCTTTCAAGGAGATAATCTTCTTGGCTTTTGTTAGAATTTTGGTGAGGTTTCAGGCTTTCTTTAACTTTTCCTGCTGTGTGCACGGGAGTCTTGCTCAGTCAGCTGGTAAAAGGGAAACTGGGTCACATGGAGCTACTGCCAGGAAGCACCTCCTCCTTTCCATACTTGTCTCATTCATCCCTCCCTCCTCCTCCTCCTCCTCCTCATCCTCCAGGCTGTAGCTCTGTTACTTTGCCCACTGCACACAGCCACGTTTTTGGGTTTTGTTGGAAATGTTCCTAATCAATCTGCAGTGAAAAAAAACAAAAACAGAACACGCCTCATATTGTATTTATTCAAAAGCCAATCCTGTCTTGTGGAAAAACAATGTTTAGATCACTGAGCTGTTGGAAATGGTGGAGGAAGTATGTCATGATAAATATAACTGATCTTACCCGAATAATATTAAGTTAAATTAATTAGACTTAATTAAGTCTAATACATCTAAAATAACAGTAACCAAAACTACATTTACCCCATATTTACTGGTGGTACTTAACAGTAGTGTAAGGTTACTCTGGCCATGACTTAATGAACTAACAAAGAGGCCATTCTTCAGCCAAAGCCAATTTTAAAGAAAGATTCTGTTTCTTGAAATTTGTCTTGGTTAAATATTGGTTAGTTAAATATTGCTGACAAAAAATATCCCATGGACTCTTCTCTTAGTGTAATAATTTTAACCATTTTCTGTTTGTCTCATTTCCCCGTTCAGACACTGAAGCGCAAAGAGAAGGAGTACGAGCACGACATGGAACGATTGGCCAGAGAGAAGATTGCCACCCAACAGCGACTAGCAGAGCTGAAGAACGAGTTGAGCCAGTGGATGGATGTGATTGAGATCGACCGTGCCCTGCGACAGACAGTACAGCCAGAGGAGGACCAGGCTTCAACATCCACAGCCTCCGGTAGGTGGGCAGAGTGGATTTAGTGGGAGTTTGAAGTCCGTGTGAAACTGCATGTTCTTACAGACCTCAGAGCACAGTCCTGCTTTTGTTTTAAGAATAAATAAAAATTTGCCTGCCCAATGTTAACTGTTTTGACTTTTTCAGCGAACCAAACTTTGAAAATATTACAGTGGATCATATGTGTACATCACTGTATCTACTACTTTAATTATTTGTTGTTTCAGAGGGGGAAGACATTATGGATGACGACCTGGATGAAGAGACCACACCGAAAGCACCGACTGCCTTACCCACTGTGCCTCACATTACGAAAGCTGAGACTGCAGCACACAATCAGACTCCAAGCCTGACACCTGCCACCACTACCTCCATCATCACCCAGCACATCTCCATCAAAAACAAAGCCACCCTGCGCCAGCTACAGCCACCATTAATGACTCCTCCACAGCCACTGTCCAGACCTGCAGCTCCATCACTAACACTAATGACCACTACATCCAGCACACCCACCACTGCCAGTCAGTCCTTGATCCCCACCCATACACATATGGTGACCACGCCCACTTTACATCCTACAGTTATTGCCCATGCTTCAGTGTCCCACCCCTCAGTCATCCAAACAGTGAACCATGTAATCCACGGAGGTTGTGCCAAACATGTTGCCCACCTGGCACCCTCCACCACCACCAGCTCTGTGCAGTTAGCCCCTAGTCACCAGCCCATTGGCCACATCACTGTGCACCCAGTGGCTCACCTGAGCCAGCATATACCTGCCCTCTACCCGCAACCAGTGGCTGTCACACAGCCAGCTGTGGTGGGTCATATCACTCACACATTCAACCATGCCCACCCTCAGGTGAACGGCACCGCCCCTAACCAAGCAGCTGCCACCATTGTTGGTAAGCAGACAACAGTAAGCACCCAGATGATGGCACACCACCCGCAGCTGGTGGGTCAGACAGTAATTAACCCTGTGACAATGGTCACTATGCCCTCCTTCCCCATCAGCACTCTGAAGCTGGCTTGAATGCTGCCATCAAGACTGCTGGGCAGTAGATGAAGATACCATACACATGGGGAGAACTCCAAAGCTCTGACCAGGTTATCAACAGGCCCACATTTAGGATGGGAGAGTTGCAGAAGACCCTGATGATCTGAAGAGTGACTATAATTCAGAAGCATTACAGGAGACATGAAGCCGTGAACAATACTAAGACGAAACATAAACCTCTGTCAATACTGGTCTGCCACAACTTCCTAAAAACAGAATCCTGAATTTAGGATAGACCAGGCTGCATGTGGCTGACAGTCATGTTACCTGTGTGTGGTCATACACAGCGGGCAGACGTGCAGATTTAGACCATCACTTCCTATCTATTGTTGCAGATAATGAAGCAGTAGTTACTCTCATGAGCTTCACAGAAACAATTTCACACAGAAAAATGTTGTGCTGCCTTTATAAAGGCAGACAGCGTAGGATCTGAGAGCTGGACCGCCATAAACAGGGGAGCTCCTCCCTTCCAGCAGCAGCACATGCCGTCAGCTGGAGCTAAATCATGGACTGAACTAAACACCCCCGCACAGGAGCAGCAGTCATCAGTGACGGTGCATACAGCAGCAGCGCCCCCTACTGCCTGTTTGTGGTCAGTGTAACAGTACTATCTCTGTGATGATGGAAAAAGTATAATACTGATGGATATTAATCGTATAACAACCACTTTGGTCAAATTTTGTGCAGTTTTGCCAGGGTTTGGTTTTGACAATCAAGATGTCACTTATGACTCATTTATGTCCTTTAAACATAATTATGATTGTACACCGGGCACAGTTAAGATACAGCTGCTACTACCTTTCATATACTTCTACGTCATTTTACGTCACCAGAGACACAACCGATGCAGATATATCCGCCAGCCAAGTTTAGTTAGTTTGAACATGAAAAAAAAGGTCCATACAATTAAGTAAATTTTGTCTATGCTGTGTTGTACTGAAAGTGATGGGATGTGTGTTTGCATGTTACAAATGCATGCCGCGATTGTGTTAAGTGATCTCTCTGAAAGCCAGAACCTGACGTTGTGTGCGTATAAACTTCAAGTTACTGTAGAAATGTGTCAGATTGTGGCAACGATTTGAAGCCATGTAGGTGGGACTTTAACAGCAGACATAAATTCAGTTAATGTGTGTAAATTTAAGACCATCCTTTTACAAAGCCAGCACTGTGAACATTTCTACTGTGTAAATGAGCAGCCGACCTGCAGTCTGACATAGCACTTAGCAGAGCAGCAGTAAGCCATGCTCTCCAAAACTAATCTGAATGTACTGATCTGAGAACAGATGTGGAGCAGCACACTCCGCAGGAGTCACTATTTTTTTTTTTTTTTTTTTTTTCAAAAAATGCGACTACATTATAAAAGCAAGTGTACATAAAGTGTAACTTTTTTTTTTCTTTTTTAAATTTTAAATCTACTGTTGCTTGTTTCATCTGATGAATAACTTTTGTTAAATGTAACTTTACAATATAGCCCCCCCCCCCCCCCCCCCCCCTTCTGGGACCATGTACAGTGTGTGTGAGGGGATTACAACTTCAAAGACCTCTTCCCATCAAATTCACCCACATTTTAAAGTCTTTGCCCCTTACTTTTTTTCCCCCTACATTGTTCTATTGCAATTTTATTACAGCAGGGACTTATTTTTTTTGCTCCGTTTCTACTGCAAGACGAAGCACCCTTCTCCCACGTTTGGATTTCACGTTAATCATCCCGGGAAACTGCATTTTGGAATTGTATTGCAGCAAAACTAATGTATAAAAAAAGTTAACAGGGAAAAATATACTTGAAGAAGCAACAGTATCATGTGTGTTTTCCCTATGGAGAAAGTTCAAATGTATATAGCCTGTAAATGTTGGGCTGCGTATATAGATTTAACTGTATTATGTAAAAGAAAAATACTCTGGAGAATATGTTAAATTTAAAATTTATAAAAAATACATAATAAAATTGTACTGTTTACAATTACCATGATCTGCTTCTTTAAACAGTTTCTTTATAACAACTGAAGACTAGAGCGAACACTCGCTCCATTCAACATGGAAAAACCAGTTATAAATTTAAAAAAAGTTTTCACTGCTTTAACAGTTTGTGGTAGATCTAAAAGGTGTTTGACAGTCGCAGATGTGCCAAGAAGAAACCATGATTTCAGGTTTGTGAAGCTTTGTGCAAACTCACAAGGCACATAAGAGGTGTTAGGCTGGCCTGAATTAAATCTAGGGAGGGGGTTTCAGCCTCCAAAGAAGGAAGACTAGTAAAGCCATCTGAATGAAACTCGACTCTTGAGAAAAAGAAAACCTACATACAGTAAAACACGGCTGAGATAATATCATCCTGTGGGGCAGCATTGTTGCCTCCCGTACTGAAGATACTGAAGGAATGATTAAATCAGATGAATAAGACATTTGAGTCTAATATGTCAGACAGCCATGTTTGAGGTGAAGGTATTTGGACCCAAATCACAAATCAAACTAAAGAAAGGTTGAAAAAGGAAATGATGGCCAGTTACAAACCTGATCCCACTGAAAACCTTTGGAAGTTGGTCATGGCAAAAATGACTCCCGTGAAACGTTAAACAGCATAAAATACCAAAGGACAGGAAGACGACAAGCTTATTAGATGGTAACATTTAGAGGTGGTCATCCTTGCAAATAGTTCTGCAACCAAATATTAACTAAAAGGTACTAAGAATTAAGCCTGAAATTTTGCCTTTTCATAACCAAAACATTTCAAATGAAGAGCTTTTAATATGTATAGCAATCATTGAAAATTAAAATTGTACAATTTTGGGTCATCACACAAATTTAAAGAGTTGGAGGCCCGACCACTGCTCATACTGACAAAATCACGAATGTTTCATTTTTCAAATCTAGGAAGGTTTTCAAAAAGTAAAGCAGTGTCAAAATCGGTGCATTTTAAGTGTAGTTTTGACAATACTGGTACACTGAGCTGACCTTGTAACCGCAACAACACGGTCACATTTACAGACTAGAAAGCACTTGAGGTTGCCTGATGTTATTATTTATGAAGACGTTTTGAAAAAGTGTGAAAATATTTAAACATTTTGAGTTTGCAGGGCTAAATAGAGAAATGGATGAGGAGCTAAAAAAAGATCTTACCTCGTGAATTACGTTGACGCTCAGGCTTCGTGTCAGGTCCTACAGCAAATACACGTTTTAACTATGGATGTATTAGATTTTAATTTAGAGTTGAGCAAGATGGCGTAGACGTTCGTTAACGAAGCCCGCTAACCGTCGTCAACAGGTGGTCAGGTTGTTCGTTTTAATGGCGGTTTGTTGATTAATTGGTTGATGTAAAAGTTGCCAGCGATTCAGAGTTACTGTATACAATACAGATATACTTCGGGAACTCGACCTGGTATTTCGGGGTAACACCAGCTGTTGACAATTATCTGACTTCTCCAAGAGAGTCTGGCTGCAGACGTTGATTAGCTAAATTCGAGGGGGCGGGGTTTTAACAAAGGTCTACCCTAAAGTCAGAACTCCATTAACAAAACCGTTAATTTTATTTTAGTTGTAGCGTCTGACACGATAAAAGAAAAAGAAAGGCAAAAAAAAAAAAACTGTAACATCCTGAATTTATATTTTGAGACCATGCAGTGAATCCCTCAGTCTGTTTAAACACACCATGAAGTAAAAAACATTATCTGAATGAGCATGAAATTCTGTTCATATTTTATTACAATATTAGAATTTGTACATGTTGTCCTCTCCGATTAACGTTTCATTTAGAAATTCATTACATAAATATACTCAAAAACGTAGAATAACAGAAGTCAGATTTAATATAAAACAAATTTAAAAAACAGAAGTATTACCTGACTTTCGGACAGAAGCTGGAGGAATGTTTTTTTTTCTTTTCTTTCCTTTTAAACAAAAGCCACACAAATGATCCGTTACATAGAAACAATCTGCAAGAAAATTATGTTCAACTCATTTTTAAGGATAAATCCAAAATTTTGGAACATTAACTTTATCAAGGGTCATTCGGTAAATGTTAAGATTAGTACTTAACAAACATAAGACTTTACCTGAAGTGAGAACATACGATAATGACCAACCAAAATATATATATTCCAAAAAATCTGTTCTTTCTCCAACATCTGATTACTAATAACCTTTTGGTAACTAAACTGCAATCTGAGATACTGTCAAAAAACACATGCAAAAATAAATACGCTGTCCACTGATGCAACCCTGCTCCTGGAAGCTCACCTCATGATAATCTGGGGTCTTGTCTCAAGTTCTGGGCCAACACTGCAATAACTCTCTCTTGGGGACTTATACTCCAAATCATATAGGACTCGATAGTTTTAAATGGCACATTATTATGTATGCTAACATGGCTATCAGTGATCTTGTGTGAGTTAAGACTGGCCAACATTTAGCAGAGCCTCTGACACCCGTGAAGTCAGACACTGTAGGTGGCGAAACGTAAAAAACATGCAGATGCTCATAAAACAAAACATACATAAAGATGACACCAAGTTAACCAACAATAACCTCAGTGGAAGGAAAGTGTACACTCATATAATCCATATGAAGTCAAGCAGCGTGTTAAGGTGAAAAACAGAGTATGAAAATTAAATTAAAACATGCTTGTTGACCTACAGAGAGAATAAAAATAAACCCATGAGTAAAGTGTGCTTAAAACACGAACAGGTCACCAGTACTTTGATGTAAGCCTCTTCAACCTAAAAAAACCCAAAACAAACCCCGTGACCATGTGGCTAAATGAGAGTTCAGATATGTGAGTCGGATTCATTCAAACAAACATCAGAGTGGAGGAGGCCAGGAGCTCTGCAGCAGAGGTGACATTAATGTCAGAGGTTCTGGAGAGAATAACGGGAGTCGCCAAGCTGCAAAATGTCACAACTTCTCACCACCTCCTCCCCGGGTCCATGTGAAACATGCTGATGATGAGGCTGAGGGGTGGCTGGGTGGCCGCCGGGCGATGTCAATGTTCCAAGAGTGGAATAAGGGATTCCTGGCTGCTTGCTTTTATGTACACAGTGCGACTGAGGTCCTGCGTTAATGCCCGTCTTTCTGAGTGATCAAATGATCCTGAATCCTCTGCAGCATCTCCTGCATCCGCCGCAGCTGTGAGGAGAGACGAGGAAGTAATGAGTGACACGATAATGATGCGACACACGAACATCTTCTCTAACAGCTACACTGACTGCCTGGGGTTTTATAAAGGCTCATTATTTACACGTGACTGCACAGAAAACAAATCAATAACGCTGGGAGGTCATGTGCGCCGCCATGGTCACGTGACCTGTGCTGAACAACAGCGGGGGGTGAACCTGAGTCGGAGTCGGCTACGCTATAGAACGTCTCAGGAGACCTTAGAGGCAATTTTAGGATTTTTTAAAATAAATAAATTAGTATCAACTAGTTCCTAAACCTCCTTGTATCTGTTAACAACTCAAACTCATGACATTAGAAGTAAGTCAGCGGTTTTAGTAGCGTGATTATTGTTCTTCATGTTGAACAGTGTGAGAACTAATTGTAGCCGTCATGGGAATATTTTGATTTCTATGTTCAATCTTAACTGATGTTAACACAGAAAATAAAAAAAAAACAGATGAGGAAAAAAATAGTCTCTTTATTCAGTTCAGTCATTGAATTTATAGGATTAGGTTTGGGGAGGGAGGAGGAAAAGAAATTGAAACACACTGTCATGGACACATTGTCAGCTGTATTTGACCGTACTACCTGTTCTTATCCTGCCCGTGTTGGACGACCTCTCACCACAGAGGACGTACTGAACCTGTTCAGCTGCTTATTCCTGCTCAGTCAGACTTCGTTGAAAGAAAACTTTAAAACAAGCAAACTGGCTCCATATCTGAAGAACTGAAATGTTAGGAATCTATAAAGGATCTATAAAGTTTCTTTTCGTTACATCAACAAAAACTCTTCCCCTAAAAGTAGATATTCTAGCCATCGCTCAGTTGATCATCACAAAGTATTCTGAATCTGCTTCATACTCCTTAGGGCCTCGTTTAAGCAGGGCTGCGTCCTGTTTACAGATTCAGCCGACACTGAAATTGATCTTTCGTTGATTTAATATGCTTTTTGTTGACGGTGTGTGAATCTTTACCCACGTCAGTGTATTGCAGAAGGCTATGGTCTGTTCATTTCATATCTTTGCTAAACTGCTGTTGCAGCTGAAATATCCCTGAGCAGATAGTTTCAAATTGAATCAGAATAAGTGTTAATTAAATAAAAAAATTAATCAAATTGGAACAATGCGAGTCAAGTCAGGAAATCTGTGGTGATACCCAACCCTAACCAGCTAGTGCTGAAGCAGTAATGAACACTTGTTATTAACTCAGAGTGACGTGATGCTGTTAGTATTGTTAGAAAACTTTTATTTCTACACCTGAGGTGGTAATCCAAAACCAACTCGGCTGAAGCTCTGACACTAGATGACGACATACTTACAGTCACGTGAAAAGGAAACACACTCTCTTTCAATTCCAAGGTTTTAAATATCAGGACATTGACAAAACTATGCAAAAATACTAAAGCAGTGAGAAAACCTACTGTTATTCAAATGTACTTGATTTATGGCTATGAGGTCCAAAAAAATCTAGCTTTCTCTTACTTGGGGAATACACCATCCACTCCAGCTTTAATCAATCATCACTGAGCGCAAACACCTCTATATAAACAGAAGTTTAGTCAATTTTCTGGACTGAAGCATTCAGGTGTGTGTTAACACGATGCCAAGGAGGAAAGACATCAGCGATGATCACGGAGAAGCAACTGTTGCTGCCCATCAATCTGGGAAGGGTTAAAAGGTCATTTTAAATTATTTAAAGTCCATCATTCTACAAAGGTTATTCTCGAGTGGAAAACTTTCAGGAGTTGTCAGTCTTCCCAGCAGTGGATGTTCCAGTAAGTTCACCCCAAGCTCAGACTGTACAATTGTCTGCTCAGAGAAACTGCAGATAACCCCAGAGCTCCAGCTCAGACTGTCCAGCCTCAGTATGTTAGATGTTACAGTTCATGACAGTGAAATTAGGAAAATATTGAACTATGAATTGTTTGGTGGGAAAACCAGAAGAAAGTCTTTTCTCTATAAAAAGAGCATGGGAGCACATGAACAAACCACAAGATTTCTGGAACAATGTCCTTAGGACAGACTTGACTTGACTTGATCTGAAGTGGAGATGTTTGGTCATCGTGCACAGCAGCATGCACATCAGCACAAACACCTGTGAAACACGGTAGTGGGGGGGGTGATGATTTGGGCTTGTTTTGCAGCCACAGGACCTGGGCCCCTTGCAGTCACTGAGTCGACCACAAACTCGTCTGTACATCAAAGTATTCTGGAGTCAAATGAGAGGCCAGCTAAGCAAAATCTAAAGCTTGGCTGAAACTGGGTCATGAAACGGGACAATGATCCAAACTTCAAATGAACTGAAGCAACATCGTAAAGAAGATTGGACCAAAGTTTCTCCACAGAGACGGACAACATTATTTACTATTTTTAGGGGGTTCTACAAGCTGTAAGACCTGGTAAGAACCAGATGATTCTTTTATCATGTCTTGATATTTAAAACCTTAAAACTAAGATGGTGTTCCCTCTTCTTCTCATGACTGAACTGCATGCTTCTGACCTTCATGTGGCTTAACATGAATCTAAAACTCAAACTGTAACAAACTCTTTTCTTATAATACAGGTTTAATAAATATAACTGCATCACACCATGTTTTTGAGTCTTCAAAAACATAAACGCGATGTTCTTCCACTTTAAGAAAAAAATAAAACTTAAGGGTAAACTAAATCTGCGAGCCACTCAGGAGGTTTCGTCAGCTTTCTGATCTGAGTGCGTCTCCTGGCTGGGCTGAGGGTCTGAGTGCTCATGCTGCTCAGAGTTGTGCCGAGACTTGTGCTCTTGGCCGTGATGCGACTCCAGTTCGCGGTCGGCGAGCCGTACCTCCTCATCTTTCTCTCGGATGAGCTTCTCCGTCTCGCTCTCCGCCACTCCGGGCACCATGGGGATGGGGAAGTCTGTGCCACTCTCCCTGGTTAGTTTACTGCAGAGAAATGTGTTGAACAGAAACATTTCATGTTCACATGTATTTCACGAGCTGCTGACCTCTTTCAAACAGATACCAGGTAATTGTGAGAGCCTCGGAGGAGTAAAGAAAAAACATGCGACCTAACTGATGATCTAAGTCTCTCAGTGTGAGCATACTTGCGGTTGCGCTCCTTTACGACCATGCGGGTCATGTTCTGGATGCAGTGGGCTCTGTAGTTCTCGTAGTGAGTCTCCCGGGTCACGTCTTTGAGGTCCTGCATGTGTGTGCGAACGAGCATGTTCCTCAGCTTCACAAAATCGCAGTGTGCCGAGTTCTCCACTGAAACCCACACAGGGAAGATCTACTATGAATTCTGCTAACCCACTGACAGGATCACCACCGCCATGCAGGCAGCTGTGAGCTTATCGGTAAGAACGATCAACCAACGGACGTGAGATGTCAGCTTATGTATGTATATCAACACAAAACGTTGTCTAAAGGGAGTTTTCTCTTTTGCTCTCACTCTTAAATCAGTTTAACCATAAATCATTTTTAACTGTTGAACTACCTTCTACGATGCCCCAGGGGTAGAGACGGCCTCGCACCCTTTTCCCTTTGGCCTCCACCACCGTATTGCTGCCAATTACAGCAAAAGGAATGCTTTCCTTGAAGGCAGAACAGAAAAAGTCGTAAGATTAAAATGACATTTCAAAAGCATCTGGCAGGACAGAAAGTAGACATGAACTTTGTGTTGATTCCTTCAGTTCTTCCTCTGTTTCTGCAGTTAACACACAGCTCCCATCAGAGACTACACTGATGCCCCCTCTATCCTCACTACCAGCTCATGATGTGAGGCGGTGTACAAGGGCCGACTCATCAAAACTGTCAAGACTGCAAGGCAGTTTGTTTATATGGCCTTTACATTCATCTTAATGCCACTTCACTCAATAACTGGATTAATGGATTAGATGTTTTCAGGCCAAAAAATGAGTTTGGTGTCTAAATATGAGAAAAAGGAAAAAAAAGAAACTTAATTATTGGACACATACAAAGTATCACGGATTTTAAGCACAGACTTTAAGCTTTAAGTTGAGAATACTTGTATTAGAATTGGAAGAAGCGTTTAGGAAGTGTTTACTGAAAGTAAATGCACAAATTAACAGAGACATAAAAAAATCCCCATTGTTAGAATTTGCCAACAATCCACGCAGGCTGAAATCTGAAAACTATGGACGTCACCAAAACAGCTGGTTCTCTCCTCTGTGACACTTTGTCAGGCCTTTACTGCAGCTGCCTTTAGTCGTTATTTAACTGGGTTAAATGCATTTCGATGAAGTTGAGATCAGGTGATCAAGTTTTTGGCAAATTCTTGTTTGTTCAATGGCTTCTCGAGTTTTCAGATAATGCTATTTGACATATGGCAACAACCTGAGTTTTCTTAATCAAAATAAAGTGTGCGCCGTTTGTCCTGCAAACCTCAAACTGACGATGAAAAGAAAGGAGACTGAAAGACATCTGGAGGCTGCTCACCTTCAACTCGTGGTCTTGTTGCTTAAACTCCTCATCCTCATCAGAGTCGCAGTCAGGGAACTGATAAATCTTGATACCGTACTGCTCAATCTCCTCTCTGATCTTCAGGGATAAGAGAAATAGAATTTATCAGGAGTTTACATGATGTGACAAAACACGTGTAAGGACTGAAGCATTGATCGTCTTACCTTAAATTTCTTTTTCTTGACCTCACTAGGGGTGAGTGTGTCTGCTTTAGCCAAGACTGGGACGATGTTGACCTTCTCATGCAGAGCCTTCATAAATTCCACATCCAACGGCCGAAGGCTGGAAAAGGTGCAAAACACTCCTTAAAGATGCTGTGACACCATACTGCACACATTTGTGTCACAGATGAAAAGTATCCTTGAGAGAAATTATGCTATTTTTCAACTGATAATTTACTGTTACACAGCATGCTTATGGTTGGATAATTAGGCGATAAACTGTTTGGTACCATGCTCTTAAGACACTTTGAAAAGATTTGAGTTCGAATTAGGATTTTTAGAAATGCTTTTGGACATGCAGTGATTTAGAGTGGATGTTATTCAGATATGGATATATGAATCAATAGTCATATTTCTTTTTTTGGCCTGATTGTTAAGTAGAAAAACTGATCTGTATCTGAATGTGGAGCGAACCGATCAGTCAGGGTTTTATCTGATGAGTAATGATAGAAGCTCATCAGCAGAGGGAGCAGTTTCTCCATCTCTGTCACAATGACCACACACTGCACCGTCACTTGACTATTCACTCCCGTGAATTTCTTCCGTGATGAGCACAGCGATGTGGAACAGTGCATGTGTACAACTGTGCTGAAAAGTACCACATCAGCACTCGGCACAAGCAACTGATTAGTGTGAAAGCATTGCAGCAGATGTAAATTCACCTGAAGGCAGCTGAGCACTGTTTTAACTCGGAGCAAGAGCTGCTGCATTAATAATTTCTTGGGCTGAGTGCACAGCAAGCATATACCGGTAGACTCGAGGGTTGTGATAAATCCCCGGACAAAGTGCGGACAAAGGCTGTGAATGAACACATGTAATGGGATGAAATTGATCTGTTGTTAGGGAGGGTGAAGATAATTGTTAAAAATAAGCCTCCCCTGGTTTTCTAGATACACATAAATGCTGGTGCAGACGTCACGTGCTGCAGCACAAAGGGGTAAATATCCCCCACTAGTAGGAAAAGAGACAGCAGGCGGGCTCACTAATTCCTAGAAGAGAACCGCAGCTTTGTCATACCCATGACCGAAGGGCGAAATAAAATAGAGGCAGCAGTGTACGCGGTTGTCCTGGATGTTCTTGCGGTTGAGGCCACTCTCATCCCTGAAGTATTGCTCGAACTGCTGGTCGATGTAGTCAGCCACCGACTTCCAGCTAGAGCAGAAACACAAAGGGGCGTTCAGCCTCTGAGGCAATGCAAGAGCACACATGATTTTTATAACAACAGTAGAGCTAAAATCATATTATCCATCTACGAATATTCATACAGCAGCTTCAGTTAGTCTGGGGTTAATTCACTCATTAAGGCTGACACGTACCACTCAGTGTTATTTACAGCATCCCCAAATCCAGGAGTGTCCACAATAGTCAGCTTCAGTTTGACGCCTTTCTCCTCTATATCCACAGTGTTTTTGGTGATTTCAACGGTCTGTGTGATTCGCTCTGGGGAAACGAGGCTCAGTTTTTAAAAAGCAGTCGCAACACAACACACAAAAGTGGAAAGTGGTGTCTTCATCACCTTCAGCATTGAGCAGCTTCCTATCTTTGTACAGATCTGTGAGAAACAGGCTGTTGACCAGGGTGGACTTTCCCAGGCCAGACTCACCTTCAAACAAAGAACAACAAAGAAAAACAGCGCGGCTTAAGACCTTGTGATTAGCAGTCAAACTAAAGGGTAGGCTTAGGATCAAATGTCTTCTAATGTGTGAACTAGGATTTACCTGCCACCATGAGAGTGAAGTCAAATCCTTTTTTGACTGATTTGCGGTGCACCTGGTTTGGCAGCGTTGCAAAACCCACATATTCCTTGTCCTGGTCCTAAAAGTAAACATAGAGAGGAAAAAGCTCCATCAGTGAAACGCATATACCGTAGATATACGTCTGCGTAACAATGCGTCAGTGTTATCGAACACAACAAGAATTTAGCTTCTAAATAAGGTCAACAACACACACAGCAACACCCATTCTGCCTTCATGTCCCATTACAAGAAAAAAAAAAAAAAGAAGAGTAAAACTAAGCTTTTTCAACCCCGTTTGTTTTTAACCTCACTGCACTTGTGCACAACTCTGACTTGACAACTCTGACTCTGACTTGTCAAGCGGATCAACCAGTCAGAGGAACAATTTAAAGCCTTAAAAGCAGAGCTAAACCACACAGAGCTTGTTTATCTTCTCTGGGTCCATCGCCTCCTTGTATTACCTCATTATTCTCATAAGGGTCATAAAGAGCCCAGGGGCTCCTCGGTCTGGATTGGCTGATGGTGGACGACAAGTCAAACTCCACACTTCTGCTCTGTGGCAAGCTGGGGTCTGAACCTGAATCTGACTGGGCCCTACCCGCCACAGGGGGGCGCAGATAAGACGGGGTGTGGGGGCGCTCTTGGCCCTCAGCCTCTCTGACTGCATCATGAACCTCATGGCCATGATGGCGGTGTTGGCTTTGCCTTCCGTGATGCTGAGGGTCGTGCATTAAGTTCTCCACTTCTGAGTCGTCTGAATGGCTTGAATTCTAGAGAGACACCAAGGTTGGAGGGGATACATGAGGCGGTTCAGAGGACGAGGAGGAAATATAGGTACAGGACAGGTAGAGTGCCAGTGTCAAAGGAAAGATTTGGGGATCCAGGCGGCACACATTCTTTAGAAATGATAGCTGTACTTCAATGTGATGGCTTTGAAATGCACAGAAAAGACAACAAGATTCTGACATTTACATGGACTAAGTTGTTCTTTCAGAAAGCTGATCCTTGTTTTTTGGGATACTTTAAAATGAGTGCAAAGCAAATGCTGACATTACCAAAGAAAGTTCTCTCATCTAGCTTTAAGCTAGGAAATAACTAGCTTAAAGCTAGAAAATAACTCAAGAGGAAATAACTCTTTAAACCTGATTAACTGGTTATTAAACATGGGGATGAGCCTTTAACTACAGTATGTGCAAAGACACGTTCAGCTGGTAATTATCTTAATCACTATTATTGAAGAATTATCGTGTCAGAGGTGAACAGTGACTCCGGACATTGACAGAAATGCCAAATGAGCTGTAATATTACAACATTAGTTTATTTGCACTTTCCCTGGAACAGAGTGATACTTATTTCTATTACATGGCTTAAAAAACCTTCTGATCTCACTAATGTGAGAAATACCAATGCCATACCAAATGTTGATCATTTACTGAAGCTTTTCATTTACTGTTGTTTATATGATGGACCACAGCTCTCCGGTCCCACAGATAAAAGTCTCCCAGCTGGATAAATAATGCAGTGGCCCTCAGAAAGCAACAAGGCTATTTAATTCAGCTACAGGCCCATACTGAGACACTCCACTCATGCTATATTTATGCACTCTACATTAGATTAGGGGTCGCTATGGTAGGACATGACAACAACAATGTCCGAGTGAACTTAAGACTGACGGGTAAAATGGGGAATTAAACTATTCTTATGGGTGGCAGTGATACCTGTGTGGCGTTGTGGGACCTGTTGTGATTGGGGGAAGCTGGGCAGGAGTCCTGCTCATCTGATGAAGAATGAGGCTCATGGTCATCGTCCTCCATTGCAACTGGGGCTACACTGCACTCTGTGAGCTCCAGTCAGAAGGGGTGCACACATGGTGTGAGGACACAGGGGTCGTGGCAATATGGGGAGGAGAAGGAGTCCGTCGAGGTAAAATTAGGTTCAACACAAGGTTCAACAACCATGAGCCGTATGACAAGAGGAGAGAACGTGTTCAGATGAGACAGCAGAAGATGAGGAGGAGAATGAAAATCAAAGATTAAAGAAAGGAAAATAAACAACATATGAAACAGCATACCATTTAGCAAAGAAATGGTATGACACATGACCAGATGAGACGACTGTGTGGTTGAGTAAATAAAAACATGATTGAGTGATGCATAGTTGGGGGTGTCTACTCTCTATAGACAGATTTAAGTTATTAGCACATTTCCTGACCAAAACTTTTTTGACACCAACATGAACGCACGACTCCCCGCAATGTCAGCGCCGGCAGACGATCAATCCCAGCCGCAGTTACATAATGCAAAAAGTCACTGATGGTTGGATGAAAAATTAAAAAAATCTCCTCTGTACAAAGAGATTACTTGTATTTTAGAACCACGTGAAATCATGATTGTTTCGTCATGTCACCACTGGAAACTTCCTTCAAGTTGGATGCTAAAGTTTTACCAGTTTGGTTCCTTTTTAATTTGTTCTAAATAAATCCGTCACTTCTAAATGGTCTCCAGCCACCCATGGCCAACAGATTCAATTATTCTTGGAATAATACAGCTTAAGGGCAGCAGAGAAATTGACCGGCTTTCCTGTGCTACAACCAAATTACTGTGATCAATGTCCAACATGGAGGGTTCTGTGACCTACATAAGAGCACAGAGATGGTCGATCGCACAGCTTTGACAACTCTGGTGCAGAAGTACAATGAACTGTATAAAACAGTTAGTTGATGCTGAAAAGCTTCAAAAGTTAAAAGAAAATTACTTCCAGCTAATTCAGTTGAGCGTTCTTTGGAAAATTACAATTCGAGCTATTACAGAATCAAATTTAGAGCACAAACTAGTTCACCCTCAGAAAAGTGGATCATAAAACTGCATCCGCTCTCTCTGCATGCAGTGGGTTACCTCCACGCTTCCAGTGCCTCACCTTTTGTACCTTTTACGGAGCGTAAAAACCTCTTCTTTTTCCTTCAGATAAAGAAGCTCTTCATACCAAATCCATCAGGCAACAGACAGCAGAGACCAGCGGCTCCAGCATTTATACACCTCCATTCCAGAGGACATGGCGTCCTTCAGCTCCATTGAACCCCTCAGCGCCTCAGGGAACGGATCAGCAGCATTGACGAGCCCCATGTCACCATTCAAAGGTGACGCACCAAGCCACACACACTGGGTACATCCTCAAAACATGAATCTGCTAAACAGCTGAGCACTATTACAATGTGATTTGCAGCATTTGTGTGAAGCTAGTCATTATGCCTTCACATTTGATCTATTTTCTTGGGGGTTATGTGGGAGTTCACTGTCCTGTTCAAAGACTTTTCGACCACTTCATGATGTAAATTACAGCTGCCCCTTGGCAGGCAATACCATGCAGTACACACCAATGTGAGAGAATCGACAAAGACAGCCATTAAACTTAGTTCATAGTTTAAAGTGACATCCCCCGTTGTCTTGTTTTGTCCGATAAACAGTTCCAAATAATTTTCTGTCATTTTTCCAACAGGATTATCAGGACAAATCACCCAAGGTCATGTGACACAGACAGCAACATAATTAAGAATCCATACTTAACTCCAGTAAAGAACAGAACTTTTAGCAAAGGTAAGCTCTGCATCCACCAGATGATGAGCCTGGTGATCTGCTTAATTATCCATCATAATCAGATAAGCATAACTGCTGGCAATGCAAATGAGTTAAGTAATTAAGCTACTAAATTTATAAGTCATACACAATTCATACGCTAAAGAACTAGTCGCCACATACCTTATTAAGCATTCAGGAGATTTCCTTGTTCATAAGCAGCTTAATGCAGCAAACTCTGCAGAGCGCATTGTGTCTTTATCTGAGCGACATGATAAAAATAACATGACTAACGGTTACAGTTATGATAGCCTCACCAGATAATAAACTGTTACATTTACATGTTACCTTCTCGAGGAGTGCGTTTGTACTTTTGTTCTTTTTTCCGGTGGCATTCTTGAACATGACTCTACCCTTTAAGCCTCTCACCATCAGGCTGCACCACATCTAAAACCCAGCGATGAGCCAGGTATCACTGTGCGCAGGTAGTGGATTAGTGGTAGTGGAGTTTTTCTGTCTTGATATTAAAGTCACTGATGTCAAATAAGTTGCAGGTGAAAAGGTTTTGGGAAAGGACATCAATTGAAAATTTCTAGACACTTAAAGAAAATCACATAATCAGCTTAAGTCAGCAAGTAGGAAAACTAGAGAGATAATACAGATGCAGCAAAAGTTAAGAACAATCTGAGCTCCTTAATGCTCCTGACAGCAGCAACACAGACGGAAATTCCAATGTTACAATGTCTGTACCATCATTACCTCTTTAGAAAAAAAGAGATATACAAGGATAGTTAAACTTTAGTGATTCAAGTTAAACAAAGGGGACATTTCCCCATTTGCAACTTGAAAACATTTCCAACCTTCCAGACTTTAACTAGACATTTGAGTTTCTCCGGTCCCAGAGTACCACTTGATTCTTTGCTTGAATCTAATCCAACTAAAGATCCAGATGGAAATTTGACTCAAAATCCAAAAACACTGAATAACATAATCAAAGACCACAGGACGAATTGTCCTTCCAGGAGGCCTCATAAACAAGCATTTCCCATTAGTCAGTCTGCTTAAAATGAAAAGAAAGGACACATCCAGGCCTGTGTCAAACAGATCAAACAATCAACCAATATAACGATGAAGCATGTGACTGACTGATATCATATCGATATATATCAACCGAGCTCTGCTTAGCCATACAAAGAAAGAAAGCTCATACAACAAAAAAGAGCAAAAACTTCCAAGGTAAAAGTTTAGAAAGAGAACCAATAAACTGTTTACAAAATAGCCAACTTCAAACAGTCTGACAACTGACCATCTTCTCTATCTAGAATAAAACCCGATGGGTTCCGACATTAATTTGACCCATTTCCATCAGCCACAAACACAGAATCTCCCACCGGAACAAGTCTCAGCTGAGACCTGAGCTAATTAAGATTTCCATAAGTGGCAGAGGGTTAGTTCACCTTAAGCAACGTTTACCTTGCAGTTTGACAGAGTTAAAACTGCACGAACAAGCTTCAGGACCAGGTGGAACTACACTGCAACAGCTACGAGTCCAGAGAGGTAAGATCAGGTCCAGATGCAAAATACACACCTGGAAATCCCTCCGAAGCAAACGAGCCTCAGAACTCATTTATAACCAATAAGCCTTCTTATGCAGTAAGTCAACTCAAGTGCATTTGGCTTTAAAGACTTCCTCAAATTATTCAAAAAAAGTTTTAAAGACTTCCTCACATTACTCAAAAAAACTTTAAAGACTTCCTCAAATTACTTAAAAACATTTATCCATATTTTCTACGCAGCCAAATAAATGAGACAGGGGAAATTAAACAATGGTATGTGGACTGAGACATTAGGCCTTTGGCAGTGACATATCTTCCCTCAGCAGTGGCTTCTTTGGCATTTCCTGCAATACAGATAAAAATGCACTTATGGTGTATTGAAGCTTCGAAATGGGCACAACAGGACTCTTTCGTTTGCTCTTGAGGACATCTTGGCCTGGAATGTCCTGTTTGTCATGTGAAATGAGTAAAGTGGAGCTAAAGCGGCAATTTGACCACAGTGCTGTTTGTTGTATATACAGTCCACACTAGTAGATCCAATGATTTTGATCAAATTTAATAAGCACTCTTAAGAGACAAATAATAAGCTGCTGCACAACTACTGAGAGAAGTAATACCCTTTGTAGTCAAAGGTTATCAAGGAGACTATTGTAAGAAAAATGACTGGGGCTAAAACCTTCATGGGTGAGCATACAGCCCCTGAGAAACAATTGAAGGACATGAAAGCCAGCTGAACATAAACAAGTTGCGTGTTTGAAAAAGCAGCTTTGTTGCTGTTGGATGGTGGCAGTGGGTTTGGCTGACACAGTACTGATGGATGATGATTTGTTGCATTTAACACAGCTCTCAGGGGAAAGCCCTCTTCAAATGCTCCCTGAACGACATGGGAAATGCAATCAAAAGTTGCATTAAGTCATAAAGAAACTATACAGCATGTTGTTATTGACCTTCTATGATGAAAGCATATTTCAGCCTGGGAGGAAGTGCAGTCGACAGAGTAGTTTATAACCCATCTACAATAATTACCTACTGGAGCCTTGCTAGTATTCACAAAATGATAAATCATTTTAGCTTGGCATGTTTTGCGCCTGTTGGCAGTGAAGTTTACTGAAATGTATGCTGGTTAAGGTTTGGAAGAGGATGATTAAATTATGAAGACAAGTGTTACTTCATATGCATCTGTCACAGTGATGTAATGCTCCCGCTGATTGCGGTTTTTGTTTGTTTGATTTAAATAAAAAAGCATAAATGTAAATGCAGCTTTTGAAAATCACTCCCACCAAAAAAAAACAACAAAAAAAACAGAAGTCTGTGTGTGTTGCTTGTTGAATAGCAGTAAGGTTTCCCCTTGTGATGAGGCCAATAGCAGGTGGCGATGTGAGCCATGTGTGCTCTGTGTGACTGCTGTGGTTGTTTGGATAGTTATAGCAGAGCTCTGTGTGAAGCTGGCTCAGTACACAGAGAGAAAGAGACGGAAAGACTAAAATAATCCACCTTCAAAACACTATCCCATAGCTATAGAGCTCAAAGCAATGGAAAACACATTAAGTTTTCTCCAGTGTGCAATTTACTGTAAATCAAAAGAGGAAAAACGATAGCGGTACCCTAATGATGTAGTAATGAAGCACCCCCCCTCCCCAACCAGAAACTCCCATATTGCATTAAGCTGTCACACTTGATCGATACATTTATGTTTTTAACATCTTAGAGACGGTTCAGCTTATATGTGGATTCACAGGGATAATCTACACTCTGACACATTTATACAGTATGCACAGGGAAAACCTGCAGATTACACAGATTACTACAGTGAACAATCAGAAAAAGAAAAAAAAAACACCAAACAAAGAGATACTCTTAATTGCAGTGTCAGCAAGGGAAAAAGCAACAAACACATACCTCTGTGTCACTGTTATTTTCTGAATTTCCTGCCATGTTATTCCCTCAGACCCAGTGGAAATCCTCCAGTTTCACCACACAGTGTCACTACTTCAGTCTCTGGGACCTCCAAGTTAAAAAAGAACATCCACTTTACTCTCCTCGCCAGTCATGTGGCATCCAGTTGTTTTACTACACATCCCTACATGCCGAGTCTGAAAACATGTACAGATTCAAAACAGGTACAGATTCAATCTCTGCCACCGAATCTGGAGTATTTCAAGCCCTGCCCTCCAGCTTTGGCCAATCTGCAGTTCATATGCAGATGAGCAGCAGCAGCAGCAGCAGCTCGTGTGTGCACGTCTTGAGTAGAGCTGCTGTTCTGCAGGGGCAATCAACGACATCTGCCCTGTTGTCTTGGCACAAGCCCTTTTCATGCCCCCATTACTAAAGCTACAAATGTGAGATCAGCATACAGAGGTTGGAACACAAACACAATCTTTGTAGACATACATCAGTGAAAAGTGCATGTACTGAATGTCTGAAATTAAACAGAATGAGAAGAGTTGAAGTCATACCTATACTATAGAGAAACAGCTATATGAAAATATATCAGATGTAGGGTTGAGTTTCAAACAAGGACAATACAGCAGTGTGTAGATAACTTCTTACAAAGACGGTCACATCCAACCCAGACCTCCCAGCTGGCAGTGCCAGGGCCAGAGCAGCACGAGAGGAGTGTGTGTGCAAGTGTGTGTGAGTGAGAACATGGAGGGAAGAAGAGGTGACTTGTGGCCTACATGCTGCAAATAATCTTTTTATAAAATACACACTCTCTGTCTGTCTCTCTCACACACACTTAAGTGGGCCAGAGCACAAAGCTTCCTCCATTCATCTCAATGAATGTCTGTGCTCTGCAAGTCTGATATTAATTTTTAAAGAATAAGGATTTTGTGATTAAGTCACTGCGTCTTGTATTATGCAGAAGTCAAAGGATTTCTGAGTTTAAAATTGTTCTCAACATTCGAGTTTCTTTTGTTAAAAGTCAAATACCAGCGAAGTAAAGCAGTGCACGACTTGGTTTCTAGATCTAATAGAGTGCAACACACCCAACAACGAAGCATAGCCTGACACTATGCGACAAAGAAGTTTATGCACTTTGAAAAGCCCAGATTGTGTCCAGGCTGAGATCTAATCTTGAGTGTTCTAAGGGAGGATATAAACAAGGGCTAAATTCTGCTGAGAATTCATTTTCTGCTTATGGGAGGAGGAACTAATCGTAACACGATCCCAATCTTAATGGCACTCACTGCAAACGTGCCAACTATAATAAGTACCATAAGTAGTAGACTGAGCAACACAAATAGCGTCAGGTCAACAGACATGCCAGTTTAACAAACCACACAGTAGGCAAATCTCACTTAAACCCCCGTTTTAATGTTACACATGCTCAGAATTGGCCTGATGAGAGAGTTACAGGCAGGAGACTTCACTTCCTGTAAGGAAAGACTGTGTCTGGGGAGATGACTGCAGGTCTGCTTTAATCCTCTGTGGCTGGATCGCATCATGAGGGTGATTATCATGAACTGTCTGAAAGGGCTGACAGTGCCCAGGGTATGGATAGTTTTAGAAACACAATATCAGGCTGCATGAAAATGTACATGTGCCTGCACTAACCTGTACGTTGGCCTGCACACACAAAGTACATGAATGCACAACACATACGGGTACGACAGAAAAGCCCTGCTTTGAGGATCACATTGCCCTTCGTAACTAAAGTGTCTCTTTGTCCTCGGTTAGGTCACCTGGCCTGACGCCAGCAGAACAGGAAAAAGCCACTGCGCTCATTCAGCACCACCGCTCACTGTTATTCAAGAAAATGTCAGAGACTGAACCGACAAAGGGAAGCGTGATCAACAAACTGCATCTGCATGATGCGTGACAATTTCTGTCATGTGATAAATTTAGATTTACACTGATTTTTTTGCAGAGGAAGCAGCGTGGACAGTGGAGGGAGGGCAGTGCCCCCTGCTGTTCATGACTGGAAACGGCTCGACTTTGTTGGAGAAGTAGTCGTGTAAAGCAATGTCAGCACATGGCTCGTAAGGCTCGTTTACAGCAGGCCTTTAGCAGCAGGAAAGCATAAGTGTTACTGATGCCTTTACCAAAGACTTTGTTCATCTCAAGTGTTTGTGTACAGTGATGGTGACACCAGATTCAACTTTCATCGCAGGCATGAACAGTCCATATTTGACCTAGTGCAGGGAACCTCATGCATGCAAACATTCAGCAGGAAACAATGCGAGCCTGTGTCGCTTGAGGAACACAGCAAATATGCAGTAAACATGCAGAAACTTTGAATTTGACATACATTTTCTCTGTGCTGTCTGAGAAACTGCACGACACATCCTAACAGTACAGTAGCACACAGTATACACAACCATCTTTGAAGTAGATACCATCATCTTTGCAGGAACATAAATATTGTTCCACAGTAGTGAGGAACTAGGAGACATTGGATTTGCTGAACTTACACTTCCCACACTTCCTCCTCCATTCAATTAAGGATCTTTATCTGACGCTAAGAAATTCCTGTTGGAAATGAGCTAAAGTATTTTCTTGCTTTGTTTGTTCCCCTTTAAAAAAAAGGTGGCTTACTGCAACAAAGCCTCATGTGGCTCTTTTGAGGGGGGGTTTCCAGTGTAAGACCTAAAGAAAGGGAAAGGCCCTCCAAGATCTCCAGTGAGGAATTCCATTGTTCAATTTAATCACACAACATACTCCACTCAGCAGTCATCTAAAGGTTTACAGGTTCAAAAGGGACATGGCTGCAATCTGTGGCTACTGGTGGTTGTGTATGTGATTTATCTAGCCTAACCCCAATGAAAATGAAAAACTATCACCATGCAGAAAGTGTGATTTCCAGCTGACCCAAAATCTGTCCAAAGATCCCTCCAGTAAAATTTCTTCTTTTTTTGGGGGGGTTCACACAAATGCAAATAATTGGAGGGACAAAAGGCAAACAACAGGAGCAATTATGGCCGTATGGACTCTATCTTAAATTTTGGGGTGATAGCTCAGCTCTGTTTGTAATCTATTCACACACTTTTGAAAGTCTGAACTGCATCATTAGCAACAGTTTTGGTGGTGCGGTGTAACCTGAGATAATTGTCTAAAACACAAACAGATACAGTGCTTATCTAAATCAGTGACCCAGTACACTTCAAAAGCAACAACCAAAAGCCTGGTTTCCCCAGAACGGAGTAATTGCATTTTACTCTAATACCTTTGGCAGAGATCTGGACATTTAAATGACTTGAATGTTTATTCTCGGTCATTATTCAAAATGAGAACCAGAATCTGAACAAACTGCTGCTGAATCATGAAGAAACCACAGATCAAACTGCATGACTTTAGAGTACAAAGAAGTGCGAGGAAGATTTATTTAGACCTCTATGTTGCACTCAAACAGAGCAGAGAAAAACACCTGTGAAGGTAACAAACAAGATTTAACATCTGCTGGGTGTTGCACTCCATTTGCCCTGGTGAGAGGAAGTCAGCGGGTTGCTGTGTGGCCCTGCTCCTGCTACGCTGAATTCCAGCCTGTCTAGCTCCCACATTACACGAACACAAAACCACCCCGTGTGATTTTTGGCTCCCCGTGAGCCTTATCACAACACTACTGAAGTCTGAAGTCGGAGCCACAGATCTGCTGAAACACAGCTGCATTGTGTCTCAAACAGATTCAATAAGAGAAATTACATCAGTGTCTGGCCTGAGTTTCCTGCTTTCCCAAAGGTGGCAACTGAATGGAAACCAATACAAAAGTAGCAAAACTCTCTCAGATTCATTACTTTTTCAACAGTAGATCCAGAAACCGCAATCTGCAACCCCCACCTCTGGCACTGTTGGAGGTTGACTATTCATTACATCATGTGCAGTATGGATACAACAGTTTGCCTTAAGTGGGAGATTAAACACATTCCTGGGAAAAAAAATAAAAAATTCTAATTTTACTTCTATTATTATCAGTTTGAGCTGTGAAAAAGGGAAAAAAGATTTATGATTGAAATCTATTGTCATTTAAAGCCATAAGCCTGTAAATGTTTGCGAGGCATCGGCTGCCATATGGAACGAGATTTTGTGACGTCAGACCTCAGCTGATCAACTGTGACTCACAATTCTGCAGGTCTAATGTCAAAACATCAAAGACCAGAGACAATAAATGCTTCTGAAGTGACTTCGAACTACCGGTGCAACATGAATGTTCTTCATTTCGTGTCAATGTAAATACTTGTCTTATGCCATAATTTAGAGCTACTGAGTTGTCAGGCATAACCAAGGCCTTGATTTGAATAACTTTAATCATACTTATGGTGAGTAGTTTGCAGTTGTGTGCTGTAAATGCAAATATCAGACTCAATACTCTGACTGCAATCGTTAATGAGGAGAAACAAATCTTGATTAGGACATTACAAATACTGAGAAAGTAAACTATAGTCTATGAAAAAAATGATGCAGTTTACTTTCAACCTCTATAAATCTGAATTATTATAGTAAAACCTTTCTCAGAATAGCTCTTAGTTTAGGTCTTTGTCAGGAATCCTCCCTGATTCTCCAAACTGAGAGCGCTGTGACTGCTATCCACTGTAGGTGACACAATAAACACAACCCTGCTTTAAAACAATAAAAAGAAAAGTGGAAAAAGCCTGAGGCTAAACCAGAGATGCTACAATAATGAGATAATGATATATGTGCTATTTATAAATACCACAGGCCTAAAACCTATCACTGAAATTGTGATTATATGAATACAATTATAAAAAACAAATAGAATTTGCCTGCATCTAATTGGATTGTATTGAACTTGTTTACTTTCTTGTTAAGAGGCCTTGAGATAAGTTTCGTTGTGAACTGGTCAAAAATGAATTGAACTGCTTTAACAGATCATGAGTGTAGAAGTGCACTTTTGATGCAGCTATTACACAACTGTTAGCACAAAGCCAACGCAGAGAAGTGTTTCTCAAAGTGAGAACAAGTTAAATCTTTATTGACCAGAGAAAGCCTGAGCATGTGAGAGTCATCCTCTGTACAAACTACTTTCCAACAAAAGCACCACTTTAAAGATCTACCATGTAAACATCCTTTGGGTTTAAGACTTTCGTAAATAAAGTTAGAGGGTTACTAAAGAGATAAATATACAATAGATAAACATCTAATCTTTAAATCAGCAAGACTTGAATGTTTCCTCTGGATCTAATATTTGTTCAGTGCCAAACGGACTTGATTTCTCTTCAAACCCTCCTGGTGCACTTAGGGTTCTTACTTATGAAATTCAGCTACATGTCATGTGTGTTAAAAGATTTTGACGCTACTAACAGTTTCACTGATGAAGCAGCAGCTCAAACCTTAAACTGAAACACCACGTGAGTGCACTGATGATAAAAAGCAGGAGCTCTCACCTGTCTGTTTCACTGAGGCAAAAAGCTGTAAATGAAAAGGTTCAGGGTTTTTAGATTGTGAAGTCATAGACGCGAGCATGGCTGTTATGTTTGGGCTTCACCTGCAGTAAAAGAAAACAACTACAGCTCATTTCCAACCATGTGGAATCAGCGGCCACAGCTCCTACACGCTCAGACGCCTAATCGGTCCATGACAGATCTTTTACAGGAGACACAAAGAATGATGAAAGAAATTAAACTAAAGGATTTCTGCTAATTCTTAAGGATTCAGAGATGTGCCAGTACGCGAGTCGTGCCCTCAACAGATGGCGTTGGTGACTCTGGTGGTGCCTGACTGGCCTGGGCTCCGACATGAACCACACATAATTGTCCCCTTCCTTTTTCTCTTTCCATCTGTTCTCCTCCTACCGTATGTAATCCTCTTCTCTAATCTTGATATACAAACACACACACACACACGCACGCACACACACACACGCACACACACACACACACACACACACACACAAAGCTTTGAAAGCTCAGCACAAGTACACATGGGATGTGTTGCCAACGGACTCATATGAGATGCCAGAGACTTCAACACATTCAGCTCAAACACATGTTGTGCAAACTAACAAGCATGCCACCGTTCATTTGGGATTCACACTCTGGCACATGTTTGATTAACCTTTCCGGTTCACAGCTGTCCGTCTGGTCTACTGGTCTACAGCTGGAATTAAACTATGCTACATCTGCCTGCAGAGAAGTGAAAAAGCCGTGGAAACTGTTAAACTCTGTGACCTCAGCAGCACTGACACCGAGACATCATCGAGAAAACACCTTTAAGACAGAGCAGACAGAGTGAGCAGAGGCAGAAACTGGCACATCAATTAAAAGCACAGTGGTTCAGAGGACACAATCAATGCAACACTGAGGGCACGCGTCGTGTTGCAGAGCACATTTCACCTCTCGTCACAATGCAGATGACGAGCTACACTTACCATTCTGCAGATGGCAAAGACACGGCGCACTGCCCAGCAGAGGATGTCGATCAGCCGTGAGCTGGCCCCGGGTCCTGGGAGACAAACCTTTAATGCCTCCAGCTGCAGCAGAGTTACCCAGTCTTACAGCCAGACATTAATAACGTAAGGCTGCACGCACGCAAGCACTGAGCTTGACTGCCGGTGACACTGCAAAAGGAGCAGCGATAACAGAGGAGAGGAAAAGGGGGAGACTGGCTTGAGTGTGATGGTCAGAGAGAAAATGGGAGGAAAAGCTTTGTGTATTTCACGCTCACTCGCAGATCTGATAATTCAGGAAAGAGATGGATGGGATATCAAAGACTCAAATAATTCAGGAGGTAACAGAAACTAGAGAACGTGCTGCGAAACGAAGACCGCATCACTGATGCCACTGACTTCTCAGACCACACCCATCGTGGAAAATGTTCTGTTTACAACCTCACACGTGGAGTTACAGGGGACAGATAATATGGGGCAAAGGCATATAGCGCGGGCTCCTTAGTTTTTCTGCTTCCAACGCCATTTAATTAGTAAGCATGGTCGACATCGCTCAAATCTTTTAACTTGACCTCATTTTGATCACAACTGCATACTTGGAAAGTTTTATGTCAACTGATGGACGGACAGATGCTTGCTGAGTATCAACACCTAACAAAGAACCCAAAGTAAATTTCTTCACGATAACATATGCAAGCAGAAGCTCACACAGCTGTCTTTATCAGGACAGGGCACCGGCCATTTGTTGACTGAGGACAGCCCAAGTCAAACCTAAATGTTACCGTTACCTATTCATGCCTTACTCCGAACCTCAACCCCCAAAATGATGTGGTGCTTCATTAGGCCCCTGCTTTGGTCCTGAGAAAAAAAAAAATGCTGAACTTCTTCTTCTCTTCTAATTGGTGCCACATTACAGATATCTGCCACAGAAAATGCTGACATTTCTGTCTGAAGGCCTCACAGTGAAACATGATTAAATATAACATCTCCTCTGATAGTACTGACAGCACTTTTTAACACTTTATTCTCTCTCGGGTAGCTAATCACACAGATTCACTGACAAAGAAAGAAAATAATAAACATTGGGCTACAGTAGTGGAGTGAACAACCACCTTCTGTGGGACATTTAGACATTTAACCCTGGCTTCTATTCATCTATTCCAGGTAACAGCTGTTCTGGCTTGTGTGTTTGAGTACATTCAGGAATATAATATTCATATAGGCACAGCTTGTTTTCCCACTTTCTTATACATAAGCAGAGCAATGGTTACAGATTAATTTCCCAGCGTTTGATGCCGCAGTTTCCAAGCTATCACTTGTGTTACAAAGCTCATATTTGTCACAAAGACAAATTAGGTCTGGAATCATGTTTTACTTTGCTAAATATTAAGTCCGTTTTGTAATCTGAGTATTGCTTAAAATGAATCCACAGTTTTGTACTGTACAATTATCAGTGAACCACTGGACAAGTGCACTCTGAGCTGAGATATTATTACTGTTGCTCTCTGAAGAGTGCTTGTTAACGAAGGTTTGAAAGGAAATAGTTCAGACCTGCAGGGTCTCACAGGCTTTAACCCAGAACATTGGGACAGCTAAATTACTCTATATTACTGGGATAATTATGAATAGAGTTCATTTATGTTGACTTATTCCATCATACTTCAGCTATTAATAGTCATTGCTCAAAAGAAAGCCAACAGTTAAGTCTTCCAGTTTTCAATTTGGAAATACTGTTTCAAAATCAACACTTTTGACTGGCGGCGTAAATGTGGCAGGACCCGGTTTTACATCGGGATTCTTGCAGATGTGAAAACCCTTGAGCAATAAACGTCAGACAGAAATTATTCTTGTATTATAACCTACTTGCCTGCCAGTTGTAACTCTATAACTGTCACTGCCATTTTTAGATGGAAAAGAAAATGTCAAAAAGCTGGAAACAATCTCGGAGTCCTTCACATATGTCCACAACTGGGGTTTTTGCAAAGAAAGAAAAACAGGATAGGATAGATAAATGATAAGAGTTTAGAGTACAACTTTAAATGATGCAGACTACGAAGGCTCAGATTTGCATCTGCTCCGCCCAACTGACCTGCAGCGGTGTATCGTTCACACCTGTGCAGCTTTTTGCCGATTTCTTCATTTGAACCTTTTCTTTTAATCATTGGATTATTTAGTAGCCAGAGCAAAACAGAAAAACTGGGCTTGGCTCCAGAGTTTGGGGATAAAGTGAATTATTACTTGAATAAATAACTTTTAAAACTGTCAAGGCTAATATTAGTGATATTATTTTCCCACTGAGGGAGCTGCAGTGAGAACCGGAGTGATGAACTTCACTGTGTGATTGCCTTTGGGTCTTCGTGGCTGCTGAGAACTGCAGGGTCTGCACCACCCGTGGCACAACGTGACAGTGATGTGGAGAGAAGGATGTGGGTGAGGGGTACGTTTGGAGGTATTAGCAACAGCCACAGGATGATAGCGAGAAAGGGAGAGGAAAAAAAGAAAAGAGAGAGCTCTGAGCAATGTAGACACTGATGCAGAGATGCAGAGATTACAGGCCCAGAATCAAGTAACATCTCATATCCATCTATGGGGGTTGTTGCTGTTTTTTTTCCTCCTTTTTCCCCTTTGACTCGCTTCACTCCATCCATTTCAGGCATGGTCCCAAAATGACAAAAAATGACCAGCTTCCCAATAAAGTATGGTCTTTTACATTCCTGAATTTCCCTCAACCCATGCAGAGGAAGTTAAATGCGTCGACAATAACCATAAAAATAACTGGCCGCCTGTACGGTACATCGCAGAAGGTTTTCAGCACGCTCAAAAGCCCCGTTGTCCAGTATCTGCTGCCGAAGCAGCCACTGCAGACATTCAACCAGATGTTCGTATTATAATCTCTTTAAACCAAAAACAGCAGATTTATGATACCCAAAGAAACCAAACTACACACACACACACACACACACACACACACACACACACACACAAAAGACTTGCTTAATGAACATAAAAAAAACTGAAGAAATCCACCCTGATAGATTATGTTGCTCCAAGCCAAACAAATGAATTTGATACAACAACCTGCTTAATACAACTAAATAACTGTGCAGTTCCTTTTTCTTTTTTGAATTTACATTTTTATTCGAGCATTCAACTAATAGCATACTATTATCACAAGTAACATTACTGTTTAAGAGAGTGTGCAGGAAACGGCCGAAGAGGTCAGACCACACACACCAAACTGAAAACTCATGCACCACAGAATATAACAGAGGCTGGCTGCTGAACAGCACTGTTGAGAACTCATATCGCCTCCATCAACTTTGGACTTCACAGCTGCTCCAGTTCTTTGTGTTTTTAGCAGCAGATATTAGGAACTGCTGCTTATATTAACAGAAAATCGAAATTTTCTTCTAAGAAGAAGTCAGATTTCCTTTTTAGGATGCAAAACATTCAATAAAAGTACCGATAAAGCATTGTCAGCTTTTTTTATTTCTTCATTTAGTGCATCACATGATAAATGGTGAGATTTGATGTTAATACCAAAGTAAATAGAAAGTGCAAAAGGATTTCAACTACCTCCACTTCTGAGGTACAGCAAATGTATCATCTGAAGTTGAAGCCAGGCAAAGAAATTAAGGAAAGAAGTTGAATAACCTTGTAAAGCCGCAAACGGCTCACTGAATGACATATTTTCAGATATATGCCCCTTTTATGTACTTGATTTATTTAGAACCAACAAGAATGAATTACCCTTTGTTTTTTGTGCATTATAAATCTGATTAAATCTTTCAACAGTCCAGTTTGGGGTCGATTATAATCTTAGTGGGTCATGATGTCCTGATAAGGTGTCAGACGCATTCATCTGGGAGGGTTATACGTGGTTCCTGCAGGCCATCTGTGACTCTGATCCTGTGTCATTTGTTTAAATCTGTGTGACGGCCAGGCTACTGAGTCTCTGAGCTAAGCTGGAAACTCCTCCAGATGTGTGCCACTGTGTATTTATGTTAACTGACGCTCGTGTGTCTATTTGTCCATCTGAGTGAGTGGACAGCTTGCTGTCAAAGCTGTCGTCGTCTATGCAACAGCTGAGCTGTGCGAGCAATACTTGTCCCGGGAGCCACGTTTATGATGTAAAGAAAACCAAAACATTTTGGATAGAAATAAAGAAAGTACAGCACACGTGTTCACTTGGTGTAAACGGTCTGTGGAATTATTACACTGTCTGTCACGTTGTCTGTGAATGTTTTATTTCGGTTGTTGGAAGAAATGAGATATTTCAAAGACGAATTTTGAGCAAATAAAGTAATCTAGCTACGGTCTGAATTCGGTTGGACTCTAATAAAAACTTGTAAATCTTGCATGTCACGCTTATAGGTAAAATTACACAAATGAAAACATCAACACTAATGCTGTTTTTGCAATGTACAATGAAATCATACATCTGGATATGATTTGGATTTTCTAACAAGGAAGGAACAGTGGGAAAAAAAGTCTGTAGAGGATCAGTTAAGTTCAGCGGCGGCACAACAGATCTGAACACTTATGTGATGAGAAGTCCTGATGAATACTTGGATGCTAATACGGCTAGCACAAGCAACAAATAAGGTAAAGACGGGGATAATGAAGACTATTTCCAACCACAACTTAGCCACAACTTGGCCAGGTTAACGGAAATTACAGCATCTGTTGCCCAATTTATTGCTCAGGAATGACCAACTCTCCGTGTGATTAAGAGTTATAGCTTTGATGACATGTCACTGTTCATACAACAGAGCTATGGTAACTAGACTAGACTGTATTTCACTGACAAATGTGTGCCAAACCCGTATATCAAAGTAAAAAATGAAGTGAAACGACAACTGTTAAATGCATCTCTCCCTTTTGCTACAAAGTCAAGTCTTTTGTCAGATCTCTATAGTTCAAGGAAGCCAACTAATATTAAATCTAAATGAAAAGCTTGTTTTATTTCTTAAAGTAAATATCTGTTATAAAGAAATGTTAAGAACTGCATGAGATTGCTGCAAATCTAACTGAATCTCATCAAATCAAACCAACCAGTTGTGTTGAAAAATGTATGAAATGTATCACGTTATACATCAAATTACTTTATAAAGAAGAGATACGCGGCCATGTGAGAGGTTTTACCTTATTCCATTTTTGAAAAGAAACTCCATTGATAAAATACTTTTTTTCTGAGTAGGCAGCAGAGCAGTAGGTACCCCCTGAATCTAAAGAAATGGATACTACTACCTCAGAAAGTTGGCATCCAACATAACTGAGGGTTTCCATACATGATTAGAAATGTGAAAAACGCATGATTCCGGGTCGGGGGGTGGTGGGGGACTTTTTTCTCTCGTCTCCCTCTCCATCAGTAAGGGAGCAGGAATCTGATTGCTGACCTTAGTCCGAATTCTCAGGCTGGCTCTATTAATAGCCCAGACACCAGTAAGAACAAGACTCCTAAGTCAGCAGCCCGAGTTTGTTTGACGGGCCCTGCTATAGTCTGGCTCTGGAGGAGCCAAGCTGTTGATTCAAAAGAAAAACAGGCCTCTCACACTACATTCTTAACTCAAGTTATTCATTCTTTAGGGCTTATGTGAAATGGTTCGATGCAGTGAAGAAACAAGACCTGAAATTTCAGCTTCTGTGTGCAGAATAGTCTTGTTAGCAACTTCACAATGAGCAGGTCTTCATGTCAACACCGTCATCAGATCATAATACAGCAGGGAAAGGGGGCACCCCTTTGGGCACGACTCCCAGGAAAACTGGATGGCAACGCTACACCATAACCGCTCTGTTCATTTAGCGAGGAAACTGGGCTTTTGTCCGAAAAACAGAAAGGTATTTACAGAGTGCTGGTGTAATGCAGCTCCAGCACTAACGAGAGCTAGCTGTAAATCCGTCAAAAACTGGTCCAAACTCCACAAAAGATCAACAACTTCTGACAGGTTTCTGAGATACACTTTGGACGAGCCAAACTTCCAAATTTCCATCATGCTATGAGACGTACTTTATGACAGAAATATAGTCCTCGTGCTTCTACGTGTCACAGAGGAACTCTCACTGATGTTTCTGTGTCAAGCTTGTTTTCTTTAAAGCACCAGGGATCGGTTTGCATTGTCTTGCGATGTTATGCAATGCCAAGATAACTTTTCCCAAGCCGCACATGCTGCAGTTTTCCCAGTGAAAAACAATGCCACGAGCACAGCCCCGAAGTGGAAAAGACCACAAACGTCTTTTTAGATAAACACGGCCTCAGAGCTACATCTTACTGCCCACTTCCAGAGTTTCTCCTTATTGTCTAACAGCCAAGAAAAGGGGAAAACTAAACTAGTTAAGAGTGATTTATGCTCCGTCAGAAGAGCACTGAAACCTCCAAAAAACATTTTCTATGCAGGACTGTGTGAGCTGCTGGCTGCATTTTTCAGAAACTACTGATCCAGTATTCGAGCATTTAGATCGCCCTATGATTGGCCGGCTGCATGGAGGTGTGAAAGTAGCCAAACATAGCTACTTGCACTCTGTAAGTCTCTGTGAATAAATTGCCGAAAATGAATAAATAAACTTGTAAAACAGCATGAAGTGAGACTGTAAACTAACTCTTACAGCGCTGCTTAACTTAGACAATGCCTGAAATACTCCCCCTTATCCACTTTGCTACCCGTACACAATCACAATGTTGGGGGACATGTGAGACCCTCCTCCCCTACTTAAATGAGAAATCACTCTGTGTTATGAGGTCACTTATTTTAAACATCAATTTTCTAAATGTGCTTGACGTGTTTTTTTTTCTGCTTCCATGGCGTAAATCATCACAAGTTAAATGCATTCCGCCTCCTTTAAATCTGTAGCATTTTCATAAACATAAATATCACAGACAGGTGACACAGGAGGGCGGCTGGTGATCTCCTGCGGTCAACAGGTGGACTGAAAGGGCAAGGACACCAAGTGTTAATGTTCTGCTCAGGGCTCTGCTGTGAGGCAGGAGACTGCCAGAGCCTGAAGAAGCACTTTGAGCACTTCAAAGTCTGTGCATTTTTGAGCTTGTGCAGACTGCTGACAGGTTCATTTTGGGGCATCTCCAGATTGTATCCACTGATTTTAAATGGTCTCGACAGGCAAAAAACATGAAAAGAACAAAAAACAGGACATCCAATTGGTTTAAAAAAAAAAAACTGATGAGAAACCACAATTGAATACTCTTTTGATCTCTACGGAAGCATCTTAATCTGGATTCAAATTGGATTTCAAAGTGTCTTTTGCATCAGTCATAACACATAAGGACATCGTCAAATTTAGAGTGACAGCGGCGCTGAGTGGAATTCATGCTGCTACTCGCAGAAGGCTATAGTAGTCAACATGGACCTGTGCACACTCAAAAATAAATAGGCTGCGGGCATTTTGGGGGGGGAAAGCCTACAAGCACAGCTGGAAGGATTAGAAAGCAGCGTCACCAGCATGGAAATGTTAAGGCTATGTCCCGACCACAAAACAAATCGGCTTTGTTTTTCAAACATTAGGATAAACTTTATTTGGAACAATAGGCCATCAGCAACACATTATAACACTGGTGGGGGGGGCATTCCCATTGCAGGTTCCTTCCAGCGATGTCTGTGTGAAGGGCCTCTTTAAAGCTCCAGCAGACAAGTGGTTCCAGTGTGTGTCCAGACTTTTGTTTTCCACATTGTACTTTTGAGTGCTGTGAAAGATGCAGCATTGATTCTGTTCAGTACGGCAGCTGTACTGGATTTGATGTCATGCCTGTGCTTTGCACTGCAATGACCGCATCAAGACCGAGACGCATCAGTTCATCTTTTTTTAAGAAAGTGACGGTAGTTGTAGTCAAACAACAGCACAGTGTTAATCTTTTTTTTTTTTTTATATATAAATAAAGCACCATTTTGCACAAATAAATAGATGGATTTGAAGAGACAAAAACAAGCATTAAAAAGGTCCTTCCTGTGACGAAAAATCGGCACGATCTGTAATAATGAGGCAGAGCGTGTATATATATATATATATATATATATATATATATATATATATATATATATATATATATATATATATATATATATATATATATATATATATATATATATGTTCCGTGCTAATTTTACACACTAATGAGGTTATTTAAACTCTGTTAAATGCAACACTGACATTGACTTAGATTCACTGACAACTGGACAAAGTCTAGCAGCAGGTGTACAAGCTTACACAGTTAAACATGATTTGGTGCTCCAGCTGCTATAAGAATCTGGTTTCCTGTGTCTGTGCCAGAAAGGTTTCATTGAAAAACAAATACTAAAGAGAAAGGCCGTGGTGAAGTATATCATCCTGTAATGAGTTGCCCGTAGCAACCTGTAAATCTGTTAAAAGTACCGGATGTTTTTCTCAGTTTCAGGAGTCTAAAAAGAAACTGGAAGAGGTTTTTTTAACGGTGAAAATAAGGAAGTCATTAGCCGCTCATAAGGCCAGCTCTATAAAGCAGTCAGTAATGGGTGTCTCCTGGGTCCTCTTAACTTTTGAAGATCATAGGCACACATTTACACGCAGACACACACGTGATGAGGTAGACACCTGTAATTAAAGATACCTCACACAGAGCAACGACAAATGGGAGTATGGTTTCCTGCTGGACTTAACTGTCAATCAGGGGGTTTGAACACTATATTTGATTTTTTATTTTATTTTAAATTTCGGTTAAATCTTGAGCTATAATTTGCGTATTTATTCAGAGCGCTTTTAAATTGAGAAATTTCAATTCTAGTGCCCCAATCTTTGTTAAAGCATTAATCAAAGCTCTTAAGCAGCCTTAAGCACCGTCTTAATTAACTGTAGCTCTGCAACCACATATCAGGATCTAAAGATGAAATAGAAATTCTAAAATATTGAGTTGAAGTGTTCATTTCAGGTTCAGAAACCTCCTCAGCGATGAGGATGGAGACACATGGCGAGGGTATGGATATAAAGAAGGATCTTCGTGTGGTCGGAGCGCCTAAATAACAGGGAGGTCAACGTGCAAAAAGTAATTTTATGAGGAGGTTTAAGAGAGAAAGCCTAAAGCCCAAGAGTGAGGTGGGCTATTTTAGATATACATGCTTCTTCCTACACCGGAAGAAAAAAGAAAAGAAAAAAAAAGGCAGCACTTAAAAGGGATCGGTGTAAGACGGGTAGAAGTTCAGGACATCGAGGGGGTCAGGAGCCACGTGTTGCCTCTTTGATCCTTCAATGAGAGGCACATGTTGTGTTCACCAAGTTTGTATGATCCAATCTCTCAGACGCTCACTTCAGACACTCCAAATCCCAGCCTTCGCAACTCCACGGTTTCCATCTGCTGCGTTCCAAAATACCTCATTTTCAAATAATTTGCCACACGAACCACCTCAGTTCTGAAATAACAAACCAAGCAAACTCAAATCTGCTAACAAACCGAACATTAAATATATATATCAGGCCACGAGATGATGGAAAACTTACAGCGGCCCTTTTAATATAGTCCACCCACATCCTCGTTGTGCTAATAGAAGTAGTTGACACCTAATTTAGTTTCAGAACACTTTGTTCAAACAGGTACAACACATATAGTTGGTATTTTTCATCTTCGAGCACCGATGTGCACATGGAAAGATTGAATACATTTTTTTTTTAATGTAATAGCATCATCTCATCTCACATTCTTTTTACTGCTACTGTTTGTACACAATGCCAGAGGTAATTAAATCACTGCTGCTTCACACCAGTGGATACCAAATATAATAAATCTGTGTCCAGAGCAAAAATAGCAGATGGTTCTACACAACCACAGAAACTATTCCTATAAAACCGCACTAAGAGTTGTAAATATTTACTGAACGGTGGTGTGCCAGTGCTGTGGTCATGGCTTCAGTGTCCGGTTTCAGATGGGCTGGCTGTGAGCTGATGTGGATAAACTCACACATGTGCTCTCTTTTACTCAAGCACACACAAAATGGTCTGAGGTGACATGCGGAGTAAAGAAACTTTTTACAATAAAAACACACCTAGTCTCAGCCTAGTCTGATTACATCTGGGTTTCATTTCTGACAGCTTCCTCAGACGGGGGAGGGAGCGGCTGCTTGTTTGTGTCGTGTCACTCAGTTGCAGTGAGGGTCTTCTGTTTCAGTCTGATAAATTAAGGGAAAATCAGACTCATTAAAGGCATTTCAGAGCCCCAAACATGAATGATTAAATAACCGAGGGACTGGCAGACAAATCTGCACAAACAAATTTCCTCTTCCAATAAACTGTTTCCTAAATTTCAATTTCAGGAACATTTCCTTAACGCCACTCTCGATCTATCATCGTGCCACAGCATGCCAACACATTACATGCTTTAAAAAACATCCAAGTGCTTCAATTTGATGCCATCAGCTGTATCAGAATGTGTTCAGTCTGTAAGTGTGCCTGCTGCTCCGATGCTGATGGTGCAAATGGTAGAATACATACGAGTATTTTTAGGGACATACAAGTTTCTTCAGACTTCTTTTGCACAGTTTTCTTGAACAGATCTGATGAGATGCCATCCCTGACTGCATTGCAGTGAGCCTTTACCACCCTTTGTCATAACCGGTTGTCTTCATTACTCATTTTTTCTCATTTCTTCTAGTTCACATCCTTTTTTAAGCATCATATTATCTCTTTTTCCCCTTTACCTACATTTTATCAAAATGAAGCCTGAACGGGTCCATTTGAATACCCATATGAGACAGGGGAAGCATTTTCCAGGGACATTAACTATCCTTTACTACATCCCCTGTCCACAAGATGATCTCCACCATCTCTCCTGCTCTTCCTCTTGGCTTGCTTGGAATTTCCTTTCACTGTCCAGTAGCATGGTGAGAGCATCTGGAAGTGTTTTCATATGGAGAACAGAGGCTGCTGCAGCTGAGGACCTTGCTGCTCTCATCTCTGTGCATTAGTACACAATCACATTCACTCGTGCAAGCAAACTAATGTGCGGGATTTCAGCATACATTCAAGAAGGCCAAGTAAAAAAATGAAAAAGAAATGATGAAAACCAATTGCTGCAGATGAATAAACTAATGTTGGATATAATAATGAATAACTGTATTAGTTGTCTTAAATTATGGCCTCGGGTGTTCTAACCATGACCTGTAAAGTATTATGTGCCAATTGAATCTTCCCACAGTCCAGTAAAACTCAGTTTTACCTTCATCTTTTTGGTTGTGTAACTTCTCTTCTCTCACATAGATCACTTTTTTTCTGAGGTTGCCAGATCACATCATGTCTTTCTGACCATTATAGATGAGACCAACAGAAAAAGACAGTCTTGTTATCTGCCTTGGGCCTAACTGCGTCTTCACAGTGCGTGCAGTTAGAGTAAACTCTCTGAAGATTAGATCGAGACATCCTGACTCTCAGGCCAAGCAACTGACCATCCCAACAAACATCCCTCTGGTTAATATGCTGCCTGCACTGTATGCAACTGCACCACAGACAGAAACTGAAAGAGAAACTGCACTATTCAAAGTTGAAACATGTCCTTCATTTCTCAAAACGCTTTTCATCAGGATGCCTTGCAGAGCACATGAACTTCATCCTACGGTAGACTTATCCCCGTATTAATCTAATCAACAGCATGACAGTGACATCCATGTCCTTCACTCAACATGCAGCATATCTGGAGCATAAATTCCATTCATTGTCACTGAGCACCCTACTGCTGGTTAAGAAAACATCTGAAGACACTGTGCGAGAGAGTACTTGGCCATATGATTGTGTAATCTATGTAAACAGAGAAATAAATTACATTTACTCTAACTTTTTTCATCTTCTCCATTTATTAAGATCCACACTGTAATGCTGATATTTTACTTGTTACCTACAATACTGATTTACAATACAAATCAGAGCAATTACTCAATGACCAAAATGGGGAAACAATTCCACTGATACTTTTTTTTAGCTGAATTTCTAGTACAATAATGTCCCTTTCTTGTTTATAATGCAGTTGATTAGTGCATTTCAAAGACATATGGTAAAATATGTGCATATCTCGTGCAGGTAAATACATTTTCAATGGGCTTATTCCAAAAGAACGAAGATGACTGCACCTCAAACCAGACTGAAGACTTGTCCCACATATTATAGAAGGAAGGAATGGATCTGACTCTGATGTCAGCTATATTAGAAATTGTGAAGTGTGATTTCAAACTGTGATACCTGTTACTTCCCTCAATCACTTAATAAAGTGGAAGGACAGCAAATTTTGTCCACACAATTCTTAGATGAGCCATTTTAACTCTCAAATAAGCAATATAGCTGGTAACATCCATCCATTTTCTATACCCGTTTCATCAAATTTAGGGTCGTGGGGCGGCTGGAGCCTATTCCAGCTGTCATTGGAGAGGCAGGTACACCCTGGAAAGGTTGCCAGTCCATCACAGGCCCACACACAGACAAACGAGACACACAACCATGCACACTCACATTCACACTCATTCCTAGGGACAATTTAGAGTCACCATTTAACCTGACATGCATGTTTTTGGACGGTGGGGGGAAGCTAGAGTACTCGAAGAGAACCCATGCATACACGGGGAGAACACAGAAAGGCCACAACTGGGATTCAAACCTAGAACCCTCTTGCTGTGAGGAGACAGAGCTAACCACTACCCCACTACCATGCAGCCCAGCTGGTAACAGCACCCCTTCTTCATAGTGGCCTGATCCCTTTGACAACAACTGCAGCGACCTCAACACCTGCCACAGTTTCGCTCGGCATGTAAATCATTCCTAAGCTATCAGAAAGAGGTTTTGCTCTTCTGGAGCAGCATATCCAACACTGCTGTCTGAGTGCAGAGACCTCAGCGTGGACCATGGGAACTGGGCTGAGATTATTTATAGCGATGGGGGGGGGGGGGGGGGGGGGGGGGATTGGCAGGGGCCACTTCTATGAGGCTAGAAGAATGTTTAAGCTCAGCCTCTTACAAAAACTTCTGCAGAGTGCTGAGGTTGGAGGCTAGAGGGCTGGCTCTGTGTGACGTGGGACAGCTGCAGAAATGAAGATATGAGCCACTTAGCTTGAGGGTCTGGTGAGCCTGCCCAGCAGGGACAGGAAGGAAGCAGTGAGCTTAGGAGGTTAAGATGTCAAGGGAGGGCCAAACAGGGCAATTTAACAACTCATTTTAAAGAAAGCTGTTTATCGGTAGCCAAAACAACACATCCTTCCTATACACACATCAATGGGCATCAACTCGACGATCATATTACGGCTGCACTTGGTGGCGGTGTTATTTTGACAGTTTTCACACTTTGCCTTCATGGTGTCACAGCTTCAATGATGTATGTGACAAATGTGACAATGAGTCAGCATTAACAATACGAGCACACTCAAACTGAGGCAGATAAACTGTTATAAAGCAGCAACATAAAATTCAGGCATCATTAATCATACATTTTACATTATGACCTGATGAACGAGTGTTTTCTACACATACCACATTGGCTAATATGTCTTCCACATCAGAGTCCATGGTTCAACTCTGGACTGGTCAGTTACTGTAAGTAATTTCGTTCCACCTAATGAGCTTTACAAACAAATTTACTTCAATATTTAATTTACACGTTGTGACATTGTGACATCAATAATCTTCCTGAAAGAGGGGTGTTATTACACAAATCCTATTATATGATGATCCAGGTATGTGTGAATATCCACAATATGAAAAAGTTAAAAAAAAATTATTAAATAAGTACTGCATTAGAAATACGGTGCACCCTTGTGATGACGTTGGATGGTTTCACAGCACTTTAGCTTACACAGTCAATAATAGCAGAGAATGGCAGAGAGTAGCTTCTCTTCCTATGGAAAAACTAGCTTTTACAAAGAATAGTCAACACACAGTGACATCTGATGTTGAAGACAAATCCTTTTTAAGCACTCATCTTTCACCATCTCCTTATTGTTGGCTTACATTGGCCCTGTATTCAATAAGGTGTTGAGTACTGCCCCCTAACCCGACTGTTTGCCCTCTCATCAAACTGCAGAAGCCCAGAGCTCCACCTGTCAAAGCCAAAACCATGTCTGCATCATCACTGTGCCATCGCACAGCGACTCTCACTGCAAGCTCAGAAAATAACGCCTGCATACTTAACCTGGTGCAGAGTTACACGGACTGACGGTCAGGTTTCACTGATGGGTGATATGCACCCTGTCTCAATAAAAGGACACACGCAGAGTAGAATTGTTGTTAGAGTCACTGAGATCACGTAATGCATGACAGAAAAAATACAGCAGGGCAAAAGTGAATGTACCAAACATTTGATACTGTACGATGTCTGCGATTCACATGACAACAAACATAACCTGATCAATGTGAAAAAAAAACTATAAGTAGAATTAAAAACAAACAAACTTGGAATTAAAACCATTGGACTGCTTCCTCCTCATTCAACACAGTGTTGAACAAGGAGGTTAACTTTGTATAACAAAATGTTACAACATCAGAACTCACACCCATCGTTTGTCATTCTTTTGGCGTAATTACTTGTTGTGTTTTGCTCACAAAAATATGTTCTGTATGTGTTTCTTTAACAAAAGAGTCAGTGAATCAGTGGGTGTGGTGCTGCATATCTACATATTCTGCCCTTCCAGTTTGAAAGAGCGTGCACACCCTGACCGTGATGGCAAATGATAAAAGCAGACATAGCTATGGGGGAAATAGAGGAAAGGGAAAGGGGAACTGGCATCTGCTGCAAAAGGCTAGCAAGCTAATGGGCTAATAAATTCCAACTATAGGCTGCCTTCACTTTGGCAGCAGAGGCAAGCAGCAATTGAAGGCACAAGAAACTAATGGCTAGTTGAGTAAAAGCCACAAAGGAATGCACCATGGTGGATGTGTATGTGTGCATGTGCACGTGTGTTTTTGTGGAGGAGTTCTCTCAAGAGAAACAACCGTCCTCTTCTGGCACTGCCCATCGTGAGTGACATCATTGTCTCTGTATGTGTGTGTGTGTGAGTGCATGTGTGTTTTTAGGCTAACAAAAAGAAGCCACAGTCACCCTCTTGCTCCACCACACCCCAGAGTCCTGCACCACGAGAGTGGGTGCAGCAGAAGAAGAAGGACACTTCAGTTATATCAGTGCAGACATAGGGATACTCATAAAAGTTATAAAATAACACAACATTTTTGAAGACTGGGAAATATGCAAAAGATTATGAGTCAAAAGTGAATGCTGTCAAACAGTCAGAGGTGAGCAGCATTAACTGGATCTTACAGAGATGCTGAAAATGTCCTCCCAAGGTGTTCCCTCTGTCAGCAAGCCATGCAGTTTATTCACATGGGCAAGGACTGCTGCTGAGGAAGGAACCAGGGTTTGTCACACCTAAACAAATCCACTCATCTCCACCAGTCGGACAACTGTTAGGGCTTGAAAACAAACGCACATCCCTTTCATCCACACTCAGTGGGGTCAAACACAGCTGCAAAGATCTTGGGAAGCAGGCACGCAGAAAAGAGGAATAAATTGGAGGGAGGAGTGAGTTTTGACAGTTAGGTGACAGTCTTGTTGCTACCAGAATGGTGATAACAGTGGATCACCATCACTGAAACTATGGTACACTGCTGAGGGCAACTGGAACCACTAAAAATGTAGACATAAATAAAGCTGACGCACACAGCAGATTCTCACTTGTCACTTTGCAAGACGAGGAACAAGAAAATCTGGGCTTTGTGGACACACCTATTCACAACAGATATTTCTGTGGTGTCGAGTACAACCCACAAGCACATTAGGATCAGTCACACATGCTCGGGGTATTCATAGCAGAAATCACAGGCTGAGTTTGAACATGTGGTGATCGTAAGAGTCTTTTTAAACTGTTCCGATGATTTAAAACTGCACAACGTGCACAAAACCCAACTGAACTGCAATGGTTATCACAGATAAAATACACTAACATCCACAGACCACAGTGTCATAATTTTGGTGAGATAATGGAGGCCAAAGTGGCCTATTTTGTCTTCAGCAGCAGGGTGGAAGAAAATCCTGGAGTCTTACCTCATCATCTGGTCAGAGGAGGATGATTGGTCAGCACAAGGAAGTATTTGAAAATCCACATCCAGCAGAGGTCAGACACATGCAGGAGGAAGAGAAACACACTGTTTTCAACATGTTGATCAAACAACAAACACGTCTGTCAAACATTTAGGCAAAAAGAAATCCTGAGAAACGATCAATGCTGACGTGGTTAGTTTTTTTTTTTTCCTCTTTCATGGTCAAATGTGTGTTTGACGCCTGATCATTCCTTTATTTTCATTTAAGAAAGGGACACTTACTTTTCTCGCTATACCTACAACTTCTTGAGACATGTCACATCAAACATTTTCCTGGATAATAAAGTGGTCACATTTTCACATCGTGATCACAAATGTGTTCCAAAAGACAAACTGCTCCATGACTTCTCAATGATACGATGGCCAAGCATGACCAGCCAGTTGAAATAAAATATTTGGCTTTCTTGAGAGCAATATTTCTTTAATTCAACAGCATATTTCTGCAAACTGTGTCTAAAGGTTTCAACTACATTTGCATAATTTTGTACATACACACAGCATTTAATGAATGCACTTTTAATTTGATGACAGCACCAGTCTGCACACATTTGGGTGTAATTAAACTCAAGTGAGGATGTTGCTAAAGTATCAAAGTATGCTTTAAAGATTGCCTGAAAGTTGGTCCTCAGTGGCAGAAGGTGCTTGTCTTCCCCAAATAAGTTTGCTACAAGGGCGTCTTGCAGGTTTTAAGTGGCTGATAAAAGCATCGGTCAATTCTTAAAGGTAGGGTAGGAGATCCTGGATTTTGAGTCCAGCGAAGCTGCATTTTGAAAATACACCGGTAAAAAGTCCCAACCCTTTTCTTCACTTTCCCCCCGAAGCCACGCCTCTTGAGTACATGAACGCACACGAGCACGAAGGTGCACGAGCGCTGTTCTGACAGCAAGCATCGATCGTTGCCGTATTTAGTATATGCTAACTATACGTTTAATAATGCTAGGTGCTAGCCAAGCTGGCTCTAGTTTAGCTTCCTGCCAAGCTTCTGGACGTGTAATTCGTTCACGAAGAAGGTTACGCGAACAGGGGGAAGGAGGGGCAGATTGCAGTTTGATAGACGCATCAGAATCCAATCATCGTTAACGGTCCGTTCAGTATGATTGGATAGTGTTTTTATTGGATTGTTCATTCTAGAGGCCACTAAAACTTTTCATTTTTGAGTCAAAACTTTTAATTAATTGGTTGCAATGGGGGTGTGAAGAGTATTTCAAGCAATATGTAAAAAAAATGCTCATGAAAAATAACCCCTACCCCACCTTTAAGATGCTGTTTTTTTTTTTTGTTTGTTTGTTTTTTAAGTAATTTGCTGGAAATATGGTTGATAACAACCATTAGCACACAGAAATGTCCTACTTGTAAATGTTTAGGACATAAATCAGGATTGTGACACATTTGGAATCAAAGGCTGGCAGTTCTGGAACACTTGGACTCTTAAGTAATTAGTCATGAGATTTTGACAGTCTAAAATATTCATGATGTCTGCCTTTTACTGATTCTGTCTGTTCTTAAGAGTCAAAACAAATGTCTCTACTTCAAGCAGCCTGCCCCGGGACACTTGCTGGCAGCATTACAAATTGATTCACTACTTTAAACTCAAGACCATCGCTGCCTGCGACCTCACAGAGAAGACGGGGCTGAGACACAGGCCAGAAAAACCTAATATCATCATTGTCTCCGTCACAGTTTACAACCACTTCAGGAACAGCAGCACTGTTACAGGCAATGGTTGAGCTGCCCCTTGATATAGACATGATATAAGGTATGAGCTGCATGCTACAGCCGATGCTCTTTAAGAGATCTGGCTTCGCTCCTGTTGCACCATATTACCGTGGCAGGACTCCTGTGCACTGTTGACAAAGCAAACAAGGGAACAGATAAATTAAGAATTCACAACCACAGCTCTCCAAAAATGTCTGCAAATATAGGGCTGAGAACATTTTATTACACAGACGCAGGACAAGTGAATAACGTTCAATTCCTGCGCCATACTATAATGGCTACCCTCTTGACTTTCTTTTGCGGTTCCTCGCTTGACTTACATGCCGAAATCCGCCACCAGTGATGCTGTCACTGCAGCCACAGAAAGCAGCAAGGATGGCAGCATCTCTCCACAGTGTTTTCCCTGAGGAATGTTAACCACTGTGGACTGTGCCACCCACCCTCACCACCCCCACCACCCACTGTCCTGCTACATGCTGTTTACCTTTACACTTTTGTTTTTAAATGAGTCTGCTCCGATGTTTGGAGTTGCCATTTTGTTTCCTGGGAAAGAACATGCCACTCACTGAATGTGTTATTTAAAAAAGACAACCTTAAATTAGGCAAAAAAAACACGAAGCACACAGGTCAGTTCAGCGAAAAGTCTAACAAAAATGAGAAATTAAATATTCAACATGTCCCGTTAACATTGTTTTTAAGTCACTGACTGATATGAATCGATGACTCGGGTATCACCAAAGAAATGCACATTTCTTTCTAAGCTGAAACGGGGGCAAATAACAAGGAAGACACGGGAAAAGCTAACATTTGAAGTTATCACCATGATGTAAAATCTGAGGCAGCTGCACAAAAAAATCGTTTGACATGGCTCCAAAAGGTTTCATTTTCTGCAACAAGGACTCAGAAAAGATCAGTTTCATATGGTCTTTTAAGGGATCATTTCGTGGTTTCCGAGTAAACCAATTAAGTAATATGAACTGTGGAGTTACATTTTATATATATTTACTTACTTAATTCCTGGTTAAGTAATAGGACAAAAGGGAATGACTAAAATAGAAAACTAAATATAGAAATGGCATACCTGAAAGTTTCCACCTCATAATTTCGAGCATTCAGGTTCTTTCCCATCATTGGATGCAGCACAAGACATGAGCATCTAGTCTTCATGGACACTTTTAGACCACAAAAAACTTTCTCAAGGTTCCTCAAACTATTCGAGGAAGTACAGCCTGCTTTTTTCTGCGTGCGTACCACAGAAACTGCAGATGGGCACAGTTCACAGAACTCCCATTGTTTGATCTTTTAGCTGCCACCATGAAGCTTATCTTCTAAGCATGAAGGCAATCTTCTGTCATCACAAACAAAAAAAAAAAGAAAGAAAACTTTGTTGGCATTGTTTAAATAAAGAACAGTTACTGATGTTAGTCCTTAAAAAATTAAACTAAGGGAAGCCCAGGTTATATGAAACGGATGATATTGAATATAATTTTGCCAAATCTTTGTCTACGTGACACCACACACCCTCTGTACTCCATATCACAAGTTAAAAGTGCTTGAAAGAAAGGTGGCCCCTATCCAAAACGATTTGGCCCCATGAAACTCCATCAGGTCATAAGATAATTTACCTTGACTATATTATGAATTAAACTAAGAATCGGCTAAGTGGCTCAAGTCTGGATCCAGAAATTTAACCACCTTGGCATTTTGCTAAAATTCCAAGTCGCCACAAGTGGTCCAAATTAGCTAATTCTGGGCTTGAGATGGTCCATCACCGCGAAGCCAAAACATGGTCAAATCTGGCAGACACTACTGGGTCAGCGCTGGTTCTTTTTTGGTGAGTGTCTGCCACAACCTGGGACATGGCACATTTTGCAGGCGCTGTTTTCAGAAATGAAGAGGAAACTCGTTCCATTCAATGTCACCAAAGAGGGGTCAGCTCTGGGCTGTTGTAGGAGTAATTGTTTAGGTTGCTATTGTGGTACTGCAGTGTTAAGAGGCCAGATAAGTTTTAAGTCATCTGGTCTGTGACTGGATTATATTTTTATCTGTGAATTGTCCTATTCAGCTAATATTGCTTTTAGAGAAAACACATTTCAGGAATTTGTTTTGTTTTAACTGATAGATAAGATACTATATATTTAATTGTAAATCTACCAGATAGACTATTAGATGGGGTGTTTCATACATTTAAATTGTCAAATGTAAGCCATAAATTCCAAATGTCTTACAAAACGAGAGAAGGGGCAAAAATAAAGTAGGAAGAAAAGGTCTTTGTTTGGCTCAGGTGCAAATAATCTTCCTCACACATTCAAACTACGAGTAGAAGAGGAAAAAGCAAAAAAAACAGCGGCATGGGTCGAGTCATGAAGCACAAAAATGCTTCATTTATCGGTACAATCCAGCTCCATCTTCGCAGTCCAGGAATAGTTTAGTGTGGCGGGTGTTGCACAGCTGCATGATTACAATGTGCTGCGAGTGTCCCGTGTGGAGATGCCAGGATTTGTACGGATTTTCATTTAACGGGACGAAGTGTACTGTGCTGTCAGAGCGTGAAATATCTGCTCGATTAACAGTAAAAATCTGCATGTCATCGTCGGCTTATAGACCGGGATAAGAATCTGACCTGTGGCCAAATGGGCCCGCTGTTGGGACAGTAGTGGCTGAGCGTTTTAAACGGATAAAAACATATATAGGCTATACAATTTGGGAGGACATTTTGGGTGAAATCCCCAAAACAAACGAGCCTCTCCTGAGTAGCACAACACTGCACATGCTGGGTCTGGAAGTAAAAACACTCACCGTGGTTGAACATTGCGGACCTAAACCGGTTGTTGCTGGACGAATTTTCCATTTCAAAGTTTCAGTTAGAGCCAACGGCTGCAGCCTCTTCTTCTTCTTTGGAATGTCCTTAATTTCCTCTCTAAATTCATACACAGTGACAGGAAAACGTAAGCGTGTGCGCTGTGTTGTGGACAAACCCGTCTCTACCCCTGTCACAGTGTGTGTTTCTGAAGCAGCAGCTGCACCAGTACTCACACTCGTCGTCGCCGCGGTTCGAACTGACTACTGCCCCCTGCCTGCTAGCCCCGTGACGTCACGACGCACCGGCCTCTGCGGCAACTGCAGCGTCGGAATGAAAACAATCACACGTGGATGAGAGGGGAGGATGGTCACGTGCGTCTGAAAGTGAAAAAACTGCTGAACCTCGTTACCCTATATAAAGCAAAAACGTTGGCATTAGAGGTAAAGTAAACAACCATGAAAAATAAATAAATACATGTTAGGGGATAAGTGTAATTTACGCACATCTTACACAGGTAATGAAGCACAACAGACCACAACAAGGTAGCATGCAGCATGTGCTTATACAATATGTGTAATTAGATGTAGACCTTGATATTTACTGTTACTCACATTTTGGATATAGTCTGGTTTCTAAGATTTTTTTGTCATTTTAACCCTGTACACAAGTCACAGTCACAACAGATCGCAGGTGACCAAAAGAAAAATCCCACATCAAGTTTCAATAGCAATATAACTAAAAATCGTGAGAATGAAAATAGAATAATATCGAATGAATACAATATTTTAGAATAGCAATTTTAAGAAAAACTTAATATTCAATATGAGCTATATTATAAGACAAAGTAAGGTAGGGAATAAAAATAACACATAGCAAGTCATAGTTATGAACATATTCCACATTTGTATTGCAGAGAACCATGTTATGTCAGCAGTGGTTGTTGGAGACCTTAATGGCTGATGGGATGAAGGATCTGCGGAAGTGTTCACTCCTGCAAATATATTTGACAGTTATACAGTATGATGCACATTGATCAATACTATTACAACCACTCACAAGTCAAGCCAATAACACTGCATCTTGTTAAAATGGAGTGTTCTGCTGGGAAAAAAACCTGCATCCTGGTGTTCACTCCCCCAAAAGGCAACAGCATTCCACCAGCGAGACATCAGTGGACCCAGGAAAAAATTCTTACAAAGATTTCAAAGAACACCACAGGGGTCTGAGGTGTTCACCCAGTCGCCAGACTCCACCGATAACAATCTGATGAGATCTGAAGACATCTGTGGGACCAAAGCTCCACCTACAAACATCAGTTTTCTGCCTGACATTTTCACTTTACGATTTTTTTATCCTAAAATCCACAGTCATCTCTTTTGATACATCCAACAACTGCAAAGTCAGCTGAGTATTTCTAGAGACGACAGGACTGAGTTGTACTAGTGGTGTGATGTGTGCAGAGAGAAGAGAAATAGTGAGAGTACAGTCCCCCAGGGTGCTCCTGTGCTGCTGACCACCTTCCCAGACACACAACTCTTTAGTCTCTCAAACTCCTGTCTGTTAGTCGGGTGGTCAATAAACCAGGTGGTTGTAGAAGCATCCACGGGACGTCTTCCACCGCACTGGAACTTTGCCTTGACTCAGGCTGAGGTTAAAGAGGTGCTGTACAGTTCCAAAATATGTTTTCTACATGAAATGTGCTATACAAATAAATTTGATTTGCAATAAACCCAACATCATAAAGAATAGGATGTTTGGAGATAAAAGCAATTTGAAGGTGACTCTTAAATCTGTCTGGCTGTGAAAATTGCAATGCTCACAATTTTCTTAGTCACTCTAGTTTAAAGAAATACACATTTAAAAACATTCACTGTTTAAACATGAACTAACGTTAGAATGACAACTACGAACCTCATATACTGAACTTTTAATCGAGTGAAATGTTACAGTATCATTTAAACAAGTGATTTTATTATTCCTAGCAAGAGGTAATTTATGAGCATTTAAAGTCAGTGGCTCAGTCTAACAGAAAGACTCTACCCAGTCATCGTCAGTCTTGATCCTACTATTTACAACACAGTTTGTTTTCATATCACCTGACAACTAAATTGTACAACAGTTTAAAGGCACCTTTTGTTTGTGTGCGAACTTCACCACTTTGCCCATGTAATCTACCAAATTTAAGCTTAAATTTAGTGCTTTTTAATGTTTTTTTTTCTACTCAAGCTAATTCATTTGACCCCAACTTATACATATAATTCATTTTGAGAACATTTGGCACAATCACCACATCATTTGTTTCAGTCAAATCTACTGAATCTAATAAAACTACAAGAATAAAATATTTTAACATATCATTTAAGTGGTGATCCAAAAATAGTCATACAATAGAAGGACCCATTTTTCTACATGAACGAGTTTCGTATTGATCCGTTTGATAAATAGAGCCGTTGATGCCCAGCAACTAAATAAAGTGTGAAGCTTTAATTAATTTTTTACTGGTTTCATAGTATTTTCAGTGTGATATTATGCATAATAATTGAGTAAATTATTTGAATGTCTGTTGTACAGTAGATGAGCAGCAGTGGATTTAACTTCCTCATACTTTTTGACATTCTTACCTTTGTTTCACCATCAAATTAAACTGCAGCGAACAATGGTGACACCTGCTGGTCAGCTTGCAAACACTCCCCTTTTCATGCAGAAATGAGTACTATTTTTTACCACATTCAAGTAGCCCAGACTATCCACCAAAACTGTGAATAGAGCTCTTCAAGCGAGAACTCAGTGAGTCTTTGTTCTCATATGTGTTTCAGTAGGGGGAGGAGGTGAACGATGGAGTGAATATAGACCTCAGGAGTGTATTGTTATCAGAAGAATGAGCATTTTGAGTCTCTGGTTTGTTTCAGGGGCAACAGTTTTATTTTTAGATGTGACATAAGAAAAAACAAAAGAAAACAAAAACAGTCGCCTCCTCAGAGTCTAAATGTTCATGTTCAGGATTAAAGTGCAGAATTGTTTTCACAGCTTGTGTAAAAAAAATTAAATAAGACAAAAAAAATAAAAGGAATATAATATTTAAAATACCAAAAATGACAATGGGGACCTGGAAAATATAAACATGATACAGAGCAAGATGAAATCTTTTACAACACGGTATCAGCTATGATATGCAGTCCACTTGAATCAGGCTTGCACTTATGATACATAAAAAAATAAAATAAAATAAGGAAACCAGTTCACGTTTTCGAGTCGTTGGCAAGGCTAGCTTACAACAAAGGCACAGCATTGTTCAGAGGTAACGATCCTTTGCAAAGAAGTGCTGCGGCAACATTCACTGATCATCAACACGTCCTCGCTGACACATCTAACATGCTCAGTATGGCTCAGATAGGAATGATGAAGGAAACACGGCAAAGCCACCCGTGTATGCATAACCCACGGACGAACGCATCAACCTGGGGGGGCATGTTTTAGTTTGCCTTTTCAGCCTACATAGTGACAGGAGTTTACATGCTCTTCCAGTCTCACTGTAACCACTGGGTTCTTGTTAAACTGCTGAATTAACTGAATTGTGAAGAAAGCTCCAGAAAATTACGGCCCTGAGCCAAAGGAGTACGAAGAGTAAGAGGTGAACAAGGCCAGTTTAAGTGCTCTACTATCCGAAAGACCAGAAACGGTTGCAGCCTCTGTGGGCATCACATACGTCATCAAGCAGTCAGAAACAACACAGAACATCATTTACAAAGGACCAGTCTGTAGGCAGCAGGCAGAGCTGGGATATCACATCCTCTCAGTAGCAAAAGCCAGTAAACTTTCAGGTGCTATTCAACCTCGTTTTTATCTTGAAATTGAATATATTGTTGATATTGTGTGATATCTATACAATCCTAATCAAAGTTAACCAGTTAACGAAATTCCATCTCAGTAAGCAATTGTGTGGATGATCCTCAAATGGTCCGCTTTGCTATCGAGAGGATGAAATTCCCAGAACCCTTTTTTTTTTGTTTGTTTTTACAGTTGAAAGGCTCTATCAGTGACTTGCATTCATTTATCAACCTGAACTGACATAATTAATTTCCTTATCACATGTAGCCCAAGAGAGAAAATTAACAAACATGGCTTCAACTAGCCGTTTAGTGCAAACGAAAGTACTAAAATGTATACAAAAGGATTTCAGTGGGAATATATATAGAAAAACAGATGCAGTGTGTCCCCCCCGCACTTGTTTTCTTATCAGCCTCGCTTACTGTCTTGACTTTTTTTTTGTCTTTCATTACTAGTTTTCTTATTCAAAAAGCAGAATATCCAGAGGAAGGAAAAAAAATTAGCTCGGAGAAGAAGCGGAAGAGGCCTAGCTTGTACATCATGCAGCTCGTGGAAACGGCAAGAATTTCAAAGAAATGAAAAGTTCGAAGGTGCAAGAGAAAAATGTGTTAAGAGATTATTACTGAAGAGTTTGCGTGTTTAGGCAACGCTCGCAGACAGATATAAGGACAGACAGGTATATACAGAGATATTTACAGTACAGCTGGCTTTATATGTAAACAAACAGTGGGTCATGGTCAGGAGAAGAGACATTTTCCTGTGGACAGACAGCTGACATGATGAGGCAGTACCTGGCGATGTTCGTCCATCACCTTAACTACTGTACAGTACATGAGAAAAGCGTGAATCATCAATAACTGGTTGATTGTCCTCAGAATATCACGTTATTTGAGTTGATCATATTATCTAGATTCATATACAGCAGGTTCAAAAAGGTAATGAACCCCCCTTACAGTTTAGTGTGATTAAATAATCCAGTATGATCAACTTTATTCCAGCCCACGGGTTGGAGTCAGGTTCGAGTCTAAAGGAGGGTAATAATAACCCCTCTATGTTAGTTTGACTTGAATTGATTATCTACTATCGTGATAAAGTTTAATTTGGGGGTAAAATTAGGGCCGGTGTATGGTTATAAGTAGAGTTAATCATAGAACATAGATTCCATTTCAACAAGTTTACACGGGTATGTGACCCCTTTCTTAAACTTTGATGTGATGACATGTATTCCAGTTCACATCTGGCTACACAAAAACTGAGATGACCCATCGAATGCTAAGAAATGCTTTTTTTCTGAAGGAAGGAAAGGACAGAATTGAATGTTTACTGAATTCAAACTGAAGTTTGGAGATGGTTTATGGTTCCACAGTTCCTCGCATCTCAAATGTTAAAAGCCTTTAACCTCACTCAGTGGTGACATTGCAGAAAAAAAAAAAGAAAAGTTTGGCGATGGCGCCTTTTAAACTGCAGTCACGCCTTTACTCTTCTTTTCAACTGGTCAGCCAATAGAAAATATGGCAATGTAGCATATGTATATAAAATATGTCTGTACATTTACAATATTCAAATCATTTACATTGTTGGAGGCTATGTACACTGGTATATGTTTGAATGTCAATGTGAATGAGATACGGTAACAGCTCCTAAAACTGAGAGAAGACGTACCAGATTTATGTCAAAGACGTGTACCTTAACGTAAAGTCAGTGCTACGCAATAAATAAGGGAGAAGGGCAGCGCCATGTGCAGATTAGTGGTTTTTGACCAAACAAGGTCGGAAGGACACGATGAACCAGGATTTGACCTGACAGCATTATTTACAGTCATGCACTCTTCAGTGAGATACTTAAAGCTGGACAGGGTTTGTTTCACTTGTAGAAGTGGATCTAAATCACACCAGATCTGAGTTGGAGTTCTAAACCAAAAGCAAAACCAAACACACGCACACACGCACACACACACACACACGCACACAGCAACACCTGCAAACACAAACTGCACAATGTACTCTGTAGTGGCCCAAAGAGATGTGGCTGAAGGTTTGCTTCATTACTTTTTTTGAGTACTTTTTCTAGTTGAATTTACACACTACAGTAAGTACAGAAAGTTTTCTTTACTGGTGTGACCACTTATGTTAAGTCTACATGACTCAAGAGTCATGATTTGAAAGTTGTGTCTGATTGCATATGACTTATTCCACTTTAGCGCCAGGTGCAGCAGAATCAAATGTGTGTGAATCTCACACAGATGGCCTTTTAGATCCACATTTTCCCCCTGAGTCTATTTGTTAATCCTGAACCGGCTTTTATGCCCATCATCATCTGCTTCAAATCTGGGGAGGGATTTACACAAGTCCTCCTGCCGCGCCACCCCAGGCGGGTGGTCGCTGCCCCCCTGTGGGATTAACTCCACCTTCCCACTCTTCTTGCTTCCTTCTTCCAACCTTATTCTGGCTGCTCGGGGTGGGGGTGCAGGCCATTCTCAGGGTGTGTGATGCTGTGGTGTTCCCAGAAAGCCTTGTGCAGCTGGTCCACTTCAGACAGCAAGGGCAGACCAATGTCCAAGTGCATCTTTAGGTTCTCCAGCCACTCCTCCAGTTTGGAGAAAGCAGGTCTAAGCAATAAGAAAGCACACAAGGATGTCAGTTGAATCCATTTTTGATTCTCTCAAAATGATCAAACGGATATTCACCCAAAATCCCCTAAAAAACCTGCTTGTTTTAGACATATTTTTATTTAAGCATGCTGATACTTTAAGTGTTTTGCATGAGTTAGCTGTATTTCATGCAATACAATGGAGTCTCCTCAGCTAAACTACATACTCTCTTGTTACTAAAAAAAAAAAAGAACCAAATAGTAATTATATGTAATACAGTTGTATCTGTTTAAAAGAATAAATGATACAGAGTGTATGAAATACGAGCTTTTATCAGCAGATGAAGTTGCAGTTGTTCTGAAAAAGCTTTTTATATTGGGTGAACTGTCCCTTTAGGTATTATCCTAACGTCATCACGTTGGAGATGTCTGACCGTTTGTCTGCATCGAGGTCGCAGCACACAGCAGCCAAGGGGAAGAAAGCCGGTGGACAATCTGGGGGACAGTAGTGCTCCAGGAAACCAGATATGTTCAGACCGAAGTCTGTCGCTCTGGGGAGGTAGTCTGGGTCTGCGTTCACCCGGCCAATGATCTGAGAGAGGGCAAGAGAGGCAAATGACAGAGAAAGAGTTAGAAGATTTGAAGACAGAAGTGTCAGAAGCCCCCATCAGCCATACAGTTGAAAACCAGTAAACCCTGCCAAACTGAAGCTAATCTTCCCCAACCGACCACACCTATCACCCGTCTGCCTGTCAGTAGCCACATGAGGACAACTTTGCTTTTCTGCTCCCTCTAATCCCTTCTGTAGTTGCTGGGTAATGATGTCCATCTGGAGAAGTAATGTTCTGGGGGCTCTGACTGACTGAACTAAACTGTTGAGCCCACATTATGAGGATGGTGTGTGGCCAGGCCCAAAGCCTACCGCTCAGAGGGGCTGCTGGAAAATATGCTCCCTCTTCAATGCTGAATTCTGGCAGAGTGAGACTGTTCCTACATTAAATTAAATGGATGTTGTATTTAATATGAGCAGAACTTAGAACGTCGACAAATTGCTGAAAAAAAGCAGATTCTCACACACTGACGACCAAGAAGAATTGGAAATAATGAGTCAAAATTACAGCTGGCAACATTAAATGTGTGCACCCACTAACACGAGGAGACAGACTCCTTTCCCATTGCCAAAAAGCAGCCCGTTTACTCTCTGGTACGACTAGGTTCCAATTATTTCTCCCAGGAAAAAAGCACATGTAACAGGAAGTGATGCCATTCAGCTATCCTACAGGCTGCGGTGGACCAAAGTTTATGTTAAGTACTCCTTTTCAGACTTTCTGAGGAGAAGTAGTTTATCATTTTTTTGACTGGAGCTCTGGAGGTCAGCCCTACACAGCAGGAGTGAGAGTGAGCTGCCAACCACTGGGCAGACAAACCTTTTCCTAGGCTGTGTTCACTTTCTTATATGTGTTAATAAAATACCCCAAACCACTGCAGTTATCTGACCTGCACCTCAATGCAGATCAATGATTGAAAGTGCTTCAGAGGATGGAATGGTAAATGACAGTTCAGCATACTGAGTAAAAAATAACAATGGCAGTGAAAGCAAGTGAGAAAATATAAATAAAACCTCACATATCTCATATGTCATATATTTTATAGAGGATGAACGGCTGTTTACCTCGCAGAGCATAATACCGAAGGAAAAGATGTCCACTTTCTCATCATAGCTCTTCCCTGCAGAGGACATAAAAAAAAAATTAGGCTGTTTATTTATTGAAGTGGCAAAGCAAAGCAAAGCATATGTTGTTGTATTTCATACCGTGGATCATCTCAGGTGCCATCCAGTAGGGGTTTCCCACCACAGTGTACCTCTTCCTGCGGTCAGGCTTCTTCAGGCCAGGCAGTTTTCCCTGCGACAGCTTCTCCTCGTGCTTATCGACCACCATGAGCCGAGACAGGCCGAAGTCTGCCACCACCACTGTGTTGTCCTATATAATCAAATATGCCATAACATCGCATTATCAGGCTGTCCGTTTACATGACACTGACCCAACAAGTGTGATAAATGACATGAAAGCTTCAAGCTAGTATTGGTGTTTAGTCAGATTTAAGCTCCCTCAGACAGCTTTAACTTAAGGCTAACCTTAAACTTAACCTTGTTTTCATGTGTGTGAAGCTTTCTCTCTTCAGGTAAGATCAGCGTTTGTGTGCTAGTTACCCTTGTTTCAAAAAGGACTTAGTCTTGTGACAACAGATAACAAAGACCTCCTTTGTTTTTGTATCTGAAGAGGATCAGTAAATGGCAGATGCACTGGGTTTGTTTATTCAAAGGTGTGTCGCATGCACAAGTGATCTGGAAGTTCTTACCTCTCGGACTAGACAGTTGTGCGAGTTCAGGTCCCGGTGGATTATGTTCATGGAATGTAGATATGTCTGAACGATGAATAGACAGATAGGAGAGAACAGAAGCTTTAATCTAAAATCCATCATTGTGCTCACACCAGGGCAAAACTTTAAGACTCAATATGTTAATCTTGCAGAAAAGTTTAATAAAGGAGTGTCTGTGCACTCTGTTTGCACAAGTGTTGTAGCTCTGTAACATGACCACTAGAGGGAGACAACGGTGGGAATATCAAGGAGCTCTGCAACTTCCTCTACTTCTATCAAGATGACATGCATGTTTCTGTCTTTGAACTCACCATCCCAGAAGCGATGTCCTTAGCAAAGCTGACCCGCTGGTTCCAGGGATAGTTATTGTCCTGCGAACACAAATCACACAAGTTGTGTGCATCAGTTGCTGCTGATGAATTAAAACTGTACATCAACAAACCACAAGGTGTGCACCTGAGGCCACACCAGACCATGTCAGCATCACTAACAAGGGGCATTTTGGTGTTTGAACCGACAGTCGAGGCACAAACATGCCTTGCTTACCATTTTCTTTATGATTTCCCTCAAGGTTCCTCCCTTTATGTACTCTGCGATGAAGTTGAGTCTTTTGTCTTTGTAGAGGACTCCAATGAACTTGAGCACATTGGGGTGATCCAGGCAGCGCATCACCTTCACCTGGGGACATTTTCACACACTGTTAGAACATCTTTGGCAGTGACGATTCTAGAGTCTGTGGGGGCCCCAAGCAAAAAAATCCTAGGGGGCCCTACCGACCAGTGTTCGTCACCAAAACATCTGACACCAACGAAAAATGTATGAAATAAAACCTCTTTTTATTCCAAACATGTTCCAAACATAAAAAACATTGTTATTTTTAAAATATACATGTAAAGAATAAATAAATAACTAAAAAAGACCACGTTGTCTACTTTGGCACTTGATATTCGCCTGTTGCTATTTATCTACCGGGTGTAGCTGGCCATCCAATAATAATTGTGTTCATTTAAAGATTCTTTGTGACAAGTAAAGCTGTTCATGATATCGATTTCATAAGTATGGTTTTTATTTTCCACTAGCCTTGAATTTCCGGCGAACGTTGCCAACAATCGCAAAAGTTCTCCGTGAACATAGCCTACAGTGGAACTTGACGTGAGTTTGACGAAGTCAACAATGCAATTATGGAATTATAGAATGGCATGTTAACTAGACAATCTTTGACTAAATCATTTAAATATAACCGTTCAAAGAAAACATGTTCACCACGAACGTTCGCCACTGTTTGAGACAGTTTATAAAGTAACTAGACAATCTTTGATTGAATGCACCTCAGCTCTCTGGGGCCCCCTAGTGGCTCGGGGCTCCAAGCAGTTGCCTGCCTTGCCTGTTGACAAGGTGCGCCTCTGATCTTTGGAACAAGTCAACAGCAGAGGTATCAAAGAGTGTCATCGTGGAAGCACCGTTCAGTACCTCACAGAAATATTTTGAAGTACAGTCTGCTGCTTAGCAACCACGAGCAAACTGCTGCTGTTTAACGGGTGAATCAGGTTTTAAAAGCAAAAATTGTTTGACAGAGAGAGATACATGAGATGATCAACACCAGCCATCTGGCCAGAGGAAGGGGTGTGGGGTGTTACAGAAATGTCTCAGACATAGGAGACTCCGGTCACCTACAAACAAGCAGCCAGCAGAAGTAAGAGTCATGCTTAACTGTGGTTGGGGTTTGGTTTACAGCCGATCTTTAGAGTGCCTGTTAGCCTGCGCAAATTATAAAGCAGGGACTGAGCGCTGCTGCAGTGTAATAATAAAGCTAAAGCCACACACATAAGTAAACATCATCAAAGTGGAACTCCCATTTAGATGCTTTGAAATGGAAGTATAGCTGATCATTATACAGAAACAGGAGGAGAAATTCAGATCAAGGTGACTCTACAACCTGCCCATTCAAGGTGGGACTGAAGCCCCTCTGTTAGGGGCAGCTGAAGTGACCCGAGTGTGTGTGTGAGGGAGGGAGAGACGGAAAGGAGGAGCACACCCCTCTGACCACGAGTGCTGTTGTTTCTACAACCTCAGCTTGTTATTTAAGCACTCTATTATGCTCACATGGCCTGTGTTTGGTCAGTAGGAACAAGCAAAGGCCATCAACAGCATGACTAAGGTATCTTTCTAGCAACTATATAGTGCCACAGCTGTGTGAAAAAGACTAAAGAGTCTAACAGAAATGTAAACGTATGTAATTCATCCTTTATTATCTATAAATATTTTGTGGGACGTAAATAAGTAAGCCTTATTCATCATTATTTGGAGTGTTAGGACTCAAACAGAGCAGCTTTCAACCACAATTTTTAGCTTCTGGTCACACACATAATAGAGTTTCTTTTACAACTACTGGTCCCTGAATTTTTCAAAACCAGTAAAAGTGTGCTTCTCTAACTCGTGGGCACAGGGCATACAAAGTTTTCATTCATAATGAATATGCTCGTAATTCTATTACCAAGTAGACTAAAATGACTAAATCTACCCCTCCTAGATGATAAATCCTCTGGAATAATCTGTCTTAACTCACCTCTTTCAGGAAGGTCCTTTGTGTCTCGTCATCAAAGCGAATCAACTCCTTCATCACCATCACCTCCCCCGTCTCCCTGTGGGTCACCTACGCCAACGCAAAACAATGCAAACATTAAGTTGAGCAAAAAGTTGGGAGGTTATTCTGATGCAATATTAACTGTAAAGTATTCTATCATCTGTATGACTTCATGGGAACTTCTATGGGAAAAACCTACGAAACCATAGACACATATCCTCCGTCCCCAGAACATTTCTCTCACTTATCTCAATGCTGCCACCGTCTGGACATTTTAAATACGACTACATGCGGCACATTTTTTTTACACATCAGCTGCTATAAGATTTAAGATCAAAACTACCTTGATAGCTTGTCCGAAGCATCCCTTCCCGAGGACTTCTCCGTGGATGAGGTCAGAAGGCCGGAAGATGCGGTGAGTCGGATTGGAGACGACTCGGAGTGACTCCGATCGATTGATCTCCTTCCTCTGGGAGATGGGCGATGCTGCGTTGCTGGAGCCTGGCGACTTATCAATGCTGTAACTCCTCCTAAGAGAGACAGAGAGGTGAAGAAGAGACAGCAGAGGAAGTGGTGAAGGGGATGATGAGGAGCAAAATATCTTCTTACTGTTTGATAGAGGGTTTACAGTAACTGTAATCTTTTCACAAGACAAATACAATATGCGCTGTCGTAAGGTCAATTCAAATTAAGTAGTAAAATAAACTACTTTCCATGAAATATAAAGAGTGATTCAAAGTGTTTGGGTTCTTCACAAAAGGACTTAAGGTGTAATTTCTTACGTGATGATGCGGGATCTCAGGTTGCTGATGCCTGAGTTTGGGGCTTGGGTGATTGGCAGGGTGGGACTGGGGCCCTCTGACAGGGGGCCGTCCACCTGCTCCTCGGCTTCTGAGGAGGCTCCCTCCAGCTCCTGAGCATGAGGGTCGTGTTCAATGGTGAGCTGCAGCAGCCGACTGGTCTCCTGGATCAGCAGGTCGATCTGGGGACAAAGACAGAGTTCAGATCGCAATCAGAACAGAAGCAATCTTCATCATGGCTGAAGCAACATCGGTTGGATGAAGTGCAGAAAGCAGTTCATATGAAGCTGTCAGTTTTGTCAATTCCTTGGGCACGTTTGTTAGTTTTGTTCATTTTTTAAACAGTATTTGTTATTTCTTATTATAACAGCCGGCGTTATTTGTTATATTTTGTGTATTGAAACACAGGGAAATACAACAGGAAGATAAAAATCTAATGACTCAGTGACAAGGACATGATTGACGGCAGTGAATACCTCATCCAGGGGAACGTTATGAATTGGGGTCCCATTGATTTCCAGGATCCTGTCCCCCACATGAATGGAGTTTTTCACATCTGGGCTGATGCAGTCAGCATCCACTCTGGATAAAGAAGAAGAATAAGATCCTATCTGCGCATACTGCTTTAATTTTGACTCAGACCTGGGATAAGATCCTTTTCAACATGCTGAACTTTTCACACACACTGACACTCACTGGGAGACTCTGACAGTGCGTCCATTCTCGGGACTGAAGCCGTTGGTCGGGCTGAGCGGCTGGTCGATAGCCACAGAGAAGCCTCGCCCTTTGCGTCCGTTTTTCCCCTCGGCCGAGGCCGGGATGGACACCAGCGTGACGGTGTGTGGGATTCGGGAGCATGGCGAGTCCGGCAACGACACCGGGGTCACAATGGTCTGGTAGTAACAGTGACCACTGTAGACAGAGAAGAAGAACAGGAGGAAATGATAAGGACTTACGAGAAAAGAGGCAGTGCAGAAAATGGAAAACCTTGTGAGACTACCATGCAGTCATAAGAGCAACCACAGGTTCTCATTACATCAGTTTTTACAGCGTCACATGATGCTGAGAACATGCAGTTGGGACAACACTGGGAAGACATTGTCTTGAGCTGAGTGTGATCTTTAATACGTACAAATCCTTTTCAGAAGTTTCAGGACAGCTTTCGAAAATAACCACAAGGTCATTCAGAAATAAGGCCACAGTTCTGAAGCTTAATATGATTAAACAGTGCTCGTTTCTCTCTCATTTACGATTATGAGCGATAAAAATAATTGCTAATTTTCTTTCCGGCATCAGCAGAATCAATTTGTCAGTGAATGTAATGATCTGCCAGACTCACTGTTGCTAAGAGAATGTTACGTTGTCACAACAAGCTAAATGAGCATTTCCGCGTTTAATTTACTTCAGATTTCAGAAAAGTCAAGAAAAGATAAGGAAACAAAGAATAAAATGCACATTTTGTGTGGCCACTGAGAAGTAAACAGTTATCCAGTTTCAGTGATCCAGCAGTCCTGGGCCGACTTCGTGAGATCAGAGGTATGTGTGAGTCGTATCGTTTGCTGAAGCCCTACGTTCCTTTCTCATGACTTTAGTTATTTAAAGACTCCAGCTGTATGATGAGATGTCTTCCTGATAGTTCCGCATGTTGTTGATAAAAATGTGAAATGCCTAAAGCTTTGGCGCAGCAGCGCATATCTTTGTATTGAGGCTTGCATCACATCCACTTTTGTGGCTCGCGACCATCCCGTTTACACAACCCCGCAACTACACGAGTCAAACATGACTCTCTTATTTGTTGAAATCATATTACAGTAAAGTGATTGGGAAAGATTGAGATTATTCATAATAAGAGCTGACATTGTTGTCCCAATGAAGAAAACCTCCTTCAGTATATAAACCCTTGACATTAAAAAGCCTCCCAGTTCTCAAACACATGTAATTACATATACAACACAACAATTCTCCTAATTCTATTATGAAACAACAAGCTTTGACATCATACCCAGCTGCTGCATTTAAGTCTCCTCTACCTTTACTTTTCCCATCTGTGATAGAATGATATTTCATGTTGTAACATTTAACACTATCAAAACTGTCGTCTCCGTAGAGTCTTAAGTAAGTTGTCTGCATTGTATGTGTTTTACTTTGTATGAGTTCTACATTAATTGGAGTTGCGGTTGTTTTGTTGTTATTGTAAAGGGATATTTAACATCTGGTTAAAAGAACAGCAGCACATGTAAATATGTATATATAAACAGCACTTTTTTCCCAGTTTACTGCCTTTCGAATGATTCAAGTTAAATTTCTCCTACAAACCTCAAACCAATGTGCTTTGAATTGTTATGAGTGTGTCTTTCTGGAAAATATATAATTTTGAAATCAGACCTTTTTTTTAGTACAGAAAACCCAAATATGTGTGCTGTGAATTTTCTATGGTCGCCACATTTTGCCAAAACGCCGACATGAAGTCCTTTGAAGTGCAAAATAAGCCGAATTATTTTAGGATTTTGTCAGTCAATGGGAGCTTTGGGTGTATTTTCACATTTTTGTTATCTTGGTTTCAGAGGGATTTCAAGTGGATTAGCTTGTGAGAGAGGACAGCATGAGGGAAATGTACGAAAAGAAGCGAAAGTCAGGGATGTCAGAATGTCAGAGCACATTAAAAAGTGTGTTTTTTTAACTGGGTGGTGCAATTTAGAGTTTGGTTAGATTTTCAAAGACAACGATCCAATGTTTGGATCTTTTTTAGCAATGCATAGACGGATGCTCACCAGTAGAGTTTGGATCTCTCAACCAGAGCGTATGTGTCTCCATCACCAATGAACGCCCTGCAGTTCAGACAACTGAAGCATTCTGGGTGATACTTTTGTTCTCCAGCAACCTGTAATGAAAAGAAATAAAAAAAAAATCATGCTTTAATAAACATTCCTTTGTTTGTTTCCCAGAAATATTCATGACGTATTACAATGTTGAAGTCAGTGTTCTCTGATCTAAAAAAGAAATTCAAAGCAGTGGTTAAGGTGCGTGTGGAGCGGCAGGCAACATGAGGTTTTTATGACCGGTCTGGTCACTGCGGGTAAGGCAGGGTTACAAGAGATTGAGTTTGCTGCAGCCAGATGTCCTTTACAGCTCGAGGCAGTTTTACAAACAAGAGGTGGAATTGAATTATGGCCAAAAACAGAGGAAGGAATGAGCAGATAATTCACATGTCAGATCTGAGGATGACGCTCTGTTGGTGGTTTTAGCTCTAGTTGTTTTTTTAGACCACATCCATTTAAAACGATCACGTATATCATATCGACTAAAACAATTGATTATGCGACCCTCACCTTCACATACTATTATCAACCTTCTTTAACTCCCTCACGTAATGTGGATGTAAATTATCCACCCACTCAAACGCTTAATGACTGACCAGCATTAAAAACGAGCAACATTGTTAGGGTTTAAAGGTTGAGCCCACCGGAGCTGTTTGCTCCCTGGAGGCTGTGTTTCTGCTTTCATTTTTTGCTTTGAGTGGAAGAAAATTTGGGGGGGAGGCAGCCCCTTGACAACTATCCTCAACTGCAGTGATTTGCAATGCTAATGCAGTAAAAATAAAGAAAAAAAACTAACTAGGGGCACTGCATGCAGCACTTTATATTCAGAAATTTCATACTTGAATTCCTAGAGATGAAACGCTATCAGAAAAAAAGTAATTACCTGCAGTCCTACATAAATGACATCAGCTGTGACCTGCAGCATTGACAGTGCAAGAAAAATTAAAGCATTCACTCCACTCTGAGAAAGCAACTTTTGAATGAGTCCTTAACTCAAAACAGAAAGGAAAATGCAAAGATCAAAGGATCAATAAAGTCCCATATGTCTGCTGCCCCACCCTCCTGAGAGCGCGGCAGTTAAATCACGAGTGCACACAAACAGACAAACATGTTGAGAGCCCTAAAGCTGCTAAATAAGACTCCTATGTTGATTAATCAACAGCTTTTAAGTAATTCAGTTCCCTCTCTTTGAACACCAAAAAAAAGGTGCCTCCTATTGCCTTCTATTCAGTAGCATCCTGACCATATCTTTGGCTTTGATGCCAGCAAAAGACAAAGATTAACCAAGTTGCAGCGTAAAAAATGACAGAAAGAAAGTCAAGAGAGAAAACAGCTGTCTAATGCACAAGAGAACATGGCAGATGTGTGGCTAATTGACCGACTTAACTTCTTTATTTGCTCTCTTAAAACCCCATAAAAAAGCAATAAACAATTATTGTGAAATGAGCAGTGACTGTAGACACAGCAGAGTTAAAGGAGACAATTATTGCACTAAAAAGTCATTTCAAAGTGAAAGCTTTATCATCACATTTGACTGTGGGCAGCTGTAGATTTTTGCTCTGCGTCTCTTTAGGTGCAACCCAACAAATGGAAGACGACAGGAAGAGAAGACAGCTGGACGGAGACATAAAGGGTGAGTGGCTGTGCACGGCCTGACATTATGACCGCCATTTGCTTGCCAAGCAGGCACACACATGCACGCACCCACTTTAAGACCACATCTGACAGAAGACAGCTGCTGCCTTCACATTAAAGACATGCTTCATCTCCAGTGTGGGCTTAAAGACAAACAGAGAACATTCAACTATTTTGCAATGAAGCAAATCATCTGCGAATGCGACATCAACCATGGGACCAACAGCTTTCATAAGACAAGAGACATTAGATGTATTATACTGATTCCACTTCTTATCTTGTCAGGGGGTCTTCAAGTGTGTTGCACGTGTGCAAAATTAATTTCTCATGAGCTCATCATCCTTTTTATAATAAGGCAGTTTCATTTCAATTGGTTGTGTAGTGTAAGTGTGGCTTATACTAACAAAAAAAGTGTGTGCACAGGTCTCCCTGGATGTTGTGGGGCCACAGAGTGCAGGACTAACCAGGTGAAGTTGCAACCTGAACCTCAGGAACAAGGCATTGTTCACAGCTTGTGTATTTACTGACAGAAATGTAGCTCAAGAACAAAAAAGGGGTAAGGTGTGTACTAAATTTACAGTACAATATTAAAACATTGTATAATATTACTGAACTTTTATGTTTCCCCTACGATATCAACGCCATTTCCCACTCTGTGCGCCCCCGTATCCTGCGTTATTTTTATCATGACATTTACTGTTTGTCTTGAGAAACTTCACTTCTAAAATTTGACTGACTGCATTGGATGAGCATGTTTTAAAACTGATAAAATTGATTTATCTTTTGGAAAGTCAAACACTACCGCATTGCCGTGAGCATTAAAAAACATTTTTTAAATTGAATACATATACATATATAAGAGTGGGGAATATCAGCTTATCCCTACACAGCGCAACAGTTATCTGGGTTCTTAGTGTACTGTTGCAATGTTTTGATTTTTGACATAGGCCTATGTTGTGTTATTTCATGAAATCTAATGATTCCCCTCAGTAACGGCTGCTGTTACATTAAAATCACTTATTGTTGTCAGATCTCTCAGCAGCCCATGTTAGCATGCTAACAAGGGTGTTTGGGAGAGGTGTGTTGTTTTACACAAAACGACACCAAGAGTACAGAAATGTATTGATTTAAAATGTAAAGGTTTTCTCTCTTTGTTACTCCAGTATTTGTTTGGTGAGGTCTTACAGTAACCTCAGCTGAAAGTTTTGTGCTGTTTGTGGACTTGTTACTATGGAAACTCCAAAAAAAAAAAATGGAGCTTTCAACCATGTGACAGACAATTTAGAAGGGTCTATTTTAGGCCAAGCAAGGACGTTGTATCTTAAACCTTCCCATGTGGTGTTGGTGCCTAAACATGACCCCACAGCATGAAATGAGAAAAAAGGAAAATTTTAACAAAATTAAGAATATTGGTCCTGTGTGACAGTGTCGGTTTGCTTGGCTGAAAGTCACGTATGCGTAAGGTTGTGTCCTTTATGGCACAAATCATCAGACTACATGGTGATTCAAACAGCCCTGGAACTACACAGTGGTGCAGTTTGTCACAACACAACTCGATGACTGCTTGCAGTGGGTTCTTGTAGAGAAACAGAAAAGGGAATAAGAGAAACCAGGGCAGAGCCCACAATAAATGGTCAACAGCTTTAGCCAATTACCTCCAACAGGCAACAGTCATCCAACAAACACGGTTGGCTTGACATGTCATGGCTGCGAAATGTGATTTGTGTCCAGTGATTCATATGAGTTACTCTAACTTGGCTGTGGAATGTGAAAAGTAACTAACACACCATTCTGAAGGATTTATGACAGTCTAATGGTCTAAGCTAAACAGCTAACAAGCATGTTAGTGGTAAATCAGACTGTCTTGACAACTCGTCCTTGTTGACTTTTCCAGAACAGAAGTCTGTGTAATCACACTTTTGGACATTAAAATGTCAGAAAGACCTACGTGAGTTACTGAGCAGGATCTGCGATGACAGTCACTAGGAAATAATTGAAAAAACTTGCAATAACAAAATAAAAATACTGAAATTTGTCATGCCTTTTCTCTGGCTCCATGCAGTTTTTCACTCTTATCTCTGCTCCTTACGTTTCTGACTGAGTCACTTGCTTCCAATTTTACCCACATAAGTTATTTCACATTTTCCTCATGACATTTTCCAGTTTCCTCATAGCATTTCACATTTTCCTGTGCTGATTACATTTGGCAATAAGAAAAGTTTTTGTAGCGTTTGTTCTAGTAGTGTTCTTGTGTTTGAATGAACTTGTTTGTACAGTGGTACATTGGTTTCAGTGCATGCATTTGCAATTATATGCAGCCCAAACTCATTATGAACAACCTAATGACTGGCTTCACCAAATTATGGGGTTGAGTGTGGATGTGCTTAATCTTATGTTTGATGTAACGCACTCTGCTCATTCATTAGTCAAACTCAAGAACACACCAGACATGTGACCGAGTTTCAGGTGGCTGCAAAAGTGATTAAAAAAAAATTCCATTCCATGTGGATGTTTTTACACATACATTTGGTATCTGATAATCCTCACAGAGGGAGAGCACTACATCTAGGCCAGACATGGGTCAAAGGGAATCCCTGAGGTCTAAATACACAAACATGATCTAAATGTTGCAGAAAGCTGCAATCTAGGCTGTTTGGGGCAGAAATAAAGTCAAAAGAAGAAGTCTCCCTGCTCACTGAGATCACTCACAGACTTTTAAAGCTACAGTAGACATAATTTAGGCAAATACAATTAGACCGAAAGACTAAGATAGAAAACAGTGGGCCGCATTGTGTCACTCTGAATGGAAACCCCCTTCTGCCACAAACAGTACAGTACCACACATAGACAGGCTACAGCTTTAGAAATGCTGTTAATGTATTCAGCCTGCTCTTCTCTGCAAGTCTCAAATCCTCTGTGGTAAAATGAGGAAACCGGTTACTGTGGCGCGTTAGTAGCGTGAGGTAAATAAAAATAGTCTCCCCCTTAATGCTCTCACACTTTAAATTCTTCTGTTATCTGAATTATCTGAGAGAATGGTTTCTAAAAATAGCACACATGGCATGTCTCATCAGTTTTTTCATGACATGAGAAAAGAGAGCGCAGGACAGTGGAAAAGGAGCAGCAGACCTGTAATCAAAATGAGAAACACTGACCCAGTTCGAAAGAAAGCACAAAACACAGCATTAGACTCCAACTGTAACTGTTTGACATTAAAGAGATACTATGAAAAAAGACAGACACCCCATCCCAACAGCAGCCTCCCTGCCTGCGTCCTCACTGGCTCATGAATACGGTGTATCATCCATAAGACACGCAGTAACCGAGAGCAGCAGCAGCCTCACCTTCTTATCCCTCCTCCACAGCCTGAGACAGCAGAAGCTCCAGAAAAATAAGTCTCCCACCATGTCAGCGAGAGCCGGGGCCTCTCCTCGCCGTTCTAGTTCATTCTACTGGGGCAGGCGATTCCCCCGCTGTCACAACAAAACACTGGCAGCAGCCAAGCCGGCAGAGTCAGAGAGCTACAGGGGGAAGGAGGAGAGCAGCCCACGCCTTTGCAGCTGAGCTCATCTCTGAATTAATGTCACTCCTTCCAGCTTCCCCCTCCCCCCGGCCCGCCTTCCTCTTCCTACTTACTTTTGCTATGACCTCATCGTTTCCGGCTTGGCCCCGCCCACTCTTGCACATGCCCCAGCCAGCCGGGGCTTCCAACACACACCCCTCCAACCATGCCTCCAACCACACCGCCTGGTGTCCTCAGTAAATCCCCTCCCCCCCTCCTCTCCCGTGCAGCCTCATGTCTTGCAGTTTTATTTGAAAATCAGTGAAAACCGGCAGAAAATACCTAAAAGTGTGACATGTTAAATATTATGTGAGGGAATAATGACACAATGTCCCTCATGGACTATTTGTGTGTGTTATGTATTCAGTTCTAGTTTATCATGTTAATTCAGGACAAAAGGGCCATATGAGCATTGATTCAGCACTCTCATCTTTCTTTGGGTTGTCTAACAATGTCAGAGTAACATATTTGAGTTGACGATATAATAACATCTAAAAATAATATAATTTTCTGTATGTAACCTTTATTCAACCAAGAAAATAAAAAGATACTTTGAGATTCAATGTCCCTTACGCAAGAGTGTCCTGGCCAAGACTTAAGCCTGATTTATGGTTGGTGACGCAAGACGCAACGCAAGACGCAACGCATGCCCTTGTGCGGTTGCAAGCCCCCCCTTGCGTGCTTGCGTGTGTCACCTCAATTTTCTAAACTTCAAGCAAGACGCGAGCGCAAGCCACTATCTACATCACATCCGGCGGCGTGTTCATCTTCCGGTTTCATCCCCTAATAAAAGACCGCTGTTTTCAAACGGTAAGGTAGAAAGCGAAGAAGAAGAAGAAAAAGCATGAATCCACTCGAAGAGAGACTTGCCGAAGAGGTCCTGGCGGTGAATTTCCTTTCATCGTAGTAGGCTTGTCATTGAAAAAACCCGCTGCTCCACCTACTGTCCTGGCGGTGAATCGCCACGCAGCACACGCAAACGCCGACAAAGCAAAATGAAGCATAAATGTCTCAAGCCATTAACGCAAGCGCAAGACGCAAGCACAAGGGCAGTTAAAAGAGGTATAACTCAGCCTTTACAGCTGCTTAGGTCATCAGGAAGAACACAACAATACTTACACACTGTACACAAAATAATAAATACGTGCAGATATTATAAAAGAGCAACTTTTACACTTTTGTATAAGCATAAAAGTTAAACATCAAAAACTCAAGAAAACAAAACCTCTGAATATTTAATCACCCGAGTCACTGCAGGCCAAACAGGGGCAATTACAACCACATAGATCTGCTTCTTATATGTCTAGAATTTTTTTTAACTTGTTTAGTAAAACAAGCTCTCTAAGATTCAGGTGATTTTGGCACAAGTCTCTTTTTGGGCTCAAAAAGAAAGAAAGAAAGAAAGAAAGAAAGAAAGAAAGAAAAACCGTTTTAATTTGAACATTTCTTTAACAATTGCTGAATGTGAGCAGTGAAGTCGAGGGAATCATTGAAAAGGTATTTGTATTGGGAGAGTGATTCTCATAGTCCTGAACAGTATTAACAGGTGGATAACGATAAAAATAAAAAATCATCAAAATAATTAAAAAAAAGAATTTGACACATTTCGATCGAGATAATTAAAACAAAATCTAAATAATTGGTCCCAGGAACGACTCCTGAGGAACACCTTTGGTGACACTGAGGTAGCTAAAAGGACTACCGTAATTACCGCCTGAATGCACTAAGATCTGCCTGATAGATCATTTTAACCATCCCACAGTATGCTCAGACAGTCCTACATGATCTCATGATCCACAATATCAAAGGAGATCAATTTAAAGGGGTGTACAGCGTTGTTGTCTGAAATTTCATTAAATCATTCGTTACTTTTAAGGCAGACAGTCACTTGTCACATGAACTGCGAGGTGGGTGAACTCACTCCTCGTAGAGAACACATCTGGATCACACATTGCCAACGCGCCCTGCGTCACCAAGTGTGGACCCCGTCCGCACCTAAAGCCAGTCCTGGAGGACCATCTGAGTGTGCAGATATTAATAGATGGGCACTCTATGTACTGCCTGCTGGTTGTTATGATAAAGTGGTGGAGACAGACTGCAGAGAGAGAGACGGCTGGCAGGCTAAACATGATTAAGTTACAGCGGGAGTCGGGGAGGCCGCACTGCAAACTGGACAACACAGAGAAAAACAAACTGCAGAAAAAACATCCAGGGGGAAAGGTCGGCAAGCAGGTGATATGATTACAGTTTAGTTTGAGTTTTCGGATTATTTACAGATGTTGTGATTGACACAGTTTTGACTTTGTAAAAATTACGCAGGGACATGAACAACTATTTGTTTACAGCATTTCTGAGGTTTTCATGAGCTAAAAAAGACCAGAGCAAATGTTCTTACATTTAAAGAATGAAAAAACAAATAAATGGCACATCCGCATTCTAGGGAAGATGAATTCATCACACAAATTAAAAAAAATCTTCTTCACTTGGCCTGCTATGATGTCAGGTTAATGTTAGAAAGCGTTGGAGAGACATTTAATTGACTTTGCTCCTCTTCCCTTTCTTCTCTAAGTTTACAAACCTAAAGAGAGGAAAATGTCATCAGTGACTTCTCGTGCTAAAAGGTTGATGGCAGAATAACAACCTCACTTTATCTGAAAATGTCTACAAAAAGGAAAAGTTGAGTTGAGTCAAACCTATTGCAGCTGAGGTCAGACATTAAAACCACACAGCCAACAACTGTGCCTCGGGGGGGGGATTTCAGCCTACAGAGGATGCTGCTTTCGTCAGTGTTTCCACACCAGGAGGAGGAAATGATAAGTAAGTCACTAAAGGTCACAGTCAGGTGAAAGAGCTCTGATCGAAGTTTGATCTGGGTTTGAGCTCCCAATATGATGCCATCCAGCTGTGTTAGTGTCACTGAGGCAGAAGCTTTGACAGCAGGATACTCTTCTGTATATGACTTTGACCTCTGACCTCCCTGAGGGTCTTAAAATGAAAACACAAGTCCAGCTCGTCCTCATGGTTACAAAATTGAAGCAAGTCCCTACACTGCGACGAAGTTGATTCAGTAACACAGATAAAATCAGCAACTGCCTCAAAGAAAGAAATCTGAACAGCAAGAAAAATACTTTCCCCAACACCGTTTACACAAATGTCTGGCTTCACTTAGAGGCCAAACAATCATTAGGCGTTTACAGAAACAACAGGCAGATTCCCAGTCACCCACAGCTACCTCATACCAGTGGGAGTTGAATGAGAACAGCGTAGAGCCGGGAGTTTCCATGAAAATAGCTGTTTCTCAATATTACCCACAAGTAAATCAACTATGTGTGTATCACTTTTGGTTTGGCTTGGGTTTCAATTCAAATCTGCCCAACAGTTAAAAGTATGAAAAGTCAATCAATACGATTTCATATCATTTGAGAGGACTTAGGTTGTTTTTAATGCTTAAACATTTGCACTGACTTCACACTGTAGAGCTGGTCTCACACATCACGGGGGAGCTGCTGTGTGAGCCTCAACAGTGGGCTGATAACAGAGGTACAGCACATGATGTAACATCGCAACAATGTTTTTGTGAGTTTATTAGTGGAACACACAATGCCGAAAAACAAAAAATCCCAAAGCTTGCGTGACTTTAGAGAAACAGCTTGGATTTCACCTCCAACTGTTTCAGTACATTCTGTGATCTGAGGAACAGAAAGATAAAAGTGAAACAAAGAAAGTCCCCCAAGAATGAACATAACAAAGCCAAAGCCATCTGACTGAGGCCTTTCTGTCAGGAACATGATGAAAATTTAAAAAAATCCCTAACTAGCAAGTAAATCAGGACTTTCTTGTCTCCCAGCAACTTCACTGGGACACAATGTTGATGTTTATTGTGCAATGAGGTATTACTAATGCTGGAATATGGGTGTAAATGGGTGGCACACATATATGTCACATATTAACTGGACAGCAGATGTAATAATAATAATAATAATAAATCAAATTTGTAACACACTTTTCATTAGCAAAAATCTCAAAGTGCTACAAAGTACAACTAAAATCAGGGATAAAATCAACATCATAAAAATCATGTGGCGGCAGAATAGGCTTGCTTAAAAAGAAAAGTCTTTAAGCCTCTTTTGAAGTCGCCCAGTGGTTGCGGAGCTCTCAGATAGACCGGGAGAGAGTTCCAGAGACGGGGGGCTGCCACAGAGAATGCCCGATCTCCCATGGTCCTTAATCTGGATCGAGGAAGGTGGAGGAGGTTGCAGTCTTGTGATCGTAGAGATCTGGTGGATGAATGTGGAATGAGAAGGTCCTTCAGATAATCTGGTGAGGTTCCGTTTAAGCATTGATGGGTGATAAGAGCAATTTTGTACTGAATTCTGTAAGTGACAGGAAGCCAGTGCAGATCATGGAGAATAGGTGTAATATGGTCAGATTTACGAGCTCTCAATAGAACCCTGGCTGCACCGTTCTGAATGTATTGAAGCTTCTGAAGATGTTTTCTGTGGATTCCAACAAACAGAGAATTGCAGAAATCGAGCCTGGAGGAAACAAAGGCATGGACGAGAGTCTCGGCATCAGAGAAAGAGAGAGATGGACGAATTTTGGAGATATTACGAAGATGAAAGTAGCAGGTTTTAAACAGATGCTTAATGTGATTTTCAAATGTAAGTTGAGAGTCCATTTTTACTCCAAGATTTGTAACAGGGGTGGAGAGGGAGATGTCCAGAAAAAGAAATAGTCGTCAGAGTTGAAGTTTGAACCTGATGAGGGGTGCCAATCAATATGGCCTCAGTTTTGGAGCAGTTTAACTGAAGAAAATTCTGATTCATCCACATCCTTATCCATCCAGGCAGGTATTGAGGGCAGTGAGTGAAGATGGTGATGATGATGCTCCAGTTCTAATGTAAAGTTGTATGTCGTCAGCATAACAATGGAAGGAGATGTTGTGCCGATTAATGATTTGACCTAAAGGCAGCATGTAAAGGGAAAATTGCAGGGGCCCTAGAACTGATCCTTGTGGGACACCACAGGAGACACAGACAGTCTGGGACTTGGCGTTGCCAAGACTAACACATTCCAGCCTATTGGAGAGGAAGGATTTAAACCAGTCCAGAACCGTGTCACAGAGACCGACCTCCTCATGAAGACGGTGGAGGAGGATATTATGATCCACAGTGTCAAAGGCTGCAGTGAGGTCAAGAAGGACAAGGAGAGAAGTAGAGCCAGTGTCAGCTGCCATGAGGACATCGTTGGTAACTCTCAGCAATGCGGTCTCAGTACTGTGCGCTGGACGGAAACCAGACTGAAATTTCTCGTACAGAGAGTGCTGTTGTAGGTGGAGCTGCAGCTGAGCAGCAACAGCTTTCTCCAGCAATTTTGACAGAAATGGGAGGTGGGAAATTGGGCGGTAATTGGAAAGAATGTCTGGATCCAAGTTGGATTTTTTCAGAAGAGGTTTGATGATAGCAGTTTTAAGAGGCAATGGAACATGACCAGATTTCAGTGACTTGTTTATTATTTGTGTGATTAATGGGCTTATTGCAGCGTGATTGGATTTTATGAGTGACGAGGGGAAGGGATCCAGGGCGCAGGATGAAGGCTTCATTGTCTTGATGATAGTCTCCACTTCACTCTGAGCAACATCGTCAAAGCAGCTCAGGGACCCAGAATGCACACGGGTAGATGCCAGCCGAAGATCATGAAGGCTATGGAGCTGAGATCGGATAGAGCTAACTTTGTTTTGGAAAAAAGAAAGAAACAGGTTGCATTTTTGAGCCGAGTCCTCAGCATGAGTTTGTTCAGTGGGATTAAGGAGATGGTTTATTGTAGAGAAAAGCTGTTTAGAATTTCCCGGGCAGCTGTTGATGATGTTGGAATAATACTTAGACCTCGCTTCTTTAAGAGAAAAGGTGTAAGCTTTCTGATGTTCCTTATATGCCTGCTTGTGTACAGAAAGACCAGATGACTTTACACGTCTCTCAATAGCACGGCCTGCTGCTTTCATGTTCCGCAGCTCATCAGTGTACCAAGGGGCTGAGCGGGGGAATGACACCAGCTTCGATTTAAGAGGAGCATGGAGCTCCAGAAGCTCCTGAAGAGAATGATTATAGTAATGGTAGCTGTTTGATGACAATAACAATGCATGCAATGCTGTAGACAGAATTCCAGTAGAAATGGAAGTGGGAGCACAAGCAGTAATGGTGTGCATTTTGATCAATTTACCACACTCAATTGACAGAGTTTTTCTAACTATGCATTTAAATGTCATCACTCCTTGAGACCTTTCCCTGAATGATAAGGGTGTAGATTTCATTCAGAATGATTATGTGAACTAGTCATTCTCAAATAACCCTATTTATCTCTAGTTCTTTGCTTATTTTTGAAGCATGATAACAAAGTGTTGTGTTTCCTGTTTTACATAAAGCCAAGTCCCTCACCAATCATAGCGGTGGTAGTCACTTACTGTTTGGATGCTCAGATTTTCATTTATCGCCCAGTGTCGTCAGGGAGTCATCTGACATTCATTCAATGCCATGGCAACGTCCCCAAACACATAAAAAGAGTCATAAAGAGCTATTTTTAACACAGAGCAGACAGAAGATTGAAGATGAAGTCCAATGTTTAAGATCAAAAAATGGTGCAACAACATTTGAAATACAATAAATAACGGTTGAATTAAAAACTCTGTTTAAGACTGAGTTTTACCGCCGATCTCATATTAAATTGAATTCCAAAACTTGAAACGCCAAACTCACAAAATCAAACGCGAACGCAACTTTCAAATTCGCTGCCTCTTGTAGACGGACTGAGAAAAGGCACAGACGTAACGCGATGAACTTTGTGATGTTGCTGAATTTTTCTCTGGATGCCGATGCAGCAAGGAAACCGTTAAAATTAGAAAATTAGAGTGACAGTGTCCATTTTATACTTTGTTGCCTTTGCTTGTCTGATTGTCCAACAAATTTTAATATGCGCCATGGGTTTTTGTTCCGTCACTACAGTCAATCTATCAGAACAGTCCTTTCTTCAGTTATTTGGTCGGCATGCATGTAATATTTGTGATGAGTGTAAGTAAGGGGCTGCACGGTGGTGTGGTGGTTAGCACTGTCACCTCACAGTGAGAGGGTTCCTGGTTCAACTCCCAGCTGGGGCCTTTCTGTGTGGAGTTTGCATGTTCTCTCCATGTATGTCTGGGTACTCTGGCTTCCTCCCACTGTCCAAAAACATGCATGTTAGGTTAATTGGTGTCTCTAAAATTGTCCTTAGGAACATGTGTGGTTGTTTGTTTTGTGTGGCCCTGTGATGGACTGGCAGATGACAGCTGGAATAGACTCCAGCACCCCCCGTGACCCGACCAACAGATTCAGCAGGTATAGAAAATGGATGGAGTGTAAGTAAGCATAGATACTCCATGCTTAGCAATTCATTTACCTTTTTAACTTATTTACTAGCTTTATAAAAATGGATCTTTCAACTTAACTAATCCCAAAAATTTGGTGGCAACTTTTTCGAGATACTTTAACAATTTACCAGCAAAGTACAAGAAAAAGAAAAAAGAAAAGGTTCTGTCCCAAAATAAAGCGTTGTCGAGCTTTAATTGATGAGCACAAACAGCACTATTTTTGGAAACGAAACATCTCTCTGCTTACAGCTTTTGAAGGACTGTGAGCATACAGTATATACAAAAGGAACTACCACAGATGGTCCAGAAGCAAAGCCTTGACAACATGTGGAGAGCAGGCTGACTACAGAGCGTGGCGGTAAAGATAATGCATGGCCGAAGCTTGGCTTGGCTCCCATTAGCTGGATCTCAGTCCTGAGTTGCTTGCACAAAGGTGAACTGACTCTAAGTGAATGTGAAACGGAGTGAGATTACTGCAGATTCACCCGTTAGTCGGTGGTTTGCTGGACGAACAGACAGAAAGAGGGATGCGAGGAGAGACATTCAATTTACCAGTTCACTTAGTGCTCAGCACATAAATCAGTCTGAGGTAGTAAATAACTGAAAACCACTTCTCTTGCTGAATAACGTCCTGTTTGGACAAGGCTGAGGCTGCTGACTTACTAAACTCACACGCAGACAGTTCACTCGATGTCTGTGTGACAACACAGGTTACACGCCAAAATATTCTGAACGATGGCCCCATCCACAAGGTGGCTCTAGTAACTATGCAGGAGACAATTTCAACCATTCAATATTATTAAAAAGGAACAAAAAAACACAGAAAGTTCTCTGAATAATGGATCTTTTAAATGCCTGCAGCTTTATTTTTCCCAAGCAGACACCGGGGAGACTGAGGGCTCCAGCGTGCCTGAAACAAACTAATTTGTGTTTATGTTGCTGTGCTGACTGCATCATTCCTTTTCTCAGTGTTTTTTTTAACTGTCTAAATAAGAAACAGTGCTCACATTACTCAATTGTCTTATGTCTAAGACACACAAAAGGTGGCTGATAATCATGTGAAGAAAAAACAAAGAGAGAACTTGCACTTGATTTAGCTCAAGTTCCACACAGCTTGCTTCATAGCACTGATGTGATAGAACTAAAAAGGCTGTTAAGCTACAAGCAAATGACTGTTCCCAAACAATAAATAAAATGGAAATCATTTTTTTTCAAAAAGCACACAGACTGAGTTTGTATGGTGCACACTGTGGAAGCAGGGGTGACGAAATCGCATGAAATGTAAAGGAACCTTATCCATACTCATATCTCAGAGGCTGACTATCTGCAGACTCTGAGTCATCACTGCATTATCTGGCTGTTTTCACTGACTTTGGCAGCAGTGTTTTAGGTGCCAGAGGATTTTAAAAATAGGATTGTTTCCCTGCTGGTCTGCACAGGTGCCTGGGTGACTGTGCAGGATCCTTCTCTCTGGGCGGAGGACAGACGTACGGGGCTGACCTTGGACCTAATGTCGGCACGGTAATACACATGGTCTGGCCATCTTGGCACTAAAGCCTGACCAATAACAAATTTGCTAAAGTGCAACCGTGGAGACAGTCAATCAGTGACTTTGCAAAGTAAGAGGAGCAATAAACCAGAAGAGGAGGGAGAAGCAGCAATCTCTCCACCTAATTCACTTCAGAGCCCCCAACAGGTTTCATTACTGAGATTGCACTGCAAAGAGTAATCCGTCTGACTGTGGTGTAAATGATAAAACACACGCACACACACTCTGACTAAAGTAAGAGATAAATAGAGAAGAGGCAGAGAAATGAATGATCTGCTCACTGGGGCTGTGATGCTGACTCACCAAGAGATAAATGTGTCAGACCTGATTCTCCATGAGCGAAGAATGAACTCAGCTTCACACTTTAACCAGCCTCTCATACAGTACACATGGTCAGCGTATTGTTGGTGGCTTACAGGAGGCTATAAAGGCACTAAAAGCGAAGTTAAACAACAATTTAACAAAGCACTGATACTGTGTCTGTAATTAACTTATGAAGTGGCAGTTAGGCACTGATACTAGCACTCAAGCACAAACTGACGCCATTTAAGTTAAATCCCACTTTAAAGGGCACTTAGACATTTTACTGCTACTAATGATCATCAGCTGGTGTTCCGTGTGGATATATTGCCTGTCATATAATCTTCATGCAAAGCAGAGCGCCCAGTTTTCCACAAAGCAAGTCTCACATATGTCGTCACTCATTTGACATATTTTCATATCGTCTGCTACCATTACTGATATTTCTAATTTAAACTCAGTGGGTAGTGTGAAAACAGCAAGGATTATATATATATATATATATATATATATATATACATAAAAATCCTCTCTCTATCAGCTCTACAGACTTTATAAATGACCGACCGACTTCAGTCCTGTTTTCCTTCACTAACAAAATCCAAGACTTTTGATTTAAGACCTGCTGGTTCTTTGCAAATCCTAATTCTACCTCACAAGGAGTGACACTCTGTGCAGAGCTCCCACTCCTGACAGTGTTTCCTACACAACTCAGATTAAGCTCGTAGCTCATAAAGAGATGAAAGCACAACAATCATCAGCTCCCAGGAAATCTGCTACAACACGCGGGCTCTTCTCTGTTTGTTAAGTTTGAGTTCAACTCTGTACAGATGTCTAGAGCTGCTTTACCTCCATTTTTCTGCTTACAAAGGTTACAATTTCTGCCCATTTGCCTTTGAAGTAGCCAAAACAACAACATCAGCACCTTTGTGAGAAGTGCAGAGATTTTCAACTCATAGCGCTTGCAGTGTAAGCACAAAAACAGCATAAATGGTCCATAAAAAAACCATGCAGAGTCCACATGCAGTCCTCTAGGCTGCATGTGCTCCCAATGCCTTTGTCACAATGGCTTTGTGTCTGCTTTCAAGCCACAAATGCACACAGACAAGAGTCGGCTGCTCCTCCCTGACCATCTCAGCAGCAGTGACAGTGAAAGCTCTGAGGCAGAAGGATTGCAAAAAAGGCACAAAATACACCAACCAGACTGACACTAATACTGACCAATGAAAACTGCGCTGTATCTGCTTTTGTGCTGTGGGAAAATGAAGAGACATACGAAGGCAACATATTTTATTACACCAACATGCATTATAAATCACTTTCTACAAGCTTTGAATGTATGCGATTCAGTCACTAATCAACAAATAGACACAACTCTGCTGAGCTGTTGGTCCTCTCTATAATGCAGCAGCACTTATCAGTAGAAGCAGCTCATTGTTTTTCTGCTTCCCGCTACTCTGACAACATCTATTGTGCACACGGTCCTCTGCTGTCTCCCAACAACAGCTCTGACTTTCACCGGTGGTCCGTAAGACAATCTGACAGAGCAGCCAAAGGCATCGGGGTCAGTTACAGGTCTGGCACAGATCCTGTGTGCATCCACGTTTGTTGGCACAGGACAACCAGGCAGACTGTTAATGTACGGACTCAGGTGTGTCTGTAAATCTGCCAGCTCTGACTGTCACAGCTGCAGGGTGTAACTCGAGTTTTATCAGCAAACAAAGAGCCAGCGGGGGTGATGAGAGATTAATCCGCTGGTAGAACCTCTTACCATGATGAGCCCGGTGGTGATCGGGTCGTTGCAGCCGTGGCACAGCTCCCCAAATTTGGCCCAGTAGTCCCTTTTGCAGAAAAGACGTCCATCTTTTTCATAATACCAGTGGGACAGTGAGGCGCTGCACTCACAACACCTGAGACCGAAACAGACACAAAAGCAATTCATGAACATTTTTAATAAGGATAAAACCATCTCAGACATACCAGCACAACTGAAAGAAAGCTTGTCAAATCTAAAAAAAAATAAATAAATAAATAAACAAACAAACAATTCTGAGGTGATTAGCTGCTTATTAACAATGGAAGCGGTTACTTTCGGCAAAAACTGTCAACACGTGTACATGCGAGTGAGAAGGACATTAGTGTTTGCCCTCCATCGGCAGGTCAGACCAACAGGATCTTTAAGAAGTTATTTTTGTGTTGACAGATCATAATATTGTGCTGCGGTCTGTAAACTGTACTTTAAACCTCCTAATCACACCTTGCAGGGCCACAAATTACAGTTTTCATGGTCACAATAAATCCCTTTGTGGATCCATCACACACACATCACTCATCACAGCTAGAGTAGAAAAACAGAGTGATGGCAAAAGAAGGACACACAAAAAAAACAAAGCTGTGTCTGTAGTTAACATTACAAAATCCAGCATCCAGCATGTGGATGTGATGGGAGCTGCACATGTAAACAGTTTACTGCGCAAAAGCTCCACAATCTGTGGACTACAAAGATAATCGGCTGATTATATCAAATAAATCAGCAACCAATTATTTCACAGGGCTTAATTCAATCAGGAAAAGTATTTCCAGTATTTCCATGACCCAAGCTGCTTCACTCAGAACCCTTTTCTAGTGTAATTTGTATCAATGTAAAAATAGGTCGGCTAACGCAATAGAATCAGACCCAACTGCAGTAAATAAGCTGAATAAAACCTAACTATATTGAGTTTAAACAACAAAATTGCCTGCTTCTTGTAGACAGACATGTGCAATAATTATTTCCATTTTTTTACAAGTTATATTTTTGTAATAATATAATTCATCAGACTTTTCTTCGATTTACCTGCAGCCAACAAGAATAAATCATTCCACAAACATAAACCAATACATTTATATGATTCAGGCATATTTCTATTACGTCAAACATGTTTCCCAGTTCATTTATTTATTCCTTTTTTGAATTAAAGAAAATATGAATGCTGAAAACATCTCCAAAGCTCCTTTGTCAGTGTGCTGTGGGCTGGTTTTGATTACCTGAAAGCATTTTATTCTCAAAACACTTCAATTAAAAATTCAGTGCATCGCAGACAGGATGAAGAATAAACGTATTTAAGTAAAGAGAGACAATGTAGAAAGTAAATGATCATTTGAATTTGTAATTTTGCCTCAGTTATCATTACAGAATAGTATTTCCTGAGATGAGAGGAAAAACACAGCATAATACTGACGGTAAGCAGCGATTTGCTCTCTCTGAATCATCTGCATTTGCACTGAAAAAAAAACAACTTGTTTTGTTCAAACACAAATAGGAAATAATATTTCAAAATGGTACGTTGGGGTGCACTTTCCAGTTAAATAACGCATAACAAAGTTTGACATCATCTCCTGGCAGCTGTTATCAAACCAACAGCTGTCACCGTTAAAAGCCCCAAAGGCCAAAATAACCTTCTTCTGGAAATAAGACAAACTGTACAGCAGCTTCAGCAACATAGTCATTAATCATGAGTTGAGCTGTTAAATTAACCTACGTTAAAGTACCTGTTCAAACTGCAGTTAATCTTAGAGTAGAATAAATAAACTAAAACCCTGCAGCTGTGGGCAGCAGCTCAATGTCCTCTGATTTTCTGAAAATGGGCCTCTGGTGCTGAAATGATCAGCCAGAATAATCTGCTACAACCTACAGTTGAGCAGACAGTCTGATACTGAGCCCAAATTGGTCTGTCACCCTGATCAGTAACACGTGTTGTAGAGTGAAGCATGGATGACAAACACCAGGATGATGCGGGTTTGAAATTCAAAGTAAAACAAGTGTGATTGGTTTTTGGTAATTGATGGGTCAAGATGACACTCTCATATGACTCAGGAGCTTTTGCTGAACACACCTTGGAACAACCAAACACAAAAAACAGGAAAAACAAGGAAGAAAGGATGTTCATCTGTGTGTTTCCGCTTTGTAAACTGTCACATGCAGGTGATGTCAATACATAAATCAGAATGGGCTTTAATTCTCTTGGTATATACAATTACGCACAGTTGAATTAGTGTACTGCTGACGTGCTCTGAGGCTTGTGTGCGCTTGTTATCTGATTAAATCTCCGTGTCTATCATTCATGACTAACTGAATGTCTCCACTCATTCCCCGTGGAGCTTTCCTCCCGTCAGCCAGCCGTCTGGCCTCATCTCTGCTGAGGGCATCTTAAAATGACGTCAGTGTGCTCCGAAAGTATAACAGAGTGACAAACATTGCCACGTTCCAGCTTTATATTTTTGCAGATTTGTTGCTTTCTTTCCTCTTATGTGATACTGAACTTATAATCTTTGGGTTTGAGACTTTGGAACGGACAAAAACAAGACGTTTAAAAAGTTGACTGCGGGCCAAGGGAATTCTGAAGGACATTCATTACTATTTCATGACATTTAAAAGCCCAAACAACAGATCGATAATCGGCAAATTGATTGAGCACTCATCTCTGCAGTAGAATTTGCAGAGCAGCTACTTAAAAGCAGCAACCCTTCATGATTTTGCCCGGGGTCTTGCATCTTGTTAAGCTGCACACACGCCCACCTTGAATGACCTTGAAGCACACCCAGACACACATGCAATTTATTTATTAGACCGTCTCCCCAGTGTCTGCATGCAGAGCTTCTCTGCAGCTCAGCAGATTGTTGCAGAGCTGCTACGGTATGCTGCATGTTCGGATGAACGGGGGGAGGAGGAGACCTCGAAGTGGGTCAAGGCTTTTAGAAGACGTCCGCAGCACCGAGGCAGCAGCTACTCAGCTGTCTTGGCTCTCTGCCGCTCAATAACTGCCTTTTACCGCAAAACCCTGCTGAGGCAAAGTCATACCTGGATGAACACATTCACATAGGCCGGAGGGATTTCACTGCTCTGATATTCACAGAAATGTCTCTGAACAGAACTGGGAGTTGTCCCAGAGTACTAAAGATATGGGTGAATACATTAGTGACTCCCATAGAAAGATTCCAAATTTTTCCTGCCTCCAGGATGAGAATCTTATCTGAGAGCTAAAGCAGACAAGAAGCAAAGCTTCAACTCAGGACTTTCATAGGTGGGAAAAATTACTCCACCACAGTAAAAATGAAAGCCTATTCAAAGATAGCGGTTAGTGTGTTAATCATGTGTGCTTCTGGGCTCAGTTTGGTGTGACAGTGCTTGTGTGTGCTTTGGCACTGACGTGTAAGAGGATTATCAGTGTGAAAGAGTCACAGAGACTTTGCCTGATGCTCCAAAAATGTATCTGGGTGACAGCTTGACGGTGTCTCACATTCTGCTAAGCTCTGACACCTCTCTGTACATAAAAAAAAAAAAAAAAAAACGAAACTGCAGAATACTAACAAAAGAGAGATGTGAGTTTGAGAAGATTTGTAGGTAAGACAATAAAGGCAATAATATGAAAGATACAACAGTCTAGGATAGATATAAAATAACTGGGACAAAAAAAAAAAAGACACTTGCAGGCTGCTTAGGCTGCTCAGACATAAATAACCCCCAAAACCCCCCAAAATCAAAATGGATCCCCAAGGGCAGGAAGCAAATGTTGACAAATGAACGGAGATAGAGGGAGGAGACTTAGTAAATCTGCAACTGTCCACCCTCCTGCTAAAAGCCCCGATGGAATTAACTGAAAGTGTCAGAGTGGGTAATAAATTCCTTTTACAGGTCAAAAGGAGGCATTCCTGTACGTGGCCTCTCACTGTCCTCCATCTGAGTCCACACCAATCTGGTTTCTGCTCAGTGCTGTCACATTTACTTACACAGCGTCTGCATCTAGCTTCCCAACCAGTGATAACTGAGTGGACGCTGACATGAAAAATATGGTAGGATAGAAACTAAAAAGGTGGGGTGCTTTAAAACTTCTCAGTGGTGCTTTGTGGTGGTTAAAAGCAAATGTATTTTAAATAAAGTTCTGCTTATCAAAGATGATTTGAAGAATAGAATTACAACATATTTATTTCTTATCTTTATGTGAACACAAAATCTTTACAAACAACTACTTAACCTGATCAAACCAATGCTTAGATCAGTATACGGACATGTTGAAGCCATTCTGCTGCTTCTAACTTAACTTTCATCATGGTCATGATAACTCTTTTAGTGTCATGTAAATATGCTTATTGACTTTGAAGGGATTGCCAGGCTCCCAGACAGCTGATTAAACCTGTTTTATGATACATAATGTGATGTTGAATGTGACAAGCTATATAAAACCGGTCTAGTTGCAATAGAAAAGTATTTTCAATTTCAAACAAAAAAAAAACCTAAAAACAAGCGAATCTTTACATTTTCTAAATTGCAACTAAAAGAATTTTGGCCTTTTCTTCCACCATTTTAGTGTGAAAAATATTAACATACTATGTAATCCATTATGAAAATAACTCAGTTATGTTGCAGTTGAACAGTTAATCAACTGTTGTCACAGCTCTAATCCGAACAAAGCCGCACAAAACATGAAGCTGGTTTACTGTCTGACTCTTAGTCTTTGTGGCATTAAACACCTCGCAGTGAAATAAATCCAAACCAGAGTGTAGTCTGACTCCCACACACAAAGCCTGCTGACCACAATCACCTGGTCAGCGTTTTATGGTGTGTGTGTTCATGTGTGTAGGTGTGCACGTGTTAGCTGTGGGTCATTAAATGACGCGTGGGTGAGGCCGCTACAGGAAGCAGGACGGCTCAAAAGGAAACCGTTTGCATGTCCTGGTAGAGGCGCGGAGTTGGATCATTACTAACTGACAGATGCAAAGCTGAAAGATTTACGAGGAGCGCCAAGTCTCCGACACACACACCCTCAAACACGTGCATCCCTTCATTAATTATTAACTCCTCCATCATCTCCTTCAAGCGCGGCAGGACATCCGTCTTACGTTTCTCTGCAAAGACAGCAGAAATGCCTGGAGTAGTTCTGATCAATAACCCAATACGCAGACCTTTCACTAAAGGAAGCAGGAGAAATCAGACGGTTGGATGTCGAGTGTGTGGAGGCTGATGATGACAGAAACTAAACGTGTCTGCTGACAGGAACAGCCAGAATGTTCAGCTGCTGTTCATGTAATCACAGACTAAGCTGAAATCCTCGCTGACAAAGAGAAACAACAGCCTCAGGGAAAGACAGGGGCAGTGGGTTGGAGGGGTGGTCGCATACACACACACACTGACGGGTGAAAGTCGAGATCAGGAAATGGCAGACTGTCTCGGGGAGACCCCCGTTATCCCCACTAGGAATTCCTGGTGCTGAGCCAAATTTCCACTCCTGATATTTTCCTGAGAATTATAGAAGGAGGTCTGAGCCATGGCCTTGACAAATTGACTTGTGTGACAGGTATGTGGTTATCTATTAACCAAATGTATCTATGAGGGCATATTTGGTCTGAGCTAAACTGGTTTGATTTACTTAGCATTTACACATTAACAAACCCTGCACAGACAATCGTCCCATTCCCACGCAACCTCTCTGGTGCCCAGACCGTCTCCCCTATCCCCCCCCCCCCTCCGTCTCCATAGTAACAGAGAATGCCACAGCGATGATGTCACCCTGTCAGATAAAAAGTCACCATTACCTCATCTCCTCTCTCGATTGGGTGGCTTCAGACTCTCCCAGGAAATCCCACAGCAAATCAGATTCCAGTCTGTTCCCCTGACCTTAGCAAAGACAAGCTCAGCAGCATTTACAATGCCATTTACTCATTAGCTGCTGCTCTTAAATGCAAGGAGAAATCAGTCTGTGCATTTCAAACAGCAGATAATAATAATATAATAATACATTTAATTTTAAAAAAGCGCCTTTCTCAACGCTCAAGGACACTTTACAACACATTAAAAAACACAATAAATAAAATAACACAAGTTAAAAAAGAGGCTAGAGGGAGAATGCAGCTTGAAACAGATGGGTTTTGAGTTTTGATTTGAAGAGGGGTAAAGAGTCAATGTTGCGGATATCTGGTGGGAGTGAGTTCCAGAGATATAGCTGCACCCTCCAAGGCCTCAACTCTGTTGAACAAATGTTTCAGACTGTGGGAGACAGTCTCTCTTTCTGGGGCCCAGCAGTCTATTCACGTGGTAAACAGAAGCTGCGGCAGACTGTGAGTAAATGAGGTGCACGGCAGCAGTTTCCTTTGTGACTGTTAAGCTGCCCTGACTGGCTGGCTGTCAGCACAGTCAGTCTGGGGCCTTCTCACTTGTTCCAGATCAGATAAATGATAAAAGAGGAAGCTCTGGGAACCAGGATGAATGTTTCAGGAGCTATCATTGAGAAGAAGGTTCACATAGAAGGTTTTCAACTCTGAGTGTAAAAACAAGCAGAGGACACTAGCATGTGAAGGGTAACTAGTGGCAGTGCGTTTAAAGTTAGCTCTGGTATCATACAGTGTTTTTTTTTTGTTGTTTTTTTTAAATAATGCATGGTTGCACACTGAAATGACTGAAGCCATTCCATAACTGCAACTCTCCATTTAATCTGAACCACGCAAAAAATATTTACTTTTAGTTATTGTCTTTTTGTATCACACAGTTGTGGAACTATGAATTAACATTTTTCTGATAACATGACATGCAGAATACAGAGACTGAAGTGAACACCGAAGGGGTACAACTAATCAGTTTGTTTGAAAGGCATCAAGCAGGTAGATTTGGAAGCCCCCTTTGATATTGCTTTTCTTCTAGGAAACACAGAGTATTTTAACCAAAATCAAATATGTCTGGAACCTGAGAAAAATGAATAAAATAAAATAAACAGCAGGTTGTTGAAACGTGAATCCCGACTACACTGAAAGAGAAGATGAAGAACGCTTTCTGGTGATGGAGCATCACATATTTCAGTGGCTCCACTCAGAACTGGTGGAAGAACTGAAGCTGGTATTTTTGCATCAGGAGTCCAGCACAGAACTGGCTCAAAAAACACAATTTTTTTGGTGTAAAGAGGCCTGAGACTAACTTCAACTTGGTTGATATTAAATAATTGCACAAACTTCTTCTTCTTATCATTATTATTTTTGTGACATCTACAGTTTGATTGGAATTAGCTTTGGGCACCTTGAATATAAGATATTCTTTATTGTCTTTACCGCATCATCATTCTGTGTAAATCAGGTAATCATTAACACTTCAGTGGAGCATCCAAACTTCAGTTATTCAACTTAGCAACTAAAGGCGAGCCCTGTTTTCTACCAGTCTATATTTCGAAGGTGAGTCCACTGCACAGTTCTGCTAAATGATTGAGGTCAAACATGATTGGGGAAGGAAAATGAGGGCTTTAATCTTCTTTAAAAAAAAATAAATAATAAAAAAAAAAAAAAAAAAATCACATTTAGGGTTTAAGTCTGGACCCCATCAGCTCCGAGCTACGCAAAATGGAATTTTCAAAGTGTGATTAAAGTGTAGCAGTGAGAGTCAAAGGTGAGAGACAGGAGGATGGAGATTAATCAAAATGTGCCAAGAGACAGAAACACTCCTGTCTCCCCTCAAATGTTAACAGCTGGTATGAACTGTGGGACACGAAGATGATGAGTTCAAAGAGATTATTAATACTTCTTTTTTCTTTTCAAAGAACAGGCTTCCATCAAAATATAAAATACAAAATATTACACATGTGAAGATATTCAATGAAGGTCTGGAGGCAACACTGATTCTCACAAATATGTAATTCAAAATACAACATTGTGACTCGAGCAAAGGGTTGTTGATCGAAAACTGTTCATGTCACATGAATATAAACATAATCATAGGGAGTTTCACATCCTGCAGAGAAACTCTGTTAACATCTAAATATCCAATCCAATTTTATTTATAAAGCACTTTACAACAACCTCAGTCGACCAAAGTGCTGTACAGAAAAAATATATAAATAAACTGTGGTGGAAGCAACAAAGTAGTCATTTTAGAAAGTAGCTATTGAGAGAAACAACAGAAGTGAGCTGCTGTGATTGAAGAGGAAAAACTGGACAGGAAATTATTTCCTGTCTTAAAAAAAAGCAACAAAAATTTGAGCTCACCTTTAATTTTAGGGACAAAGGTTGAAACAACAATATTCAAATCATGACAAAAAATATGTCGAAGTTACGTCAATGACCCCCTTTGTTCCAGCTGAACTGATGATGAAAAATGCGAAAAGGAAATTAAAGGCAATTAAAGGCATGTTATTAGAAGAAAAAGTAGATGTAATCCTAGAATGGAGGTTTGAATTAAAACAATGAATTATTTGGTACAGACAGACCATAAACTCAACAACAGGATAGTTCAGCACTGTTACACTGATATTGAGCTTCACAGAGGGATGGGAACAGCTGTGCAGCCATTTCTGCGTTTTATGTTATGGCTGCAGTTCAGGGTCTCGATTCTGTGTTTCAGTTTCACAAAATGTTTCACGTTCAGTTTGCAAATCTACATGTAGAACTTTTTATTCTTTAAATAGGGAACTCCTTTAGCAAACTTCAGAAAAATGAGATGGACAAATGAGTTTCCCCTGCCAGCCACACACATTAGGATACCGACACAAAACCACTGGACACTGGACTCTCATGTGGTGTCAGTGAACACAACAACTTACACAGACAAGACAGAAAAATTCAAAGACGACAACAAAGTCCAAACCACACAGACGATGACAGTCACATGTGGGGCTGCGAGCTTTGATTCAGTGTCACAGCTTGAGAAGAGGGAAGTCAAAACAAATTTTTGGGTAGATTCCGAGATAAAGAAGTGTGACACAGTGGACCCGATGCGTGTTGTGTATTTGGGGAAGTGAGATGTAACTTAAAGAGAAATGAGTAAACTTCAGTCACTACATCCCTCTAACACACTGGTCACAACATATAAACTGATTGTAAGTGCAAACACCGGATAATAATTCTGCTTTTAATTACAAATATGTCAGGTTAAGAGAGTCTGATTCAAAGAAACAGGAAGTGAAACACAGCAGCTCTGAACCACCCCGCCGATCATCGAAAAACAGAGCACATCGCCAGAGCTCGTGGTTTTGGTCATCAACTGATCGACAGAAAAAGTCCCAGTGAAAAATAACTCAGCTGATTAAAAGATTACAGACCAGACGTTTGATCAAGTCAATGAGAACATGACCCAAAATAATCAATAAACCGAAAAAATCAGTTTCGATTTAAATCTTTTGACTTCACCGGGCACAAAGTTAAATTCGCCTGTATCCTGTATTGACTTTAAACAGTAAAGGAGAGTTAAGAATTGATCACTTGAATTAAAAAGCAGTGATCTTGATTAATCTGTCGATATTTCTAATGAGTTACTTGAGCAGAAGTTCCTAAGATAAAGAAAACTTTCAAGTTTCAGGTTCCTAGGTATGAAGATGATCAGACAGTAACACACATTGTACATAATGGCAAAATAACCATGTCTGGCCTGCTAATCTGGAAAAACAAATGATTTTTTAGTTTTCTATTGTTTCCTAGAATTTTGAAAAGCAAATAATTAATCACTAATTAGTGATCAAAGCTTAGCTGCAGCTTCATTCTACATCTGAGATCATGTGAGTCCAAAGCCCTGAAACAAGCGAGCACGCACACTTTGAGTTGAGTGTACGTGCCTTTAAACTTAATTTTCACTCTTTTAGGCTAAGTTAATCCAAATTCATCACTTACAGCTTTTGCTGCAGACGCTTCCCTCTGCATCTGTTCTTCGCTGACACGTCACCCATGGGAACGAAGGTCTTGTTTTGACAGTTTGGGGACAGACTCATGTCAGCAGGTCTGATGTTCAGCTTGCACCGCTTGGCTGTCAGAGGCTT